>NC_064620.1:209744000-210957000 GCF_023898315.1 Schistocerca nitens
GTTAGTAGTTTTAGTTTATTGTGCACTTTCCGTTGTGTGGCTAGTTTTTGGATTTTCAGTTTAGTTTGTGGTTGAAGTTATCATTGACGTTTCAGAATTCTAGGTAGTCCCGTATGTCATAAATGGTTAGGCTGAAGTCGGGAGCGAAAGCTGTTTGTGATACCTCCAATAATCATTTCTTGTGTTAGAAGAGTTTACAATGAGGTGTCATTATTTATGCCAGGAGGTTATGATAATTTGTCTTCAGCAGTTTGGGACAGAGGACTTGGCAAGTAGAGTCATTGGCGTGCTGTAAGAGGTGAAAAAGAGAAAGCGTTGTCTGCGTCTCTGCGATGTGTAGGATATTAAAGAGCTGAAAGAGGACCGAGGCATGTGGCACACCTGAGTTGGTGGTATTTGAGGTTAAATAAGATGGTTCGTTGGATAAGATGGGTACAAGGGCCTATATCTAATTTTAGAAAAGAATATCACAAATTGCAGTGTCAAAATTATTTAATTTGAAAAGATCAGAATATGAAGATAACCATTAATTTGGCGGTGGATGGGTGGGGGTTCAAGGTGCTCATCATACATGAGCCGGTCGACGGGGAAGACATTATTGTGACAAAATAAAACACCTACAGCCGTCCTTATAATTTTATTTTATTTTGTTGCAACAAGTCTCAATGCTTCAGTACATCATCTTCAGGCTGTTGTTGAAGCAGTACGGCTTGATATGATCCCTATATATATTACAGTGTTGCCACCACAACTGTATACGCAGATAATGTGTCAGCACTCCAACCATCAACTGCACTTGATGGTTGGAGTGCTGACACATAATCTGCACCCCAAAGACCTCCTGCCAAAAGGACGGACATACAAAAAGGGAAGACATTAGAACGAAGGTAGGGTAGGTACTTGTTTATGCAGCCGGCCAGGGTGGCCAAGCGGTTTTAGGTGCTGCAGTCTGGAACCGTGCGACCGCTACGATCGAAGGTTCGAATCCGGCCTCGGGCATGGACGTGTGTGATGTCCTTAGGTTAGTTAGGTTTAAGTAGTTCTGAGTTCTAGTGGACTGATGACCTCAGAAGTTAAGTCCCACAGTGCTCAGAACCATTTACATAATTTGCTTATGCAATAGGAGAGAACAGATCGGAAGACCTTGTTCAACAAGAAGATGGGCTTGACGGATATTTCAAAGAATTTATCTCTAGCAGCTTTGACAGGTTTAAGGAAGATAGGATCTCCGACTTCGCGTTCAGCACGTCTGCCATTTGGAGGAGTCGAGTAAGATTCCCTGTACTGCCAGGTCTACTAATTCCACAAATGCCGGGAGAGTAGTGTACTGACCACATTCCTCTCAATACCGCATCCGAGTGACGCCATATGGTCGGTTGGCGTAGCCCGAGCTTGATCGCAGAGAGGCTTTTCCTCCTAGTGATTTCTGCGAAGGAAGAGTAGAATAAGAACAGCTTTCTACAAGTCAGGTAACATAGCATCGCCATCTCTGATGGGTATGACAGTACACATTGAATTATATACTATTTCTCCTACCCTGATGAGCCAAAGAAACTGATACAACGGACTAATATCGTCTAGGGCCCTCGCCAGCACGCAGATGTGCCTCAACACGACATGGCATGAACTGCAACTGTGAATCCTGTAGGGCTGTCCATAAATCCTTAACAGAACGAGGGGATGGAGATCTCTTGTGAACAGCACGTAGTAAGACATCCCACATATCCTCAATAATGTTCATATCTGGGGAGTTTAGTGGCAAGCGGAAGTGTTTAAACTCAGAAGAGCGTTCCTAGAGCCACTCTGTAGCAATTCTGGACGTGTGGGATGTAGCATTGTCCTGCTCGAACTGCCCAAGTCCTTCGGAATGCACAATGGACATGAATAGTTGCAGGTGATCTGACAGGATGCTTACGCACGTGTCATTTGTCAGAGTCGTATCTAGACGCATCAGGGGCCTAATATCATGTCAACTGCACACGCCCCATACCATTATAGAGACTCGACCAGCTTGAACAGTTCCTTGCTGACATGCAGGCTCCATGGATTCATGAGGTTGTCTCCGTACCCGTACACATCCATTCGCTCGATACCATTTGGAACGAGACTCGTCCGACGAGGCAACAAATTTACAGTGATCAACAGTCCAATGTCGGTGTTGTTGGGGGCCAAGCGAAGTGTAAAGCTTTGTATCGTGGAGTCATCAAGGGTACACGAGCGAGCCTTCGGTTCTGAAAGCCCGTATCGATGATGTTTCGTTGAATGGTTCGCACAATGACACTTGTTGATGGCACTGCACTGCATTCCGCGGCAGTCTGTGGAAGGGTTGCACTACTACCACGCTGAACGATTCTCGTCAGTCGTTGTTGGTTCCGTTCTTGCAGGATCTGTTTACGGCCGCAGTGATGATGGAGATCCGATTTTCTATAGGATTCCCGATATTCATGGTACACTCTTGAAATGATCGTACGGGAAAATCCTCACTTCATCGGTACCTCGGAGATGCTCTGTCCCGTAGCTCGTGCGTCGACTAAAAAACCACTTTCAGATTCACTTCAATCTTCATAACCTGCCATTGTAGCAACAGTAACCGATCTATCAACTGCGCCAGACACTTGTCGCTGCCGGCCGCAGGCCGTATTGTGCCTGTTGTTCTGGCAGTTGTGTACCGTGTATATGAACGTTGATGTTCATGTAACTCAATCTCTTTGTTCTTCGTTGCAAATTTATGTGCCAGTATCATTTTACTCTATAATGACGGAGTTGGTAAATCGAATACTGTTTTTGTGTGTTCTTTGCTATAGAAACCCGCTCTGATAGCCGTGCGTGTTAAAGCGGCGCTTCTGGAACGGGGAGATGCCCTGGCGCCCTACTTTATTCCACCAGACAGATTAACGAAGAAGGTTGGTATGCGGTTCGCGCTGGCTGAGGTTTTCAGGTGGTTTCACAATCCGTACTTGGTAAATACTGGGCTGGTTCCCAAGTCTCGCCTAAATGTACACACGATTCGCAGACATTTAGAAAAATTTCGCCGGCTTTTTCGTGAATGACACATCACGCAGCCAGTTGGGGAGGTATGTTAAGGGGGGAAAGAAGGTTCAGTCGGTCACTTCTTAAACTAACTATGCTAAATCCGCTGATAACCACGTCGACGAAACGCCGATGCGGGAAAAAATGTTCGTTGTTTCATAAACTACTGAAAATTGGCCGTACCCAGTACCAGATTGGACATCAAGGTATTATCCTCACTCAAGGTCGGGATGTAAGGACATTTAATGCCGGAACCGCACGAACGCTACGGTCGCAGGTTCGAATCCTTCCTCGGGCATGGATGTGTGTGATGTCCTTAGGTTGGTTAGGTTTAAGTAGTCCTAAGTTCTAGGGGATTGATGACCACAGATGTTCAGTCCCATAGTGCTCAGAGCCATTTCAACCATTTTTTTGACATTTAATGCAAAATAGCGACTGATGACTGACAGAACTACAACACTGATACGTCGTCAGCAGGTCTCGAGGCTGCGGGGAATGAGAGGACCAAGTCCATAATGGATTCTCAACAACGAACTTTATTTTATTTACCAAGCATCCAAACAACCAACGCTGGTAATAGCATAGAGACACAATTATATTACAACTTAGTCATTGTTCAAATAATAAAGCCTCAATTTAGAAAAAATTTTGCAAAGCAATAAGAGTAATCTAAGAATTTATAACATGTTTCAGCCGTGTCAGCAACTGCGATAAATTAATATGTTAAATTAATATGTCAATAATCCGCCTCAGTTGCGAAATGTTACTGGTCTTTACCCAGGTTTCAGCTACAGTAATCTACCTTTCTTCAGAAGCACAAAATAAACTAATTCATGCCATAATAAGGCAAAATCAAACATAAAAAGCTAAAGTACCGTGGTACCACGTCAAGCTACAGTACTTAGCTGAGGAACAGCCCCGGCCCCACTTCGTGGAAAGCGGTCGGTTAGCCGCGGACGCTACGTTGGTACTGACCAGTTCGAGTTCTAACGTAGCGTCCGCAGCCAACCGACCGCTTTCCACGAAGTGGGGTCGGGGCTGTTCAAATGCTTCAAATGGCTCTGAGCACTATGCGACTTAACTTCTGAGGTCATCAGTCGCCTAGAACTTTGAACTACTTAAACCTAACTAACATAAGGACATCACATATATCCATGCCCGAGGCAGGATTCGAACCTGCGACCGTAGCGGTCGCTCGGTTCCAGACTGTAGCGCCTAGAACCGCACGGCCACTCCGGCCGGCGCCGGGGCTGTTCCTCAGCTAAGTACTGTAGCTTCACATGGTACTTTGGTACTTTAGCTTTTTATGTTTGACTGTACCTTATTCTGGCATGTATTAGTTTATTTTGTGCTTCTGAAGAACGCAAGTTTACTGTAGCTGAAACCTGGGTAAAGACCGCAACTGAGGCGTATTATTGACATATCAATAAGAGTAACTTTTAAGAATGTATACTTTAATTTATGACAACTGGCAGTGATTTCCTTCAACGAAAGAATATTTTAAACTTGGAACTTACGCTTTACCTTGTGACTAAATGATAAAACTTAGTTGCAAAACATAGTTTTCTTTTTTCTGTTTTAAAGAAAAAAAAGAGTTTTAAGAAAAGGCTTTATAGATTTTCTATTTGTTCAATGGAATTATTTTAAACAAAATTGTTTGCAAAAGGATTAACAAGGCTGGCGGATCCGAAAGCGGTTGAAATTCTTTGACTAGTTTAAATACTAAGAGCGTGATTTACAAGCTACAGTTTTCAAATCAGGAAAAATGAGGTTTTAGAGATAGAATACATGCGTCAGTTACAGTACTGCTCAAACTTAGCAGGCTTCCGTGGTCGTAGACCCACTTCATTGTACTGATTACGCAGCAACGCGTGAGGAGCAGTTCCCCGGCTTAGAAAAGAAAAAGTTCCTTCTATAACACAGCGAACAAAGTACTAAAACATGGCCCGTTCTACACCAACTGCGAAGCCAGCCAACCTTTAGCATGCTAGATGTTACATCAGATATTAACGTACAGTCTTGCAAACAACCAATAATCCCGAAGTTCTTCAAGTAAATTGCAATATTTAAAGCACGTAAGTCATTTTCATTGCAACGTTAAGCATCAAATTGTTTAAATGGAAGGTTACTGAAATACTCTAACAGTGGGCAGAGCAGTAAAAGCACAGTTCAGTATAGGGTTAAGATATAATTACATCTTTAGAATTACAACTAAAATGGCATTGCATAATTTGAGCTGCTTGCGCACACAGTTGAGCACGGTAACAGTACGTAACCACGTACTGCAAGAGCAGCCTTTACCAGTAATTTGGTTGACTCAAAATTGAGACTAAAAACGCTGGTATTCAATACCACAGCCGAGCTTATAGAACTTGCCAGGTTTTGTGCTGTTTGAACAATTTGCACAGCTTGCGTAAGTTAGGCAAGTAAATTACGCAGTAGACACAGGTTATACTTGTAAGCACAACGGCACCTACAGCGCGAGGAACTCCCACACACAAACGCGACAACACAGTTGAGGCACCACAGCCCAACGCAAAAGTCGTAAAGGGTCACCCAACAGTCAATCATACAAAATCAGTCCTAGATGGGTAAACAGCTTACCCACCAGAATTAACAACGGTGTGGGGGGCAGCGGCAGATAGATTTTTGGCTCGATGATATGGGGTGGGGGGGGGGGGTTGGGTTGTTTGGGGGAGGAGACCAGACAGCGCGGTCATCGGTCTCATCGGATTAGGGAAGGACAGGGAAGAAGTCGGCCGTGCCCTTTGAAAGGATTTGCCTGGTGCGATGTAGGGAAACCACGGAAAACCTAAATCAGGATGGCTTGACGAAGGATTGAACCGTCGTCCTCCCGAATGCGAGTCCAGTGTGCTACCACTGCGCCACCTCGCTCCGTCGATGATAGGACGCAGACGCTTGTATTTCGGCCGCTGCACCGCTACACTGTCCCCCATACGTAGCAAGGATCCAGTTCCACAATTAGCGTGAAGTCCCGCTCCACGTGGTCGAGTCGTGTGCCTTGCTTTCGTACTCGCTCAAAACAAAATCCGGGCTTGCACGGCCATGCCCCGACCACGGCACGACCAGTACCGCAACTACAATGACTGACAGAGTCACTGCCCTCCCTCAGTAACCAGCGTAACTTCCACCGCGTCTCACCAATGCACCGACCCCCTTGAATTGTTCCGCGAGCACCTAAATTTGCGATCGCGACCAACCGCACCACTAAAGAGCGAAGACACTAATCGTTCCAGAGATAGATAGTAACGAATTCTATAGATTACAAAACACAAGAAGGCTCAGCGAGTAGAATTCAACTTAACTTGTAAGATGAACCACGAAATAGCATATTTCATAATTGTGAGATATGCAAACGATTCCGGATCAGTAGAAACATAAATACATTTATGAGAGAACTATGGATCACTGAATGACATTAGAAATACTTATTCCAAAAAGGCAGCTATATATACAGTTGGCGAAGTACATAGGGCACAGACAAAGCTTTAAAACGTTAATATTACGTCACTAGCAACTGATAAGTAGCCGGCAAGTAGCAGCGTTCATAAATAAGTCAAAAATCAGTACAATTAGTGGAATAAATGGAAGTTAGGAATGCCTTTTAGTTTTCCGTCTTGATCGCAGAAGTAGATGGGCAGTTATGCTTCACTCGCAAAATACTAGATCTACGGTATATTGATAATTTTTACTTATGGGCCATCTGAAAGCAACTGAATAAAACACAACTTTTTTTTAGTGCCATACACGTTTCGCCTTTATTTTCTGCAAGGCATCATCAGTAGCAGGTTGAGTGGACAATTTCTTACATATTACGCTCCTATTGCATTTTTGGTGTTGTTCTTCTTCTTGTGAATGCCAATTTGCGGTTTTTTCCCACATTCCAAAGCACTATGAACTGAACGCTTGTTTCAATGCAATTCAGTGAAACAAGCGTTCAGTTCATAGTGCTGTGGAATGTGGGAAAAAACCGCAAATTGGCATTCACAAGAAGAACAACAACACCAAAAATGGAACAGGAGCATAATATGTAAGAAAGTGTCCACTCATGATGCCTTGCAGAAAATAAAGGCGAAATGCGTATGGCACTAATATTGTGTTTTATTCAGTTGCTGTCAGACGGTCCACAAGTAAAAATTATCAGTATACCGTAATATTACACGCAACTGAGGAAGACAGGACTACAAAAGTTGAGGATGTCAATTACTAGATCTACATACATACTCCGCAACACACCTGATGGCGGAGGATGTCTTCCACCAGCGTACCACTGGCAGTCATTTCCTTCGACTGTCTATATCGCGCCGCAAACGACCTACTTTCTCTTTTCTTCGTGGTCGTTACGCGAAATGTACGTTTTCGCCAGCAGAATTGTTCTGCAATCAGCTGCAAATGCCTGTTCGCTGAGGCTCCTCATTAGCCCCTCGGGAAAAAAATGTCCTCCTCCCTCCAAGGACTACCATTTGAGTTCACGATGCGTCTCCGTAATACTTGCCGGTTGATCGAACATAACGGCAACAAATCTAGCTTCATAGGATATCAGGATTACGTCAAAATTAGAACGTCAGCCCTGGATACAATCTATGGCCACAGTATAACTTGCATTTTTACGTGATAATCTTTGTGCAATTTGCAGATCTGATGATAATAGTTCTCCATGTTATCTAGTAATTATTTTTCGATATCGGCAATCCCAAAGGAGAAGTTGAAGGGTTCAAAAAGTGGGAGCGATGCAGATATTCAGTTTTATGGGAGGCCCATTTGAAGCAGTAAAGTTTCAATGAAACGATTAGTTTGTTCAGAATTTTTTCCGAAGCTTCTACAGCACGAAATAAACAACACATTTCATAACCATTGATGGTCGCACAACCATCGATGCTAGCAGAACACTACTCTTCGTTATGTGATAAATAGGTCCAATCAATTCTGAAGCATAATATCTCCTCATGTACAGTTCCTGTTAAGGAACCAATAACGAGGTGCAATTAATACTGCTGCGTGGAAAATACATTTGTTGAGCAACTTTAGGTTATCCTGTAGATCCAGAAGCTGAGATTTGGTCGAAATTGAACAGTGACCCGAATATACACAACGTGATTAGAAGTATCTGGACACCTCCAAAAACATACCTTTTTCATATTAGGTGAATTGTGCTGCCACCTACTGCCAGGTACTCCATATCGGCGACCTCAGTAGTTATTAGGCATCGAGAGAGCAGAATGGGGCGCACCGCCGAACCCACCAATTTCTAACGTGGTCAGGTGATTGGGTGTCACTTGTGGCATACGAATGTACTTGATATTTCCACATCATAAACATCGCTAGGTCAACTATTTCTGATGTGATAGTGAAATGGATACGTGAATGGACACGTACTGCACAAAAGCGTGCAGGCCCACTTAGTCTGTTGACAGACAGACACCGATGACGGTTGAAGAGGGTCGTAATGTGTAATAGGCAGACATGTATCCAGACCATCACGCAGGAATTCCAAACTGCCCCAGAATCCACTGCAAGTACTATGAACGTTAGGCGGGAGGTGAGAAAACTTGAATTTCATGTAAAATGCCAAACGACGTCACGCTTGGTGTAACTAGTGTAAGCACTGGACGGCTGAACCGTGGAAAAACGTTGTGTGGAGTGACGAAATATGGTACACAATGTGACGATCCAATGGCAGGTTGTGGGTATGGTGAATGCCCGGTAAACGTCACATGCACCGTGTGAAGTGCCAACAGTAAAATTTGGAGGCAGTGGTGTCATGGTGTCGTCATGTTTTTGATGGAGGAGGCTTGCAACCCCTTTTGTTTTGCGTGGCACTATCCCATCACAGGCCTACATTGATATTTTAAGCATTTTCTTGCTTCCCATTGTTCAAGAGCAATTCTGGGATAGCGATTGCAGCTTTCAACACGATCGAGCACCTGTTCATAATGCACGGCCTGTGGCGGAGCTGTTACACGATAATAACATCCCTGTAATGCACTGGCCTGCACAGATTCCTGATCTGAATCCTAATAGAACACCTTTGGAATGTTTTGGAATGCCGACTTCGTGCCAGGCCTCATCGACCGGCTTCGATACCTCTCCTCAGTGCAGCACTCAGTGAAGGATGGCCTGCCCAAAAACCTTCCAGCACCTGACTTAACGGATGTCTGCGAGAGTGGATGCTGTCATTGAGGCTAAGTGTGAGTCAACACCATTTTGAATTCCGGAATTACCGATGGGGGCCGGCCGCAGTGGCCGTGCGGTTAAAGGCGCTGCAGTCTGGAACCGCAAGACCGCTACGGTCGCAGGTGCGAATCCTGCCTCGGGCATGGATGTTTGTGACGTTCGTAGGTTAGTTAGGTTTAACTAGTTCTAAGTTCTAGGGGACTAATGACCTCAGCAGTTGAGTCCCATAGTGCTCAGAGCCATTTGAACCATTTTGAACCGATGGGGGACGCCACGAACTTGTAAGGCATTTTCAGCCAGGTGTCCGGATACTTTTAATCACGTAGTGTAGAATAAATTTCCTTCACGTATATGGTCTGAAACTTTTCGCCATCAGAATACCGGTTTCGGTCTATAATGACTATCTTCATATCTGTTTAATAAAATCATGTCCTAATAAAGTGGAGCCATTGTGGCATCGTCAAAAAAATGATGATTCCGTTATGGTTCTATTATATTAGGGCGTTTTTATAAAACTGAATAGAAGATGATCATTATAGACGGGAACCGGTGGTCTGATGACAAAAGATTTGTGACCATTGGCGTGAGGTAAAGGAAGTTCATCCTGGAATCATTAAATGCAATGTAATTCTTGGATGATGGGGCTGCTCTACACATTACCTTACATCAGTTTATTGCCTCTGCTGCTGAACAGTTAGCATCGATGCTTTCGGTGCGCAGAGATCTGGGTTCATTCTCATTACTTCCTGAGATTTTTCTGAGGTAGGGACGTCTGCACTCAACCTCGTGGACCAAAATAAGGAGCTGCCTGATTAAAGAGGCAGAAACAACTTCGGTACCCACCCAGTGTCAATAACGTCCGGAGGGCTGGCAAAATACTAAGAAAAAGGAAGATAGGGTTCAACTTCCGGTCGGCATCGAGGTCATTATGGATGGAGCACAAGTCGGATTGTGTCAAGCATAGGGAAGGAAATCAGCTGGGCCCTTTCAAAGGAACTATCCTGGCATCTGCTTGGAGCGATTTAGGGAAATCACAGAAAACCTAAATCTGGATGGTCGGACGAGGGTTTAAACTGTCGTCCTCCCGAATGCGATTCCAGTGAGCTAACCACTGCACCTCCTCGCTCGGTGGCAAAATGCTGAATCAATGTCCCACCATCATTCATCGATCCTCGTCGTACTGCTTCGAAGGCTGAACCCATCCTGTCGTAACTCACATGCATGAATGGATTTTACCTTGAGTGTAAACACCAAATTCTGTGACCAGTTACAATAATTGGTGTACGTAACATAGAACGTTATCTCAGACTGTCATATCAAGTATTGGGAGTCGCACTTGCCGACGGAATTGCAACTTGCAGACAGACGACGATAGCGGTCGTGCTGAATCCATCGGACCCTATGAAGCACGCCTCCAGCGGCTCCGTGCCACGGGCGTCCTCCAAAACCTCGATGTAGGAAGGCCGGCGGCAGCCACGGAGCCACTCTCAATTTGAGCCTTTTCCCTGCTTGTCCGTTCGCAGCTCATGTTCTAGGGGCTAGCGTTGCTGCCTCTGGATCACGGGGTCTCGGGTTTGATTCCAGGCCGGGTTGGGGATTTTCACTGCCCGGGGTGTTTGTGTTTCATCATCATCATTTGTAAGAGTGACTGGATTGGATTGTGAAAGGAAAATGGACTGTGTAAAAATTGGGACTTTGAACGGGCGCTGATGACCGCGCAGCTCAGCGCCCCACAATCCAAATGTCATCATCATCCATCCCTACGTGTATACTCGAGGCTCCGCCACCATCGTCCGTGCTTTAGATCAGAGGGCCTACTCCTTGCTGACACTGAAGGCTGGATTCTATTTCTTGATGCTTTATTCGTAATGAGTCTTTATATGCTTCAACCTATACAATTTAAGTACATATTCCTATGATGACAGCTGCCGCACCACTCTGTAGCCCACCTTTCCTTACCGTTGTGTATGAAGTCGTACGCAACACACACTGTCACATACGTGACAACTGCAATTGTCTCCATGCAAGAAATACAGGGTGTATCAAAAACAATAGTAAGATTTTAAAAAATCATAACTTTTATGTTGGTTGAGATATGTGCGTGAACAACGTACTGTTGGAAAGAGAAAATTCTCGAGTTTTACATGGTTCCCGTTAGGTAGCAGCAGTGTGCTCTCATTTCATTTCTAGTAAAAATGGTGTCGGGACAACAGAAAGCGTTTTGTGTTCTACGTTTTGCACAGTGCGGGTCAGTAATAACTGTTCAGCGGTGACTTTCGTACTGGGTATGGTGTGGATCCTCCTACAGCACACAGCATTAGACGATGACTTGAAAAAGTCCTAGAACCAGGTTGTTTGTGCAAAGATAGATCGCCGAGCTGTACCCGAGTGTCTGACACAGACGTCGAACGCATTCGCCATAGTTTCATAGGGTGTCACCAGAAATCCGTTCACAGTGCAGCTCGAGAGCTCAACATGCTCCCGATGTCCGTCTAGGGTGTGCTGCATCAACGTTCACACATGAAACCATGCAAAATTCAGCTACTGCAAGCTTTTCGCGACGGTGAAAAAAGAACATAATGTGGAGTTCTGTAATTTCGTTCTCGGCAAAACGGAAGATGACAGTTTTTTCCCACACTTAGCGTTTAGTGACGAGGCAACATTCCGTTCAAATAGGTAGGTGAACTGTCATAATGTGAAAATATGGGGTACGGAACAACCACATGAAGTTGTACAATATGAGAAGAACCGTGCTAAATTTAATGTGTTTTGTGCAGTTTCACAGAAGAATGTGTATGGTTCATTTTTCTTTGCCGAGAACACTGTTACAGGAAACACAAATTTCGATATGCTTGAGAACTTTCTTTTCCCGCAGTCTGAGATTGATTCGAACGAGTTTATTTACGAACAGGCAGCTGTAAGTGCCGGAATTTTATGATCAAATTATACTATTCGATGGATCAGTCGCACTGGATCAAATTATTCGGTTTTACATTACTGGCCTTCAAGGTCATCAGACTTGACTGATGTTATCATTTCTTGTGGGGGTTTCTAAACGACTCTGTTTATGTACCATTACCAACAAGAATGAATGAACTGAGAGATGGCATAACAGCAGCTTGGTAGCTATAACTCAAAAGATAAGCTCGCAGCAGTGTTGGAACAATATGAAAACCGCATTGAAATACGCCGTGCATCTGAAGGGGGGCATGTTGAACACCTATTGTGTTCGAACAATTTGAATATCGCATTGACATACGCCGTGCATCTCAAGGAGGGCATTAAGGTATGAAAAAAACTTTTTGAGTTTCCCATTCATTAAGAAACAGAATTCCTTGTGTATGTTTAAGTTTCAGATACATAGACATGGCAAACCGAATGATTCTTTTTCATACGCCGTACACAGTAAATAAACGAATCTTCATGTGAATTTTAAAATTTTCCCGGCGAATTGACTGTTCAAACAAATTTCGGGCTTGCAGCCGGTCGTCGTTCAATACTTCGCACGATATTTCAACTGGACACCTGCCAGTCATCTTCTAGTGAGCCGTCGCAGACTGGCGATAAAGTTCTCCGCTCCACAATATATAGCGTACTGTAACTATTCTGCGCATGCGTCGAAAACTTGATAGTTGAACCAACACTGCCCGCCGGCAGCGCCCTCGCTGGTGGAATAGCGGAACTCAGTCGCTCTCTGCGTTGCTGTTTGCCACGGCCGTCGACGCACTCTGTCGTCTTCGATTTGAGCAAATCGTGGAGATGATGGGATTCCATGCACTGTCCAGCTGGTAGCCGCTGTCACGGTTTAACAGATTTTCCGCCAGTCGTATTTCTACAGATTCTTTAATAATGGAGTCCCAGAAAGACGTTGCTGTAGACAAAATCATTATTTTCTCATACTCCATTGAATGTCCAGTAAAAATACAATGTTCAGCAATAGCGGACTTGCTTGGCTGCGAAAGGCGGGTGTAACGTTGATGTTCAGTGCAGCGTTCTTTCACGGTGCGTGTGGTTTGACCTATGTAAGCCATACCACATTGGCACGCTATCTTGTAAATTCCGGCCTTTCGTAGTAACAGATTGTCCTTAACTGATCCCACAAGGTCCGCAATCTTCGATGGTGGGCGGAAAACCACTTTTACCTGAAATTTTCGGAGGATTCTTGCTATTTTAAACGAAGTGTTGCCAACGAAAGGAAGAAAAGCTAAAGATTGTGAAACGTCCCCTTTGAAAAATTATACAAGACTGTGCTTAACCTGACACACAATATTTCTTAGCGCAACGCAATCTGACTTTCAATAATCTCTACAAGAGAATGGCCCTGACTAACATTAAACTATACCTTTCACAAATCACTTACCTCACAAAAATCTTCGCTGCTCAAGCTACTGCAATACAGCGAGCGCCACTACTGCCAGCTAATTAAAAGATTCAAACTCTGGAAGGCACTAACTACTGATAGGGATAGTTAGCAAATGAAAGATATTAATAGAGAACAAACAATGTATTTACCTTGATATCATCATATATATAGCAGTTCATGACAAATTACAAAACTCCGCCATCTCTCTCCCCACATCCACCACTGCTGGCGGCTCACCTCCAACTGCGGAACGCTATGCGCTGTTCGCAGCCAGCTGCCTAACACTACAATGGCGAGTATTACAACAATGCAAAGCAGCCACAGACTGCACACGGCACAGCCAGTGATTTTCATACTGAGGTGGCGTTACCAATAAAAAAACCTAAACAGCCTACTTACATAGCCCCCATGCCCCCCACAAAAAAAATTTTACAAATTGGTTTGGGCAGTGGCCAATACAGATTTGAAAAAATTTTTCATAATTACAATAACAAAGAAATCAAATGCACACACTTATTGATACAATGTTGGTCAAAAGCTAAAATTTTCTCACAGTCCATAAAGACTGTCCGGATCGTTCATGACGGTAAAATAGCAGTGTTTTTCTCAAAGTCTGAGCAGTAAAAGAAAATGCACACGGAAGTAGTGGATTTCCATGCAGTCTTGAAGAAGAAGCGTTGTCCTTCCAACGGAAAGACAGTGCTGACTCTTGACATGCTGACAGGTAATGGGCCACAACAGAGCAAACCCACCACAGAGTCAGTCGAAGTTTTGAAGAGTATTGGTGGATAGGTCATCACAGAGCAGACCCACTGTAGTCCTGGTAGAGATTACGGTATTGGTGGGCCACCAGAGGCGCAGACCCACTGCAGTCCTTGTAGAAATAATGGTACTGATGGATCATCAAAGATGTAGACCCACTGTAGTCCTTGTAGAGATTATGGTACTGGTGAGTCAGCAACGACGTAGACCCACTGTAGTCCTCGTAGAGACGGCCAGCAGCCATCCGGTGTGACTGTGCAGGTGCACAATCACAATTGAAGAGTCTTGCGGATAATATAGCAAGTCCATAACCACCACTTGTGCACTCACAAAGTTTTTGGAATTGTCCTTAGAACCAGCAATGCTGTTATCCAGTCCCTTGCTGCATTATTAACACACATACAAACACTAACAGTCCCTACTTCTCACATATTGTCCATATACTATGACCAACAGAAACGTGTGCAGTGAAAAGTAACTTACAAGTTAATAATATGATGAACTGGTGTCAATTACAATTTTATAACATAAGAATACAATTACAAAGGTACAAAATACATCATTAAAGAACATAACAATACAGATAACATTTGTAGTACCGGCTTTACAAAAGAATCAAAATAACATATACAACAGTGTTACAGGAATTATGACATAAGTAGATACATAAAAGATCAGAATAAATTTTGAAACATCCACTTCACACATGAGCATTAAAACAAAATAGAATAAATAAAGTCTAAGCATATTTACAAGTTACATAACATATTATTAATGCCAATTATATTTGAGGATAACATTATTCCTCATCATAGTGAATGTAGCTTAGTAGTAGAAGATGAAAAATTCTATGAAACTACACAGAGACAGGAGGAAAACAAATACACAAGGGTACACAAACACATAGTGGGATAACACAATGGAAAGGACAGGGTTCGTTTTCAGTGTAACTTTTGGTACTGCAGTCCAACCCAAGACTTCATTCCATAGATCTTTCGTCTTATTTCCACATTTGTTTCCACCAAAAAAATCCTATTCAAGCATGCTTTCTGTATATATATGTTCACATATTTCTTACCTCATTACTTATTTTCCATTATCTTACTTCATCATTTATTTCCAAGAAAATCCTACCTAAACCTGTTGTCCCTAAACCCTACTTTTTTTGGTTCATATCCTCTTTCAAAATACTGTTTTGGCCAAACCATTTTCTTATAGATTTTCAATGTATTTCTTCCAATTCATCACAACTTGTTCTCTTATATATCCTACCCCCTCTTAAGCTAACTTAAATCTACTGAGCTCAGATGCTAAACTAAGGTACGAGGCAATGCAGCAGCACATAAAACAATGATGACAAAAAAGTGCAGATTTGCAAAGGAAGCAGCATTTTAGAAATTAGCGAAGCAATTGCAATATTACGACTAATATAAGGCAATGTGCAGCAAACAAGAAAAATAAATCTGGCTTAGCAGAGTAACACAAATTGAAATTCAGTAGCACTATGCCTGGCAAACAGCATAACTTATACCTAAACATGACAAAGTTCAAGCAGAAAAAGTATTACACTAAAAATGGCCATGTCTAATACCTATGTCACATCTTAACACCAGAGTGATGCATCACGAGAACTTACACTAGCAGATAAGTTACCAAATCGTAAAGAAATTATTTATGCAATTCCTGTGAAGGGAAATGTCTATTTATGTGCCCTCGTTTTCTTGGAAGTAGATCATAAATTTCTTATTGACTCGATCTGTAGGCATAAAATAACTATATTAGTACATATATTAAATTTTATTTTAACCAATGCTGCAGTGCAGCTAGAAACTAGATATTAAATGAAATAAGCAACTATGTACAAAGTAAAGCATAAAATAATCATTCAGTAGTCATGAGGCATTTCATAAGTTAGTAGAAATTCTCTCAATTCTCGTAGATAGACACTTGTCCTAATCAGGTGTGCAGATGTAAGAATGTTTCCAAGTTATTATTAGCGTGTCGTATTTACCATGCTTTCTACAAAGGAATGTCAATAGCGAGGATAATGGCCTCCCTTTTTTTTCTACCACCTAATGGCTTTTTCTCAAGGCGGCTGGCACACCTGGCCGCTCCGCTGGGTGCCCACGACGCATTACGTGCAGGTGGTCACTGAACTTTCTTACCGAAATATTTATGACACCAGTTTCCGCTACAGTGACAGTCTCATATAAAAATATTTCACAGGTCAAGAATTGGGTTACAAATGTGTAGAAACAATATCGTATGAATATAACAGTGTCCAAAAAATTTTCGCCGGCATTGTGATACATTCACGCATTTACACACATTTCCTACCTCTTAAAGTACGATTCTTGGTTTCCAACATCCTTTTTTGCAAGTCAGAGTCCCTAATTCATTACTCCTTACCTTATTACACATATACAAATTCGTCGACGCTTCTTCACTATTTCCTGATAATAAATACGTAGCATAATCAAATAACTCATATAGCATCAGCTTACTGATCATAAACATACCGCAACAGCATAATACACATAGTCATCGTAAAAATAACATCATAACACCTCAGTCAACTCTCAAAATCGTCGTAGCTTCCTCCAATAATTTCAAAACCTAAAAAAAATTCTCAGCTCATGTCAAAAGTGTCATCCACCTCAAATGTACTTTAAAATCATGCTCCCTTACCAAATACATCATTCAAATCTCTCATAGTATCACAATGGTTCCGAAAAAATATGAACAGTTCACAAAGTACAGACAAAATGCAATTTCATAAGTGTGAACTTATTCAACTGTGTAATTACGTAAACATCTGTCACTAATGCAGTAAAAAAAATGTTTATCTCTCAGTTAAATGATCAGATAGCTGTGTAATTTGTGTGTTAGAGAAATATGGTACCGATGTGTAAAGTTGTATAAGCAAATACCATATTAGCTAGGGCTCCTTGTGGTTGCCAAACACATGGTACACAAAGTAGGCGTGTACCCCCCTGAGGATTAATGTAATTATACCCTCAGGTGTTACAGATTACAGCAATGGAATGAAATGTATCACAGAAAACTTTCTTTATAATTCAAAAATCTTTAAAAAATAAACGTTTTAAGTACAAAATTAATCACTCAAAGACGTGTACTGTAGCGCTAAACTGTGCGTCTTGTTGTAAGATAATCTCTGTGTAAGTGTCGTAGTTATCGTCCTCCGAAAGCTAAGTTCTGCAGAAGTCAATGTACTTACCTCATGATAAACAAAAGTGAAATGTTTTGCGTATAGATATCGTAGTTATTACGCTTATTGTTGTGGTGAAGAAAGTACTGTACTGTAACGTATTGTTGTGCTACGGAAAAGGCTGCCTCATTGTTGCTATACCACAAAAGTTACTACTAAAACATGTTTTACTTTCCAGAAGAATTCAGAAAGACTGTGCAGATGTAAAACAGATACACCGCAAAAGCAACAAGGTGAATTGTGTCACACATTAGTAGCGTCGTGATATAGTCGTGTAGTTGTCAAATAAACTAACCACTGTGTCACCTGGTATCTCTCAGAAAGCACCTTGAATCCATAATGTATTTGCAAGTAAACCAAAATGTTGCATTAAAAAAACAGATTATCTTTCAATAAACGGTTGTACATGTGAAATGTGGTGTAAACCTTTACTCTTCCTAGTATGCAGAGTTTCAACTTCAACGCAATTATCATGTGGTATACGTCGGATTCTGTAAGGTCCATTGTAAACTAGAAAGAATTTGTGACTCAAGTGTTTCTTCTTATGTGACAATGAATGAGCTTTAATGAGAACTTTCTGACCAATATATAATTTCTTTACATTTGCTTTACCGTGTAGTTTTCTCCTTTTGTCTGCTGCAGATTTTATATTTTTAATAGCCAAATCAATTATGTCTTTGTGTCGAAGTTTACGTGTATTCAGTAAAGGTACAAGCTCTCTGATTCTGTTCGGTGGTTTTTCATTCTTCAGTACAAGAGTAGGTGGTAAAGCAGTGGAGTCATGAGGCATTTCATTCAGCACGTTTTGAAATAAGTGTAAATATCTGTCCCAATGCTGATGCTTTCTGTGACAATAAAGTCTGCAAAGCTTATTGATTTCTTTCATAATCCGTTCGGAGGGGTTACAATGTGGTGAGTACAATGAAATAAAAACAGGTTTGATTTTATGGTTGCGAAGCATGCGAGACCAAACAGCAGATCTAAATTGCGGTCCGTTATCTGAAATGACTTTACTAATGTGTCCAACTTCACGTAAGAAATTTTTAACAAAGGCGTTGGATACAGACCTGTCCAGTGGCTTTACGTAACGGTGTGAAAGAAACAAATTTTGAAGTAAGTTCAACAGCGACTAGAACGTACGAAAATGCATTATATGTTCTGACAAGCGGTCCCAAGAGATCAACAGCAACAAATTCTTTTAATTTAGAAGGAACGATAGGAAACAGCGGAGCACGATGGGAGATAGTAGATGGTTTCGCCTTTTGACAAAGTTTACAAATACACTCCTGGAAATGGAAAAAAGAACACATTGACACCGGTGTGTCAGACCCACCATACTTGCTCCGGACACTGCGAGAGGGCTTTACAAGTAATGATCACACGCACGGCACAGCGGACACACCAGGAACCGCGGTGTTGGCCGTCGAATGGCGCTAGCCGCGCAGCATTTGTGCACCGCCGCCGTCAGTGTCAGCCAGTTTGCCGTGGCATACGGAGCTCCATCGCAGTCTTTAACACTGGTAGCATGCCGCGACAGCGTGGACGTGAACCGTATGTGCAGCTGACGGACTTTGAGCGAGGGCGTATAGTGGGCATGCGGGAGGCCGGGTGGACGTACCGCCGAATTGCTCAACACGTGGGGCGTGAGGTCTCCACAGTACATCGATGTTGTCGCCAGTGGTCGGCGGAAGGTGCACGTGCCCGTCGACCTGGGACCGGACCGCAGCGACGCACGGATGCACGCCAAGACCGTAGGATACTACGCAGTGCCGTAGGGGACCGCACCGCCACTTCCCAGCAAATTAGGGACACTGTTGCTCCTGGGGTATCGGCGAGGACCATTCGCAACCGTCTCCATGAAGTTGGGCTACGGTCCCACACACCGTTAGGCCGTCTTCCGCTCACGCCCCAACATCGTGCAGCCCGCCTCCAGTGGTGTCGCGACAGGCGTGAATGGAGGGACGAATGGAGACGTGTCGTCTTCAGCGATGAGAGTCGCTTCTGCCTTGGTGCCAATGATGGTCGTATGCGTGTTTGGCCCCGTGCAGGTGAGCGCCACAATCAGGACTGCATACGACCGAGGCACACAGGGCCAACACCCGGCATCATGGTGTGGGGAGCGATCTCCTACACTGGCCGTACACCACTGGTGATCGTCGAGGGGACACTGAATAGTGCACGGTACATCCAAACCGTCATCGAACCCATCGTTCTACCATTCCTAGACCGGCAAGGGAACTTGCTGTTCCAACAGGACAATGCACGTCCGCATGTATCCCGTGCCACCCAACGTGCTCTAGAAGGTGTAAGTCAACTACCCTGGCCAGCAAGATCTCCGGATCTGTCCCCCATTGAGCATGTTTGGGACTGGATGAAGCGTCGTCTCACGCGGTCTGCACGTCCAACTGAGGCGCCAGGTGGAAATGGCATGGCAAGCCGTTCCACAGGACTACATCCAGCATCTCTACGATCGTCTCCATGGGAGAATAGCAGCCTGCATTGCTGCGAAAGGTGGATATACACTGTACTAGTGCCGACATTGTGCATGCTCTGTTGCCTGTGTCTATGTGCCTGTGGTTCTGTCAGTGTGATCATGTGATGTATCCGACCCCAGGAATGTGTCAATAAAGTTTCCCCTTCCTGGGACAATGAATTCACGGTGTTCTTATTTCAATTTCCAGGAGTGTAGACAAGACTCTTCGAATTCTCTTTTCCATATTGTTAAAATAACAAGTCGTTCGAAGAATATGATAACATTTTCGTGGGCCAAAATGTGCGTAGCTGAAATGAATGTACCAAATGAGCTTATTAACAAAATCGTCAGGAATGCAAAGTACCCATAGCTTGTCATCAACAGTGCAGCGTTTGAACAGTATGTTGTTTCTAACCAGATAGTAATGCCGAATCTGTGTGTGTGTCTTTTCATGCCATTTGCTTTTGATGTCTTTCCAAATCGGATCTTTATCTTGTTCATGAGCAATGTCCTTTAAAGATGTGGTGATGAAGTTTTCAAAGGCGACTTTCTGAATGTAAAGAATACTGAAATTTTTCTCGAGGTTACCTTCTGTGTTACTTTTCTCAAGCCCAGCTGGTGCGCGTGACAGTGCGTCCGCAACAATGTTCTCCTTGCCGGGAATGTAGACTATTGTGAAGCGGAATTCTTGCAGAAACAATGCCCAACGTTTTAACCTGTCATGATTTAATTTTGAAGACATAAGAAATTGTAATGCACGATGATCACTGTATACTTTTACGTGCTTACCAGAAAGAAAGAACGGAATTTGTTAAATGCCCAAACGATAGCTAAAGCTTCTAATTCAGTAACGGAATAATTTTTTTCAGATTTTGTTAGCACTCGGCTAGCAAAAGCAATGGTTTCTGAACAATAGTGTCATTTTCTATGGCTTCTTGAAATAAATGGGCACCAAGTCCGACTTTAGAAGAATCCGTGCTAAGGCAGAAATCTTGTGACAGATCTGGATGAGCTAGTATTGGCGCGTTAAGTAGCGATTCTTTCAAAGAATTGAATTCCAATTGTGCTTGTTCGTCCCAGTTCCAAATAGTATTTTTTCCAGTGAGAGAACAAAGTTTTGGTGTAACAAGGATTTGCATATTCAGAAAACGACGGTAAAAATTTACGAGACCTAGAAAACTATGGACTTGTCTTTTTGTGGATGGAACTGGAATGGCTCTGATTGCTTCTAACTTTTCAGGATCCGGCTGAATGCCTTCAGAAGAAATAATATGTCCCAAAAACCTCACCTTTGACCTACCGAATTCAGACTTTTCCAAGTTAACTGTAATTCCATATTCTGCAAAAATACGTAACAAACTGTTGAGGATGCGATTATGTTGTTCCCATGAAGCTTCTGCTATTAGAATATCGTCCACATATAAGGTGATGTGACGTTTTAAGAACTCAGGTAATATGGAATTTAGCCCGCGAATGAATGCTGCTGAAGAAATGTTCAACCCAAAAGGAAGTTTCCGAAACTGATAACAAACGCCGAAACAAAGGAAAGCTGTGTATTTTCTACATCCTGGATGAAGTTCGATCTGATAAAAGCTGGATCTGAGATCAATGGAAGACAACACGTTTATACCATTCAAATTTTGAAGAAGTTCTTCCAACGTTTGCGGCCTGTCTGTTTCAGGAATAATGATAGTATTGATTTGTCTCGAATCTAAGACAAGCCTGATTGATCCATTTTTCTTCTCAACAACATGTAATGGATTGTTGTATGAGCTTACTGCAGGCTCAATAATGCCCTCGTCAAGCATAGATTGTATTTCTGTTCTAACACGGTCCCTGTAATGCGCCGGAATTACGTATGGTCTAACACAAAATTTAGTATGCTCACGAACACGAAATTGGTATTGAAATCCCTTGATTGTTCCTGTTTTGTGAGTAAAAACTGTGGAATGTGCTTGTAAAATCTCAAAAAGGTCTTGCCTATCATTGTCATTACAATTTTCAATTGTTTGAATTTTATTCTGAATTAACTCATTAGTATCAAATGCGCCGTCGATGTCACCCCTGTCAGTACTTGCAGAGTGATTGTTAGTGTCAAGTTCCGTCGAAAATTCAGAACTGTTGTCTAACAGGAGGTAAAGCCGATTAATTTCTTCGTCATGGTTTGAGAGCCAATCTTCAAAATTCGAAGCTACTAACTTACCTTCTTTTTCTAAACTTATTTCAGCATCGTGAAAGCTTAAGATTGCTTTGTATTTATACAAAAAGTCTACTCCCAGTATAATTTCCGTCGACAATAATGGAACAATAAGAAAGTTCATAGAGAAGCTGTGGCTTTGACAAAAGAATTCTAAGTAGGTTTGTTGGCGTACATCTACACTTTTTCCGAAGATTGCACCTTGTAATTTAATCTTACGTAACGGAAGTGTGGGGGAATCGTTCGATTTGTTGCATTTGCTAAAAGCTGTTTCACTAATTACTGAAATGGGACTGCCAGAGTGAAGTACTGCCGTAAATTTTACGTCATTTACAGTAATGTGAATCACAGGATATGCAATGTTGTTAAGTTTTACGTCGTGTTCCTGGAGTAAGATGTCCCTAATGTCTTCCATTTTTACGTAATTACTTGCTACGGCAGCTGCGTCGTTAGTGTCACACGTGCGTTTTGTGGCTGCCAGCGGTATGAGTCATTGCCTATTGTCTCTTTGTTGGCGCGCGTCGTTATTGTGGTTTGGAGACCTAACTTCTACAAATTCACCGTGACGAGAGGGCCCTGCCCTGTTTAAATCCCGCCAGTTCTGATGCAATTCAGGTCTGTCGTTACGATCATATCGTCTGTCGTCATGTCGGTGGTTCCTGTAGTTTCTTTCTTCTCGGTTAAGTGGTGGAGAATTTCTCCCTGAATTATCACTGCACGGTGGACCGTTGCGTCTAAAGTTATTCTGTCTCCCGTAATAATAACTGTTTTGGTTTCCATATTGTCTGTTCCTCTGATTGTCTCTGTGATAGTCATTACCGCGGAGAGGTGATCTTTCCCTGTAATTATTACTACTCTGCCAACGGTTGTCATACGGATAGTGTCTGTTTCGGTCACGATTTGTGTTGTGAGAATAGCCTTGTCGCGTCCAGTTATTATTTCTTTCATCGCGGAATTGCGACGGATGTGATCTGTAATTGTTGTGCTCGTGCGTTCCGCGATTGTCAGTGTCAATTTCCAGTTCTTGTAAGAGTCCTTGAAATGCTTCAATGTCGTCTTTGCAACGTCCTGCCAAAATAATATGTCGTAAATGTTTAGGCAGTTTGATTAAGCAAATGCGGATGAGTTCTGAGGGGCTGTATGGGTTTGAAAGATACTGATTCTTGTGTAACATGTCTTCAAAATATTTCACAAGACTGGAAAATTCAGATTGTTCGAAATGTTTCATCATTATGATGTTATGTTTTACTCGGTCTTGTGTAGCTTGAGACCAATATGCTGAGAGGAAGGCATGGTAAAATTCTCCTTCACTGTGGCAATCATGAATGACCGATCGCATTCTTACAGCTGGTTCATTCTCTAAGTAGCCACACATAAATTCTAACCTGTGCTCCAATGACCAGTTGGGAGGAAAACAATGAGAGAATTGATGGAGCCACGCTTGTGGATGAATGTCGTTGGCAGAATTCTTAAACGTTTTGAATTTACGTGTGGTAATAAACAGCTTATAGTCAAAATCATCGTGTCGGCGAGTAGCTTATCGGTCATTGTTACGTCGTGTCGGCCGTTCTATCTCAAAATTCGGTGCACCTTGCCAATTTCTTTCATAATTTCCGATGTGTCCTGTGTTATTATTTTGTGGTTGATCCGTATTTCTATGTCCCTCTTCTCGTATTGGGGCGAGAGTGTCCTCTGAAATACGTAATTCTTGTATTACCTGTGTCAGCTGATCTTGTACTTCGCGGATTTCTCTTTGGTGTTGCGTATTAATTTGATTCAGATTTTGTTTCAGTTTCCTAATTTGTTCGCTCTCTTCTGTGTCATTAAAGACTACCGGTTTTGTGTCGTTCAGATTATCATCTACCTTCGTAGATAAGTTAGTGAACTGATCCGAAAGTTCGGCTACTTTCTCCGATAGTGAACACATTTCCTCAGTGTGTTTTTCTGAACCAAGTTTCAGATTGTCCATTTGTGTTGAAATCGAATCTACTGTGTCCTTCAAGTTTTCCTGAGTTTTTGCAAGTTGCGTAACCGAATCGGTAGATGCAACTGAGTAAAATTTAGCTTGTAAGGTCTCATGATTTTCATGAACAGTAGTTTGCAGTTCTTTTATGGCTGCTTCGTGATTCTGTAGTGCATTTTCATGACGCGAAAAAATAGGTTGGAAATGCTCACAAATTTGTGTTTTTACGTCGTTACAGACTTTTTGACATTTCGATTCAATGTGATGTAACTCATTAGTTAAATCCTCACGTGTTTGTTCAAGTGTGGTGTCTAACTTTTTAAGATTTTGTTCCACTGTGTCTAACTTTTGAAGCTTTTGTCCCATTTGTTTCTGATTTTGTTCCATTTGTTGCATTAATTGCAATAATAATGTATTAGTGTCTGGAATCTGTTTCTCTACGCTTTTCGGCAGTGCATTTGCACCGGCAACATTCACATTTTGACAAGCAGAAAATGTGTTTTGACTTATTTGAGAAAACGGTGATGACCCATAACCTGAATCTACAGTATTTGCGAAATTGTGTCCTGTCATTTCGGATTCCTGAGGCGAGCTGTTGCCGACCGACCGATCGATAATGCTTCCCTGCTCACTAATTGTTTCACTGTCTACGCCATTGTTTGCCGCCCGCTCCATTTCCCTATGCACAATTACCAAATTATTACTTTGAACATTAGTTAATTCATTACTCTGCGGCGCTAACACACTGCTTTCGTCTTCACTGTCATTTCTCAGTTTACTTTGGAGCCTAGTATTACGTTTTTCACACGCCATTATTGTCACAATATTTCACACGATAACACAGAAAAACACAATTTGAAGAGCAAAAATAGGGGAACACATTAACATAGCACTGAAAATAATATCTAGTTAATTGCAGCTGCGAAATACTTGGTGCAAATCTACATGCATACCACAACTGTTCTACTGTACAACAATGGAAGACTGCAACTACAAAGGAGATTTTCTCTACAATTACGCGCTAGCAATAAACAAAAGCTACACTAATTACACAAACTACAAGAAAAAAAATCAGAAGATTCCAGTGAGGTATCCTCGGCTAAGGGTCGACATATGAAACGTCCCCTTTGAAAAATTATACAAGACTGTGCTTAACCTGACACACAATATTTCTTAGCGCAACGCAGTCTGACTTTCAATAATCTCTACAAGAGAATGGCCCTGACTAACATTAAACTATACCTTTCACAAATCACTTACCTCACAAAAATCTACGCTGCTCAAGCTACTGCAATACAGCGAGCGCCAGTACTGCCAGCTAATTAAAAGATTCAAACTATGGAAGGCACTAACTACTGATAGGGATAGTTAGCAAATGAAAGATATTAATAGAGAACAAACAATGTATTTACCTTGATATCATCATATATATAGCAGTTCATGACAAATTACAAATCTCCGCCATCTCTCTCCCCACATCCACCACTGCTGGCGGCTCACCTCCAACTGCGCAACGCTATGCGCTGTTCGCAGCCAGCTGCCTAACACTACAATGGCGAGTATTACAACAATGCAAAGCAGCCACAGACTGCACACGGCACAGCCAGTGATTTTCATACTGAGGTGGCGTTACCAATAAAAAAACCTAAACAGCCTACTTACAATTGTTCCGGCACAGCCAGTGATTTTCATACTGAGGTGGCGTTACCAATAAAAAAACCTAAACAGCCTACTTACAATTGTTCCGGCATGTTCTCCTCTTTATTCACTTCTTGCTTCTTAGTTTTAACTGTTAGTGCCCTGTTAATCTGCCGGATGGAATACCCATTTTCGCTGAATACTGTCTTTAGATGGGCGAGTTCTTGAGATAAGCTATCTAGATCTGAGACAGTATGAGCTCTGTGAACAAGCGCTTTAAGCAAACTCATGGTTAGCGATGGGCGATGGCAACTCGATGCTTGCAGGTACAAATCAGTATGACTGAAATACACATAGTCATACAATGGATTGTAAGTGAAAGACTAACGTGCGGCGAATTATTAATCCCAAAAGTAGTATAAACTGCCTGCGAGAATTGGACGTTCCGTGCTGAGGACATATCTCTCTGGAATAAGTAACCAAAGATGTATATTGGAGGACTATGTGTGAAGCGATTAGAGAGATTGGACGTGTTTTATGGTGAAGAGAGTTTGCTATTGTTGTGCGACACTATTAAGCTCCATTGTGAATGTTTAGTTAGTCGATGGCACAACAAACAAATTCCAGAAAATAATACGCATTCAAGGTGTGTATTTATCAATTAATAAAGGATTTGACAAGCATTCTTCAGATATTACGTGACGTAGATAGATCTGAAGTGCAGTGTAGAATGATAGTGAGAGCCTGCATCTTTTCACGGTCAATATTCTTCGAGAGAATATCTCAGAAGAAATAAACTTTTCGTTGACAAAAAAGTTAGACACATCAATCCATACGCATCATACAGCATAGCACCTAGTTGGGCCGAACTATCTTCGTAGCGAAATAAACATTTTTGAGATTTCAGGTGAGAGCAGTTCCGACGAGGAGTATCAGCGAGATCGACGCTGCGGGACATATGTCTAGCTCTCCTGTGGTATTTAAAACTAAAGACTTATATTCTTCAGCTTTTAAAAGACTGAAGTTAGAACCTAAATAAAACCAATGGAAATCATTACTAAAAATACCAAAAATAAATAAAAAGCAGAGAATTTTCTTTAACAAAATTTCTTAAATAAATTAATTAGTTAATTAAAATATAATAATGCTATTACTCTTATATTACAGAAAATAAGTTCTCTTACAGTAATATCTGAAGATTAAGTGATCGAAGCTAGTTATGATTTGCGACAATTTGCAGCTGAGATTGTTATAAAATACGTATTTTAAAGTATTGTTCAGTTGCATCCCCCATGACAGCATGTCATTCATTTTGAAATTAATTTTCTCATCTGTTGAAGTGTGATTAACATTCCCGGCACAAATCATGGCGCAAAAAGTTAAAGGGGAACAACGTTACGTACCTTCATGACTCCTATATATACTAAAATTATAGTATTGCAGTTCTTAGTAATTTACTCACTGCTGACAAAATGGATTGCGTTCGTTAACACTTGACAATGCTCCATCAGTAACAAGACTCTCATTGCTGGTGTGTACACGATTGGGTATGTTGGAAGGATGCGACGGCTGCTGGGTTAAGAGTACGTATCCAGAAAGTTATAGCAACTGATCTAGAAAGGAACGCTCGGATTTCCTTTATACTTCGCGCACACGAAAAGCGATAAATCGACACAATAAAGACGTTTCCTGGACGCTTCGTGACGTCAATATATCGTGCAAGGAGTTAATATCGCGGGCTACCGTTTTTCTAAGCGTACAGTGCTCTTCTGTTACACATGTAGCAGTGATAAAGTGGATCCGAGCGCTATGTCGCCACGTATAGAAGACGTAGGTATCGCGAATTTAACCCCATTGTGCCTTTGGCTCTAAGAACTGTACACATTAATTATACTCCGGTCACAACATTTAGTCAAGAGTATAGTGTTAGACATAATAATGCTCTCATGCTAAAATGAAAAAAAATAGGAATTAATAAAGAAATTTCTCTGACAGGAATAACGTGTTTTCAATTTTATTTAAACGATCATACCTTGTAGGTGGCTCCAAGAATACGTCGAAATACACTTTCAATGGATTTCGTGTCGTCTTTTTATGTCAGACGTTGCTGATGTATATGTTATTCACTTTTGCTCTCCTGCACCTGCTTCTCAATACAGTCAAGCAACAAACAGCATTGTGCATCCTAAGTAGGAAACGAACAGTTCCGAACACGAAGAAAGAGGTTTGAAACCTAGGATTTATCCACTGACATCCATCTGAAGTAGACAATGACAGTGACCGAGATACTGATGGATATGGAAAAAGCCAGCCACGATCAGAAAATGCAAGCTTCATATTCTGTGACGAAAAATGTTTTGAGGATTCGTAGCCTGAATTGTGGCTGATGTGTCTCATATGCAAGGTGTGGAACCATAGTGACTGCACAGGACCCGACAATACGATGTAAGTAACTGATTGCTATGAAATTAGGTGAATTTGATATTAGTTTTACTCTTCATGTTTGCAGGCTGTATCACTAAACATCTTTCTTAACTATTCTGAATATATTTCATATTCCTTTTTTTCTTGTGTCTAATACTATTTGATATTACTTAACAATTTTGAGAATCTCAGATAAGGACATTGTTAAGGAAAACTGTCTCAAGTTTTTATAATACAAATAATATTTATGTTTGTAAATAAGATACCACATAGATCTGCCCACTGCCCACACTTTTACGAATTGTTTCCTTGTTTGCATCTACTGTGATGCCCTTTGTGTCCTGATGTATTATGGGTATCACATATTTGACATAATCGTCTACTACTGTACATCACGTAAACAAAACTTTAGTATATATTTTACAGCTGTGTGTAGGTGACTCTTAGTAAGTATTCGGTTTCTTTCAATCAGTATATTGCTACCGTATCTCTTTTTCTTTCCCTTTAAGATTTGTGATAAATCATGCATAATTAGTCACGCTACACCCACTGCAGGATTAACATCTGATGTAGTTCAGCTATTCGCGTTTATGTCGTTCCTACATGCTTTCAAATGTCATCTGTCCATCTATCATTTGATCACATTCAAGGTATTTTCTCATATTTACCAATCCAGCGAAGAATTTCATTGGTCCAATCTACATAAAGACACCTCGCTACATCTCTCGCTTACATCACCTCATTTCCATTGCGGTCAAAATTACGTTTCCTTTTTAAGTCTGATCCCTCATCCAAATGTCTTATTTGTTTACTTCCGTTTCTCTCCTAGTGCAAAACAGACTGTCGTGTTTCATAATTGGACCATGTTTATTCACGTTCTTCCCCAGGAAGGCTCCGCAATCCGAAATGACGAAGCTGTGGTTTCCTGTGGGTATGTCACACCTAATTTATACCTTTCTCATTCATTTCGCTTTCTTTTCCAGATCTGTTAGGGTTCAAATGAGTTGTACTTATTAAGATTCCCATTTCACATTCTAGAAGCGTATCTGCTGGTGTTTTTCTATTAAATATCCTCAAAAATTCACGAAGGTCGTTAGATACAAAATGTAAACAATTTGGCAGATTAAAACTGAATACTCCAACAGAACTGGAATCTGGATGACCGTATATGCTGCACAACGGTTTTACGGCAGCCACTATATAATTGTGAATTCTGTGAATATGTGATTGAAAAAGAGTGCTAGATAATGGACTGTGATGTGTCCAAATAGGCAAACGACTTTAAACTGCCCCAGTAGGCAAGTCATCCACATGACTTTCCCGCTCAATTTTGTCTGATAGGGCAGGATTGAGTTCGCGCCATTTTCAGTACCTTTCTGTTAACTCTCAGACTGTTAGCTCCAATCATTGTTGTCTTTCAGTTACGAGAGATACACTGTTTATGAAACATTATTATAGTCTGGAGGACACTTGTCATCCGCCCGAGCTCTGCTGCCACAATCTGAAACAAAGTATGTCTGTATTACTTTACTGCTTTCCTAGATTCAATCGATCTTTTATATGAGTAATTTTAGACGTATTGAAACTGATTGCAGTTACCTTCAGTGTTACCTAGTATTCTCTTTATTTTTAAATTGTGCAAGAAATGTGAAAGGCAAAAAACTTCGGACAGAGTTTAGTAGAGACGCTAATGTATGGCTGTAATGGTTCATTGACCTGAGTGATGAAGATGCTCACATTGATAGCGCTGACTCAAGAGACAGAGGACTGTGTTCATGAAAGCGATCATGATTCAGGAGCAGAAGAAGAAGTGTCAGAAAATGATGAATATGAATCACAGAAAGGAAGTTAGTAAAGAGGATGCATTTTTTTAGGGAAAGATGGAATAAATAAAGTTCCCGGGTTCGATTCCCGGCGGGGTCAGGGATTTTCTCTGCCTCGTGATGGCTGGGTGTTGTGTGCTGTCCTTAGGTTAGTTAGGTTTAAGTAGTTCTAAGTTCTAGGGGACTGATGACCATAGATGTTAAGTCCCATAGTGCTCAGAGCCATTTGAACCATTTGAATAAATAAACGGAGGAAAAATAAATATCCTACCAGTGTTAGAAGCAGATCTTGTACTTTTATTAAGCATTTGCCTGGACCAAAAAATCAAGCTCGTGTAAAAAAAGACAGAAATATAAATTCTGAATTTGTTCTTGGATGAAAACATAATAAGCATTATCGCTACATGCACTAATATACATGGTGGTCATAGATCGTGACCGGGCCAAATATCTCACGTAATAAGCGTCAAACGAAAAAACTACAAAGAACGAAACTTGTCTAGCTTGAAGGGGGAAACCAGATGGTGCTATGGTTGGCTCTAAACTGAGAGGCATAATCCACTTAGTGGTTTTGTTGCGACCGTACAGATAACATGAAGTAGTAAATTACATGATGTGTTTACAAGAAGACTGTTAGACGCAGACCGCAATCAACTAACACACTGGAGGGGGTATATATTAAGGTATCGATAATCACAGTATCTGCACTTAAACGTATGTTCTACGTATTAGGTGCATTGTGCTGCCACCTACTGCCAGGTACTCCGTATCAGCGACGTGAGTAGTCATTAGATGTCGTGAGAGAGCAGAATGACGCGCTCCATGGAACTCACAGACTCAGAACGTCGTCAGGCGATCGGGTGTTACTTGCGTCATACGTCTGTACGCGAGATTTAGACACTCCTAAACATCACTAGGTCCACTGCTCCCGATGTGACAGTGAAGTGGAAATGTGAAGGGACACGTACAACACAAAAGTGTGCAGTCCGACCTCGTCTGTTGACTGACAGACGCCGGCGACAGTTGAAGAGGGTCGTAATGTGTAATAGGCAGACATCTATCCACACCATCAAACATGAATTCCAAACTGCATCAGTATGCACTGCAATTACTATGACAGTTAGGTGGGAGGTGAGAAAATTTGGGATTCATGGTCAAGTGGCTACTCATAAGCCACACATCACGCCGGTAAAGCCAAACGACGCCTCGCTTGCTGTAAGAAGCGTAAACAATGGACGATTGAACAGTGGAGAAAAGGTGTGTGGAGTGACGAATCACAGTACAAAATGTGGCGATGTGATGACAGGGTGTGGGTACGGCGAAGGCTAAGTGAACGTTATCTGCCAGCGTGTGATGTGCCAACAGTAAAATTCGGAGGCGGTGGTGTTATAGTGTGGTCGTGATTTTCATGGAGGAGGCTGGCACCTCTTTTGGTTTTGCGTGGCACTATCACAGCACAGGCCTACATTGATGTTTTAAGCACCTTCTTGCTTCACATTGTTGAAGAGCAATTCGGAGATGGCGATTGTATCTTACAACACGATCGAGCGCCTTTTTATAATGCAGGGTCTGTGGCTGAGTGGTTACACGACAGTAACACCCCTGTAATGGACTCGCCTGCAGAGTCCTGAACCGAACCCTATAGAACACCTATGGCATATTTTGGAACGCCAACTTCATGCCAGGCCTCACGGACCGACATCGATACCTCTCCTTAGTGCAGCTCTCCGTGAAGAATGCGCTGCCATTCCCCTAGAAACCTTCCAGCACGTGACTGAACGTATGCCTGCGAGAGTGGAAGCTGTCATCAAGGCTAAGGGTGGACCAACACCATACCCATGGAGGGCACCACGAACTTGTAAGTCATTTTCAGCCAGGTGTCCGCATACTTTTGATCACATAGTGTTCCTTTGACGACGAGGTGATAAGAGAAAGGTGGATAAGGAAATGGGCCATGATCCTACAAAGGAAATATTCTGGGGTTCACCTTAAGGAATAGCACAAAAGCTAGTGTTAGTAATAATATATGGTGTTGACCCACTGACTTCATATTGGTACCTCTTCTAGGCGCTAGTCATTTTAACTGAGCCGTCACAAGATGCATTTCATTTTCGCTAGTGAAATACGTCTTAAATAATCCATCACAATTTTAGAACAACACTGATATACATATCTGCAACCACAGTGAGAAATTACATTTATTACCCATTCATAACGGTATCAGTGACTCAGGAGAACAATATGCAGTAATAAAAATTTTGACTGATTTCTTCTTAAGAACTGGTAACCAAAAAATTAAATAAAATAGCATGTTTTTAGGTGTGGCTGCATGAGTAGGAATAAAATAATAAAGTGTTCGTTCATGTTAATACTAATCATGAATACATATCCTGTAAATCGACTCGTTCCACATCATTTTTATAAAAGAATCGTTCAAATGATTTAAGGAACACGTAACTAACTTACTAACTAACTAACTGTCTGCTCGGAACGCACCTCCATCACAGACGCCATTTTGAAGGCTACGTATGGCACCACCACCGATCGGTACTTAATCGAATTATAGGTGCTGAAGTGGGAGTATTCCGCGTTTTCCCACAGCAAATTCCATGTTTTTGCAACCGAAATTGAAAGAGAAAAAAATTTGTAGCATTACTTATTAAAGTCCCCTCCTGTTAATCCCGTAAGGCATGCTTTAGAGCTACTGAGCAGTTTGTGAAGTATGTCATAAGTTGTTGCTATGATAGTGGGTGATGAGCGGATAGCACAGTCGGTAAGCGAAATTCTGGTGTAAGGCTAGGTACTCGCGGTATAATACTGGCCAACAGAGTCGTAAACCCACATGATGTTTAAAAAATGGCGCACAGTCCACAGTAGGCTGAATGACTCGTTCCGACTCATAGGATTAGCATGTCGCATGCCGTGGCCAGATCCTTCATGTGATACCGCACTTGACTGCTGAACAGTAATGATACACGCGTGCGGGCAGCAGCGCTAAATTTTCGGAGACAGAAAGGCCCACCGTCAACTGCGAGAGTCGTCGTATGTGTACACACGCTCCACTCCTGCGAGGCTCAATATTTCCTTCGTGTAATTATATACAGACGACGAAGAAAGGACTCGCCCTGATAAAGAATACATGCACCGATGAAAGGATTCAAAGCAAACCTTCATTCTGCTCGAGATTGGAATATGAATATTTAAACGGTTTCGTCGAATTCTATATGTGCTGCGTGTACAAGAGCGTACGCCAACTCGTCTCTCGTGTTGCACTTGTTTCTTTGCATCTCTTCACTGCCAGAGACATCCGTCAAATGCTGAAAGATGGAACAGTATAATATAATCATCTTGAGACCACTGAATAAATAAGCGTATTTATTTGGTCTGAATGTAAAATGATGCTTTCTTTTTCATGAGTAGCACGAACGATCAAGTAGAGAGAGCGTGACAGGCTCCATTAAAGGAACGCTCCATACAACACGTCTTTTATAGGATATTATTTCGTATCTAACGTGACACGTTGAAGATATTCTATTTTAATTTCCGCACTGACAGTATGGCACCGGTTGTGATTCTGCTGGCTAGGTGGGGACATGTCAAAATACAGCTTGTCTTAGCGGGAATGATCAGTAATCGGGATAATGACAGGAACGGTCATTCGAACCAAAAATGACTAGTAAACATTAGCTCTAAAACAAGTATCCTAAGAGGTCTGAGCACTATTCTGTTTAGTAGAAGAGATGTGTTCCACAGCAATGAAGATGAAAAAATGCACATACTTCTTAAGGTATCCATTTTAGAGCCGACGTTTATTAGATCGTTTTAATATCTTCTCAATGGTTCGAAATATATCGGTGCTCGATCATGCGTTTTTACCTAACATTTATTTATAAAAAATTCAATTAACAAATTATTAGTTGCCATTTATTGGCGGTATTTGTGGTTAAAATTTTGATTTGTTAATAGTCCCCCGGTTCACAATTTGAAAATTTCCCTTTATTTTGGACATCATTTTATTAACCTAAATAGACGTAGCCACCTCACTTCGAGAAGAAAAGAAACCTTTTCCACAAGCCAAAATGTGTTGTAAGTAAACAATCTGAGAGGCCTTAAACATAGCCAAAGTCTTACAGACAAACAAAAATTACACGAAGCGAAATGTAGTGTGAGGAGGGCTATGCAAGAGGCGTTCAATGAATTCGAAAGTAAAGTTCTATGTACTGACTTGGAAGAAAACCCTAAGAAATTTTTGTCTTATGTCAAAGCGGTAGGTGGATCAAAACAAAATGTCCAGACACTCTATGACCAAAATGGAACTGAAACAGATGATGACAGATTAAAGGCCGAAATACTAAATGTCTTTTTCCAAAGCTGTTCCACAGAGGAAGACTGCACTGTAGTTCCTTCTCTAAATTGTCGCACAGATGACCAATGGTAGATATCAAAATAGATGACAGAGGGATAGAAAAACAATTAAAATCGCTCAAAAGAGGAAAGGCCGCTGGACCTGATGGGATACCAGTTCGATTTTATACAGAGTACGCGAAGGAGCTTGTCCCCCTTCTTGCAGCGGTGTACCGTAGGTCTCTATAAGAGCGTAGCGTTCTAAAAGATTGGAAAATAACACTGGTCATTCCCGTATTCAAGAAGAGACGTCCAACAGATGTGCAAAACTATAGACCTATATCTCTAAAGTCGATCAGTTGTATAATTTTGGAACACGTACTGTGTTCGAGTATAATGACTTTTCTGGAGACTAGAAATCTACTCTGTAGGTATCAGCATGGGTTTCGAAAAAGACGATCGTGTGAAACCCAGCTCGCGCTATTCGTCCACGAGACTCACAGGGACATAGACACGGGTTCCCAGGTAGATACCGTGTTTCTTGCCTTCCGCAAGGCGTTTCATACAGTTCTCCCCAGTCGTTTAATGAACAAAGTAAGAGCATATGGACTATCAGACCAATTGTGTGATTGGATTGAAGAGTTCCTAGATAACGGAACGCAGCATGTCATTGTCAATGGAGAGAAGTCTTCCGAAGTAAGAGTGATTTCAGGTATGCCGCAGGGGAGTGTCGTAGGACGGTTGCTATTCACAATATATATAAATGACCTTGTGGATAACACCGGAAGCTCACTGAGTCTTTTTGCGGATGATGCTGTAATATATCGAGAGGTTGTAACAATGGAAAATTGTACTGAAATGCAGGAGGATCTACAACGAATTGACGCATGGTGCAAGGAATGGCAACTGAATCTCAATGTAGACAAGTGTAATGTGCTGCGAATACATAGAAAGAAAGATCCTTTATCGTTTAGCTACAATGTAACAGGTCAGCAACTGGAAGCAGTTAAATCCATAAACTATCTGGGAGTACGCATTAGGAGTGATTTAAAATGGAATGACCGTAAAAAATTAATCGTCTGTAAAGCAGATGCCAGACTGAGATTCATTGGAAGAATCATAAGGAAATGCAGTCCGAAAACAAAGGATATAGGTTACAGTATACTTGTTCGCCCACTGCTTGAATAATGCTCACCGGTGTGGGATCCGTACCAGATAGAGTTCATATAAGAGATAGAGAAGATCCAACGGAGAGCAGCGCGCTTCGTTACAGGATCATCTAGTAATTGCGAAAGCGTTACGGAGATGATAGATAAACTCCAGTGGAAGACTATGCTAGAGAGACGCTCAGTACCTCGGTACGGGGTTTTGTTGAAGTTTCGAGAACATACCTTCACCGACGATTCAAGCAGCATATTGCTCCCTCCTACTTATATCTCACGAAGAGACGATGGGGACAAAATCAGAGAGATTAGAGTCCACACAGAGGCATACCGACCATCTTTCTTCCCACGAACAATACGAGACTGGAATAGAAGGGAGAACCGACAGAGGTACTCCAGGTACCCTCCGCCACACACGGTCAAGTGGCTTGCGGAGTATGGATGTAGATGTATATGTAGATGTAGATTATCTAGCAGATGGTGACAGAGAATGGTCGTCTGGTTGATTGGAAAGTACTAATTCCCATTATAATGAAGAAACAGCACTCTCTTCGTATGAGCTAAAAGGCATTTCCACTTTGTTGATACACACATATGCCAATCATTACTACGGAGTAAATACACTGATCAGCCAGAACATTATGACAACCTCTCTAATAGCGGCACGGATAACAGCGGCGACGATTCGTGGTATGGAAGCAATGGTGCCTTGGTAGGTCACTGGAGGGATTTGGCATCACATCTGCACGTAATTCCCATACATTCCGGAGAGTGGCGCGATGAGCTCTGACGCCACGTTCAATCATATCCCAGATTTAGTCGATCGGGTGTCAGATCTGGCGAGTTTGAGAGGCCAACACATCAACTGTGTTCCCAGAACCATTCCATTATACTCCTGGCCTTGTGACATGGCGTATTATCTTGTTCAAATGCCACTGTCGACGAAAAACATGGTCAATATGAAGGGGTGTACGTGGTCTGCAACCAGTGTGCGATACTCCTTGGCCGTCATGCTGTCTTGCACGAGCTCCACTAGAGCCATGAATGCCCACGTAAATGTTCCCCAGAGCATAATGCAACAGCCGTTAGCTTGTCTCTGTCCCATTGTACTGGTCTCAAGCAGCTGTTCTCCTGGAACATATCTGGATTCATCGGTCCGTAGAACGCTCTACCACTGCGCCAACGTCCAGTGCCAATAAGTCACATGCTAAATTCAGTAGTAGTTACCGATGTTGATTTGTTAACATTGGCACAAAGTGCGGAGGGCCCATCGTTAGGTGCGTTCGGCGCACTTTGTGTTGAGACTAACTTGTACTCCGTCGGGAATTAAAATCTGATGTTAGTTCCTCCACAATTCTCTGCCAGTCCTGTTTTACCAGTCTGCCCAGCCTACAACGTCCAACACTGTAATGAGCGGTGGCCGCCTAACCCCACGACGTCTTGACGTCGTTTTACCTCAGTTACGCCACATGTTGAAGACACTCTCCACATCTCCTCGAACATCCGACAAGTGCAGTTTCCGAAATGCTCTTGCCGAGCCTCGGGGTCATCCCAATGTGCTCTTGGTGAAATTCAGATAGATCATACATCTTCCCCATTCTAAACACGATCAGCATGCTCACTGATACTATATTGATGTGGTGTGTCTGACTGGCAGTCAGTCTTCCCCAGGAGGCGCTGCTACTAGCGTCACTATAAGCATGCAAATCATGTTTGCTTCAAATGGAAGTTGTAACGGTCGTGAGCGTTACTCATCTTTGAGATAGGAAATGGTGAGTAAGGTGTTAGTCAAAAATGACTTTAAGGTGACAAAGACGCCTTTATCAGCACTTTAGCCTGCCGTTGTGGCCGAGTGGTTCTAGGCTCTTCAGTCCTGAACGGCGCTGCTTCTTCGGTTGCAGGTTCGAATCCTGCCTCGTGAATGGATGAGTGTGATGTCCTTAGGTTAGTTAGGTTTAAGTAGTTCTAAATCTAGAGGACTGATGACCTCAGATGTTAAGTCCCATAGCGCTCAGAGCCATTTGAACCATTTTGAACCATCAGCACTTCATTGAGTTCGAGCGAGGTCGTGTAATAGGGCTACCAGAATCTGGATTTTCCTCCTGCGATTATGCAGGAAGACTTTGCAGGAATATAGCCATTGTACATGATTCCTGTCAGCGGTGATCACGAATATGTACCGTCGGTAGAAGGCCGGGTTCTGGTCGGCGACGTCGCACTGTCGGGAGTGAAGACCATAGTGTTCAAAACGTCTTCAGCAGCAATTTTAGTAGCAGATGACACCACAGTGACACTGTGCGCTCTGTAGCATACATTCGACGGCCCCAAAGCCACCGCCATTTGCGACTCGTGTCAAGCGACAGCTCGCTGGAGGGCAGGGTGGACGTCTATTGCATTTTCCGATGAAAGCCTGTTCTTCCTCGGTCCTATAGATAGCCGCGTGTTGGTTAGAAGGAGGCAACCAACCTGTCTGCGTGCTAGACACACTGGAACTACACTTCGAGTTATGGTGGGCGATTTCGTATGACAGCAAGAGCTCTTTCGAGGTTATGCAGCTGACCCTGAGTGCAAATGTGTACATGGATTCGATTTGTTGTGCAGCCATTCATCAACAATATTCTAGAGGATTTTTCCAACAGGATCACGCTCGTCCACATACCGCTACTGTAACTCAACGTGCTCTGCAGTGTGTCGACATATTGGCTTGGCCTGCTCCATCACCAGATCCGCCTCCAAACGGCTACATATGGACATCATCGGACGACATTTCCGGTTCATCGGCAAACAGTATTAATCGTCCGTAAATCGACCGACAAAGTGCAACAGGCATGTAAATTCATTCCACAAACTGACATTCGTCACTTGTACGATACAATGCATGCACGTTTGCATGCTTGCGGTCAACATTTTGGCGACTACATTGGTTATTAAAGTAGCACCATTTCACATTTGCAATGGTTCATTTCGAGGTTGCATTAACCCGGGGTCCTGCTGTGTTATCTAGACGAACGTATGCAAAAAATTTCGTTACTCTACAGTAATTATTTTTGGGTGATGCAATTTTTTCCGTCAGTGTATATATATTTACTTGATTCAAAAAGATCTGCAAAAAACACGATATAACTGACATTTAAAATTAAAAATGCTTTTCCTCCTAAATTTAAAATATGTATTAACAATTAACTATGTGTGTCGTTCTTTGTGTATTGAAACGTTCGGTATGTACTTCCGTGCTGTATCAGTGTTTTCATAACTCTGTACTAACTAATTCAGTTTCAATTAAAATAAAAACTTTGCATGCACCGAGTTCGTTGTGTGCCATACGTCTGTTGTAGTGGGACAACACGTTACGTAATTGAAGTCGTGTAATATATTGATGTTCCTTTCAATCACACGGGTAAAAGGTAATTACTATGCCTGGTATCAAGCAGGTCAGAAAATTACAAGCAAAATTAATGTCTTGTGAGAAACAAGTGACGTGTGTAACAGAAATTTAATTAAATAAATAAGTGGAGGTTATGAGGCAAAGACATTCCAGTCTACAGGAACTGATCCTATATGTGTATCGATCTACTACGCATGTAAGTATACTACTGAACTTCTAGCTCACAGTATATGGGGGATTTGGATTATCTTCTTTGGACTTTTCAACTCTATAACAACCAGGCATCTTCATTAGGTTATATTTGAAATGTCCATTTTAAATGATACCTTTATAAGTGGTCGTTATTCTCACATTTAAAGTTCATACAGCGCTCCTATCAATATAGTACTAGGAACTGTTAACAAAAAGATTCTGCGGCCTTGCTTTAATTTATATATTCTTAATTTGACACATAAGTTTCTGACATTAGATTATTTCTAATGTTATACGCATATAATATTTGTATTGATGTCAGCTTAAAATACAAATTGTTCTAATGGCTCTGAGCAATATGGTCATCAGTCCCATAGAACTTAGAACTACTTAAACCTAACTAACCTAAGAACATCACACGCATCCATGCCCGAGGCAGGATTCGATCCTGCGAAAGTAGCGGTCGCGCGGTTCCAGACTGTAGCGTCTAGAACAGCTTGGCCATTCCGGCCGGCGCTTAAAATACAATTTATGGATGAATGCTAACTGCTAACATTGAAAGAAAAAGAATACAGATTAAACATCCTGTTGAGGTAGTTGCTATTAAAGTGACAAGAATATAAAAAAAATTTAAAAATGGTGCCAGCAAAACACTGTCGGACGAAATCAGCGACGGACTATTTAAGGAATCTATTTGTTCTCGGCGGAACCTATTTAGTGCACCTATGGAAAACCTGAAGCGTTATTGCTTGACGGGTATTTCGCTTTTCCTAATAATGAGTCCACTGGGCTGCCTCCGTCATAAGAACCTAGCAAGTTGTCACAGAGTTTAGAACACTGGGCTCCCACTCGGTAAGACGACGGTTCAGCTCCTTATTTGGCCATCAAGATTTAGATTTTTGGAATTTTTCTAAATCGCTGAGATAGTTCCTTTGGCAAGGACCGTGCAATTGTGGGACGTTGAACTCTCCTTCTTGCTTCGTGAGAAATATGTGTTATAACATGGATCTGTGTACAGCGTCATAAAAGAGACAGTAAGATATGCGGTAGGCGACTCCTATAGGAAACACGACTCTGTAATACGAAACGGAAATTGCGAAATTTCATTCCCTACATGCCGTTTAAAGAGTTCTGTAAGTTCTTTTCAGTGAAAAAAAAAAAAAGGATTAAACAATTGTGGGCAGATCCAACTTTAAAAAAAAAATAAAGTAGAAGTCAACAACAAAAGACCTACAGATATTTTGTTGAACTTGTGCACAAGGAAAGAGGTTATGCGCAGATTACGTGATGTGTGTAGAAAGAAAACTGTTGATACAACGCAGAACCCATGGCCTTCTCCTATATGTGGTCCACTTAAGTTAAAATTGTGATCGCACTTACGAATATAAACAAATTAGAATAAAATGTACGACAGTATAAGAGGGTTCAGCGAGTTATACGTTGACTACTGACGTGGAAATAACAGACCTACCTATATCGGCGTAATATACAGTTCCTTTTATTCTGATAAAATGCAAAGAAATTATAGTGTAAGAACTTCTGTGCTTTCTTCCTCCTCCTTTCTCTCAACGTGGAAGTAATATCTTCTTTCAGAAGTAAACAAGTACAACGTCGAGCTAAGAATTGTATTAAAAAGCATAACTTGTGATAGATTTGATGAGGCTGTCCGTTCTTTCAAGTCAGGGCTCTGTTCAGGGCGTAGCTGTTGTGGATAATTCCTGACTCCACAAAATACTGATAACCTCTGTGGCATTTACTGACTTAACGGTATCCTATGTCACCGGTTGGCTAGATGGACTGCTTCTCAAACTGTTTCAAGAATAAATAGACAAATTTAATGGAGAACATGCTTTAATTATCAGGCTTATTCCTTAGAGATTTATATATGTAGATAACAAGCCCATTGCACGACCGCTTTCTCTTGGGTAGAATGCCGATCAGAGCTTAAGAGATCTACCTCCCCTTTTCTTCTCTGTGAATTAAACCCCAGCAGAGTGGGTTGCTGCTTATGCTCTTCGATTCACTGTAGGGAGCGTATGGTCACAAGCGCCTCGTCCACCGTTGCCGTCTCCGCTGTAACCGTGGCAAGGGACCCTCAGAAGGTACTATCACCCGTTCAGGTGAACCAAGGACTTTTAAGTAGGTGTTGCTCCTCCCCTTTCTCATTTCTAAACCGTGCTGGGGAAAGCTAATAAGTACCAAGCTATCTACGGTACAACTGGAAGAACTCTGTGAAGAAAAACAAGAAAAGAAACACAAAAGAAATTCTATATAATTACGGCAGTAGCTACTCTTTGTATATGGTTCTTAATCGTGGACAGAACAAAAAAAGAAAAAAAAAAACAGGAAAATCGCGTATAAAAGTAGCAAAGTTGAAGTTCATGAGATACGTAAGAGGAATAAAACAATAAGATAGATTTAAATTTCTTCAGTTAACGATAAAATAGAAGAAAACAGAATGAAATGGAAGGATCATGTTGATAGAATGACAGAAAACAGAGTGCCAAAAAAGGTAATGAATTCTCGGCTAACTGGAAAGAGAGAAATAGGTAGTCCTCATAAGAGATGGAGCAGCCGATTACAACATCTAATACTTGGAAGGAGAGTATGACGATGATGATGAATATGCTGGAAAACTGCTGTTTTAAAGAAGTTGTCAAATATGTCAATAGTAATTTTTTACCATCAAGAACAGATCACCACATGGAAGACTACCAGCCCCTACTACTCTTCAATTAATATGCATGTGTCTTTCCGATACAAACTGCAAAAAAAATATGTTATGCAGGTGACCTGGCGATGGACACAACATCTAAATATTATGAGGAAGCCGAGCGAATACTCAATAAAGATCTAGATACGATAAGAAATATTACAAGAAGTGGAGGTTATGTCCGAGCCCTCATAAAACTGAGGTAAGGTGAAATAATTGATTGTAGCTCTGTTATAAGTTGCACTGAGAAGTGTCCATTTTTTAGTTCTTGATAATGACGTGTTTCGGACATCTGTGTCCATTTTCAAATCATCCGTACGACAAATACAGGCGATATCCCATGTACAGGAACTGGCTCTGCAGTAATCAAAGCCGTGTATGGCCGACTTAACAACAACAAATTATCCCACTTTCTCAGGGCCGTCCAATATGGTGTAATATGCTGTTGTTAAGTCGACTATATACCATTTGATTAGTTTAGGGGCAGTTCCTGTACGTGGGCTATCACCTGTACTTGTCACACCTACACTAGTGAATGATTTGAAAATGGACACAGGTGACAGGAGTCCGAAACAAGTCACCATCAAGATGTAAACAAATAGACACTTCTCAATGCAACGTATGGCGGAGCTACTACAACCGTTTATTTTAATTATAAGACAAGTTGCGGAGTTGTGTTTTTACCTCCAGCATGCTGCAAGTTTGTGAAGTAAGGTGTATGTATCTGAGCAATCACACAACAAAACGACAACTAAACGTATTTTCTTGTGGTAGAAAGGCAAAAACAGTTAGTTCGCAAAACATCTAAGAGTAGATCTAGATTGTCCCCCACCTTTAAAAAGCAGCTCCAACCCATACAACAAAAATTGAGAACCTGAATCAGCTCGATTAGAAAGTGTTGGCAGAAGCTGGGGAGCACACGCAAAGACACTGCGAGCAGTGGCACAAGCACTGATTTACTTTGTTGTTCATGATGGCTCTCTTGTATGGAGTAGAAGTTGTCATGCTAAAAAGATAGATGCACATCTTAACGATACGATGAGGTTAATATCTGAAACACTCAAATCCACGCCTCTACCATGGCTACCTGTTCTGTCAAATGCAGTAATTTCAGAGCCACCTTAGGCGACAATTACAGAAGACTCAAGAGTGTAACAGGATCAGTTGTATCCCGTTCTTCGAAGATCTATCACTAAATAGTACACTGACCTCCTTACTCCGTAATAGGCTGAAATCAAGGAAACCTATTTGGGACCTTATTCCACCCACTTACGATGTGAAAGAATAATGTAAATTAGAGGGACATTCTTTTAGTACCACAACTACAAGGCCTACACGGATCCAATCAAACCACTTTCCACAATGTATCTGCCTCGAGAACCATGGAGCCGCTTGAACAGAATCAGAACAAGGAAAGCTCATATTTAAGCGGAAAATGGTAGAAAATTCTCCATGCGACAGAATTTCCAAGGAATATGGGACGACATGCTAGCAGTAACAACTGAATCTATTGAATTGATGAAGTCACTCGACACTGCACTGAAGCAGATACACACTGCATCCGGCCGCTGTGGCCGAGCGGTTATAGGCGCTTCTGTCCGGAATCACGCTGCTGCTACGGTCGCAGGTTCGAATCCTGCCTCGGGCATGAATGTGTGTGATGTCCTTATTTAGGTTTAGGAAGTTCTAAGTCAAGGGGACTGATGACCTCAGATGTTAAGTCCCATAGTGCTTAGAGCCATTTGAACCATTTGATACACACTGCCGACTCAAGTGTTGTATAAAAACTTCATTTTAAGTAACGTTAAATTACTGTAATCACCGTTGAACATTCAGCATCTGATACATTTGATTTATAATACATGTCTATTGTTGCCATTGAAATGTGATTCTTAGTACATAAACGTTTTATTTTGAATGTATGAAACTTATTAAATTCGTAGATGCTATTCGAAAAACGAATCCTTCTTTGCACGTCATGGATATGTTTCCCTTTGCTCAATATACAAGAGTTAGTGCCGCTCTCTCATCCATCAGAGCCGTCAAAAATCGGATATAGTTGGATTTCGAGGTATAACGCCATGTGTGTGGGCAAACAAATGCACATAAAGAGGCGAACCGTGTCGAAAGACCTTGAAGTCGACGCGACCTTTACCCTAATCTACATATCTTTAGTGGGCATACTGGGCTCCATATCATGAGCTCCAATGTAAACTAGAGCGTGACGTCAACTGCACGACCCAATGTCACCCCCGCCTCAGTTCGATCTAAACGTGCGGTAACCATTCACACACAGCAGGTGGACGCACTAGCAGTGGGGGACATATAAAGCGTGCCTGGGCGGACGCGGAAATCAGTGCTTTCGTTGTCGTATTGCGGACACGGAGCGATTTATCTGACGTCCGAAAGGGTATGACCGTTGGCTTTCGAGCTAAGGGTGGACGTATTTCCGTAACAGCTAAGTTTGTAAACTGGTAGCGTGCCGCCGTGGTTAAAGTATACTGTTCATTGAAAAATGGCGCTGTCAAAACCAAGGCCACTGTTTGTGGTGCACCATGGGTCACAGATGAAATTGGTGAACAACGGCTTTGGAGATGTGTGTGGGCGAATAGGAGATGTGTACGGCGACTAGACGTGCTGTCTGCCCAGATGAACCAAAATGCCATCAACAGTGTCTTCTGAACGACTGCTCATCGAACGTTGCTGCGTATAGTGCCATGAACACGTATGTCAAAATTTACTTTCACGGGTACAAGCAAATTACAGATTTTTGTCAGATAAGGTTTGTCGAGATACTGCGAAAAAAACGCCGTGAGTTTCATGTAGGCTTACAGGTATAATCTCTTTTCAGCCGATTATTGTGTCATTATGTGGAACACGATTATGTAAGCATTTCTCCTGATTTAGTTTGGTGTTCCAAATAAGTTATTATTGTATCTATCTGCGTTGTTACCGCCGTACGTGTTTGTGTCTTCGTAATGTTCGCCGACTTTGTCATATAATCATATTCCTTATCGTCCGTTGTCTGTAGATGAACCAAAAGCAGTAACTTCATCATCAGGAACCATCATTTGGTTACCAAAGATATCAGTGTCCTTCCAATTATTCTTTCATTACTGCATCGTTGTAGTTCCAACGCCAATCTCAGCATCATCGTTTTTCCACAATTCTTCTTTATCCATTCTGTGCAGTAGATCTAACATTATGTCCTAAACAATGATAACGTTCTTCCTCTTTGCTGTCACTTTACACTTGCAACAAACGGGTGCAATTTGGTATTATACAACACACGTATTGGAGTTGGCAGTATTTGAAGTAAGTGACTGTAGTCGTCGATTGTTGCCGTTATTCTTTCTGAAGTATCAGATAAGTACAATTATCATACTTAAAAATACATCCAAATGAATCAGATATCCGTAATAATGAGGGTCGGACAAGCGGTAGATTGGTGACCATAACTTACATTCCAGGAAATAATATAGAATCGAAAGAAATATTGTCAGTGCTCTGTTATTTTCTGTTTCTATGCATATGCCAGACGCCCCATCATCAATATGTCACAGGCTAAAACAAATTTACGGCATTGGTACGTAGAACTGACCCGAAAACGTAAATAATTTTCAGTGTGCATATTTTGAGAAACTCCGGCCGGTGTGGCCGTGCGGTTCTCGGCGCTTCAGTATGGAACCGCGTGACCGCCACGGTCGCAGGTTCGAATCCTGCCTCGGGCATGGATGTGTGTGATGTCCTTAGGTTAGTTAGGTTTAAGTAGTTCTAAGTTCTAGGGGACTGATGACCGCAGATGTTAAGTCCCATAGTGCTCAGAGATAGTGCTCAGAGCCATTTGAACCATTTTTTTGAGAAACAATTCATTAATTTGTACAAAAAAATGATTTTCTTTCATCATTGTTATAAAAACTGAAAAAGCCAGCTCTCATATCATCTGTATGATTTCAGAGTGTACCGAAGGTTGAACCAGTCGATATCGAACACTGGCTTTAAACTGTGCCGTAATGATGATGTGGTGTATGACGGTCTACACAGAAGACAGTACCGTACAATGAGAACTTCAATTTTGCTTCGGCGTTATTTGTCAGAACATAGCTTGTAGTGACAGACTGAACAGACATATATCCTGAGGTTTAGGTTAGGTTCGAAAGTGACATTTTAGTTATGAGTTGGTGAAGTCAACAAATATGAGAAATTATGGATGTTGATTGTATATATGTGTCTACAGCTCAGATTGCGTGTGACATTCAGGATATTCAATGTTAGTGTATACAGACAAACATTTCGCACTTCAGATACGTATGTCACTTACTGTCCGTGACTTGGAAAGGAAATATTAACAGAGGTGGACAGTGAGGAATAGTTAGAAAAGAATTGTACTTGGGCCTGTGAGATTGGCAGGAGAAGCGGTAGCTAGACATCTGTGCAGACCTAGATAGCGAGAAATTACGATTTCTAACATTCCGTACATGTGAGATATTATTTTTCGTTCTCCATCTGACATTTGTGGATGAAATAGGGGAGAGAGAGGTGTGTGTGTGGGGGGGGGGGGAGAGAGAGAGACAGAGAGAGAGAGAGAGAGCGGGGGGTGGAGAGAGACAGTACCTGACATGTGAATTCGTTGAGGGTGAAATTACTGTTGTCTGAATTCTGGAGCCATGTTTCGTCTGACACTGTATATTCGCCATGTGAGCGCTGTGGTTTTACCGACGTTTTACGTTTTGACTTTACACAGGTTATCGGAGCAGTATTTTTGCGCTTGAGAGAACTGCCACATTGGAGTGCAGAAACTATGTTTTCATACGAAATACAAATTGAAATGCTTCTGTCGTGAGAGGAATCGGTGCTGTAGATGACAACAAAAGTTCGTATAGACTTGTTTCATTTGTTCGACGCATTCTGAAAACGCTGAATTTCATAGCTTTCGCACATGTTATCGATTCATTGAACGTTTAACTGTTACAGTAGCGTCAGATAACTGACCATCGCCACTTTCCCAGGGCTTCGTACTTTCCCATAGCCGGAAATTTCGTCGTGTTGTTTCCACATATGGTAACATTCTTTCCAGTAAATGAATGCAGCGGAACACTCCAAAGCAGGAAGAGCGGACTGTAACTAAAGCGCTTCCCAGAAACGTGGTCTCTACACGAAAATAAACGAGAAAAAACTGCGTGATATTATCCAGAAGATGAGGCTGGGAAAAGAAATATTTTGTACAATAATTAAGAAGGGTGGGAACTGTAGCTGCGGTGGTGATATGTCTTTGATAAATTAGACACTGCTACACTTTCTTCATGCCTGCCAACAATTTTTATCTTCATTGGTTCACGTTTTCCCGTGTGGTGAAGTGGGCACTATTTAGTCCTGAATGTAAAGGTCTGCGTAGTATTTGCCACACACTATTTTATCGTGAAACACGTTAGTAATTGAGCCTTAAACTCCAAACGAAGTTTTAGACTAACATCGTGACGAACTCGCCGTTGAACTTACCGAAGTCAGGGTCGTGAGGGTGAATTATGAGTAAAAGACCGGTGAGACCTAGTTATTCGACGTGCAGGGTATTGCGTATTTAATGGGGATGAAACAGAAAGTCGGTATAACTTGAAAACTTAATGATATACCAAATAACGAATGACGTGGGAAGGTTTTTTTGGGTGGGGCGGGGGGCAGAAGGTTGAACGGGGGTGCGCTTTACAGTCGTCTGATTGGGTTAAGGGGATACGGAATCGCCTACCCATGCAATGTTAAAATTTGCCTACTATTGGGAACTACTGGAGACAGAGAGAAAAAAATTTTACTGTATGTGCATTGATATGTTATAACAATACTGAAACAACAGTTTATTGTCAAAGCATTTTCTTACAGAGATATTTTACATTTATTTGTAAGTAAATTTTTTCCATCACTTTTTACTAGATTGTCACCCCTAAGTCTTTTGTAGATCAAGTAGTTCAAAAATAGTTGTTTCAGTGTGTAAAAGAAATCCATGTGACTTCTAGGTTCACCAGTACATGAGATAATCTTCCTAGAAGAAATAAAAATCAAACTTACGGGAAACGGAGGAAGAAGATCAAAGCATTCCTGGTCCTTAGTTTATACCCCCTTCATAGTCTTAATAATCATCTTCAAGTATTCTTTTGGCACCCCTCTGAACCTGTCTTGCATTTTTCACTAATGTCTTGATTATATTGTCAGCATGCCTTAGTCTGTGCTGATCTAAAGTCAACATAGCACGTACTGTGCGGGAACCAACACGAAAACCCAACTTTTGAAGGACCTGGCATTTAATTATATTCCCAAGACTGAAGGTTGCCACAGCATCATACACAACAAAATGTAGTTTATTAATTCCGACAAACACTATTTTCAGTAGACGACGCCACATCACACTATTCGAGCACTCGTTGGGGTTCGGCATTTTTCCATGAAGACATTTCATCACAAGACTTCTGTCAGCCAAATCTCAGAAAATAGGCTTTATTTCTTCCATGATGGCTAATGGTAGACTGTGGTGGTGAATGTATTTCTCTCCAGTTGTTAGTCCCCTATTGTATTTACACCAGCTCTTTTCACCTTTGGGGCACAAACCATGTTCTGGATTCTCATCTGTGTATGCGGTGTGGAAATAGAAAGCCAATATAGCTTTCCTCACTTCTTCAAGATTGCCTGTATTTTGTCTGATTGCAAGGCCATAGCAATTCTGAACGTGGTGTATTATGGAATCAGTCAATCTTCCTTTGCCATGCAAGGTTTTCCCATCATCTAGTTTTTTCTCTTTCATAACTGATTTTAACCTTCTCAGCCTGGCACCCATTCTCTTCTGCACATGTCCTATACGTTCAAGTATGCTTATATTTACACTGTTCCCATATGGTTGCCTTTCTAAAACTTCTTTGAATGCTTTAGAATCACCATCTCCCAGATATTTGACATAGCGAACATGTTACCACTCTGAAGAACGATGAAACATTTTATCACCCTAGCAACCTCCATGCCACCACTACTACCATAATAATTAGCAACACAGTCATCAATATGTTCAATTTTCAGCTTGTCTATGCATCTAAAGCATTTAGACATTATTGCAACATCAATAACCTTGCCAGTGCCAACAATAGTTGCTGTTACAACACTGTTGTTGGAGGTGTAACCCGTTTTTTGCCACGTGCCATCAAGTTAGTTACAAGCAAACTTTGAAGGTACACTTGGAAGATTTAGAACACCACACAGCATATCACCAGCTACTTTGCCCTTACCAATTGCTCGCAATCCATAAACTAACCTAATATTTACACTATAAAGTTCATTGTTCTGGTATCCATTATTTACAGTTACTGAAACAGAACTTGGAAACTTGCAGCTGTACTTACAAACACTCCATATTAAATTAAACTGGGCAGCCAGGTCAACATGGGATTCAAATTTCAGAGAAACGTTTTCTTGAAATTTTTTGCAGCACACATTATTTTCAAGAGCTTCGCAAAATATACTCGTATCAATGAGTTGAAAAACTTCTTTCCCTTTATCAAGTAAATTATAATTCTCTTCCAGATCTTTTAGTTTTTTATGAGAAGCACTGTTTTCGTTTGGAGTAAGTTTGTTTGGCAATTCAGTAGTAACTGGACTCACATTTTCCAACAGTGATAGTAAAGAACAGCTTTGCTATGCTAATGAATCATCATTTCTTTTCTTTTGCTAGTTCACTCTCTTTTTAAACACTTTTTCTCTAGCTATAGGCATATTCACTGCGAAAAATGAAGCACTAAATAGGAAATAACTCGACAACAACAACTTTCATATAGCACACCGTTTACAAACAATCCTGTCACAAAGTCAAAGAGTCACTTGAGGTAAGCAGAGGAAACCATTTTCGGAAAAAATAGTGTATAAAGAGTCGCTGGAGAGCGGGATATTTAAAATCATGGCACATAAATTTTGAAACGTCCCCTTAGAAAAATTAATGAATTACTGTGCTGGTAAACCCACTACTTTATTTGATTTTCAAACAGCTGAGCAAAACTGAACGTACTCAGACATTTCTCCCGTTACTTATTCTGATCATCACTAAACTGACACACAATATTTTTAGCGCAACGCAATCTGACTTTCAATAATCCCTACAAAAGAATGGCCCTGACTAACAATAACCTATACCTTTCATGAACCACTTATCTCACAAAAATCTTCGTTACTCGAACTACTGCAAATACAGCGAGCGTCACTACTGCCAGCTAAATAAAAGATTCTAACTACTGAAGGCACTAACTACTGATAGGCATAGTTAGCAAATGAAAGATTTTGATACAGAACAAAAAATGTATTTACCTTAATAGTGTTCAGTAGTCTTTATATAAAACTTCCTGGCAGATTAAAACTGTGTGCCCGACCGAGACTCGAACTCGGGACCTTTGCCTTTCGCGGGCAAGTGCTCTACCAACTGAGCTACCGAAGCACGACTCACGGCCGGTACTCACAGCTTTACTTCTGCCAGTACCTCGTCTCCTACCTTCCAAACTTTACAGAAGCTCTCCTGCGAACCTTGCAGAACTAGCTCTCCTGAAAGAAAGGATATTGCGGAGACATGGCTTAGTCACAGCCTGGGGGATGTTTCCAGAATGAGATTTTCACTCTGCAGCGGAGTGTGCGCTGATATGAAACTTCCTGGCAGATTAAAACTGTGAGTACGGGGCGTGAGTCGTGCTTCGGTAGCTCAGTTGGTAGAGCACTTGCCCGCGAAAGGCAAAGGTCCCGAGTTCGAGTCTCGGTCGGGCACACAGTTTTAATCTGCCAGGAAGTTTCATATCAGCGCACACTCCGCTGCAGAGTGAAAATCTCATTCTAGTCTTTATATATATATATCAGTTCATGACATCCAGTCTTACAAATTTCCTTTCTCTGACGGACACACGTCCAGATCATCCGCTCTCAAAACACCGCCATCTCTCTCCCCACATCCACCACTGCTGGCGGCTCACCTCCAACTGCACAACGCTACGCGCTGTTCACATCCAACTGCCCAACACTAAAATAGCGACTATTACAACAATGCCAACCAGCCACAGACTTCACACAGCACAGTGAGTGACTTTCATATAGAGCGCTACGTGGCGTTACCAACATGAAAACTTAAACAGCCTACTTACAATGTACTGCCAAAAAATGCTCAGCCGTGAGAGACGTGTATAACTAAAGCGCAATATCCGATCTCACAAATCTATAAAAATAGAATAGTTATAATTCTAATAGAGCTATGTATGATACGTCATTTTAAAGAGGAAACTTGGCAGAATATAATACGTCAATAAAACGAAAATCGATTTTTTAACCCAAAATCCGATTCCATATCCCGCTAAAGCGACCATCCACATACTCCCTCCCTGTGCCCTCTCCTTCATCTTAGAGTAACACGGGCCGCTTCGACCGCGACAGCTGATTTCCCAACCACCGGAAGGTCGGTGTACGGAATGTCATGCTGCAGCCGCAAGAGGGCGGACGGTGAGGACATGTGCCTATTGTCAGCGCCACTGTGGCCGAGGTGGTGCTAAGAATGGGCGGCGGAGTGGTCAGTTGTTCACGGATACGAACGAGGGACTTGTGGGCAGAGCCGAGAGCGAAGGCCTCGAGAACCTGGTGTGCTGCGGTTCTGTCAGCCGGACGACACTACGGTTTCCACGGGGCGTGGCCACTATGTGGATAACAGCAGCGTAGTGGCGCGATTGGTGTTTTCTACAGGGCGGACGAAAGCGATCTCAGATGAGGTCGAGAAAGGGGCTTCAGCGTATCAATGGACTGTGTAAAAATTGGGAATTTGCACGAGTGCTGATGCCCGCGCAATTGAGCCCCCCCCCCCCTCCCCCAAACGATCTTCATCATCATCATCCAGATATCAGGAGTACTACAAGACGCCTTTTACAGCTGACTGTTGCACTCTGCTGGTTCCACGGCTGACAGAGTGCACTGTGTGATATACAACCAGTGCATTGGCTGTATTTGCTATCAACAATATTCGGCTCGGAAATTTGAGGTTGTATGACAAGTTGTGGTTGTTTATTGATAGTACACAGGACTTCGGACGTTCACGCAGTGTGCGAGGGCATTCCACTGGTTAGTTACATGACGTGAGGGTTCAAAAATAGTTCAAATGGCTCTGAGCACTGTGGGACTTAACATCTCAGATCATCAGTCCCCTAGAACTTAGAACTACTTAAACCTAACTAACCTAACTGCCCGAGGCAGGATTCGAACATGCGACCGTAGCGCTCGCGCGGTTCCAGACTGAAGCGCTGCTGTGAGGGTGATAATCTATATGTATCCTAAAGTGTCCTGTTTCAACCATTTCATGAATGTGTCTGTCGAGTACTCATTTTGTTACTTGTTCTGCGTCAGTAATCGAACAAAAATGTTCAAATGAGTGTCAAATCTTATGGGACTTAACTGCTAAGGTCATCAGTCCCTAAGCTTACACACTACTTAACCTAAACTATCCTAAGGACAAACACACACACCCATGCCCGAGGGAGGACTCGAACCCCCGCCGGGATCAGCCGCACAGCCCACGACTGCAGCGCCTAGACCGCTCGGCTAATCCCGCGCGGCTGTCACTAATCAATTGTTCGTGTTTTGTATAAGAATTTATTAAAATGTATGTATATGCAGTTTGTTGTGATAGCTATTTGCTGACAGTAATAGCCTAACTGTTGTTGTGTGCTATGATCCTACTTAAGTCTTCATATTGTCTTGCAGTCTTACGTTTTACTGCAATATTCTCCACCAGGTGAATATCCGCAACTGAGGATACAGAACAAAAGTCTGCTTCATATGCCAGTAAGTTTCTTAATTTATTTCACAACCGGCTTAGAAGCCTAGAGCTTCATCTCGTGATGCCATCAAATGAGTATGGTAACATTAATGTGTGTCGGTCGGGTCAGTCAGTCATATGGGATCACACTCACGTCAAACAAAGGCATGGGACTGTAGGATCAGCAACACAGCGCCCGATGATGAAGCGGATTTTTGTTCTATATACCATTTCCAATATCGAATTATACAATTAACTTTTCGCAGATAACTGTTTGTTACATTAACCAAGCTTTCGACACTTACTAAGTGTGTCTTCAACACAATGAAAGTTTGAGAAATCGTAACATTACATTGCGAAAAAGCAATGGTCAGAACTTAAAGCAGCTACGAAGTCTGATGTTGTTCCTAGTTAGGCACACATGGCAAAGGCTGGGACGTTTTGTTTTACTTTTGACTTGAGCATAGCTGCTCTAAATTCTGACCACTGCTTTTTCGCAATGCAGTTTTACGGTTTCTCAAAATTTTCGTTCTACTGAAGAAACCTAGGTTAATTTACCAAACAGTGATTTGCAACCGGATGGTTGTATAATACTATGTTGAAACATACCGTTGATGAGTAATAGTCATGTTTAAAACTGTTTATAAACTATGATTTATTTCTGAAGTTGTTTCAGATATTATGACGCGATATGGACGATCGCCAAGCACTATAAATTCCTAATGTTGTAGCCCGGTTATGTATATTAGGTCAAAAGTTGGATTTTATTCTTTTGTTAAATGGAAGACATCTTGTGTTGATTGAGGGGAGTCCTACTTAAGGAGATCTAAGGGCTACAGAAGTCTTTTGCTTTATTAAAAATCCATTTATTCTCTGTTATCAGAAATAATTGAATGTGAAATAAAATAGCTGTATGATGAAGCACCACGTCTGTGCGACTCCTTTTCCTAACACAACGCACCTAAATCCTACACTGGGAAGAGTTACACCAAAAGTATTCCATTATTCTTTATAAGTGTTCCAGTATCAATCCTCCTCTATGGAGATAAAAATTAAGTTGAACCACGATGCAAAATGGCAAGTAGTACCTCAAAACGTCGCGCAGTGGAAGAGTCTAGTATCGAACTGGCTACCCACGGAAAACGTGTCATTGTACTAGCGTGCAATGCGACCTCGTGTAAGACGGAGTGCACGATGACTGCTATAAAAATTTTCAGTACATCTCCCACGAGGAACGATTATTGATACCCCTGGACACATTTGTTTAAAGAAGGAGGGTCGTGTGTTCGAGAATTATTACTTTTTACAGTGAATTCTTCATCTGTACCGTAACATCGACAGCAAGGTTAACATCACTATATTTCCTAACGATCATAATTATAGTTTTATGCGTCCACCAACAGATACAGCATCGCACATAAAGCCACTGCTAAATGTCTTTTACATGTTCTGCCTATTTAGATGGATGAAAACACATATGCTACCAAGTCCTTTCAGGATATAGGCACTGTAACTGTTCAAATTTGACCGTTACATACGTGGCTGGGTGGCTGCATACATACCATTTGCTGGGAACCTTTCACGCACTGTAACGAGGATGCAGATTGTGGCCATTCTAGCAACAGAGGACCGAATGGAGATAAGGTCGCGGTCCTCATAGAAAACAGAAGCGGAGAGATCATAATCTTCCTTAGGAGCCTTTCGAAAAAATTTGTTGGCGGTCAACCTGTGCTTAGACGATCTAGTATCATCTATGGCTACCAGAACGACGAATCTTGTATGTCTGAAGAACTTGCAGTCCATCAGCGGATTACCGGCGTATTTTGGCCAGTATACTTAGTGAGGTGGCGCTGTGAGAAATGTAAGAAACATTTAACAAACGTAACACCAGTAGCTTCATCACGAACAAGTGAAATACAGGGAGTCCAGCAAAGAAGTGTGGTTCAAGAGGTCACAAGGCCAAGCCAAAGATCATACAGCCAAAGACAGTAAAGAACACAGTAATAAACAACATAATGACGTAACTTAACAAGCGTAAAACAGTGAATAACAAGCTATGATGAACACAAAGGTATTTATATACATACTATGTTTTTCGGCATTCACAACGACCAATATTAAAGTTCCAAATGGAGTCGAGTGACATAAAAACATCACCTATTTTAAACGGAAGTAAATTCCAGATGTGACAGGAGCACAATGAATAGAACCATATAAATCAGAACAAACTATAAAATATTTACACCTGCAGTAAAGAAATACGTGTAAGTTCATTGTACATTCTGAATGGTGAGTCAACACCAGTCAAATATATAATTAAGTTCTCTACATGAGGACTCATTTGCGCCTATACTACGCACAACATGCCTAGTCAAGTATAATATTCAATCGTAACAGCTTCTCCACTATTTGTGTAAGTTTTCAATCTAATTGAAGCCCTAATGCTATTATGCTCATTTGATTGAATCCGAGGGATTAAATTTCAAGCAATTAAAATACTGTCCAAGAACAATCATGAACACAACAAAAAGGACAAAATTCTACATCTACGTGATTACTCTGCTATTCACAATAAAGTGCCTGGCAGAGGGTTCAATGAACCACCTTCAAGGTGTCTCTCTACCGTTCCACTCCGAACGGCGCGCGGGAAAAACGAGCACTTAAATGTTTTTGTGCGAGCCCTGATTTCTCTTATTTTATCGCGCTGATCATTTTTCTCTATGTAGGTGGGCGCCAACAGAATGTTGGAATTTCATGAGAAGATCCCGTCGCAACGAAAAAGCCTTTGTTTTAATGATTGCCACTCCAATTCACGTATCATGTCTGTGGCACTGTCTCCCCTACTTCGCGATAATACAAAACGAGCTGCTCTTCTTTGTACTTTTTCAATGTCATCAGTCAATCCCATCTGATGCGGATCCCACACCGCACAGCAATACTCCAGAATAGGGCGGACAAGCGTGGTGTAAGCAGTCTCTTTAGTAGATCTGTTGCGCCTTCTAAGTGTTCTGCCAATGCATCGCTATCTTTGGTTTACTCTACCCACAACATTATCTGTGTGATCGTTCCAATTTATGGTACTTGTAATTGTAATCCCTAAGTATTTAGTTGAATTTACAGTCCTCAGATTTGTGTGACTTACAGCGTAATCGAAATTTACCGGATTTCTTTTAGTACTCATGTGATAACTTCACATTATCTTTATTCGGGGTCAATTGCCACTTTTCGCACCACACAGATTTCTTATCTAAATCATTTTGCAATTGGTTTTGGTCATCTGATGACTTTACAACACGGTAAATGACAGCACCATCTGCAAACAGTCTACGACGGCTACTGAGATTGTTTCATACGTCGTTAATATAAATGAGGAACAACAGAGGGCCTATAACACCTCCTTGGGGAACGCCGGATATTATTTCTGTTTTACTAGATGACTGTCCGTCTATTACTACAAACTGCAATCTTTGTGACAGGAAATCACGAATCCAGTGGCACAACTGAGGCGATATTCCATAGGCACGCAGTTTGGTTCGAAGACGCTTGTAAGGAACGGTGTCGAAAGCCTTCTGGAAATCTAAAAATATGGAATCAATTTGACATCCCCTGTCGATAGCACTCATTACTTCATGTGTATAAAGAGTTAGTTGTGTTTCCCAACAACGATATTTTCTGAATCCGTGCTGACTACGTGTCAATAAATCGTTTTCTTCCAGGTACTTCTTAATATTCGATTAAATTATATGTTCCAAAACGTCCTGCTACGTTCAAACATAGGAGTGCGTGGGAATAAAACTCTGAGGAAACAATTTTTAAACTCAAAACACTTTGTTGAAGTATTTTACATCATATAAATAGCTGTCGCCAAAATACAATGTTAATAAGAAAGGCTGTTATAAGCGGACCCAACACGTCCCCAAGCTCCACATTATGATTTTACAAGTCCGAATACCTCCTCAAGGTCGGGGTTGTACAACACAATGGTAATAACTATAATTAATATTTTTTTCATAAATCAGGCAACCTTAAAACTTAACCATAAATAAAATATACAGGGAGTCAGATGACGGCGTCGCTGAGTTACTGAGCACTTACTTTAGTTGAGAAAGGCAATGCACTGTAGCAATTACCACCCAACAACAAAATGTTAGTGAACGATTGCTGTGGTAAGCTAATGTGTCAATGACTGCCAGTGTAGGGTTATTAAACAAGAGTAAGCCTCGATAAATTCGGCCCGCTTAAGATAACTCAATGAAACGGAAATCAAATAAAAGCTTTGAAAGGAATTTTAACGCAAATACGAAAATAATACACGTATTTTTGGAAAAATCAACCAGCACATTGACATACCAAATTTACATAACGCTAATAAGTCTCAGTGTTGTTAGGAGTAGGGCAAAACACACACGGGAACGACAAAAGCTTTACAGACTTGCGTATTCTCACCCATATCAAGCCGAAGAAAGCTGAATTCAAAACGTAGAATAACTTTCCATAAGCGCATAAAGCCTTAGCAATATAACACCAACTAACGGTGTTCCACTCTTAGCGAGAGAGCAACTAAATGCCACCACCCAGTAGGGTTTCAACGGCCAACTCGATGCGATGCAACGAGAAATTTCCTTCACCCCGAGCGCCCTATCTCCATATAAACCCGTACACGACGGCTTAATAATACAACACTGCTCGGCTTCCAGGGCTGTCTACAACAAGTTTTAAAGTATACTTCGCCACCACACCACCACGTGCCTGCTCTAAAGTCAGCTTCGGCGAAGCGCTGCAATCCGCTCGGTGAGAAAGCACCACATTCACTTGTCCGTCCACAGCTGTTTCCGCCCTCCCGCTATTTCCCCCGTAAGGTTCGGCGCTGCACGCTCTCCAGCTCGCGTGAGCGATACATCGTGGGCCCATAGCTGGACTCTCTGCAAACGACTATGGACGTCTCAGCGTATTAGCTTGTGTGATGAGTGATCAGACAACAGAACACCCCAAAAAGTAAAGAAAAACATGTATCCATGAAACTGATAATCAACACAGAGATACGGGGGGGGGGGGGGGTTTGAACTCAGGCACTTAGCAGTAGCGGTTATGTTAAAAGTGGTTGCGGATACATACGTAGGCATAATCTCTACTCCAAGAAAAATGATTGCACATTTAAGACAACATAAGGTGTTAAGAAACCAAAGCATCGATTGAGCTTTTCTTTAAGAAATTATATTTTATTTCGATATTCATGGACTCTATTTTTTGGTATGTACAGTAGTGAGAAAGTTTATGACCGAAACCGGTTGTGAATAAATAATTTACAAGACAACATTGTGTTCATCAGACATTTTGCCAAGAACATTACAGCCATTGCTGATGTCATCTATGGCATCTCTGTGTATTAAATTTCACACTTTGTATACTCCCAAATCAGACACTGATTTTATCGTGTGTTCTTTCTATTGTGCTGTACAGGCAAAAAATAACATTTCATTTCCTATCCTTCCTGGTGCTGCAACATCACTGAGTCTGTGCCTGTAATGAACGAGCCGGCCGGTGTGGCCGTGCGGTTAAAGGCGCTTCAGTCTGGAACCGCGTGACCGCCCCGGTCGCAGGTTCGAATCCTGCCTCGGGCATGGATGTGTGTGATGTCCTTAGGTTAGTTAGGTTTAAGTAGTTCTAAGTTCTAGGGGACTGATGACCACAGATGTTAAGTCCCATAGTGCTCAGAGCCATTTCTGTAATGAACGAGGATACAATAATATAGAAATTTCTGTACAGTATAATTTATAAATGAGTAGAAACTAAACCAATAATCTGGGCAGAACATGATCTAGACTGGATTACAAGTAATTTGACAGATTGTCGTGATGGACTGAAAAAAGATGTCGCCTTTGCGAAGAAGTGCGGCAGCTGAGGAACCGTCTTAGAGGTGCCGTTGTGCCGAAGCCCTAGAAAGACGCTTTTAGTAAGCTCTTGCGGACAGCTGTGGACGTCTCGACATGAATAACTAAACAGAAGCGAGCCAAAACCTTCTTAACGTGGTGCAGGCGTCCGATGCTGGGGGTGTAGCAGCGGAGACGGCTGTCTGAACGTCGGTCGGCGAAGACCTTTTTTGCCAGCGCGGGTTGCAGAATTTTTAGCTGCCGCTTCCCTGAAGCGAAAGATAAAAAGTGACGCTAAGCCTGTTTCACGCTTTAGCTGCTTTGACACTTTAGTATACGTGGTAGTGACAGAAGAAGACAACCGCTAATGTTTTACAATTATGTACAACACTGTGTGATTCTTGAGTTTCTCCCAGCGTATTTGATAATCAAAATATCCACGGGTGTGCTGCCGGTCTATAGTGTCCAACGGGCACAATATTTCGGCGATCATACATGTCGCCATCATCAGGTGAACTGACGGACTGAGCTCCTGTGAACGTGCCGGCTCGAAGATCCGTACGCTATGGCTGCTCAGAGGGAACTGGGTTCGGTCGCGGCGGCGGCCGATTTAAATACCCTCCGCCCGCGGCGCGCTCCCTCCGCCGTCCGCGCCCCGCGCCACAATCGCGCGGTGGAACAGATTGCGACGGCGTCTGGGATGACGTCGGTGTGATGGCTCTGTCCGCCGTGGTCGTCACAACTATACGTTTGCTCGATTTACTCTTGATTAACCCAATCGCTGGTTCCCATGCCTTCCTAATATTATAGCCACAGACATTTCCTTGACGTCTTGGTCAGGAGAAGGGCTGACGGCACCCTAGATCATGAGGTGTATCGGAATACAACGCACACTGATCTGTATTTGCACGCAGACAGCTGCCACCACCCTTCACAGAGGAATGGGGTACTTAAAACTCTAGTACATAGGGCGCGCACTATCTCTGACGCAGAGAGTCTACCCCAGGAATTGGAACATCTGAGAACTGTATTTCAAAAAAATGGGTACTCAGAGTGGCAGATTCAACGTGCTCTCCGCCCAACCACTGCAGCACAACCTGTTGAGATGGATGAAGTCACGAGGGAGGAGGTAGGCACTGCATTTATTCCATACACAGGCGCACTCCCGGGGAAAATCGCCCGCATTCTGAAGAAACATCGGGTCTGAACTGTGTTTTGTCCTCCGAATAAAACCCGTGCACTGGTGGGGAGCGCCAAAGATGACCTCGGTTTGAGGAAGGCCGGCGTGTACCAGATTCCGTATCAATGTGGCAAGTCGTATATTGGTCAGACGATGCGTACCGTCGAGGATCGATGCCGTGAACACCAGAGGCACACTCGACTGATGTATCCGAGCAAGTCGGCGGTCGCTGAACATTGTTTGTCTGAAAATCACGCTATGGAGTATGACCGCACGAGGATTCTGGTACATACGTCGAGATACTGGGACAGCGTTGTTAGAGAGGCCATCGAAATTCGCACCAATGACGACCTCATAAGCCGTGACTGTGGCTATAATCTTAGCAAGGCTCGGGAACCAGTGATTGGGTTAATCAAGAGTAAATCGAGCAAACGTATAGTTGTGACGACCACGGCGGACAGAGCCATCACACCGACGTCATCTCAGAAGCCGTCGCAATCTGTCCCACCGCGCGACCGTGACGCGGGGCGCGGACGGCGGAGGGAGCACGCCGCGGGCGGAGGGTATTTAAATCGTCCGCCGCCGCGACCGAACCCAGTTCCCTCTGAGCAGCCATAGCGTACGGATCTCCGTGCCGGCACGTTCACAGGAGCTCAGTCCGTCAGTTCACCTGATGATGGCGACATGTATGATCGCCGAAATATTGTGCCCGTTGGACACTATAGACCGGCAGCACACCCGTGGATATTTTGATGTAAAACACTGTATTTGTTTCATTTACCTGATACGTCGTGATCTGTAAGAGCAAATTGAGAAGCAATTCTCCATGATCATAGAACAAGTCAAAATGGTTCAAATTGTTCTGAGCACTATGGGACTTAACATCTGGGGTCATCAGTCCCCTAGAACTTAGAACTACTTAAACCTAACTAACCTAAGGACATCACACACATCCATGCCCAAGGCAGGATTCGAACCTTCGACCGTAGCGGTCGAGCGGTTCCAGACTGAAGCGCCTAGAACAGCTCGGCCATACCGGCCGGCAGAACGAGTCATTACATGTAATTATAGCAGAAGATTAATAATCGATAAACAGACACGTGTATGACTCCTACGCAGATAACATGCCATCAAACTTCCTGGCAGATTAAAACTGTGTGCCCGACCGAGACTCGAACATGGGACCTTTGCCTTTGGCGGGTAAATGCTCTACCATCTGAGCTACCGAAGCACGACTCACGCCCGGTACTCACAGCTTTACTTCTGCCAGTATCTCGTCTCCTACCTTCCAAACTTACAGAAGCTCTCCTGCGAACCTTGCAGAACTAACACTCCTGAAAGAAAGGATACTGCGAAGACATGGCTTAGCCACAGCGTGCGGGATGTTTCTAGCATGAGATTTTCACTCTACAGCGGAGTGTGCGCTTATATAAAACTTCCTGGCAGATTAAAACTGTGTGCCCGACCGAGACTCGAACTCGGGACCTTTGCCTTTCGCGGGCAAGTGCTCTACCATCTGAGCTATCCAAGCACGACTCACGCCCGGTACTCACAGCTTTACTTCTGCCAGTATCTCGTCTCCTACCTTCCAAAATTACAGAAGCTCTCCTGCAAACTTTGAAGAACTAGCACTCCTGAAAGAAAGGATACTGCGGAGACATGGCTTAGCCACAGCCTGGGGAATGTTTCTTTCAGGAGTGCTAGTTCTGCAAGGTTCGCAGAAGAGCTTCTGTAAGTTTGGAAGGTAGGAGACGAGATACTGGCAGAAGTAAAGCTGTCAGTACCGGCCGTGAGTCGTGCTTCGGTAGCTCAGATGGTAGAGCACTCACCCGCGAAAGGCAAAGGTCCCGAGTTCCAGTCTCGGTCGGGCACACAGTTTTAATCTTCCAGGAAGTTTGATGGCATGTTATCTGCGTAGGAGTCATACACGTGTCTGTTTATCGATTATTAACCTTCTGCTGTAATTACATGTAATGACTCGTTCTGCCGGCCGGTATGGCCGAGCGGTTCTAGGCGCTTCAGTCTGGAACCGCTCGACCGCTACGGTAGCAGTTTCGAACCTTCCTCTGGCATGGATGTGTGTAATGTCCTTAGGTTAGTTAGGTTTAAGTAGATCTAAGTTCTAGGGGACTGAGTTCGAGTCTCGGTCGGGCACACAGTTTTAATCTGCCAGGAAGTTTCATATCAGCGCACACTCCGCTGCAGAGTGAAAATCTCATTCTGGAAACATGCCATTAGTTTAAACAAACATAATCAAGAACGTAACACAGGAATTAGCTTAATTGTTTAAACTGTTCCAGAAGTTCCTGGACAGAATAGAAGGGGGTGAGCCATAAGGACTTCAAAGAGCGTGGATAACTGCTGAGATTTTTGTATTCTCGTAGCAGTTTATTGGAAATGGATGCAGCAGCATATTACACGGCTGTCTGCACAAGAATCAAGGAGGAGCGTTCCAAATGCAGATTGGATTTCTGCCTAGTATTAACTGAGTTAAAAGTGCTATGATATTATTAACAACAAACGGCATTATAGAAAATGTGTCCTGAGAGGCCAGTGGCCGAATTCCCAGGCTAATGAACAGGGGTTGACAAGAGGTTCGCGAACTTCCACCACATATTGCTCGAACCACACTTTTCCGAGCCTATAATACCCCTTTTGAATCAGAAGAATTAGCCCAAAGAATGGCACCATACGTCATAAGCGGATGAAAATAAGAAAAGTAGACTAATTTTCGTGTTGAACTGTCACTTAGTTCAGATACTGTTCTAATGGCAAATAAAGCAGCGTTCGGTTTTTGGGCAAGATCCTGAAGAAGGGCTTTATGTGACAGCTTACTATCTATCTCAAGGCCTAAGAATTTGAACTGTTCAGTCGCACCAGTCAAATGCTCGTTCTGTATAGTGAAAATGTCAATTTTCATTTAATTGTGTGTTACAAACCGAAATACTGAGTCTTCCTGTGATTTAGCATTAATTTATTTTCTACAGGCCATGACAACTTATGTCATGCACTGCATTATTTGATACTGTGTCAGTATTCCAAACAACACCCTTTATTACCAAGACGGTGTCATCAGCAAGCAAAATATCTTAGAATAACCTGCAATACTAGAAGGCACATAATTTATGTAAATAAGAAACAGTAGCAGCCCAGCACCGACAACTGGGGGCACTGGCCAATTAACTGTGCTCAATTCGGACCGCACGCCGTAGCCGTTCTCCATGCTGCGGCGAATAAACTTCTGCTCTCTGCTCTTAAGGTAAGAGGTGAACAAAGTGTGAACTGGTCCCCTTATGGCGTAACGGTTACTCAACTTATTCCGTAACGGTCCAATTTCTGCAATATTATTTTATTATCAATACAGTGAAACACCTTAGTTAATTCCAAGAAGTTGCCAAATGTTCGCAACCTTTTATTTAATCAGTCTAGAGCCTTACAGAGGAAAGAGAGTATAGCATTACCAGTTGTTAAATCACTTCTAAAACCAAACTCTACATTTGGCAGCAAATTATGTGAACTGAAATGATCAGATAGCCTTATATACATATATAATCCTTTCAGTACCTCTAGAGAAAAAAATACTGGGAGAGAAACTGATCTAAGATTGTCTATATAGTCACCTTCCTACTTTTTTATGAAGTGACTCCACTACTTTAATCGGACATGAAACTGATAATTCTGAAAGGTAAAGGTACATATATGTCTAAGTACTGGGCTAACATAAAAAGAACAGTACTTTAGCATTCTGCTGGAAAAGCCTTCACATCCATGAGAGTTTTTAGTGATTTAATTATTGGCCCAACGTCCCCCTTTTCAGTATCAGGCAGGAGAACTTAAAATAACGATATCGGAAAGCTTTTTCTAAGAGAGTTATATGACCCCTGTTGGAACTAAGCTTCTGTTTAGCTCACCTGCAATATTCAGGGAGTCATTGTTAAAAACTGTACATATAACTGACTCAGCGGTAACTGAAACATTTGTGCTGCGCACTGACTTTATGTCCTCAACCTGGTGCTGCTGACTGGACACTTCCTTTAGGACTGACCTAATGGTTTTAATTTTATGCTGGAGTTAACTATTCTATTTGCGTGCCTCATACTTTTTGCTTTCCTAATAACATCTTTAAGCAACTTACAGTACTGCCTGTAATGGACTGCTGCAATTCAATTGTGACTTCTTCTAACATTTTGATATAATTCCCACTTTGGTGTACATAATATTCTTATCTCCCTAGTCAGCCAACCAGGCTGTCCGTTTGTGCAAGTAGCTTGTTTTGAACGCTGTGATGGGAAGCAACTTTCAAAGAACATGAAAAATGTGTTGACGAAAGTCTATTTTTATCGTCTGGGTTGTCGGTACTGTAAAAATTCTGCCATTCTTGTTACTCTGTGAGTTTTAAAAAGATTCCTGTCGCAACTGGATAAGATTTCTAAATAGATTATGATGACATTTACCTTTAAATTGAGCACGAAAACCTTTTACGTTAAAATTTGTGCGTCACGGACTTGAAAGGTCATTCACCTTTATGATAAGATAATGTCCCTCTAGTAATGAAGAATGAACAAACGTACTGTCTATGATTATGCTGGTATCACCCTGCACTCTCGTTGGAAGGCGTTAGATGATAAGAATTAATGACATCTACCAGCATCCTCTTCTTGCACACTCTGAACTGCACATAGGTAGATGACAATAGCAGAATTCAGAAAACGGAGAGATTAAAAAAAAAAAAAAACAGGAGAATGGTTAGAAGCTGCTCTGGTAGGAAAATAAGCTGTATAATCTTGGAATTTAGCATCAGCTACCGCAGCCCTTAGTGACCTGTCTTCTATGTTTTCTATTTTAATATTTTGAGACTAAAGCGCTATCGCTTCATATTTATTTTTTACGTGACATGCCAGTTTAAATGTTTTATTTCTGATGAAGGCACTCTCAGAAATGGCCGAAACCTAGGTCGAAAAGGCTTCGTTTTCTGTAATTGTTTTATCTTATATTTCAAATGATGTGTGGTTACCCATTAGCTTTTTAGGGGTCGATTGACTTGTTACCTACAGCAAGCATATTTAAATATCGTCTGAAAAGTATGTGTTTTAATTAATCTATTGTAATATGTGCTCCTGCAATGTTTTTAATGACTTGCTGTTCGATTTTATCTGTACCTGTTTCCGCTTCTCTATTGTGGTTTTGGAATTTCTGCCACTGTCAAGCATATGAGTGGGTGTTATGTTATGTCACAGAAATATGTTAGAAGTGTCGTTCTTGAAGCGCTGAGTTACTTTTGATGGTAATGTAGTCACTGATTGTTATTACTGACAATGCCGATTTGTTATTGCATTATGACAAAAAATAACGTAGTCCTAAAAGAATGTTACTTTTAAACCCATGTTCAAATGGTTCAAATGGCTCTGAGCACTATGGGACTTAACTTCTTAGGTCATCAGTGTCCTAGAACTTAGAGCTACTTAAACCTCACTAAACTAAGGCCATCACACACATCCACGCCCGAGGCAGGATTCGAACCTGCGACCGTAACGGTCGCGCGGTTCCAGACTGTAGCGCCTAGAACCGCTCGGCCACCCCGGCCGGCCTTTAACCCATGTATATGACGTAACATAACATCACATCTTATGCCTGAAAAAGGCACAAATACCGAAATTGCAACAGGAAAATAAACACAGGCACAGCTTAAAGAGACACGACGTTATTCTGAAAACATATTTTTATGATATTATTACGGATACGTATGCCACATGTTTGACTCTTCGATCTGAAATCACATCCTCATGTAAATCAGTCCAGTGTATGCATAAAGTAGTTAAATAAAGACAGGAAGTATTCACAAAAACGTTTTTTCATATCCCAGGAATGTTAGACTGAAGATGAAAACAAAATAATATGTAATAGAAAAAAGTCTCTGAACGACTGAGAAACTAATGTAACCAAAAGAAGTCCAACATTAATATTTCTAAAAGTAAAGAAATAATTATTGAAGTTCTAAAATGATACCATTTGCGCCGACCACTCTCGTTCCTTTTCGGGTCACTCGTCTCTCATACCAGTTTTACCGTCGCTTCTTCAGCTCCTTTCTTACACTGCGCTTCATTTATAAGTAATATATAGTTTTTCAGGAAATGGAAAGACGGATCTACTTTTCTTTTCGTGGTTTTTCCCGTATGAAGCAGCTGCTTACCACTGGGCATGTTATTTCTCTTTCTGTTCAAAGATAATTTTAGATTTTAACTGTTTGGCTCAACTGCTAACTTTAACTTTTCATGAGTATTAAAAGGATTTGTACTATTTTAATTAAACCATTTTTTCACATTTTTTTTCTAAAAATGAATCGTTATACTCCTGACCATTCAACTGATAACTCCGTTCTCGAATATGCGATATACTACTATTTCCAAATTTTGTAACTGTATGTGTGCGTTATTTGTAGTAGTACACAGAGTACATCTAAAAACCTTTTAAAACTAGTCTACGTCACACTGACAGTCATATATTGATAATATTTTAATATCATTAGAAATGTCACGATTTTCGTTTTCTACCTGTACATTGTGGTATCATACAGTAAAATGAGGCAGGTGAAATGGAATACAGTATTGCAATGCCATCATCAACATTTCTGGAGGCCGCATGGGTAACCTACCAAGGAATCTAATCAGCAAATGTTCCACATGGTCCCTGGAAGTATTGGTCTCTCGGTTTAGGTTTCCGTCTCGAACGCCAAGACTTGCGGAAACAAATTCTACAACTTCAACAAGTTTCCCAGCGATACTCTCTAACTTCACCTACAGGAAGTGGAAAGAATGAGTCTGACACTGACGATGATTCATTACCATTGAGGAATATAACCTGTAGGACGCCTGCAACGGCCACCTTTGGATCGGCTTGAATATGAGTAAGCAAATCCTCCTTAATTTTTGTCACTGTTTTTAAGTATCTCCCGTATCTAACAGCAAATAAACCCAACTTCATTTTACTTAAAATGAATTATAAATAATACCATCCCTTTAGCATTGTGGACGAAAAGGAAGTTATGATGTTCGATTCCCTGTTCTACATCAGTTACCAACCTTTCAATAGCAAAACGAATTCAGACCGGTTAGGTCCAATCAGCTACGGAAATAAATGCAAGGGAAACTGAGCTCTACAGCAGTCACTTTGATTAATGGATGGACTTCCCTAAATAAACAAAATTTTCTCGCTATTACTTCGCACTGTCTTAATGTAAGTTAGACACGAAGCTTCGTTTGAATGTATGGGGACTGGTTGGAAATTTCGCCATGAAAATTCATTCCAAAATATAGCTGACTCCAAAGCAAGAGGCCTCTTCCTGAAAACTACTTACCAAAATAGTGGTAGTAGTGACACTGTTACTAAGGTAAAAATCTTGTAAACACGTTCACATCCACTACGACACCCAAACTGCTAATTTAATGGCAAAGTCACGTATGAGTGAGTATACAGTGTAGCCGAAATTTTAAATCACTCTTTCAGTATTTAGAAAAAAACTGCGCTAAATAAGTCGGAAGCATCTAAGGCGAAAGGAAGATATCGATATTAAAACTAAAACACGAAGTCTCGACTCACTGGAATGCGTTATCGACACACTAATCCGTGTTTTAAAGAACAATATGCTCATAATTCCCAGTTTTGGTGCGAATTGGCGCCAGAGGACTGGGAATTCACCGTATATTAGACGAAATTAGTTAAAAATTTTTATGAAATAACCTAAAGAGCTGAGTATTAGGCAAACCTTGTAAATGACCAAATCGGAAGTTTAACTCGGTCACCTCTAAACATCGTTACTACGTTTAAAAATTGGAAAAAGGAGCAATGTTTCTAGTTGCAATGTCAAAGGGAGTATGAAAGTTGACAAAGAGCAGCTTGTTAACATGTCGTATATTGTTGGCCAAGTGATATTACTTCATACATGGTTAAAAATAGACGGTTTCAAATCATACAGCACCTAATATGTACAGAAATATGAAGAAATCGCGGATGAAGATGCGCAGGTATTTCGTAACGAAACAATAATAAATCTGGTTTACTAACTGTACCTTCACGAGCACGTCATATATCATTAAATTTTTCGATAACAATAAATTTTACCTGTTGTGAGAAGGTTTGGTTAAAGGAGCTGTGTCACAGAATTTGACAAGTAGATTTAAGGAATATTTATCCCAGGGATGGTTATCCCCTGTTGCTCTAACAAGGGAACCTCCCCATCGCAACCCCCTCAGATTTAGTTATAAGTTGGCACAGGGATAGACCTTGAAAAACTGTACACAGATCACTCGAGAAAACAGGAAGAAGTTGTGTGGAACTACGAAAAAAATAAGTAAAATATACAAACTGAGTAGTCCATGCGCCAGCTAGGCAACATCAAGGAGCGTGTTAGCTTACGAGCGCCGTGGTCCCGTGGTTAGAGTGAGCAGCGGCAGAACGACAGGTCCTGGGTTCAAATCATCTCTCGAGTGAAAAGTTTAATTTTTTATTTTCAGATGATTATCAAAGTTCAGGCACTCACACATACTCAACTTCGCTCTCCAAAATTCCAGGACATGTTCAGATTTGCTTGGACATATACAGGATTTGACGGTCTACGCACGGAGACATTTGAAAACGTAAAAAACATATCTTTTGACAGAGCACAGGGAAAACTGTGCGACTGTGAAACTGTTGCATTCATTTGATGCAGTTTTTGTGACAAATTCTTATGTTTTCATCACTTTTTTGGGAGTGATTATCACATCCACAAGAAAACCTAAATCGGGTAACGTAGAAGAATCTTTTTACCCATTCGCCAAGTGTGTAAGTTAGGTGGGTCGACAACATATTCCTGTCATGTGACGCACATGCCGTCACCAGTGTCGTAAAGAATATATCAGACGTGTTTTCCTGTGGAGGAATCGGTTGACCTATGACCTTGCGATCAAATGTTTTCGGTTCCTATTGGAGAGGCACGTCCTTTCGTCTACTAATCGCACGGTTTTGCGGTGCGGTCGCAAAACACAGACACTAAACTTGTTACAGTGAAAAGAGACGTCAGTGAATGAACAGACAGATCATAACTTTGCGAAAATAAAGAAAGTAAAATTTTCACTCGAGGCAGGACTCGAACCAAGGACCTTTCACTCCGCAGTTGCTCACTCTAACGCGCTCATCGGTTAACATTGTCCTTGTATGTTGCATATCTTCTACATGGACTACTCACTTTGTATATTTTGCTTATTTTTTCATAGTTCCAGACAACTTCTTCCTGTTTTCTCGATTGATCTGTGTTCAGTTTTTCAAGGCCTATCCACTGTGACAATTTATAACTAAATCTGAGGGGGGTGCGATGGGGAGGTTCCCTTGTAAGAACAAAGAAAACCTTCATTTCCCCATTTATATTCATTGGCTCAAAAGAGACTATGCTTTCCTTCGACTATAGAGCCTTTACAAAGGATATTATCAAAAGTTGTACAATATTTGAGATAAGAAGTCTGCTGGGGCCAGTAATATAAGGACTGAACGATAAAAAATGTAAAGTATCCAAAGGAGAGGAGAAAATGAAATGAAACTTTAATCGATGAGAGGACTAACGATGTTACATCTGTAATTACAAAATCGAGCCAGAGTTACGGAGAACTTGACATTGTGAGCCCACTTACTACTATGAAGTCACGTCCCATTTGACTTCTCATGAGGCAAGCTGGCCCATAACTGTTGTAATTATTGGCTCTGAGCACTATGGGACTCAACTGCTGAGGTCATTAGTCCCCTAGAACTTAGAACTAGTTAAACCTAACTAACCTAAGGACATCACAAACATCCATGCCCTAGGCAGGATTCGAACCTGCGACCGTAGCGGTCTTGCGGTTCCAGACTGCAGCGCCTTTAACCGCACGGCCACTTCGGCCGGCCTGTTGTAATTATTCCTTGATAATCTTGACACTGGGTGTGGGATGGAATTGATGTCTGAATTGATCCCAGACATGTTCTGCTGCGAACAGATCAAAGGATGTTGCTGGCTGTGGAAGGACCTCAACAACACGCAGACAATTCATAGACATATGTACCATGAGTCAGCAGGCATTACCCCGTGCAAAAAGAAACACTCCATGATAATGTCGCGTGAGAAGGGACACATGAGGATGCAGGGTATCCATGACATACCGTTGTGTTGTCAGAGTTCCCTCAATCAATACGACCCGTAAACTGAAATACCTCATTGCTCCCCACGTCATCACGCCATGAGCAACACAACGTTGGAAGAACAATGCCGTTTTTAGGTCGACGATGTACTCGCCGACGATAGTCTTCCCGCATAGTGCAGAACCGCGATGCATTGCTGAACACATTTCCATGCAATTCATTTGCAGTACATGCTTCCTTCTCACGACATAACTCCAACCGCAGCCGATAGTGCAGTGGTCTTAACGGCAGCCTACGCACAGGACATTAATTCCCTGGTCCATCTGCTGGTAGCCTCTGGTCAATGTTTGACACAGAATACTGCATGTGTCCATTACTTGTTCGCGGGTGGTAGGCGCAGGTTTCACTGAGGTTTCCATTACTGTTGCCAACAGTTAATGTGTGCTCCCCACCAGTTTCAAGTGCAAAAACCACCAGGAAACCACTAATAAAAATGACCCTACTCTCATAATAGCTAAAATTTCCACAAAAAATATTTTAATTGTTATGAAATAAAACAATAAGTAAATTAATAATTAGTTTCCTTTATTATTAAGTACCGTAGTGAAATATCCACAATCATGAAATGAACATACAATAAATAAATCAGCAAGTCAAGGTTAGGAACATGCAAAAAGTTCTATAACAACAGCTAATTATTTATATGAATTCCTCTTCTTCAGATGAATCATTTTTGTCTGCATCATCATCGTTGGTTTCAGACTGATACGATTCTTTGGTCCTGATTTGTTATACAACGTTTATACGAATTTCATTTTCGTTGCACCATTTTCCTTCCAACCTCAAACTTCAGCGTATTCTTAGAATAGCAGTTAAACATTTAACTTCATTCTATTCCTATGCGTGTTTTTTTATTGTATTGGTACTGCTAACAGTCTCTTAACAACGGCATTGGAATGAGTCAGTATTAGGAGAGTGACCGCAAAAGTCGCTAATTCCTAAAATCTTTATTCCCCTTGGGCATCTTTGAATGCCTTCATTGCAAAATTTTCTTCTTGGAAGCTGTATACTCGAATTTTGTAACTATTTGGAATTTTGCAAAATACACCGCCATCATTTATCAATTTCGAAAAATGAAAACTTTTCTTACGACATTAATTAAAAGCCTTTCGACTTATATGCATCCATGTGTTATAAACTTCTGAAGTAGCAACTTCAGAGTTGTGTATACTTCAACAATTACGTGTACTTATTGAAAACACACTTATCAATGCGTTACCTTTAGCGATGCTGCAGCACCTTTGTCCTTGAAACATACGATGCAGTCTCAGTTCAGAGTTGCGAAAGAATAGATTCTGAGGCGACTACAGCTATTATGAAATACATGAAATGCACTAGCAACTACGAGTAGGGACAGCCATCAGCTGTGTAGTGGAATGATGGCTGTGTAGGTTTTAGACAATTGGTTGATTACGTTTGAAAGTTTGGATCTAACCTTGAGTTGTTTTCGGATAGCCTAATGATAAGGAGACAGCTAGCAATAAGAGTGAAATCTGCGTTCAAGTTCCGGTCTGGTACAAATTTTGGTCATACAGCTGATAGTTGACCTTATTTTCAACTGCGAATACGTGTCACGTGTTACCTTTTTGTAGACGTTGAACTGTCTTTATTGGCCACTACCTACACATCTTCCTTTCTCTCTTTCTCTCTCGCTCTCTCTCTCTCTCTTTCACACACACATACACACGCACACACACACACACACACACACACACACACACACACACACACAAACACAAAAACTCTGTCTTTCTTTCTTTGTATGTCTTACTCTTGAACACATAATGTGAAATATGCCGATGTGGCTACACCGGTGAAAATCAGACCATCGAAGTTAAGCGCTGTCAGGCTGGGCTAGCACTTGGATCGATGACCATCCGGTCTGCCGAGCGCTGGTGACAAGCGGCGTGCAGTCAGTCCTTGTGAGGCCATTTGAGGTGCAACTGCACGGATCGAGCGTGTGGTGTTCTGACCACATGCCCCTCCAATCAGTATCCAATAAGCCTATCGGATGAGGATGACACCGCAGTCTGTCGGTACCGTATCGCCTTCCGGGACCTGTTCGCGCGGAGTTTAGTTTTTATCAAACGAAACATAGAAAATTTAATCAAGATTTAATCAGTATTCAGCAGAAAATCACAAACAATTAAAATCGCTACAAACCACAAGTGTAATGATTTTTATACGTTTTCACACATTAGCGTTACTCATTTTCAGAATTCTCAATTGACTAATTCATGCAGGGGAACGTGTCATGCTCTGAGCCGCAAGTCACCAGGTCCCGCCGGACTTTTTTCGCGTTCCGTCCCCTTATTGTGCGTCGCATGTGTGTGGCCTGTGTGAGCTGGGCAGGACGCTCAAGTCTCCCCCAGGGGGCAGGTCGCAGAGCGGCGGGTTTTGGAGAGAGCAGTTTCCAGACAGGCCGGGCTTTTAAAGAGCAGGCGGCCGAAATTGCTGCGGGGACGCGGGACACACAGCTGGCGGCCCGCAGCTCATCACGTATGCACCCCAAACAGGCCGCGGCAGCTTCGTCCGGGTCAGCGGGGGCGGACCAGGTGCGTCACCGACCCGCCCAGCTTTCCCCAGCGCCAGTAACAAGTGGCGGTCGCTGTAGCGGGACGAGTCCCTCAACGTCATTTGCAACCGTACTTATTTCAAGTCCGCGGTTTCAACCTTACTCGGAATTTAGATATGTTGGGTTGGGGGGGGGGGGGCGATTCCTTTCTAACAGCACAGTTAAAGCAATCATTATGTCTGATCAACTTCATTTAACAGCTTCCCTTGGCGAATAGGTTCGTAGCGACTTTGTTTACATGATGGTATTACGGTTGCTGTGGGTTTATTCATGGACTGTCATTTTTTATTGGTAGTTATCTGTTGCTATTCGATTTTACATATCGTCATTTTGTGATTTGTAGGCCGTGAGTGGAGCCGTGGGCTCTAGAAAATGGAGTGCCAATTCGAGAAATCTGAACATTTTCCACATATGCTTCTGTCTGAACTGAATAGAGGGGGCCGAAGTGGCCGTGCGGTTAAAGGCGCTGCAGTCTGGAACCGCAAGACCGCTACGGTCGCAGGTTCGAATCCTGCCTCGGGCATGGATGTTTGCGATGTCCTTAGGTTAGTTAGGTTTAACTAGTTCTAAGTTCTAGGGGACTAATGACCTCAGCAGTTGAGTCCCATAGTGCTCAGAGCCATTTGAACCATTTGAATAGAGGGGTGACAGCAGCAGAGATAGACAGAAATATTAGCACTCTTTATTGAGATAATGCTTTTCGGCAGAGTACGGCACGAAAATGGTTTTCTGTTTTTAACGAGGATCTTTTTGACATTAGTGAGCCGGCTGCTGTGGCCGAACGGTTCTGGGCGCTTCAGTCCGGAACCGCGCTGCTGCTGCGGTCGCAGGTTCCAATCTTGCCTCGGGCATGGATGTGTGTGATGTCCTTAGGTGGGTTAGGTTTAAGTAGTTCTAAGTGTAGAGGACTGATGAGCTCAGATGTTAAGTCCTATAGCGCTTAGAGCCATTTCTACAATTTTTGACATTAGTGACTCTCAGGAAGACCACCGCGATTTGATGCAGACCGTTTAAAGGCGTAAATCCACAATGATGCGCGTCAGTTGACTCGAAAACTCTCAAATGTGATGAACTGTGATCATTCCAGTACCGTCCGACATTCGCATGGAATGGAAAAGACTCAACATCTGTACGGGTACTCCCCTTCACTGAGGAGTAACCATCGTTGCTGATAGATACTGTGAACAACTGAGGCGTATTTGAGACTCAGTCTAAGAACAACGACCATGAAGACAAGGTGAAATGATACTATTCCTGGATAACGCCCGACCACATCTACATCTACATCTACATTTATACTCCGCAAGCCTCCCAACGGTGTGCGGCGGAGGGCACTTTACGTTCCAGTCGCTTATGGTTCGCGGGAAGAACGACTGCCGGAAAGCCTCCGTGCGCGCTCGAATCTCTAATTTTACATTCGTGATCTCCTCGGGAGGTATACGTAGGGTGAAGAAATGTATTCGAATCTCATCCAGAAACGCACCCTCTCGAAACCTGGACAGCAAGCCACATCGCGATGCAGAGCGCCTCTCTGGCAGAGTCTGCCACTTGAGTTTGCTAAACATTTCGGTAACGCTATCACGCTTATCAAATAACCCTGTGACGAAACGCGGCGCTCTTCTTTGGATCTTCTCTATTTCCTCTGTCAACCCGATCTGGTACGGATCCCACACTGATGAGCAATACTCAAGTATAGGTCGAACGAGTATTTTGTAAGCCACCTCCTTTGTTGATGGACTACATTTTCTAAGGACTCTCCCAATGACTCGCAACCTGGCACCCGCCTTACCATCAATTAATTTTATATGAACATTCCACTTCAAATCGTTCCGTACGCATACTCCCAGATATTTTACAGACGTAACTGCTACTAGTGTTTGTTCCGCTATCATATAATCATACATTAAAGGATCCTTCTTTCTATGTGTTCGCAATACATTATATTTGTCTATCTTATGGGTTAGTTGCCACTGCCTGCACCAAGTGCCTATCCGCTGCAGATCGTCCTGCATTTCGCTGCAATTTCCTAATGCTGCAACTTCTCTGTATAGTACAGCCTCATCCGCGAAAAGCCTACTTACACATTGTACGAGCACAGTTAATGACGATGTTTTTGAATGCTTGTTCGCAGCTTGTTTACGATGCGATCTGAGAATGATTGTAGAGAGTTACCAAAACTAGTCATCGTGTTTTAATTACGTAACGAAAATTGTGGTACAGGCATTAAAAGTTTTTTTTTTTTTTTTTTTTTTTTTTTTTTTTTTACGTCAAAGCGTCTATACTCAATAAGTAACATTAAGACCGCTCGTCTCCTCTCTGACAATGACAGGCTTACCTGATGACAGGAACGCTGTAATGTTCATGTACGAGTCTAACGAAACAGTATAATATGAAGGGGTATAAGTGCTGAGCTATTCACAGTAAAACGGTTTTGGTAGAAACTGATTTCTGTTCCGAGATGTCACTCCACTTGGCAACACTGTTCACGTACTTATATCACATACAAATTATTACCTGCCTGTCACTCGTATGACAGAAGCCAGTCACTCACAAGGGGATCGCGCCCACTCTTCGCCATGATTCCGTCCAAATTTATAATATATTCGTGGCGCCTCCAGATGTGAAAGTGACACAAGTAGGAGCTAGGGATGACCAAGCTTTTAGCAAAAATAACTTTTTGGCACTACACGGGAGAGAACTGAGCGGCGTCTGTTAGCATACATTCCATGCAGCAGTTAGTGTAGCGGAAAGAATACAGAGCGGTGATTCGAGGGGCTTGAAATTTTTACGTTGCTGAAGTAATACTCTATAATTTTTTTTTATTACTTTAAAAATTTCGTATCGCAAATTAATTACTAGGAAGCAAATTTAAGGTGGAAACGAGAACTTTGTATGTAAAATTAGATACTTGGTTTATGATTTATGCTTTGTGGGGTGTTATTCATTGTAAGAACACGCTATAAACGCACCATGTTTAAAATGACTCGGTTGTTATAACGTTTTTGTAGACAAATAAACTTGGTTTCTATTCACAAAATGTTATCTCCCTTCGCAAATTTGCAGCAAACAATAAGCAACACAAATTTCGCTAAACAGTGGCGAGGATAGCTGGCGAAGTACAGTGGAATGTTTTTTGATGTCATCCTTTCGAGATGTAATTTCATTTTCTCTCTCGATGAGACTAATTTACCTGCATCGGAAGTCTACTGTTCGCGTGCTGATGCCGAGTCCTGCTCGAAGGTCAAAAGGAAACTAACGGAATACGAAGACTTGCGAACTTTAATTACAATCCCTTTTCAGAAAGTTATTTTTAGAGACCTCGTGGACGCTGAAGGTGCAATTCTTTCTTGGGAATTTATATACAATTATTTACGATTATCCTCCGCATGTCTTTTATAAAAACAATACAGTGAGCATTATTTCTGTTTATTGTAATCGTCTTCTTTTTCTTCTTCTTCTTCCAAAGCTTGTGTACCCCTTCAGTCTGCCCTGAGGTTGTCGCTCCGTCTTTTTCTTGGTCAGCCTACACGTCTTTTACCAACCGGTAGATCATTTCTTATGGTTTTCACAGTCTTCCGTTCATCCATCCTCTCTATGTGTTCGTTTGGTTAATGCTTTCCCTTATGTGCCCACTCATTATTGTAGTCTATTAGACATCTGTTTCTGATGCTTTCACTTCTCTCTCTATCTCGCAGTTGCTATCCTGTAGTTCTTCGCAGAATTTTCATTTCTGCGGTTTGTAAAGGTCTTTTGTTTTTTATGTTTCCGGTCTTGTTCCACCTGTATGTTCCTAACTGGTCTCACTGTTGTTTCTTATATGCTTGTCTTTACATCTACGTATACTTATTTTTCCAAATAGTATCATTTAAACACCCTACCACTTTATTTGCTTTTGTTACTTGTTGTCTAACTGCCTTCTAGAAATTTCCACTGGACAGTTACATACTAAGATACTCATTACTTTTTTAATAATTTCTCCATCCACCTCCAGTTTGCATCTTACTGGTTCTTCACATGTGGTCATGCATTTGGTTTTTTGAGAGGATATGACAATATTGAGGTTTTGCCAGCCACGTTAAATTTATGAAAAGGTTTCTGGTGATTATCTTCACTGTTCGCCAGTAGAACTGCATCGTCAGCAAAATGAATGATTTTTATTTATTCGCACACCATTCTATAACTACTACCTACCTAGCCTCCTTAGCATCTCGTTCACGAATATATTACAAAGTAGCAGGTTCAAAGTGTCACCTTGCCTAATACAGCTATTAACTGCTATGCAGCTACTTACCCGGAACAAATTTTCTCCTGTGTGTAGTTGTTAGAATAAACACGTTCAATGGTTTTCGTTAAGTTGGAAGGAATCCCGCAGTAATAGAGCAGGTTTACCACGTATATTAACAGAATCCCATCGAAATCCTTCTGTAGATCAATAAAACCAAGATAAGGTCGTCTGTTGTATTCGTCGGACTTCTCGACAACTTGCGTAAGAATAAACACCGGATCTAAAACCATACTGCCGCTTTTGAACGGTTATGACGCTTTTTTATTTTATTTCCTATTTCTTTTATTCGTTTAAAAACGAAACCAAGTATACTTATCCCTCTGTAGCTGGGAGGGTCTTTCTTACCTCCTTTTGTTTTGTGCATGAAGTAATACTAGTTCCACATTCGTTTGGAATTTGATTACCAGTTATAACATTGTTAATTAACTTGGTTAGCTGTTCAGTTAGTGGATACTCTACGTACTTCAATAATTCATTGGGAATCCTATTATTCCCGGAGACCTCCTATTTTCTCGCAGACTCACAGCCTGCTCTACATCTGCATGTGAAAGAGTTACACCGTCATTGACTTGTATACTGATTTTTGATATCTCTTCCTTTCCTGGTGACTTTTTACTTTTGTATATCTTTGTTAAGTATTTAGTCCATGATTCATTAATGTTGTTCATGTAAGTTAAGGCAAAATTGAAAACAAATGAATTTCACGCAAACGGTGTTGACCCCACGACTCTCGGATTACCGTTATTGATCTTTCTGCGGCTCCAACCGCTGTCTGGAAGTTACGCTAACGTAAATGTGTCATGCCTCGCCCAATACGCGGAAAAAGTGCCAGTTTTGTCTAAACGCTTGGCCGTCTGGAACTCCCACTTCCATAGCTTTTATTTCTGGCCATGCCATGCCATCAATCTGGACGGAATCTGCGATGATGATTAGGTGCGGTAACCTTGTCGGTACAACTTCGAATGTCACAATAAAATTCACTATTAATTTACGTTGCATAACGCAACACTTTCACCGTTAATCTTTGTGGTTCAGTTCACAGTTCGATGCACATGGCATAGTCAATGTGGCGTGAGAGGTATTCACGAAAATAAACCACGCACCATCACAGCTAAAGTAAACACGGAGGTGCTTTGCTTGTCCCGCTCCGATGTGCACTCGAAGACCGTCATTTAATTACTGCACAAAACATTTGTCACGACGGTCAGACAAGCGAGCCAATTCCTACGGGACTTCTCCCGACTACTTTTGTGCGGCAGCCCTTACAGCCGCTCACAAAAGAGCGAAAGGTTCACTAACGGCGGATTATCGATTCCGGCGTACGGCGATACACAGCCTGCACGTCAAGCGTGGTTTCGCTTCTCCTACCCGCCGCGTCTCTCCAGCTCAGTCCCCACGTCAAAGGAACAGAGAATAGTAAAATTAATCCTTTAATTCTGATCACAGATTCTAACTCCAAATAAAATTCCAGGTAAACTGATACTAAACGCAGATCGGTCGGTTAACTAATTAACAAGTCATCAATCTAAATTACTCAATTAATACTAGTAAATTACGTAAATTTTACAAGTCGGCAGACACTACCGAGGGATTGTCATCGTAGAGGATCTGCGGTTGGTGGGGGAAGGATAATTTTGGCATTCCCCGTTAATTTGATATACAAAACGCTCAAAATGGCGAAAACTAGCTTGGTTTCCTGGTCGGTATTTCGAATCGTCGCTGAAGTCTCGCTCTGGCGGAGATATACAAAGCCTCCCACGTTCTGGGAACGCGTGCCAATTCGGACCAACCAACTTGAAGGCAAGAACTTGGGCGCTCAAATCGACCAGACGAGCAGCAACAGATACACCTCCAACTTCTGATAGGTTGGTATACTTTTCGTATATCACTGATATGCGCTGTAGTTTGTCGACGGAGTCTTTACATAGTCCGGTGAGCAGCATTACCCCTTGCCCCCCGTCCGCCCTTCCTTTCCGTGGCAGCTGGTAAGCGTGTCGACATCGCGACGTTCATCGTGCAGCAGCTGCCGCCGTTTTCTGGCACGTGCTGTCTTCCATTGCCTTCGGAGCAGGCTTCTGTTCACCATCCGCGAGTTTTTCGTGATGATTAGAACTACCAAGCACGCTACCACTACAATGGTTGCATCTGCGTTGTCGTTACGTTCGCACTACGTGATACCGGTGCTTCAAATCACCATGTAGCGGGGTAAGCTCTATTATCCGATTCCTGTTACTGTAACCATTCTCTTGACCCGTGGCCAGCTCCTCGTGCTATAAAAATTCATGTTAATTCATTTTGCGCTCTCTCGAGGGACTGTATGCTGAAGATATTATTTCTTACGTGAACTTTTGTTCTCTTGACTTGTCCTGCAGCGGCTACTTTATTGCGAGTGATACGTTAAGAAACTTGTGGAAGAGCTACCTCCTATTTGTGTGTCCATTTCTGAATAAATGCGTTGCCAGACTATACTCACTTTCTTTGGTCTGCAACATATCTGGTGTCCCTGTTTGTTAATCAGTTCTTTACTACGCGACGAAAGACCTGGAGCAGAGGACCAGCAGGTGAGAGATCTGCCAGGTGCAATGATGGTAAATCTTCGAAGGCAATTTCTTCCATCTTTCGATAACCTGTATTAATTCAGGCAGTTAAGAGGAGAGGTGACAGTGGCCACAGCCACAATTACACCTATTCACCAAACCAACATGAGGTACAACTTGTTCTACTGGTGCTGTCCTAATCCCAGCGATCACCTCATCTCGTAAGTTGTTAATTTCTCTCATTCGCTTTTGTAGATTTGTCTCTGACTCTTGAGATTCTTTGCGAGGGTCCATGGTCTAGCTTGTTGGTAGAAACACTGATACGTGTCATGCATAATTTTGGTAGCTGAATTTTTGTTATCTGAATCGATTGTGAGTGAGCAGCGATGTTGTAAGCTGTATCGCAGAAATTAAGTATCTTTGAACAGCCCGAGGTCGCAGTGGAAGAGTCGGTGTTAAGCTTTCGTAGAGTGAGGTAGTCTAAGTTCAGCTGCGTTATTTATTTATTGATTTAGCTTATGGCATGACACACTACATTGGAAACAGCATAAAAGAGAATATACATTGTTAAAATACAGGATACAAACATAATAGAATACTGTAACTTGAATATTGGCACATAACAATAAATGTGTAACTACATTACAAAATAATAAGATTTGCATAAAGTTCAGATTCCAGTATTTTCAACGATCACAACTCCACACTTATATTCTGCAGCCACCCGACAGCTTGTGGTGTTGCCCTCAGGAAGTCGTAATCAGTGCGGTGAACGTCCTCAGTAGACACTCGCTGAAGTGGTGGATGGATTGTCCTTTGGCACCACAGTCGCGCCTAGGGTCAGATCTCAAGTTCCATCTGTACACCGAGGATCCGCATCCGCCATGACCTGTCCGTATTTTGTTCAGTATTACCCAGGGTTTCCTTGGGAGGTGAAAGCCTCGATGATTGGGAGTCTCAAACAAAGTATGCCATCTTGGGTTGGCTCTGTTTTTCCAGTCCGTTCGTCAGATTTCAACGTCACTGTAGTTTTGGCTCAGAAGTTGCTGTGCAGTCTTCACAGGAGGATTTCTGGATTTGATTCTTCTGAATACAGTAAGGTCCTGTTGGACTGGCAGGGCTTCATTACTGGAGATCCTTTTAAAATGTCTTATGGGTATGTTGCATCGTCGTATATAAGGCGTTTCGATGTAGCTGATGACGGGTAGCCAGTAGAGTGGAGAGGTTTCAATAGCTCCATCAATTATTCGCATCGCCTGATTCAGCACCACATCTACTTTTCCCACGTGCGGGATGTTTAACCACATCGATGCGCAGTATCCAGCTGTTGAGTAGACCAACCTTAGAGCTGTCTCTGCACCAGCTCCCCAGGTCGTTCCCGCTAATATGTGGAGGATGTTGTTTCGGGATTTCAGTTTTGCGGCCATGTTTGATAGGTGTTTTTTATAAGAGACAGTGCGATCCAATGTTACGTCCAGATATTTTGGATGGAAACTGTGTGGAAACGCAGTACCATTCAGAGATATCTGTTCCAGCCAGCCTATTATTTAGGTTGAAGCATGAGTTCTCTGTTTTAAGTGCGCTTGGGATTAGTCGCCTTTTCCTGAAATATTCAGTCATCAGATCCAGATCTTGGGTGAGAGTCTGTTCAAGAGCAGTCATATTAGTATGTTGGCATGCAAGAGTGATGTCATCTGAGTAAATAAATGTTCTGGAAGCGGTAGGTGGTAGGTCGGCTACGTAGAGGTTGAACAGCAGAGGCACAAGCACTGATCCTTGGGGGATACCATTACTCAGGAGTTCTGATTTGCTGAAAGAGCCACCCATTGAGATTTGCTGGACTCTGTTTGACAACATGTTCTTTAAAAGTGACGTTATCGTTTTACATCTAGTAGCTTTTAGGAATTTATATGTTAGACCCTCTCTCCAGACAGTATCATATGCTGGTGTCAAATCGACGAAAACCGCACCAGTTTTTAGGCATTGTTCATAGCCCCGCTCAATGAACGATGTTAATTCGAGGACCTGATGCTCACAGTTTCGATTGGGTATGAAGCCGGCTTGGTCGATAGGCAGAGATTTCAGTGTGATTGGATTTAGTATGTAGTAAAGGAGACGCTCAAGCAGTTTATATGCCACATTTAAGAGAGCGATGGGTCTATAGATTTCTGGTTAATCGTCTGGTTTTTCTCGTTTGAGGATGGCGATGGAAATGGAAATAAGCGTTAGGCGTCATTGGCCGGGAGGCCCTTTCGGGGCAGGTCCGGCCGCCTTGGTGCAGGTCTTATTACATTCGACGCCACATTGGGCGACCTTCGCGCCGGATGGGGATGAAATGGTGATGAAGACAACACAACACCCAGTCCCTGAGCGGAGAACATCCCCGACCCAGCCGGGAATCTAACCAAGGCCCCTAGAACGGCAATCTGTCACGCTGACCACTCAGTTATCGGGCCGGACAGGATGACAATGATCTTTGTCCTCTTGAATTCTTTTGGCAAAACTCTTGATTGAAGTATGTGGGAGTAAAATGTCGTCAGCTATTCTTTTGTTGTTGGTCCAGCTTTGTTAGATGTAGGCTGACAATGTTGAGCAGTGTTTGGGTAGGAATGCAGTCAATGTGAAGTTGTGTTAGAGTAAGGAAGAGATGGCAATAATATGTTTCAGATTTAAAGTTTCAATTTATCAAATTGTTCAATCAACATGTGAAGGAGGAGCAAGTCTAATGGAATGTCCAAGGTAAAGATAATAATGATGTTACTTTTTTTGACTATTGCTACGTCATCGAACTAACTTGGTTATCGTACTGAAAGTTGTCAGATTTGAGAGATAAAAAAGTGTATTGTTTGGATGTTGAGAAATTTATTAAATTTAAAATCTGCTTTGAGCACTTTTTCTCGATATAAAAAATAAACACAATGTTGTCATTTTTGCGCATATTTCATTTTCTTACCAACCTTTCTCTTAGAATTATTTTAATGCATCATCCAACCAAGTATTTCCGATAAACTGTTCGATTTGCAATTAGCAGAGAACTATTGCACCTCTCGAGTGTCTCCGTGCAGATACAGAAATTTGCAGCTTCAGCATAGAGGCGCGCAAGACAGAGCAGTACTTCAACGCGTTATCCAGATTTGCGCAGAATAGAGGTAAGAAGAAAATATAATGAATTTTTTATTTATTCAGCCTGCGACAGTTTTTGTGATCAGTTTTGCAAAACCAATTACCCTAGCTTTCATGTCAAAGTTAATTATTCAGGCAGTTTGTACTGTTCAAAATTCTTGCAGTCAGACTGCTACATTTTACAGTATTAAAGACTTCATTATTCATTACGACAATTAATTATTATTGCAGGGCAGCTTTGCTTTCACATTACGACAGTACAAGATTCATTATGATAGTTCATTTATTGTCACCGATCAGGTTTCCATCCAGAAACAGAGTAATTCAGAATATATTTTTATTTATTTCTATATATTTCGCTATATTTTTATTATTTAAAGAGAACTTTCAACGTGAACTCTTCTGATCCTTATCTGAAACCTCTTTGATGGCTACATCGTATGGAGCATTTACACCTTCAAGACAGAAAAATATAGGGTGTAGCAAAAATGTACGGCCCAAACTGCAGGACACAATCTTCAACCGTAGACGAAGAAATTATATGAATATTGGTGTGGAAACACTTTGTTTCCATGTTGCAACTCATTTTCTCTTAGTCATTAATCATGCTAAACACACGCAAACAGAACGCGCCAGCAGGTCACATGCAACTCATTCACACAGGAGACGTTCTGTATGCTCTCCGTGGGCACTGATACATGCATCAACCCGCCCTCGTAGAGAATCTCGGGTACGCTGATGTAGCTCTGCAGTATTGCTTGTGGTTTCGCAGCCCTCCATAATTAGGGCGTGGAGACTCCGACTATCTTGAGTTTCATACACGAGAAGTTTCAAATGCTCCCATAAATAAAAGCCCAACGGTTTTAGCCCAGGAGAGCGTGGAGGCCATGCAATTGGTCCACCTCTAGCCATCCATCCGTCACCGAATCTGTTATTTTGCTGAAGGACATTAACACTAAAATGAGATGTTCCATCGTGCATGAAGTACATGTTTTGTCGCAAAGTTAAAGGCACATCTCCTAGCAGATCAGGTAGATTTGCAAACAGCCGAGGTAGAACATTTCTACAAAAGTACAACAATATTGTCCACTGAGCCTGAGTGGGAGAAAGTGAGGCCCTGCCAAACAATCACCAACAATGCCGGTTCAAACACTGACAGAAAATCTTTGTTGATAACTTTCTTCAACAGTTGAATGAAGATTGACATTAGTCCACATATGCCGACTGTGAACAGCACCGCTGCACTAAAATTAGGGTTGACACTTTTTCGAGTAAACCATTAGCAGAAGAGTGCCCTTGCAGGAAAATAAGCTGCTGATAGTGCCTGCACACACTGTAAATGGTATGGATACAGCTGGTCCTCGTATAACACTCACCAGAAAGTCATGCGGTCAACATTCTGTGTTCTGACCACTTTTCTTGTACTGACACTAGGGTCGTCGTCAATTGCCTCCCGTTGCGGAGTCCTCGTCTTTCTAGGTCACCTCGGTCTCGAGAATCGGTCTTAAATGCCCAATGTTTCCTGAGACGACGATCAGTGGCTTCAAACGGTTTCCTATCGCGGTACCTTTGCTCTGGAAATCTCTCCCGGTACAATTGCTGAGCGTACGCACAGTTGCTGTCAACTATACCATACGCCAAAAGGGCATATGCCCCCTCTGCGCTATGAATCACACTTCAATCTGATGTTACCACTTGGCAATGACACATCACTACGCAGCCGGTAGCTCGAAGAGTCAAAACTTCTGTCTGCATCTGGAAGCTCGAAGAGATTTACTGAGAAACATCCTGGCTACACATCTTTCTGCAATTTTTCTAGAAGTTTTCTACATCGTCCCACATTCGAACCTATTGTAGTGCGTTGAATCTCGTAGCGGTCTGGCAGAAAGTTTCTACGCGCAAATATTCCTTCAGTAAAGGAACTAAGCGAAAGTAACTGCTGATTTCTACTGTAGATGTAACGCTCAAAAACATTCCATTCTGAGAAACCAATATGCTTACATGTGTTTCTGTATATTGAAAAACAACCTCACGTTGGCTTCCCAAGCCAAGTGTTTTGCATAATACATTTGACGGTCACTAATAATCACCACTGGCTGAGTGTCATTAAAAAGAAATTCCACTGATATGCAAACCGCTATACGCTCGTCGGACGAACTTTCTCGTGTGACAAAACACCGTCATATATGAATCGTTAACAACTCCGAGACAAAATAATACGTCAACAGTGGTTGAGTTCACAACGGACAGATCATGTCTGTTTGTGTTTGTCGCTCAGTATTCGTTTTGCATTGGACGTGATAGCACCAGTGTTTCACAAGCTTGTAAATCTTATGAATTTGCTACGTGTAAAGTTATGAACTAGAGATGGTAAAAAACCAACTGGTTAAAAGTGATATTGGTATTCTGGTTTCGAATAAACGAAATTTTTCGGTGTGTTTTATTTTTTACTAATAACCGAGTAAAAAACGGAAATACCACTTAGCCAAAGCAACAATGCAAAATTTTTCGTTTATCAATAAAAGTTTTTAACAAAGGAATACGTTTTCATCCTTCAGTTTGCTTTGTTTTGAAATACTGCGTTATGACAGAAAATGGTAAGACCAATCATTGCCATTTTAATAAGAATGCCGACAGAATCTAGCAGCTAACACATGGCAAAAGGTTTGATACCCCATTGCTGAGAGAATAACGTCCCTATTCCATGTTGTCGTGGTTTAAGGTAAGCGCGTACGTGCAGTTTTTAAGACTTGCCCCCGTCTCGTACAAACGGCAGTCCCTCCGTGTTGCAGCCGAACATCCATTGTATTGCAGAACGACACCAACCCTAGTCTGGAAAAATTCTTTCGAAGTGTCGTAAGAATGAGATACAATACTTCCATTGTTCTAAAAGATTATAAACTAGTGTTGTGGGGAAACGTGAAGAAATTTATTCGTGTGTCAATATGAAGAGCTTATGGAGCATTATTAGGAATCAAGGTGATACAATAAATATAAGCGAACATCGGATTAAACTGAAAATTACGAAAGAATGAAACATGACGTCTCATATGACTCGTAAATCTGCGCGGAATTATTAAAAAAAAAAAAAAAACAAACACCAGATCAGAGGAAAGCTGGTGATGAAGGAATCGAAAAAGCGAACGCCAGATCAACGGCAACGAAAATGAAACGAGAAACTGTTTCTATGCGATTACGTGGCTAGCATAAAGCGGGAAGCGACACACCGTACGTCTCTGGATCATGTAGGGGCGTCGTTGGAAGGCAGTACAGAAAACTGAGATGATACCGTCGTAGATGGCAACGTGAATCGCCAGAGAAGTATGTATCCGACAACCATATATCGTGCTGCGAACCGACACTACGTCCGACATCAATGTGCATACATCGAAGGAGGATGCTACGGTGAACTGTGATAGTATTGACAGTTAAATTACACAGTACTACGAAACACTTGTTATTTTCACAACAAATGTAGAACCCGAACTGCGCGCATAGGTATTTTTGGTCCTAAAACAAAAGTATCTCATCTTTTACGATCAAATTTTCCATTCTGTCCCCTTATGTCGGGGTATGTGGCAACATTTCACTGTCTGCAGCTGTTACTGAGAAGAGGGCGTTTCACTCCTACTTCCACTGCAGTCAGAAAATTGCGAGTTTATTGTGTCACATAGTGAACTTAGTATGCAAAAGGTATTTGGAACCCAGGAGGCAATTTCGCATTACAGCATAAAGCACGTTCTTTCTGCCACCTTTTTAGCCAACAATAGAGCGATGATGATTTCCGCGACTTTTTTTTTTTTTTTGGTCATCAGTCAACTGACTGGTTTGATGCGGCCCGCCACGAATTCCTTTTCTGTTCTAACCTCTTCATCTCGGAGTAGCACTTGCAACCTACGTCCTCAATTATTTGCTTGACTTATTCCAATCTCTGTCTTCCTCTACAGTTTTTGCCCTCTACAGCTCCCCTAGTACCATGGAAGTCATTCCTTCATGTCTTAGCAGATGTCCTATCATCCTGTCCCTTCTCCTTGTCAGTGTTTTCCACATATTCCTTTCCTCTCCGATTCTGCGTAGAACCTCCTCATTCCTTACCTTATCAGTCCACCTAATTTTCAACATTCGTCTATAGCACCACATCTCAAATGCTTCGATTCTCTTCTGTTCCGTTTTTCCCACAGTCCATGTTTCACTACCATACAATGCTGTACTCCAGACGTATATCCTCAGAAATTTCTTCCTCATATTAAGGCCGGTATTTGATATTAGTAGACTTCTCTTGGCCAGAAATGCCTTTTTTGCCATAGCGAGTCTGCTTTTGATGTCCTCCTTGCTCCGTCCGTCATTGGTTATTTTACTGCCTAGGTAGCAGAATTCCTTAACTTCATTGACCTCGTGACCATCAATCCTGATGTTAAGTTTCTCGCTGTTCTCATTTCTACTACTTCTCATTACCTTCGTCTTTCTCCGATTTACTCTCAAACCATACTGTGTACTCATTAGACTGTTCATTCCGTTCAGCAGATCATTTAATTCTTCTTCACTTTCACTCAGGATAGCAATGTCACCAGCGAATCGTATCATTGATATCCTTTCACCGTGTATTTTAATTCCACTCCTGAACCTTTCTTTTATATCCATCATTCAGCGACTATAGTTTACGAAACCCAGAGTTTCGGTTCGTATTTTCTGAATGAATTATTGTACTGAAGAAATATTGCAATATGCCTTAATCACTGGGAAATAATTTGTTAAAAAATTAACACTGACCTAGACAGCTTCTATCTTTATGTCTTAATGAAGCTTAAGGACAAGGTGCTAAAGTAATGGATTCATTTGCATGTTGGTGGCAGCTGGAGAAAGAAACATCTAATTATTCACGATTAAGAGTATTTATTAATTTACTCAAGTGAAGAAATGAGTAACAGAGTGTAGACACAAACAAAGAACATGGTATAGCGTGTTAACTGTGAGTTGGCCGGTCAGCTCCCTAGTCCTGAATCGGCTGAAGTCGGACGAATTCGTCTGGTAGTCAATTGTTCTTGGTTACACCCATATTTAGCTGACGCTTTGAGGACGACATTGTAGTCTTCTGTGTTACTTTATCGTACATAACATACGAACACACAGCACTATTTCTATCAGAGTTAATATGCTGCAGTGAGACGTCATGGATATTAAGCAACATATACAAAATCTACAAGTACGTCATTCAGAAAAATTATTTTCATCATGCAGATATGTTTTCACAAGATTAATATTTAGGTTAGAGTCGATTGTTATTTTCTTTCTACAGGCATGTAAAATTTCTATAAAACTTAATTATGCTACGTTGTGGAAAGACATTGTTCCAAAGCCACGCAAATCTGTTTACTTAGTAACCTAGTAGTATTTGTTTTGTAACCTAACAAATATTAACTCACATAGTACGCTAACAACCAAGCCCAACTTATCTGAATGGACTGAACAAATCGAGTTTTTCTGAGGAGTGATTTTCATGCGGATAATACTAACACGGGTACCACCACGCAGGGACACTGAACTTTGAAGTTCAATACCAAACCGTCTTCCCCGAATGGTGCTGGTGAAGGCACGGCTATATGTACTCTTCCTTGTCTTCTTTTTATTCTCTTCTTAAAATATGCCCTGAATTTATAATTTCCTACGTCCCACTTCATTTATTTCTCTTCAAGAATAAGTGAATCGCTGTAAGGAAATAAATGGTTATATGAAAAAGCAGAAAAAATAACTCCACGCAGACCCACCTCTACCGGGTGCTGTATGGGCAACGACGCTCGCGGAGTCACTTACGTAGCACAATTCTGCTGCACGTTGCGGGCCGAGGGTAGTGTCTAAGAGATCTGCGCGGAGCACTATGGCCTGCCTAAAGTTATACAGTCATAATGCAGCCCGAAAAAAAAGCAGCTTGCACTTAACTCTATTTCGTACTGTTCTGGTGATTATACATTGTTGTTGAAGAGTGATTTATGATTACGAAGAACATTTAAGTGATATTTGTCTCCGTGTGCGACATCTGCTTTCACGAAAGCGTTAAGCTCTGGTTCAGCTGCCTGTACTGCGGAAGGTAGGCAGCCATTTGTTCCCTACTCCCTCCCCCCCCCCCTCCCCCCTCCTCACACTACAGAGCCACACTCCGTGGCGGTCAATGCAATGTAGTGCTGCTTCTTCATCTCCTCGTCGTAACCCTCTCTGGCAATCGGCGAACGTACAGCTGTTAACGGAATATACATCCACAAGTACTATTCCGCTCACTCCTGTAAGGGGGGTAGGACGTCAAACGGGCCGACTTCGTGCAGGAAGGCACCACAGGACATTTTGATTTGCACTGTCTGTACTTTTACAAATAAATTCATAAAACTTTGCCAGCACGACCAGAAAGGATTTAGGATTCACACTCATAGCAGTGGAAGATCAAAAACAAACAAAAAAATTTTTTTTACATGTGAAATTTCATCATTTTTTTCACTTAGTATCGGCTGCATTTGTTGCTGTAGGTACACTTTTCTTCATAAGTAAGAGAGATTCTTCGATGAATTTTGCACAGCTTACAAACCATACTTACAGGTGTATGAAACTGTAGAATTTATTTAAACTGTGAAAAAACGAATGAACTGTTACATTTTAAACTTCATGTTTAGAGGAAACTCGAATTTTATAGTTAGTTATCTCAATTGTTACCGCAGTTTTTAACAAATTTGGGAAATTCTAGAGTTTCATACACCAGTAAGTATGGATTGTATGCTGTCCAAAATTCATCGAAGAATCTCTCTTACTTATGAAGAATAGTGTATCTACAGCAACAAATGCAGCCAATACTAAGTGAAAAAATGATGAAATTTCACATGTAAAAAAATTGTTTTGTTATGTTTTTGAATTTCCACTGCTATGAGTGTGAATCTTGAATCCTTCCTGGTCATACTGACAAAGTTTTATGAATGTATTTGTAAAAGTATAGACAGTGCAAATTAAAATGTCCTGTGGTGCCTCTCCGGCTCCAAGGGGTGGCCAGATGCCCTTCCTGCCACCACCACATACCCCCTGGGGAGCTGCCTGTGTCTAGTGTAGTCCATGGAATAGTGCGAAGCTGTTCAAATGTCTGCGACTCGTATAACGGAGGCGGAACGTGGGGACCAGCCCAATATGTCCTACCTCCCTGAAGACAATCGGCACGGTGGCCGGTGGGGACCAGCTGAATCGATACTGAAGTGTTACAAATTCGAGGACGCCGACCACCATCATAACAGCTTTCCATCGCTGCAACCTATTGATGGTTACAACTGAAGGAAAACAATCGGTTGTTGGGAAACAGTCGATCTGTCGACTGCTATTTTACATTTCGGTTGAATCATTCATCTATACTTAAGATTTAGTGAAACCAGTTTGTGGGAGCGACCAAATAAAAACATTCGGGGCATCCCAGAGTATTCGTTACTGAGCGGAAGTACCCTGTTAGTTTTACCATTGTTAAATCGTTATTTTTGAGAGCACTGTGTTATCACAAGTCGTCACTGTTATCGCCGTTCCCACAAATACTTTAGAGTGAACACAAGCAGCTTTTAATTCAGTTTTTCTTTCACTTTTATGACTAATCATTTTCATAATACTGAACTTGGTGTCTGTATCAGAATGCCGAAACGCCCAGGGGCGCGGGGATGGAAGACAATATATAGGTGGATAAACTAAAAGGGGTATACAATATCTGCAAGAATAATTCATCTTATGAAACTGTACTAATTAAAGAAATTTAAAGAAAACTGATGAATAATGACAAATATTTCACGTAAAAAAGTCCTCTCGACAAGTAACGCTATATGCTGAAAAAGCAAGTGATTAAGTTATCATTCCTGTTCATGTCATCTCGGCAGTTACCGATGAGTAGGAAGAGACACACAAGGATTTAATAAATGTAAACAAAATTTATTTCATTTATTTAAAAATTGTATTACGAGTACAATGTAACAACGTTACCAACCTTTCAAAACAATCAAACATCCGTATTTAATGCCAGAAGCGCAAAAAATTCGTATTTCACAAAATAAACACATGTCAGCAGTAATGCCATCCTGGCCTCTTCCTGGCCTCTGAGTCCGCTAATATTTCGGCGCATGTTCCACCTCTCTCAGGATCGCTGGTTAGGTGTCTGCTGTATTGTGGTACCTTGACAGTAGGTGTGAGTTCTTAGCAAGCAGATTGATACTTTGGCGATGCCTTTTACGCCTATGATGATATTCCCTTGGTCTTCAATAATCTGAGTCCTGGGTCAAAACAACAGTGCTAAGTATTTCACCTTGTCGTGTAGACCTGAGATGGGGTTGTCCATCTCATGTGCCTCTAGCTCACTGCAGTTTCTTTTTAATATGATCATTCTTGTCTTTGCAGCAAGAGCCTTTAATTGCATTATTCTTTTTTTTCATAAGTTGTTCTCGTTGTTTGTATCTGTGACTGGGAGCCGGTTTTGAAGTTGTCTCCCAATCAAAGCCCAAATTTTGTTTGACCTCCCGCATTGTCACTTAACAATGGTATTCTTTCTTTCCTTTTGCTGATGCCTTGTTCCTTGGTTTCGCAGGGTCGGCATGGTTAGGACAGATTTGGCAAGGTTAATTTTAAGGGGTGGCCAGATGCCCTTCCTGCCACCACCACATACCCCCTGGGGAGCTGCCTGTGTCTAGTGTAGTCCATGGAATAGTGCGAAGCTGTTCAGATGTCTGCGACTCGTATAACGGAGGCGGAACGTGGGGACCAGCCCAATATTCACCTAGCAGGATGTGGAAAACCGCCTAAAAACCACATTCAGGATGGCAGGCACAACGGCCGACGTCGGTAATCCGCCCAGTGGATTCGATCCGGGGCCAGCGATGCCTACCCGAGTCCAGAATTAGTGCACTCGGCTGACCTGGACTCCGTGGTATTCATCTGCAGGATTTATTTTGCTGCATCTGTGATCCGTTTCCCGTTTCCATGTCACAAATCACCTCTATGTCAGGTGGTCGAGTGCTTCGAAATACCTCTTGGAAAACAACTGGATCAGTCGCTGTCAGCCTTTTGACTTTGTTTAGGCAATGGTTTAGTCAGCTTAATACTGAACTTGGCCCATAGTAGACGGTGATCAGATCTGCATACAGTACTAGGCATTATTTTGACATTGTGAAGAAAGGTTCTCTGTATCTTATAAATAAGACCACAGACAATTTGGTTCTTGTAACGACCATATGGGGAGGTCCAGGTAAAGAGACAGCATATATGATCTTTAAACAGGGTGTTAGTTATGGAAAAGATTTTATTGGCTGCAAACTGTAGCCATCGACTACCTCCTTCACTGCGTATCATAGGGTCGTATATAACAGTAAATAGATAAATTTTAAAAAATTTCCTTTTTAGAAACGTACTCTTTATTCTTCTCTCCTTGAAGTAAAACACGTTATATGTCTCCCAGGAAGATGTAAACTAGAGATGTGGTTCATGTATAACCGAAAAGTTTGAAAACACTCAAACGCGGAGAGTGATACGGTCACAAATACTAGTTTTATTCGATTGTCTCATTGGACTGCATAAAAGTGGCCAATCTGATTTTTAAATCAGTATGTTGTCCTATCACTACTGCGAACTTACTTGACATCGTGAATAAACAGCACTTATTTGAGCGATTCGTCTTCGTCTGTATACCAAAGGAGGCGTGGCCCTTGGAGTTAACGTCACGCGAAAATAAAGCTCAGGAAAGACGGCACAGAATGGCGACAACAGTGGCGGTGTGCAATTCACAGCACTAGGCTAAAGTTAATAGCAAGGAGGCGTACAGCAAAAAAGCGTACAGGCCGACCTCGTCTATTGACTGATAGAGACCGCCGACAGTTGGAGAGAGTCGTAATGTGTAATACGCAGACATCTATCCAGACCATCACACAGGAATTCCAAACTGCATCAGGATCCACTGCAAGTACTATGACAATTAAGCGGGAGGTGAGAAACCTTGGATTTCATAGTCGAGCGGCTGTTCATAAGTCACACATCACGCCGGTAAATGCCAAACGATGTCTCGCTTGGTGTAAGGACCGTAATAATTGGACGAATGAACAGTGGAAAAACGTTGTGTGGAGTGACTATCACGGTACACAATGCGGCGATCCGATGGCAGGGTGTGAGTGTGGCGAATGCCCTGTGAACTTCATCTGCCAGCGTGCGTGGCGCCAACAGTAAAATTCGGAGACGGTGGTGTTATGTTGTGGTAGTGTTTTACTTGGAGGGGAGTTGTACCCCATGTTGTTTTGCGTGTCATTATTACAGGACAGCACCTTCTTGCTTCCTACCGATGAAGATCAATTCGGGGATGGCGATTGCATCTTTCAACACGATCAAGCACCTGTTCATATTGCACGGGTTTTGCGGGAGTTGTTACACGACAATAACATCCCTGTAATGGACTGGCCTGCACATAGTTGTGACCTGAATCCTACACGGCACCTTTGGAATATTTTGTAACGCCGACTTCGAGCCAGGCGTCATCGATCGACATCGATACCTCCCCTCAGTGCAGCACAACGAGTGCTGGCCTGAATCTTATACAACACCTTTGGGATGTTTGGAAAGGCCGACTTCGTAGAGGCCTCACCGACGGACGTCGATATCTTTCCTCAGTGCAGCACTCGGTGAAGAATGGATAGCCATTCCCCAAGAATCCTTCCAGCACCTGATTGACAGTATGCCTGCGAGAGTGGAAGCTGTCATCAAGGCTAAGGATGGGCCAGTACCATACTGAATTCCTGCATTACTGATGGCGGGCGCCATGAACTTGTAAGTCATTTTCAGCCAGGTGTCCGGATATTTTTGATCACGTAGTAAATACGAGGCCTGTTCAGAAAGTAAGCTCCGATTGATTGCCAAATTCAAACCACAGTGAACATCAGAAATGTTTTACTTGTAACAATTAGCTACACCTTTCAGCTACTTCTCTACGTAGTCGCCGTTCTGACTTAGACTTTTGTCATAGCGTTGTACCAACTTTTCAATAGCCTCATCATAGAAGGCAGCCGCCAGTGCTTTCCGCCAATTCTCCACGCTGGCCTACACCTCGTTGTCTGTGTCAAAATGTTGTCTTCAAAGACAGCGGTTCATGTGACCAGAGATGAAACTCAGGGGGAGACAATTGCGGACTGTATTGTGGGTAATCTCACATTTCCATTTGAAAACGATGCAGGAGCATCTTCATTGCCCCTGCAGAATGCGGCTGAGAATTGTCTTGAAGAAGAAACAGCACGACAGTTATGTAATGTTAGCTGCATAGCTTCAGGCGAAATTTCTCACCAGGCCCTCGTACTTGGCGGCAGACACTATTTTCTAGACATCTTTACGCACTCACTGCGAGCTCAGAAATGAGAAGAGCGACGTGATGCTAACTGGGGTTATACTAGAGACACTACCCAACACATCTGTGCAAAGCTTTATCGGATTTTCATAGTCGTTTCCATTTCGCGACCGATCGGAGCTTACTTTCTGAACGCCCCTCGTAATATGGAAGTAACAACTTCCAGTGATTGTTCTGCGATCGTGTGATCATAGATCAGTTTATCTTTCTGTCTATGTACACGCAATATGTCACATTGGTTTATGTTTAGGGTCAATTGCTATGGCCTGCATCAAGCGTCGATATATTGCAGGTATTACTGAATTTGGCTATAATTTTTTAGCGCTGATAAGTCTCTGCATAAAACAGCATCATCAACGAAAATCCTTGTGGAACTTCCAGTACTGTGAACTACAAAATTATGTGCGGGCGGCTTCAAAACGAATATATGAGTTTTGAGACTTTGTAGCATTTAATATGTTCAACTTACAGTAACAAACAATAAATCAAATGATAGAGCAGCTAACACAGCTATGTTTGTATACCGGTGCACAAAGGGGAGAGTGTGAGAAGACCAAGAGTGGCTGAAGAACGTGCTGAATGAGTGTGAGTCATTCAGTTGTAACCCCAAGAAATCATTCCGGAATTCTAGTCATGAGTTAGCAGTTCCATTGATGTCTGTGTGGAGACTCTTGAGAAGACACAGCTACAACCTTACCGTTTACACTTGTTGCAAGCTCTAAAAACTACAGACTACGGTTTGCGTCCTAACTTCGCAGACCAAATATAGCTGCATGATAATGATGATGATCATGATGATGATTTTTTGTTTAGTGTTGTATACAGTGATGACATTTACGTAAGTGGAAATATGAACACACATAATGTGTGCGTCACCTGGTCAGCAAATCCACAGGAGATGATACAGTTGCAACGAGACTCCCCTAAACTGAATGTTTCTTAGCTATATCTCGGCGGAAAGTATAGGGCTATTCTTTTTCGGTGAAGCAACTGTAATTGGTGTTTCTTATCTTGATGCGCCCCCCCATGAACCATGGACCTTGCCGTTGGTGGGGAGGCTTGCGTGCCTCAGCGATACAGATGGCCGTACCGTAGGTGCAACCACAACGGAGGGGTATCTGTTGAGAGGCCAGACAAACATGTGGTTCCTGAAGAGGGGCAGCAGCCTTTTCAGTAGTTGCAGGGGCAACAGTCTGGATGATTGACTGATCTGGCCTTGTAACATTAACCAAAACGGCCTTGCTGTGCTGGTACTGCGAACGGCTGAAAGCAAGGGGAAACTACAGCCGTAATTTTTCCCGAGGACATGCAGCTCTACTGTATGATTAAATGATGATGGCGTCCTCTTGGGTAAAATATTCCGGAGGTAAAATAGTCCCCCATTCGGATCTCCGGGCAGGGACTACTCAAGAGGACGTCGTTATCAGGAGAAAGAAAAGTGGCGTCCTACGGATCGGAGCGTGGAATGTCAGATCCCTTAATCGGGCAGGTAGGTTAGAAAATTTGAAAAGGGAAATGGATAGGTTAAAGTTAGATATAGTGGGAATTAGTGAAGTTCGGTGGCAGGAGGAACAAGACTTTTGGTCAGGTGATTACAGGGTTATAAATACAAAATCAAATAGGGGTAATGCAGGAGTAGGTTTAATAATGAGTAAAAAAATAGGAGTGCGGGTTAGCTACTACAAACAGCATAGTGAACGCATTATTGTGGCCAAGATAGACACAAAGCCCATGCCTACTACAGTAGTACAAGTTTATATGCCAACTAGCTCTGCAGATGATGAAGAAATAGATGAAATGTATGACGAGATAAAAGAAATTATTCAGGTAGTGAAGGGAGACGAAAATTTAATAGTCATGGGTGACTGGAATTCGTCAGTAGGAAAAGGGAGAGAAGGAAACATAGTAGGTGAATATGGATTGGGGGGAAGGAATGAAAGAGGAAGCCGCCTTGTAGAATTTTGCACAGAGCATAACTTAATCTTAGCTAACACTTGGTTCAAGAATCATGAAAGGAGGCTGTATACATGGAAGAAGCCTGGAGATACTGACAGGTTTCAGATAGATTATATAATGGTAAGACAGAGATTTAGGAACCAGGTTTTAAATTGTAAGACATTTCCTGGGGCAGATGTGGATTCTGACCACAATCTATTGGTTATGAACTGCAGATTGAAACTGAAGAAACTGCAAAAAGGTGGGAATTTAAGGAGATGGGACCTGGATAAACTGAAAGAACCAGAGGTTGTAGAGAGTTTCAGGGAGAGCATAAGGGAACAATTGACAGGAATGGGGGAAATAAATACAGTAGAAGAAGAATGGGTAGCTCTGAGGGATGAAGTGGTGAAGGCAGCAGATGATCAAGTAGGTAAAAAGACGAGGGCTAACAGAAGTCCTTGGGTAACAGAAGAAATATTGAATTTAATTGATGAAAGAAGAAAATATAAAAATGCAGTAAATGAAGCAGGCAAAAAGGAATACAAACGTCTCAAAAATGAGATCGACAGGAAGTGCAAAATGGCTAAGCAGGGATGGCTAGAGGACAAATGTAAGGATGTAGAGGCTTGTCTCACTAGGGGTAAGATAGATACTGCCTACAGGAAAATTAAAGAGACCTTTGGAGAGAAGAGAACCACATGTATGAATATCAAGAGCTCAGATGGCAACCCAGTTCTAAGCAAAGAAGGGAAGGCAGAAAGGTGGAAGGAGTATATAGAGGGTTTATACAAGGGAGATGTACTTGAGGACAATATTATGGAAATGGAAGAGGATGTAGATGAAGACGAAATGGGAGATAAGATACTGCGTGAAGAGTTTGACAGAGCACTGAAAGACCTGAGTCGAAACAAGGCCCCGGGAGTAGACAACATTCCACTAGAACTACTGATGGCCTCGGGAGAGCCAGTCATGACAAAACTCTACCATCTGGTGAGCAAGATGTATGAGACAGGCGAAATACCCTCAGACTTCAAGAAGAATATAATAATTCCAATCCCAAAGAAAGCAGGTGTTGACAGATGTGAAAATTACCGAACTATCAGTTTAATAAGTCACAGCTGCAAAATACTAACGCGAATTCTTTACAGACGAATGGAAAAACTGGTAGAAGCCGACCTCGGAGAAGATCAGTTTGGATTCCGTAGAAATGTTGGAACACGTGAGGCAATACTGACCTTACGACTTATCTTGGAAGAAAGATTAAGAAAAGGCAAACCTACGTTTCTGGCATTTGTAGACTTAGAGAAAGCTTTTGACAATGTTGACTGGAATACTCTCTTTCAAATTCTGAAGGTGGCAGGGGTAAAATACAGGGAGCGAAAGGCTATTTACAATTTGTACAGAAACCAGATGGCAGTTATAAGAGTCGAGGGGCATGAAAGGGAAGCAGTGGTTGGAAAAGGAGTGAGACAGGGTTGTAGCCTCTCCCCGATGTTATTCAATCTGTATATTGAGCAAGCAGTAAAGGAAACAAAAGAAAAATTCGGAGTAGGTATTAAAATTCATGGAGAAGAAGTAAAAACTTTGAGGTTCGCCGATGACATTGTAATTCTTTCAGAGACAGCAAAGGACTTGGAAGAGCAGTTGAACGGAATGGACAGTGTCTTGAAAGGAGGATATAAGATGAACATCAACAAAAGCAAAACGAGGATAATGGAATGTAGTCAAATTAAATCGGGTGATGCTGAGGGGATTAGATTAGGAAATGAGACACTTAAAGTAGTAAAGGAGTTTTGCTATTTAGGGAGTAAAATAACTGATGATGGTCGAAGTAGAGAGGACATAAAATGTAGACTGGCATTGGCAAGGAAAGCGTTTCTGAAGAAGAGAAATTTGTTAACATCGAGTATAGATTTAGGTGTCAGGAAGTCGTTTCTGAAAGTATTTGTATGGAGTGTAGCCATGTATGGAAGTGAGACATGGACGATAACTAGTTTGGACAAGAAGAGAATAGAAGCTTTCGAAATGTGGTGCTACAGAAGAATGCTGAAGATAAGGTGGGTAGATCACGTAACTAATGAGGAGGTATTGAATAGGATTGGGGAGAAGAGAAGTTTGTGGCACAACTTGACTAGAAGAAGGGATCGGTTGGTAGGACATGTTTTGAGGCATCAAGGGATCACAAATTTAGCATTGGAGGGCAGCGTGGAGGGTAAAAATCGTAGAGGGAGACCAAGAGATCAATACACTAAGCAGATTCAGAAGGATGTAGGTTGCAGTAGGTACTGGGAGATGAAGAAGCTTGCACAGGATAGAGTAGCATGGAGAGCTGCATCAAACCAGTCTCAGGACTGAAGACCACAACAACAACATCTTGATGCGCTACACCTATGGCTCTTTCCTCAGCTGGGATAAGCTGAACCACAGAACATTATTTGGCAGCAAGATGTGACTTGTATTTTGTGTTGTGTGAGCTCCACTTCCACACACGATGTGACGCATGCGATTCATTCCTTTGAGGCTTCATGAAGGATCATGGGCATGTACATACCTCTGCTACCAGCTGATCTAACCGACATTAGAAACAGCATTCTTGTAACAGTTACTTCAGACACACTGATCAAGGTTTTGGAAGAACTCACCTACAGACATGATGTGTGAGGAATGGTGCTCACATTGAACACTTGTAAGAAAAACTGCTCAGAGTTACTGTTTAAAAAAAAAGTTCAAATGTGTGTGAAATCTTATGGGACTTAACTGCTAAGGTCATCAGTCCCTAAGCTTACACACTACTTAACCTAAATTATCCTAAGGACAAACACACACACCCATGCCCGAGGGAGGACTCGAACCTCCGCCGAGACGAGCCGCATAGTCCATGACTGCAGCGCCTAAGACCGCTCGGCTAATGCAGCGCGGCTCCTGTTTTATTTGATGAATTATTTATATTAAAAGGTGAATATAATAAATGCTACAGAGCGTTGAAACCCTTATAGTCATTTTGGAACACCCGGTTTATTGTGGAAAGTAATAAACTGGTAACACTCCCAATGAGGTAAGCCCGAAGTTATTTCTTCGTCTGACAACTTCTCTCCATTTGGAATGTCTTCCTGTGCTCTGTTTGCTAGAAACTCCTCAGTCCAGCCACACAGTTCAAATGTGTGTGAAATCTCATGGGACTTAACTGCTGAGGTCATCAGTCCCTAAGCTTACACACTACTTAACCTAAATTATCCTAAGGGCAAACACACACACCAATGCCCGAAGGAGGACTCTAACCTCCGCCGGGACCAGCCGCACAGTCCATGACTGCAGCGCCTTAGACCGCTCGGCTAAACCTGCGCGTCACACAGTTGGTCAGATAATCCGTACGCTAGTAATTTGTTTATTAGGCGGCAGTGGAGTACTCTATCGAATGTCTAATGAGAGGCAAGGAACGTACATGGACACCGGTATCTGCTGCCTTTGCGGTGTCGTAGACGAACGGAGAAAGCTCGGTGACATACGATTTTTTTATCGGATCTATGTTGAAACCTACAGAGGAGATTTTCGGTCTCTAGAAATGCGATAATACGTGGTCATAAAACACGTCCCAAAATTCTACAAAAAAACTGGACGTCAGTAATAAAGGCCAATAGTTCTGTGCGTTTGTTCGATGACCCTTCCTGTAAATGGGCGTGACTTACGCTTTTCTCCAATCATCGGCAACGCTTCACTCCTCCACAGACCTACAGAGGAGTGCACCTGGAAGAGGGAGGGAGTTCTTTTCGATACCCTATGAACCTGCTTTAATGTGGAATTCACTCAAGATGCTCGGGAAGCAAACTGCTACGAGTTTTCGGAAAGAAGATACACATTTTTCCCGATTGTAATCGGAAAATGCAAACCGTGAAAATCGAAATTTTGCCCTCTTGTCTGGACATCTATGTATCGTTGCAGCAGGACGATTGGTTTTAACCGTGTACTCTGCTGCAGAGCGGAAAATGTTAGTTCCGACCCATTCGTCACTGATTTAATATTCTTTGCCATACTGTGACTGTAACGAGGAAAGTGCAGTTGAAATGGGGGAGAGCGAGGCAAACAATCGCTAGCAAATATTTGGTTCACAGCAAGCGTCGCTGATTGTGAATGTGTGTGTGTGTGTGTGTGTGTGTGTGTGTGTGTGTGTATGTGTGTGTGCAGACAACGGTAAGCCACAGCCGAGCATGCTTGTATGTTCTGCAAAAGCCGCTGCCTACATACTGCATGCGCAATTTAATGTGGTAAACGAGGCAATACATGTATTATTTATTCTGGCGTTCTTGTTAAAATGAAGCAGATTTTAATGCCCAGTGCCAGATTAAATTTGCACAATTAATTGCTATGTAGATACGTACACGGTGCAGATGTCGTTTTGTCTCATTTCAAAACTGTTAACTCGGAACGCCATTTGTAGAATTTTATGACTCAAAGCTCGCGTTTTATTTAATTGTTTGCAAGGAAATTCGGGCTGTATATCCAAGCAAATAGACAGTGACCGTTTTGGTTACTGTCTAAATACCACCACAACGCGCCGACGGTCACTGCTGGCGAGATTACATTCGTTATGTTTTGTAATCCAGAGTCCCTCAGAACCTATTTAGCCGAATTTCTGTTTCGATTGTAAGAGCTTTGAAAATCATTTTGCTAACTCCGTGAACCTGGACGCACGACGGACGTTCAGTAAGTAATGCATTGCTTTTTTTCTCAGCCAGTTTTGGTTGAAAAAATGCGGAATTTGTCGTTGGACATTGTGGAATATTTTCGTTTCAGATCTTGTAGTTTCGTGAAGTTCTGATAGGGGCTGCGCTATACATATCCCAAATAGGGTCTGTAACGGTCTTGCGTTCCAAGCAGAGCTGCCACTGAGTTTCTTTTGGCGGAAAACCCGAGCATCGTAGATATTCATAGGCACTTGCAGAATGTAACTTACGACTTATCTTAGAAGAAAGATTAAGAAAAGGCAAACCTACGTTTCTAGCATTTGTAGACTTAGAGAAAGCTTTTGACAACGTTAACTGGAATACTCTCTTTCAAATTCTGAAGGTGGCAGGGGTAAAATACAGGGAGCGAAAGGCTATTTACAATTTGTACAGAAACCAGATGGCAGTTATAAGAGTCGAGGGGCATGAAAGGGGAGCAGTGGTTGGGAAAGGAGTAAGACAGGGTTGTAGCCTCTCCCCGATGTTATTCAATCTGTATATTGAGCAAGCAGTAAAGGAAACAAAAGAAAAATTCGGAGTGGGTATTAAAATTCATGGAGAAGAAGTAAAAACTTTGAGGTTCGCCGATGACATTGTAATTCTGTCTGAGACAGCAAAGGACTTGGAAGAGCAGTTGAACGGAATGGACAGTGTCTTGAAAGGAGGCTATAAGATGAACATCAACAAAAGCAAAACGAGGATAATGGAATGTAGTCAAATTAAATCGGGTGATGCTGAGGGGATTAGATTAGGAAATGAGACACTTAAAGTAGTAAAGGAGTTTTGCTATTTAGGGAGTAAAATAACTCATGAAAAGTATTTGTATTGAGTGTAGCCATGTATGGAAGTGAAACGTGGACGATAACCAGTTTGGACAAGAAGAGAATAGAAGCTTTCGAAATGTGGTGCTACAGAAGAATGCTGAAGATAAGGTGGGTAGATCACGTAACTAATGAGGAGGTATTGAATAGGATTGGGGAGAAGGGAAGTTTGTGGCACAACTTGACTAGAAGAAGGGATCGGTTGGTAGGACATGTTTTGAGGCATCAAGGGATCACAAATTTAGCAATGGAGGGCAGCGTGGAGGGTAAAAATCGTAGAGGGAGACCAAGAGATCAATACACTAAGCAGATTCAGAAGGATGTAGGTTGCAGTAGGTACTGGGAGATGAAGAAGCTTGCACAGGATAGAGTAGCATGGAGAGCTGCATCAAACCAGTCTCAGGACTGAAGACCACAACAACAACAACATTGCAGAATGTCTACGGAGACCTGCCACTGAAAAATGTACGTTGAATCGTTGTGCGAAGCTATGTCATCATTGCACTAAGATACCGCAAATGTGGTCGATAGCCCGCATGACGTCCGCACATAGGGCTATTACATGCAAAAAGTTGGCACAAATTATTGTTTAGTATTTTGTGTACTGTGAGACCCTAGACAAAATATTTGTAGGATAAAAATGTATTTACACATGTATATAACGTATTTACACGTGTAGCTTCTCATCTAGGAGAAATAAAACGAAATTATCGTATTTTTATTAGATTGTTTACTTATTTGCTACAATACAATGTATTATTCAGACGATGCCTCTCAATCTTGTTCTTCTGAGCAGTCTATTTCTATTGGGCACTCCCCTTTGTTATCATTTTCAGCTTGAAGCACCCGCTTAAACTATTATCCGCTTGAGAGCAGCAGTGGTAATGTTTCTTTTAAGAAAGGTTTGCTGCTTTTCTGTGACTTTTGTCTCGTACCTTTTGATAACGGATTAGATGTTAGTATCAACCCGTTTATTATGTCGGGATTGCGTTATTATTCTAAGAATTTCCTGGCAAACGTTTCTTCAAATGTTCAAATGTGTGTGAATTCCTAAGGGACCAAAGTGCTTAAGCCATCGGTCATTAGCCTTACACGCTACTTAAAGTCTCTTAAACAAACTTATGCTAAGAACAACACACACACACCCATGCCCGAGTGAGGACTCGAACCTCCGGCGGGAGGAGCCGCGCAGTCCGTAACATGATGCCTCAAACCGCGCGGCCACTCCGCGCGGCCAAACATTTGTCTCTACGAACGAAAGTGCTGTTGCAGGCCTCGGCTGCGTCTTCTTATAAACTACATAGAGCTAAAAAGGCATGTTCAATGGCTGCTGGGATACGCATCAAAATCTGGTGTACAGTAGAAGACTTGCGATGCCATGGATAGAGATCAACATACAGTCTTGCTGTTCCAACAATATAATCTGAAAATTTGTCTGTCTTATGTTTACTGGATATAGAATCTAGAATAAAACTGAATCGGTGGATGAGTTGCAGTTCTATACCTGTTATTTCTGCTGTTTCAGGTTCTGCAAAAAAATCTTCTGCTTTGGAATGTCTACAATCAATCCTATTCGATTTATAAACATTTCTTGTGTGGCTTCTTTCCTCTTTCAACAAGTTTACTTTCCTCTTTTTAAAGGATTTGCCACTTCCTGATGTTATTTTATGGGACAAATGCAACAAAAATTCGAAAAATCTAGTTCTGGCATGGAGCATACATAGGCAGAACTGAAGAGCTTCTGTATTTACTAATTTGGCTTGAAGCCTTGTGAGGTAGCATTTCAAATATAGCACTATCTATGCTGTCCCTGCTGATTTATTCTAGACCATTGAATCTGTCATAGTCATCAGCAATGTGTGCTTCATGGTTAAATCACCATCTGTTCTTGCAATTTTTTGTTGTTGTAATGTTTTGATTTTCCTATTGATATAACGTGTTTCTTCATTAGTAACATCATCTGTTTCATAAATTAGCTAATTCTTATTGGTCTGGAATAGACGATGGTGAAGTATTTTTCCAAACAATTATGTCTTTATGCGTGCTATTAATAACTGTCTAGTGTTACCATGTGTGCGAGTGGTGTCCTGCTTTATAAATGTCTGATAATTGTGTAACCGACGAGGGACATTTGTACCACTCAGGTCCTCATCAAGTCAGATGTGAGAAACCGCCTAAAAGCCGGTTCCAGCTTGGCGAGCACACCGATCTTCGTCGTTAACCCGCCGGCCGGATTCGATTAGGAATGTCGCGGGAGTATGCACGTCCATGCGCTCGGCGATGGGGACTGGTTAATACACTGTTGACGTTCACCCCTAGGAATTCCTTACGATGTTTGGGCATTCGTACAGGCCACTTTCCACTTGCTATGCTACTCGCCCATTGAAATCGGACAATTCATAACGCGTTTATCGTAATTTCTTTCCGCTAGGAAAGTAACACACGAAGCCAGTGGTTGCAGAAAAATAAATGCTTTTGATGATTTCACGTCAAAAAGCCTTTTATAAAATCCCTTGCAGCACGACTTACGGAGGGCTTTAAAGCCGGTGGCCGGCCGCTGTGACCGAGCGGTTCTAGGTGCCTCAGTCTGGAACCGCGTGACCACTACGGTCGCAGGTTCGCATCCTGCCTCGGGCTTGGATGTGTGTGATGTCCTTAGGTTAGTTAGGTTTAAGTAGTTCTAAGTTCTAGGAGACTGATGACCTCAGAAGTTAAGTCCCATAGTGCTCAGAGCCATTTGAACTACGGTCGCAGGTTCGAATCCTGCCTCGGGCATGGATGTGTGTGATGTCTTTAGGCTAGTTAGGTTTAAGTAGTTGTAAGTTCTAGGGGACTGATGACCTCAGATGTCAAGTCCAATAGTGCTCATAGCCATTTTTTAAAGCCGGTATTCTCGATTTCAAGCCACTGTATACATTTTAGAACATTTTATCGGGAGCTATTCAGAGTGACGGTGACCTGTGTTTCCCGCGATAGGACAACTGCTCGTACTAAACAGAAATGTGGGAAATGTTTCTTTGCTATTCAACGTTTTGCTACATGTGCATCGGGTTGTGATTGGCGAACAGTGTTTCCTGTACGTTAGCATTATGCTCTTAATTGACGATTTCAACAATGTATATAAATAAGAAACGAGAATAAGTCCAGAAAACCCTCTTCGATGAAGAAACAATCAGTCTTGGCTCAAAAATGGTTCAAATGGCTCTGAGCACTATGGGACTTAACATCTGAGGTCATCAGTACCCGAGAACTGAGAACTACTTAAACCTAACTAACCTAAGGACATCACACACATCCATGGCCGAGGCAGGATTCAAACCTGCGACCGTAGCAGCACCACGGTTCCGGACTGAAGCGCCAAGAACCGCTCGGCCACAGCGGCCGACTTAGTCTTGGGTGCAGGGATATATTTATTATTTACTTACCAATGGCGCGTTTCGCCTGATTCGGGTATCTCCATATTAGCTGAATGGTAGATGGTATTAGGTACATGGGATGCATTGCGTCCCAGCAGACAAGTACCTTCGTGAAATATGCGGAAACAACGCGCAGTGTCGTTGTTGAGGCACGTGGCTTAGTACAGAGAATGAAAAACAGTGTCAGGCCTACATACATCTGTCATGATGCAAAGTTGTCGGAGGTGTAGTTACTCATGATCAGGCTATGCACATTATACATTCATTGTGTTATGTCGCATGCGTCTTCAAGGACATCGCCGACACCACCCAATCTTTCCAGATATTTGACGAGGGCAACTTATTTGCTGGGACGCTTCCTATGCTCGGTATCCCACGTACTAAACACAATTCAATATATAGCGAATCTGATTATAAATAATAAATACTTCTCTGCAATCAACACCGACTGTTTCTTCATCGTACATGACTAGTTGCTGTACCATCGCTGCCATCCCCTGGAAAATGTTTTAAATCCTGTTCGCTTGTAACACACTGGACTCTCTTTCGATAGAACGACGGTTCAATCCCGCGTCCGACCATCCAGATTTAGGTTTTCTGTGATTTCCCTAGAACCGCTCCAGGCAAATGCCGGGATGGTTCCTTTGAAAGGGCACGGCCGACTTCCTTCCCCGTCCATCCCTAATCCGATGAGACCTATGACCTCGCTGTTTGGTCTCTTCCCCAAAACAACCCAAACCTCTCTTTTTCTCTCACCCTTTCTCTTTCTCCGTCTCTGTCTCCATCACTTGCGGACGTCACTCTGTATGTCAACAGACGCAACGCCGACCCTTAACACGTGAAGTAAGATTTCTCTCATGCAGAAGATAGATCGAAATCGGTTTTAAAATTTATTATTACCCTCATAGATTTAAACGCATACTGATGGACGAAAGTAGCTTTCTGATGATGTGTCACAGTCAAGTAACATAGCTCAATGAAACTTAGAAAGCACTGTTACAGCGTAGTACCGAAGATAACTGAAAGCAATAAGCAATTAGACCAACAGAGATTACACTTTCATCCGAAATAAAATAACTGTAATGAAGTCATTGAGATTTCTGATGGTCCTCGGGTCATGGTTCTTAATAGAGTGTGTGAACATCACCGGAAGACAATGCATGCTCTGTAACGTGAATCTACGCTGGCCACTAGGAGTTCTTGTGATAGGGCGTTCCATTCCTCACTAGTGTCAATTGGAAACTGGTGGATGGTCGTTCGTGCATTCCAAACATGGACGATAGAATTTAAGTCGGGGGATCGGGTTGGCCAGTCCATTCGCCTAATATCCTTTCGTTCTAAGGTTCAAATGGTTCAAATGGCTCTGAGCACTATGGGACTTAACTTCTAAGGTCATCAGTCCCCTAGAACTTAGAACTACTTAAACCTAACTAACCTAAGGACATCACACACATCCATGCCCGCGGCAGGATTCGAACCTGCGACCGTAGCGGTCGCGCGGATCCAGACTGTAGCGCCTTTAACCGCTTGGCCAAGCGGCCGGCTTTCGTTCTAAGGGCTCCTGCATCTATGCTGTTTGATGCGCTCGCTCTTTGTCCTCCATAAAAATGAAGTCTGGGTAGAATGCACCACTGAGAAGATTGACATAAGAAAGGAGTACTGTATCAGAATAACTTTGACTGGCGAGAGTTCAAGGATTTGGATGTCAGTCTGCCCACGCAACATATTGATTTCGCACGCCATAACAGCTGGACCACCAAACTATTAAGATCGGCAATGCTGGGCTCACCCTCATATTTTAGAAACTCGTAATGCTTCCAGGAGCGATGTCACACACGAACTCCAGTCTTCAAAGCTGAAGATAGCCGAGTTCGTTGGGCCGGACGCATACGAAGTCGGTCTGAGGAATACTCAGGCAGCTATTGCAGCTCAATTGGCCCGTTAAATCATACAATATATCTGGGACTATTTAGGTCAGCGGTTGAAACACTGCAATCAACATCAACACATGTTAGTAGATCTACGTAATTTAATCGTCAATGATTAGCCCGGCCGGTTTGGGGATTTTCTCTGCCCGGGGAGTGGGTATTTGTGTTGTCTTCATCATTTCATCATCATCATCATCATCATCATGCGTGACAGTAGCTATATTGGATTGTGTAAAAAATTGGACTGAGTAAAAATGGGGAGTTTGTACGGGCGCTGATGACGGCAAAGTTGAGCGCCCCACAAAGCAAACATCGTCCTCAGTGATTAACTTCCTTCAGATACAGCCTACACGAAATAACTTCTGTACTCTTCTCTCGCCGAATTGAGACCTTAATTACGGCTACAGGTGGCGTTCCAGGGTATTAGCGTGATGTGTCCCGGGGGTATGTTTACGATGCCATATGCTAGAGCTGCAGAGGTAGTTTGACGAGGCACATAATGCTTTAATGAATTCACAGTGTTTCTGTGATTCTTGTGTTTCTCCCGGCGTATTTGATAATCGAAATATCCACGGGTGTACTGCCGGTCTACAGTGTCCAACGGGCACTAATATTTCGGCGATCATACATGTCGCCATCATCAGGTGAACTGACGGACTGAGCTCCTGTGAACGTGCCGGCACGGAGATCCGTACACTATGGCTGCTCAGGGGGAACTGGGTTCGGTCGCGGCGGCGGCCGATTTAAATACCCTCCGCCCGCGGCGCGCTCACTCCGCCGTCCGCGCCCCGCGCCACGGTCGCGCGGTGGGACAGATTGCGACGGCGTCTGAGATGACGTCGGTGTGATGGCTCTGTCCGCCGTGGTCGTCACAACTATACATTTGCTCGATTTACTCTTGATTAACCCAATCGCTGGTTCCCAAGCCTTGCTAAGATTATAGCCACAGTCACGGTTTATGAGGTCGTCATTGGTGCGAATTTCGATGGCCTCTCTAACAACGCTGTCCCAGTATCTCGACGTCTGTACCAGAATCCTCGTGCGGTCATACTCCAAAGCGTGATTTTCCGACAAACAATGTTCAGCGACCGCCGACTTGCTCGGATACATCAGTCGAGTGTGCCTCTGGTGTTCACGGCATCGATCCTCGACGGTACGCATCGTCTGACCAATATACGACTTGCCACATTGACACGGAATCTGGTACACGCCGGCCTTCCTCAAACCGAGGTCATCTTTGGCGCTCCCCACCAGTGCACGAGTTTTATTCGGAGGACAAAACACAGTTCCGACCCGATGTTTTTTCAAAATGCGGGCGATTTTCCCCGAGAGTGCGCCTGTATATGGGATAAACGCAGTGCCTGCCTCCTCCCTCGTGATTTCATCCATCTCCAGAGGTTGTGCTGTAGTGGGTGGGCGGAGAGCACGTTGAATCTGCCACTCTGAGTACCCATTTTTTCGAAATACGGTTCTCAGATGTTCCAATTCCTGGGTTAGACACTCTGCATTGCAGATAGTGCGCGCCCTATGTACTGGAGTTTTAAGCACCCCATTCCTCTGTGAAGGGTGGTGGCAGCTGTCTGCGTGCAAATACAGATCAGTGTGCGTTGTCTTCCGATACACCCCATGGCCCAGGGTGCCGTCAGGCCTTCTCTTGACCAAGACGTCAAGGAAAGGTAGTTTACCCTCCGTTTCAGTCTCCATAGTGAATTTGATGTTGGGGTGTATGGAGTTTAGATGTGTAAGGAAGTCAAGGGGTTTATCCATACCATGTGGCCAGATGACGAACGTGTCGTCCACGTAACGGAAAAAGCAAGTAGGTTTCCATTCGGATGACGACAGGGCTTCCTCCTCGAAGTTCTCCATGTACAAATTCGCTACCACCGGTGAGAGTGGGCTACCCATGGCGACTCCCTCCGTTTGTTCGTAGTATTCTCCATTAAAAAAAAATACGTGGAAGTCAAGACATGCCTAAAAAGTTCAGTGGTCTTCTCGTCAAACTTCTGACTAATCAATTCTAGTGACTCTCGCAGGGGTACCCTCGTGAACAAGGAAACGACGTCAAAACTCACCATGATATCTGACTCACCCAACGTGAAGCTATCAAGGCGTTTAACAAAATCCACGGAATTACGGATGTGATGAGGGCATTTACCCACATAAGGACTTAATATTCCCGTCAGGTATTTGGCCAACAAATATGTAGGTGCCCTGATGTTGCTGACAATGGGGCGTAATGGTACCCCCTCTTTGTGAACCTTCGGGAGTCCATATAGTCTAGGCGGTACCGGACCTTGGGGTAACAATTTCTTAGCGTCACCCTCCGGTAAATCTGCGTCCTTGAGAAGCGACCTCGTCTTGTTGTCCACCTTCTTTGTAGGGTCAACGCTGATCTTCCGGTAGGAATCGTCATTTAGCAGGCTGTGCATCTTATCAGTGTAGTCCTTATGCTCATTTTTAGCGCTAGTTTTCATGCACGTGTCCGTGACTATCGTCCTTCACTTTCATGACACATGACAATACCAGATACCTTAACCTAGCCACTAGTGACATGTTTACGATGGCATATGCTAGAGCTGCAGAGGTAGTTTGACGAGGCACATAATGCTTTAATGAATTCACAATGTTTCTGCTCATTTTTAGCGCTAGTTTTCATGCACGTGTCCGTGACTATCGTCCTTCACTTTCATGACACATGACAATACCAGATACCTTAACCTAGCCACTAGTGACATTTTAACAGTGACTTGACATTTGTGTTCTTTTATTTTATATTTACTCCTTAGAGGCACGAGCCGCTTCAGTCGTTGTAATCTACACTATCACTCACTTTCTATATGCTGTTAACATCTCAGAACTCTGTACAACTACCAGATAAACGACCACATGACGGTCGCTACATCATTTGCAACATCCTGCTTCAATTTGACACTCAGTTTTCTGCATTCCACACCTATCGAAAAGTGTGCATATCAGACAAATTCGTGTTTAATGCAAGGTTAAAAATGAAAATTTGCATTGTAAGTACAGCTAAAATGGATCATTTACGAAGGAATTTACAGAGTGAATCACATAAGACGAAACGATCCTTTAATTTCCTGAACTGTTCCATATATCGAAACGAAGCTTCCTGCAATTGATAGTACGATGAAGAGCAAATTATGTTTTGCACGGATAACGCTCTGAACTCATATCAACCGAGATCTCGCAACAAGTGTGGTTTTTCTTTAATGGAACCATATACCTCTCATAACTGCATTCAGTAGTTCTTGGAAAAACAGTTACAGAGATGAAGCGCTTATTAGATTTGATGCTGAAACCTTTTTCGAAACAGTCCGAGAAAAGCATTAAAATAGGAAAGCAATGCTGCTAGAGTCGGCTATTACGGGGTAAACAGCGCCACGCTAATCTCTCATGCCAGGCTCCTTCGTTACGTGCAGCAAGGCAGGCTTACGCTATTAAGTTAAAAGCTAATTTCCTAAACAATATAGATAAATGGTGAGCTATGATTTTTGTATATGGCCATACGACCTATTCTAGCTTCTGACGATCAGATGGGAGTAGGGAAAACTGTTTCAAATGGGCGTACATTTCAATGCTTTTGTAGAAACATCTACAATATCGTCAGGTATTTTCACATTACCATTTCTTTCAAATTCGCCGAATAAAAGCAGCTTGTCTAACTTCGCCTCATGGGTGTACACGTCTGCATGCAAGAAATGCTTAAGCGAAAATGACCCACACATAGACAAAACAGTTCTGCAGTGAGTGCAGCAGACAAGTAAACATTGGAACGACGCAGCCTGGCAACACCGTTGCTTACAACACAATAGGTGATTTCGTCCGACTTGCTTCTTATGTTTAAAATATTTCTCGGAATCTTTTGTCAAGAGTTTCAAACTCAACATTAACAAGCTTTATATCACTGTACTAGTGTTCTGAAGTGCTTTCGGAAGCAGGTAAAAAAGTACATCAATCTATTTTAAAAAATCATACGTGCTTTGATATCTCTATCGATACAAGGTTTAAGATTATACGTTATATACCAAAGTACATGCCCCTTAGTGTAGTATCATTCACCGAAAACCTCGTTCCGATATCTGGAACCGTTAAGAAAGGAGCGTTACGTCTCACGTGACTCACCCTGTATATTCAGTTACTACATCCTTACTCGTCGGCCAGAGATGCATTGTGAAATTTATTAACTTTTATAGTCGGCGAGTGCTAAAGTGTATTTCTGTATAGCCCACTATAATGTGCCCAGCAGCTTGTAGCACCCCTTCCCTAAAGTTTAAGAGGGGACAGGTTATAAGCACTATGCATGCAAATGTGATGGTCGTAATATATGAGAGAAATCCAGCAGCAAGATTCCGGAGCGGCGCGTCCCACGCGAGGCCTGGATAATTTATTCAGGAATGGACTCCGGCGGGGACGCATGCACTCGCACTATGCGTGACTCGCGGTGGCGCGCACGCACATCTTCCGCACGCAATTAAAAACGGGACGGCGTCAGTGGCACGTCATTATCCGGCCTAACAGGCGAACGGCGCGGAACTGCGAGGTGGCTGGCGCACGCTCCTCGTAACTGCGTCGTAAAACGGTAATGTCGATGGTTTTCGCTGCGAAGGCGGAATGTGTAATTACAAAAAAGGCCACGCTTCAGTTTATTCCCCACAAGGTACAGGTGATATTTCAAGTAAGTTTCAAGCGAGGTTCTCGAAAAGTCCGGGCTGTGAGGTCGTAGTCAACAAATAAAACTATTCACTGATGTTTCGGCCCTATCTGCGATATGCATCTTCGTCGATAAATCATCAACTCCGAAAGATGGCCCCCACAGATGGCGACAGAACGTTAGTGGATTGTCTTAAGTGTCGATGACGGCCTCAGGGCTCGGCGTGATCTAAGGAAGTGAAATACGATTTAGCGCCGCTGTCTTCCCTCCTTCCTTCCTCACCTATTAGTTGTATTCACTTGGACTAATGTGTTTTTGTTTCAAAATAAGTATTACATAGGCGTTCGTCAGTAACATTAATACATTCGTTATTATTATTACAGTGCTAAATATTAAAGGAAAAAGTATATATTTCCATTTAAGATAATTCTTCTCATCCTTAAAGCTTTCAGTGACAGTTAAAGTTACTCGAACTATTCTAGTATTCTTGATTCAATAAAAATTGTATTATTCCTGCTTTCATAAAAATGTGGTGCTTATAAAGCGAGTGGAAAGAGTGAAATGTGTAATTGGGTAATGTTTTAGTTTAATAATAAAACATTTTAATTTTATAATTTGCAAGTTATTTCACTTCCCATCGTAAAATGGGGGACGCAATTAAAAAAAATCGTTTAATTTTATATTGACGTGCTAAACATAAGTCCCCGATGAATTGTGTGATTAACGTTTGTAGGAAACTCACCAGTAAGTAGTGACATTAAAAAATATCTCATGAAATAGTTTAAAATTTAGAAACATGGTACAAATTTTTATCTAAGCAACTGAAAGGAAGGAAAGCAGAAGTAGTTCTGTAGAGTAGTAGTGCCAACCTTACCCCAGGGTAGAGGATCAGAGATGAGCACAGGCAGGTCGAAGTCAAATATGTTCCAATATCATAAGATTTGGGATGGAGTGGTTGGTCACGGCCAAGTGGTTCGTCCATCCCCTCTACCGGGACCCAGGAACACCTCCGGATGCCCGCCATATTCTAGGAGCTCTACAGGAGACGGGTAAGTGAGTAGACGTGCCCTCAGTGCGTCTGTCTCGGTGTTCACAGGAAGAAAGGTATTTGAATATTTGACCTCATTCTTTTTTATTTTCAGCTTCAGATCATGTAGGAAAACAAATGTACGCAACGATTGCTTTCTCGTTTATTTCGGAAGTTTTGTGTGGAAACAGAGTAGGCTCCTATCCTCTGTACAAAGGCACGTGGTGTCGTAAGCTACAAAGTCTCATCAGTAGTTCCAATGTATAAATTCTATCGCACAAATCGAGTGCAACGAAGTATATTCGAAGGCGAGTGATTTATTTTGGTCGAAAAATTGAACCGTAAAAATGTTTCTTTGCGCGAAGGGGGTCTTATAACACGTGGTATGCCCCATGATAGTAATAGTGAACGTGGCTGATCAGTGGGTTTCCAAATTATAACATCGAACGGTCACATCGTAATTCGGCGCCTCACGGCATAGTCAAATTGATTGCCTTTTCCCATCCCTTTGTAGTTGAATGAACTGTAATTCCACATGGTCGATCGCTCATTGTCGGAGGGCACGAGTTTCAAATAGCGACAAAAGAGATATCGCACCGCTGAACTCCTCGGACCCCCTGTGTTATTGTGTATGGTCCCCAGCCTGTCCGTTACCCTCCTCTCATATAGTGGATGTTCTACGTAAAGTAATGGTAGAATTTGGTGGTACACATTTTAGCCAAACTCAGTTCCGTCTTGTCCGTGAAACAATGATGTGCGTGCAGATAAGCATACAAGATAACCAAGCCATACGTTGTAAAACTGTTATCTTTGTAAAGTGGAATAATTATGTTTAAAATAAATAAGTTATGAATGATCATCAATCTTTAACATACCCTGAAATTACAATGAAGTCAATCTAAAGGGAATTCATTTACAGATAAAATAAAAAAAAAATAGAGTGTAGGGACCCGCACACCAGCGTGTGAGCCCTTCACCCCCTAGCTTAGTAACGTGCAAAATAGGACACGCTCTGTTCTCCAGGCAGCGCTCCCAAGTACCCCTCCTCCAGTTACCCGTTGCGCCATTGCCATTCAGCGCTAGTTGCAATGACTAGCTCTTTTATTAATGCCGATGTCAGATGTCGGTCTCCGCCTGGTTGTGGACCAGTATAGAATCAAGAAAATCCACAAAAATCACGATGGCTGCATACAGCAGAAACACGAACGTTGACAGAGGATTTTAAGAAAGTACAGACAAAAGCATAGTTTTCTCTCCTTCCCAATAATACGGTTAACTTTCGTCTGACGTCCTCTGCTAGGTTTATTGTAAGGAAGTTTAATTCCAACAGTTGCACTGTTGTGTTTGCATGAAGTCATTATCGGTGGCTTCTGTGTCTTTCTCTTTTACAAATTTGTTTGTTTAATTTCTCTATCATATGGGTCTTCTAACCGTTTCCCTCTGCTATTTGTTTTATTGCGTTTAGCTCTTGTGTGTATTTCTGTCTGCTTACGGGTGTCCTGTGAATCTGAGAAACATGCATCTGAAACTTGCTTATTTGTGTGCCGCTGGGTGGTTCGACAGATTATGTATGGTGGTGCTTGTGGTTGTCGGTTTCCTGAATCTTATGGAAAAGTCGCTGTTGTTCGTTTTTTATATGGAGAGGTCCAGAAATTTTAATGTGTTGTTTGTTTCTGTTCCTAATGTGGAGTGAATTTTTGGGTGTAAGTTGTTTATTTCATTGTGTAGCAGTTCTGTGTGTGTGTGTGTGTGTGTGTGTGTGTGTGTGTGTGCATTTGATTTTGTATCTTCATATGTGGGTATGTGCGTGTGTGGTTCATTAGTCAGCCATTTTATGTCATGAACATAATGGTATCTGTGTATAATTTGGTATTTTTTGGTGTTATTATGTGTATGAAGATCTTTTTCTCTAAGTTGTACACGAGTATGTTGGCTAGGAGTCCTCTAATTGATGATACAATTGGCAGTCCTTCATGTTCGGAATATAATTCTTTGTTGAACATGAAGTAATTTTGTGCCGTTATGGTCTCGAATATGGTTGCTATTCATTAATGTGTGAGTCTGATGTTTTTTTAGTCTTTATATAATCAAGATGATTGTTTAATTTATTGGAATTTAAGTATACACTGATTGGCAGTAAATGATATGTGGCCTGCTGTGTATGGTATGTTTAATTTCTTCAATCTGTCTACTAGTTCCATTAACTTTTCTAGGTTCCTGTTGTTTTCTGGGCGTATACCTTCATTAGTAATATGTGGTTGTTGGGCGCTATGTAGTATGATTGAGCATTTCTGAGGTTGATGACCGGTCTTAAAGGGAGATGTTCCTTGTGCACCTTTGGTAGGGATATTAGAGTTAGTGTCTTTGGACTTTTTAATTCTTTTTATCTGGCCTTTTGAGAATGTACTTTTGCTATTTTTCAGTGTTTGTCGAGTGTTTCTCTGGTACCTTGCTGTTGGGTCATTGGTCAGTTCGGTGATGTTGTCCATGAGAAAAGCTAATGTTTTATCTACGTTTTCCCATTCATTTATACTAACAGTAATGTTCCTTTTGTCTGCCCATGTTGCTACGGCATTCTATTGTCTTAATTTTTGGTTTTTGTTAATAGGAATTACGATGGTTTAGTGTTTTCTGATTATATGTGTTATTTCTGGAGCAACTAATTCTCCTGTTAAATTTCCGTTAAAATTATGTGTACTCAGCCTTTCTTGTTCTTTTGTAATGTGTTCAGTTTCTGTTACGAGATCTGCTATTGTTTTGTGCGGTAAGTGTGTGTTCAAGTTGTGTGTTGGTCCTTCGTCTAGTAGGCTTTTTTCTTGTTTGCTGGGATTAATGTCAGTTATGTTGATGATTCTGTAGTGGTATTGATGTTTTTGATTGTGATAACTGTTTACAACGTGCGTGTTTGTCTGTTTGTGACTTTTGTTTCTCCTGTTTTTCTGGCATTTTTTTCCGTATTTGCGCCTTTTCTCTCTCTGTTATTTCATCAAACAGAGCTGATATTCATTCATCAATTCTAAATGTTTTTTGTAAACTTCATTTTTGAGCAACTGTTTTTTAGTGTATAGTTCCCTAATGTCCTATTTTAGCCACGTAATCTCAGCCTTCTTCTCCACTTTACTTGGTGCAAATGACATGCTATTCAGAGTTTTTTATATAGCCTGGGATTACGTTAAGAGTTAGACAATTTTCATTAAACTGTATGTTGAGGGTTGTCCTCTGAAATTTCATTAAGGTGTTTGTGTATTCGTTGTGAGGCTTGCTGGGGAAAGCCTGACTGGGTGACAAAACATTCAACTTTTAGATTTGCGGCTCCTGTATTTTTTTAACTCTTTACAGTTAAAATTATTAGGTATAGGTTACGCTTTTTATGCAAAACACTATTTCTTCTTGTCACAACTAAACGTGAGTAATAACAAATATATATATGCAAGGCATTTTGTCACACCAAAATCACTTTTGTAGAAATCAGGGAAGGTGTTGACTCGATGATAAAATTCACATTTACATCGTGTGGTTTGCAAATGACAGGCTATCAATGCAGGACACCATGCAGATAGTCCTGCAAAGCCATATACTTTAAGGTGAAGGCAAGAAAAGAAAAGAACAAAATCTATATTTAGGCCTCATTTAGTTAGAATTGTTACAACCAAAAATACGTTTGCGTAAAAGACAGAACCTATATTCAATAATTTTTAACTTCAAAAACGGAAAAAAATTGCTGGGACATGGTCATACATGAATAGGTCTGTAACGGGGTCGACTAAGGCAACCAAAGACCTATTGTGGAAACGGTAAAAAAGTATAAGTGCGAAACGAATGCCTCCAATGGAGAAATATGCAGATGCAGACCGACGACGCTTCTCACCTTCCAAATGTGACTGTGACGTCCCTTCCAGACTTTTCAGAACTTTGAGAAAATAGTGCTGCTACGGAAAAATCAAACGTTTTTGTATTTCCAGTCAGCAATATTTGGAAAAAGGCATGTCTCTTTAGGGCTCCGTACCTTCGCTGGTAAAAACGGATACCTTACAGTATCATTTTGTTGTCCGTCCGTCTGTCTGACACACCCTTTTTCTTTGAAACAAGGAGAGATATGAAGTTGAAATTTATTTCGACACTGGGGTCTGTGCGGTCTGAGACGCCTTGCCCCGGTTCGTGCGGCTTACCCCGTCGGAGGTTCGAGTCCTCCCGCGAGCGAGGGTGTCTGTGTTGTCCTTTGCGTAAGTTAGTTTAAGTTAGATTAAGTAGTGTGTAAGCCTAGGGACCGATGACCTCAGCAGTTTGGTACCATAGAAACTTACCACAAATTTACAAATTTTTGCACTGGGGTCTACGGTCCCTTGGCAGTGCTAAAAACAAAGCTTCTAACCCTCCCTATGCCATCAAAAGCTACATCCTTATATGCCACACACCTTGGTACCCGAATACGCACTCGTCAAAACTTGTAGATGAACTATCATATGTATAATTGTAATCATGTCCTACTAGCACTTCTCTGTCTTTTTTTTAAGTTTAAATAAAAAAAATTAACACGGTGTTATACGAAACCCAGCACTCTAACATTTTAAAAAAAATCTTTATTTTTTTCAAATGTTAATAATTATACAATTTTAACCCACTACCTTATCTGATTAGTGGGTCCAGATGATGATACGATGGTTATAATTGCAGCTAATCCTAAGTTATATTTAAGTAACTAATTAGTAGAGTGAGCTGCAGGATAATTGCAATGGGCAAAGTTAGTTGATTTTGATTGTATGTGAATTACTTAATAAACCTAACTATTAACTAGTTACTAATGCCTGCAGCGTTACATATGTGTCAGTAAAAAATTATGAACCTACTTATAGAGCCTTGCTCATTGAGCTAAACCCAATGAGCGTGCCCCTGACACTGGGCAGGCCAAGATGTTAGTCGCTGCGGTTTTCTAGAAATAAGTACCTAAATCTAAGTCCTACAACTAATGCTATCCTAAAGTCAAGTTCGGTGCTTGTCCTTGATCGGTAATGGTGCACCCCACTCCCCCTAAGTCCCGAACGCGGCGGATTTCCAGACTGTAGAAGTCGGCCCGCCCACGCTCAGGCGGTATGGGAATAGCGTACCAGACTCAGTAGGTGTTTCAATATTTCTCGAATTCTTGCTAATTCAGGTCTCTCAGATATTCCTTTAAAACTTTTTGTGATAGCACGTTTGCCAATTTGTTGATGGTCTGAAAAGTGTTGTGTTGTCTAAGTAAGCTGTATCTGTTATGGTGTGGCAGTTGGTCACGTAACATTGAAGCTACATCATTGAAAAGGGGGCACTCGTATACGACATGCTGACCCTCATGAATCGAAAACATGACTGCGTCGTTTCATGCTTCGAGGGTCAGCAACTGATTAAAAAAAGGGGCCCCCCAAGGTCGCGATGGCGGCGTCACTGTCCCGCCGAGATAATTTGTCCTTTAAGGACAATTATCTGAGCAAGCACCCACGCCAGCAAAAGGTTGCCCGACACGTGCTGTTCGATAACCTAAAGTATATAAAAGGTGGCAATGATTTATTTATTTTAGTCAGCAAAATGTCTTGGGTAAATCAGTATTTAAGCACGGGCAACCATGGCTCTATACAATACGACGGAGGTGTTTTATATCCGGGACCAGAGGAAGACATTGAAATGGCGGAAGGCATTCCATTAACAAATGTTAATCATTCTCGTAGCAGTAATGATATTCGAACAGTGCAAAGAGAGGATGCTGCTAATCGTATACGGTATGGAGATAATCCAGCATACGACGATTTGGATACGAGTGGCGAAACAGTTGAATTTGAACGGGTGCCAGAAACAAGGCCGGAAGAAAGTAATCTTGGAGTGCGACGGCGCCGCCCAAATAGACCACGAAATCGTGGCAGAGGTCACCAGAGAGCAGATATAGAAACTACTAGCGAAACAGTGCCCTTGTTATCTGAAAGTGTCACGGACGGGGCCGCAATTAGCACAGCTGGTATTACAAGTTCAGGGCAGATAGCGATAGACTCTGGCGCGGCGGCAACTGCTGCTGCCGCAGGTGCTGCTTACGGCGTTAAAAAAGTAGTTGAACGTGTACAGAACAAATGATAATTGTAATTTATTTTTATTTGTTGTAATAATTGACAATAAAAATTATACATTGTAAAAATTCTTGTCTTTTATTTAATAAGGAATATTATACATTTGCAACAATGAAAAGAAAGCTAAAGGATAAGGATTTATTATTGCATTTTTCAATTCATCAAACTTTTTCCACCTAATAGTTCCACACGGACATTGTTGAAATCTGGATGACTACATACAATTGGCTGAGAATTAGAAATTAACAGTAATGGAGTACGACTTAAAATAGCATCTCCTTTATATTATACACGAATGTTGCATGCAATTCCTTCACAAACTTTTTTGAAATCCTCTACAGCACCTTCTTCTAATGAAATTTCATTTCCAATGATTATACGCCTATTTACGGCGTCTTGAGGAGCAAATTGATTCGTCTTATTATTGCATCGGCCAATGTGGCCTACATTAAGTCCAAGATGCGACCCTGCGATGTTAATGATAATCACCTTTTACCCACAGTATATAATAAAATACGTACCATAGACAAATCAAAGCAGAAATTTAAAGTAGGAGAGCTCCTAAGAATCAGTAAAAATAAAGCCATTTTTGATAAAGGATACAAACCAAATTGGTCTACAGAAATATTTAAGATAATTGGAGTCCAAGAAACAAATCCTAGGACATACACTCTGCAAGATTTTGAACTAAATCATATTGCTGGTGCGTTTTATGGTCATGAATTACAGAAAACAAAATACCCCAATACTTATCTAGTAGAGAAAGTATTGTACAGGAAAGGAAATAAGGCATTTGTGAAATGGTTAGGATTTGATAGAAAACATAACAGTTGGATTACAGTAACATAAAATGTAATTTTATTATATAAAATTACAGTTATTTTTAATGAATTATATAAAAATTACCGTTATGTTTTAAAGATATACCAAACGAACAACTGCTTCTCCAAGTTCCTAATAGTTATACCACAGATGCACACCATCACACAACACATCAGGAATTTTAAAGCATTAACAAAAAAGGCCTGAATACTATGAAATGAAAATAAGCTGCACAGTTTTCACATGATTCACAATTGTCTAACAGTTCACACTTGCCTGCTTTTGTGAGGGGCCATTACACTCTTTACTCCACACTGTTCGGCTTAATGTTTTAAGTAGTACTCTTTGTACCACTTCACCAGCAGATTTGTATTCAATTTCGCAGTTACTGGTTGGTACCTGCCAATACCATTCAGCTTACGTAGAGCATGTAGTGAAGGGCAGCCTTTCTCCTCCACATTAGTTATTAGGCAGTCAGGTAAGAACTCTCTCACCCATTTCACTTTTTCAGTACCTTTAACAAGTACAGTGCAGTTTGTTGGTACCACTGATTGGATGGAGTTTAATGCACTACCCAGCGAGACTACAACTGAATTAATGTTGTAGTGGTGATGGTTCTCTGCCAACCATTTTGCTGTGTCGATATCAAGTTCGTAATACGGTGTTGTATATTGAAGAATGTAACTTCCAGAGGCAAACACTGTTCCATCATCGCACAGCATTTGGAATGCTAAGTCCTTAGGAACAAATTCATTGGCACATGTCTTGAAGCCTTGACCGTCGAAGATTACAGTATACATCTTGAAAGAAGGTTACACACACACACTTGCTGCTGCTGCTGCTCGTAGATGTCGACGTTATCGGTTCAGAGGACATGATGTGCTGTGCTCCAAATCACCCCTTTTATGTACTAAAATTCGAGTACAGCCGGTTAAAACAACTCCTGTTATCAACACGTGTCGGGCAACCTTTTGCTGGCGTGGGTGCTTGCTCAGATAATTGTCCTTAAAGGACAAATTATCTCGGCGGGACAGTGACGCCGCCATCGCGACCTTGGGGGGCCCCTTTTCGGAACACTACAGGCACTCTAACTGTGGTGTCACCGCTAGACACCACACTTGCTAGGTGGTAACTTAAATCGGCCGCGGTCCTGTAGTACATGTCGGACCCGCGTGTCGCCACTGTGTAATCGCAATCCTAGCGCCACCACATGGCAGGTCACAATACACGGACTAGACCTCGCCCCAGTTGTACGGACGACATAGCTTGCGACCAGACCTACCAAGTCTTCCTCTCATTTGCCGAGAGACTGATAGAATAGCCTTCAGCTTATTCCATAGCTACTACCTAGCAAGGCGCCATTTGTATCAGTGCTTATAGCTTACTACTATTCAAGAGATGTATTCCAACAAGAGAATAAAGTTAAGTATATTATTCCAGCTACGTACTTTTCTTCTTATTCATTAATAAGTCTCATGTTCCAGTACTTCACGCCCGTCTGCGTTAGTTTAGCGTGCACTTTCAGCCACTTCGATCTACAAGGTGTTGGCCCAGCTGCCGACACATCACTAACATTTAATTTAGATGACAACAGTGAGGAAGAGTTAACATGGCTGTCCCCTTCGTTATCCGCGTACAGTCGTTAGAATTACATGTGTCTACGCGGATAGACGGTGTGTGAAGTCACGGCGGGGCATTGGTCGGTAAGAGCGAGTGCGCCCCCTCTACTTGCTAGGCGCGTCGTGTCGTGTCGGCGGCGACAGAGTGGTGTGGGGGTTGGCGTGTAGGCTGTGACTGTGGAAGAAAAAAAGAGAGAAAAGGAAGAAAGAAAGCAGGCTGCGAAGGGGCGGCGACGGATTCTATGGGAACGCGGCGCCACAAAAGACTTTTCGCGGAAATGCGACTCGCGCCGTTTGGCACGCGCCCGCATCTCTGCCGCCGCTCTTCGCTGCGGCCGCACTTCACACGCCGTCCGCGGCGCGGCGCACTAAGACGCCACACACACTGGCCACCGTGGCAGCCTCTGGCGACACTGCGAGAGGCGCGCGACCCACCGCACCGCCGAGGGAGCGGCCCGCGCGCAGCGTCTGCTGGACAATGGCGGCGCGCTCGTATACTCTGGTCTGATTTACGGCTCTGCTTCCACGAAAGCGGATGCGCGTAACAGCGGGAAGGCGCAGTAATAATGTTATCCCCTCGCAACAGCATCTTACAATCCCTGTCAGAGGGGGGACGGGTTCGGCACGGGACATCATTTTTTCCTGAGTTACACGGGCTGCCCCAGCCTATTTGACGCTGGGTTTCTCGCAATAGTTTGATGCTCAGATTGTGGTTAAACTTAGGCTGACTAGCTAATCCATCCCTAATACCATAAAATTGTTGGCGGCCTTTATTTTTGAACTAATTTAGCAATACAGTAGTTTTAATAACTGATAATCAGTTGACTGAGGCATCGTGATCTACGCTTCGCCCGCATCTCGTGGTCGTGCGGTAGCGTTCTCGCTTCCCACGCCCGGGTTCCCGGGTTCGATTCCCGGCGGGGTCAGGGATTTTCTCTGCCTCGTGATGGCTGGGTGTTGTGTGATGTCCTTAGGTTAGTTAGGTTTAAGTAGTTCTAAGTTCTAGGGGACTGATGACCATAGCTGTTAAGTCCCATAGTGCTCAGAGCCATTTGAACCATTTGATTTTGATCTACGCTTCCGACACTGCCATGGACCTTACCACTGGGTAGCAGCTCAGCTAAGTCATCACAACCATTGGTTATTGCATTTTCAAATTACGGCGTGTGCCATACAGAATACTATACCATTAATCAAAGACATGTTTTCCGTAAATAAAAATTTATTTTCATAAAATTTGTTAGCGTTACAGATGCGGGTTATGGAAGCTGAATCCAACTGGAGCGGCCAACACTATTTGCGTGATGTTGTCCGAGGAGCAAGGTGTCAAGGCAATGTTGGTGCCTTGCGATGACACCACACGTAAACATAGTTACTGAGTTACTGCGACAAGCAATGACGAATGAGAGACAGAGGCGTAGGCAATCTGAAGAGTTTTCGTTTGCCACCGCACCAGCACGCTTTCGTAAGGCAGAGCAATGTGCTACTCAGCCTCGTCTCTCTACCGAGCCAGCAGTGCGGCAACTGTGTTACACAGATTTCTGCATAAACGTTTATCATTAAGTGTACTCTGTTTCAAGAGATACATTAATGTTCAGTGATAGTTGTAAGGTGGCTATAATTTCGCACCTTACAAGGACTCATCCACATACTTCGTCTTGATCTACAAACACAACTAGGTATCATGTGATGGGTTGTACATCGTATACATGAATATCTAAAGGAGACTGACATTATCATGTACGTCTTGTAAATAATTGTTAACGCTTATTGCATGAAAGGTGACGGAGTGTCTTTATGACAGAAACGGGGTAATGAATGATTGCCTACAATAGCGGAGGTTGGAACGCCAGTGGAGATGAAAGGGCAGACAGAACTCAAGCTCTGGGTGGAAGGTCCGCACAGGAGTTGGTCCTGCTTAAACACAGCAGGTAGCTAGACAGACGTGGAGGCACCTGAGCTCTGGAGCACAATAGGGTGACGGCAGGCCGCTGTTGTGGTAGGGGCTGGAAGGATAACCGGATAATACTTCCGAACGCTGAAAATCTTGGACACAGGAGAGAGGAACGAAGAAGCGGCACCTCCGAAACCATCCAGGCTGGGTTATTTCCAAGAATTTTTACTCAGAAGCGTACCATTGTGTGAGTATAGGTTTTTCCTCGCAAACTTTCCATGCTAGACAAGGAAAGACTAAAATATGGCTCGTCGGCGTTCGGAAGAATCTGTAGAGAGGGAGAATATTCCGTGGTATCGTGAATATGATTCGTTTTCGGAATTACGATGGTGGGGAGCCAAGCCTTGCTGGGAAGCCAGCGCTGGAGAGCCTTGGTCTTCCGTTGTGAGCGCCCGTGTGTGATGGTCGCTCGATATCAGCTTTGTTGGAACAGACGGACTTGCTGTCTCTGCTCTTAGGAGAGTTTATAGTTAGAACAGTTAGGTACTGTACTGTTGCGAACCTATACGATCCCAGACTTAACCTCCGGGTTGGAAGTCGTCGTTGAGTACGCAGCGTTTTGTAACTGAGGCAGCGTTCAGTAAAGGCCGGTTCCCACTAGAGCGCGGCAGCGCGTCGTGCGGCAACGGCAGCGGCAAGCGTTTTCCGCTTTGACGCGGCGGCTCGCGGAATTGGCGTTCCCATCTGGAAGCGGCAGACGCTAGCGGTAGCCAATGACGGACTGCCACTGAGTTACGGGGCGGGACCCACTGAAACTCCCGGTGCGTTTGAAAAACTGTATCTTACACCTACATGGAGGAAAGACGAAGTTGGGTGAAGACATACCAATTTTTCATTTTCTGTACAATGTACTCTTTCACATATTCTATTGTGCATGTTTTCTCATTTCACCATAAACAGATTTCATGACTACCGTTCATCATTGTTCACTATCTAGCACATTGCTTAAGAATCATGAAAGAATAATACATATTTGGAACAAAGTTTTCGAAACCAGATTTTAAATTATAAGACATTTACCGGTGCAGACGCAAACCTACAATACTTTATTAGTTACGAGCTGCAGTTCACAACTAAAGAGACAGTAAACGGTAGCAAATTAAGGAAATGGAACTTGAATAAGTCAAGACCCACAGTTTTTCGATAATCTTAAAGTTAGCGTAATGCAACGAATGACAGAAACAGAGGAAGGAATCCGCTAGAATACGAATGGATATCTTTGAGAAAAGAAGTGGTGAATGCAGCAGAGTATGAGAACGGGAAGAAGGTACAGTAGAAATCGTTAGATAAAATGTGAAATATTAAATCTGACAAGAGGGAAAAATACAAAAATGCAGCAAATAAAGTAGGCCATTGGAAATAGAAATGTCTAAACATGACGTTGACAGAAAGTCCAAAATTGCAACGTGATTTTGCACTTGGAAAACATAAGGGAATGAAAATGAGAAAGAACAAAGAAAATTTTGCTCAAAGGAGAAGCAACTGTCAAGGACTCATTTGGCAAGCCAGAACTAAGCAAATAAGAGAAGGCTAGATAGTGGAAGGAATATGTAGACAGGAGAGGGGGAGGGGTTGTACAAACTAACATAAGTACAATGTTAGATTCCTGTGAGATGTCTGAACACGCAAGGCAATACTGATCCTACCACTTAACTAAGTAGACACACTGAAGAACAGCGAAACTGTGTTTATAGCATTTGCATGTTTAGAGAAAGGTTTTGACAATCTTAATTAAAACATTCTTTGAAGCTCTGGAGATGTCATCGATAAAACACAGGGACACAAGATTATCTACAACTTGTACAGAAACCAAACTGCATTTCTAAGACTTCAATGACTTGAACGGGAAGCAGTAATTGAGAAGGCAGAAGTAGAGAGGATATAAAATGAAGACTGTGAATAGCAAGAAAAGCGTTCTGAAAAAGAAAATTTGTTCACATGGAATATAAATTGTAATGATTGGGTACTATTTTGCGAAGGTATTTGTGTGGAGTGCAGCCTTGTAAGTGAAACGTGGGCGATGAACAGTTCTGTCGAGAAGACAATGGACGCTTTCAAAACGTGGTGATCAATAAGAATGCTGAGGATTAGACATGAGGATCGTGTAACTAAAGAAGAGGTACGGATTTAAATAGAGTAGGAAGAGGAAATTACGGCACAACTTTGACTACAAGAGGGGTAAGTTGACAGGACATATTATGAGGCGTCAAAGAGTGAGGACAAAGGGGTTGGGTGATAGTATTCTGATAATAATCATTTGTTCAAATGCTATTCTACTATTTTATCTGTTAATGTAAGCAGTGAATTTAGTCTTCCATGCACTCCTCCACAAAACATTTAAACCAAAACTGAAATCAGCTGAACACCAAACCTTTCAACCACTGTCTGCAAACTACTGCATTCACTTTCAACTTTCTATAACTATCACTGGCTAGCCCCACACATATACAGATATAAGAACAGAAATAAACAAACAATTTCAGCATATAATTCTTTAGGTTGGCAACATGTACATAAACAAACCAAACAGGAAGGGGCATGAGGTGAACACACTGTAGTTACGACTTCAAATCAGTGTTTTCGGTAAAATGTCTACAGCTAGTGACAGAAGAAAAAAGAGCGAACATGAAAATGTGCTTATGTTCCATAATCTAAGTTTTAGTTCAACCTCCAGCATGTGACCAGGTGATGGGAAACGTATATGTCCGCCAAAAAATCGATTCACTGTAAGTAATCAGTTATGCATTTAAAACAAAACTGAATCATTCTAGATTCCACCGAAAATGCCTTAAAGTAAAAGGCGAAACGCGCCTTGAACCAATAAAGTACACTCGATAAAGAAAAAAAACGTTTGTTACTTACCAAAGGAAATAATCAATAGCTGTAGATACTTAGCAAATTACATCTTATGACATACCAGCAAATTAGTTTCTGTTTAACTTCTCATTCCACACGCTATTAAATTCTGTTTAAAAAAAAATCATCTATCCCTTCTGAAAAACTGTAGTTTCTTTCATATCTCGGTAGATAAACAGATTTTGGATATTTATCATGCGACGAAATACATGACTTTTTACAAGTTATCGTTTGCAAAAAAAAAAAACTCTTTTAGATTTCTTGAACCGTTTACGAAATTTGCAGACATGGTTTACGACGAGCAGGACGAAGTATTGGTCGCGTCGCAAGCGACCCGCGCACGGTCACCGCACAGCCCATCCGCCGACATATCATTCAATATCTCGAGAACGGTGATAGCTATCGTTCTGCTCTCAGCTTTAAAAGCAATTTCGATATGTTGACTAAATTTCATACGCAATAATGTATTACCTAAAATGAAATGCACGCAAAGTCCACGCAATGCGTTTTTACCTCTGCACACTCATTAAAATTTCGTGTAAAGGTTTACGTAAATGCGATACAGCAAGTAACCACGACGAATATCGAAAAGAAATTCGGCCCTTTATCGAGAGAAGATATCAGGCTGTAACATGCCCAAGAATCAAATTTTTCTACCGAATAGTTTCCTTGGAATCGGATGATAAGTATTTCATAGCTGCCGCCGCGTCCGCGCCAGCGGTTCGGCGAAAGTTCTTGTGGCCCGGGGTTGCGTACCTGACGTCACGCTCAGCGCGTTCTGTGATTGGCGTCGCGCACCTGGGGGCCGTCACGCGGCAGCGGAAGCGGTTCGACATGGGCAAACCGCGATGCAGAGCCCGCCGCGCCGTGCCGCTGACGCCGTTTCCATGGCAACCACGCCGCTGACGCGCGGTTTTGACGCGCGGCAGCCCTAGTGGGAACCGGCCTTAACTGAGAGCACTTCCTCTGCCTACACTTACGTCGAGACGTTATCTGAACTCCGTCCTTGTGGTTGGGAGTTCGCGTTTCTCGTCTGTAGAACACAGACAGGAGAAGACAGTATTTGAGTATTTTAGTGAGAGGACCGCCTTCTGCAGTCATAGTGTTTGAAAGAATTTATTTGTCGCTGGAGTTCTTCCATCGTCCCAGACGAGTACGAGAACCATCACTTCGACGCACCAGATGCTGTACATACGGTGATATCGCAAATTGCTTCGGCTTGTCAGGGGAATAAAAGCTAAACAGCTGTGATCACGTCAGTTTATTTCCACTGAGATTGCACACCACCGTAGATCATTTTTGAAAGTAGTATCTTCTAGTATGTGGTACGTAGATGATGTCAGTCATTTCGCGTTATTGATATTACACCGTGCAGTCTCAATAAGGGGGAGAGTTTGGCAACTGATTAGTAATTTTACTTAGGAAATGTAAACTTTGTAATATAATGTTTTTTTTTTAATCTACAATAAATATATAAGCAGGAACAACGTTTATCATTTAGTAGGATTAGTTGCCTTCATCATTAGATCGTTATTTACAGAATTAAGAGAGCGTAAGATTTGCTTCAGGGGGTAGTCAGACAGGTCCAGATCTTCATTTTGGCATCCTCATTTTACACCCGCCTGGAGTAGGATATTGGACAGTAATAAATATTGATTACGTTCCTGTGGATATGGATTGTAACAAAGTGTCTTGTATGTTCAAAAAATAAAAAGTGAACCAAGTGTTGGTGAACCATCTCGCCCCCCTTACGGAAGTACAGCTGAGAACCCACTACTGAACCGACGAGTATTACTCCGCCCGGTACGACAACTTCTAATGAAGCCGAATCACTCCCAACAACAAGAGCTGATCGAAGGTCTGGCCATCTTTGCAATAAGTGTCCTAACAATTCCAAAAATTCGATTTCTCAACCTCGAATGACCAAACTTGCCTCCTTTTGAGATAAGCGCAGAGCTTAATATCAGTATACATTGCTGTTATATCTAAATGGAACTACAACAAGAACAAAGTCATGTCATGTAGTTCATTATTGTAGGTGTACACTGATGAGCTAGAACATAATGACCAGCTGCTTAATAGCTTGTTCGTCCGTCTTTGGAACGAAGTATATCACTGAAACTTCCTGGCAGATTAAAACTGTGTGCCGGACCGAGACTCAAACAAGGGACCTTTGCCTTTCGCGGGCAAGTGCTCTACCAACTGAGATAACCAAGCACGACTCACGCCCCATCCTCGCAGCTTTACTTCTGCCAGTACCTCGTCTCTTACCTTCCAAACTTAACAGTAGCTCTCCTGGTCCCGAGTTCGAGTCTCGGTCCGGCACACAGTTTAAATCTCCCAGGAAGTTTCATATCAGCGCACACTCCGCTGCAGAGTGAAAATCTCATTCTGGAAGTATATCACTGATTATGGATATGACGGATCCGACTTTTTGTTGGTGGGTTTGTGGAGGTATGTAGCATCAGATGTCTACGCACGGGTCATGTAATTGCGTACAACAACGGGCCGCTGATATGCGAACGAGGTGATGGCACCCGATAGCGAGACACATGGGTTACATAGGATTTACATCAGGCTAATTTGGTCGATGAGACATCAAGGTGAGTTCACTATAATGCTCCTCAAACCACTGTAGCACGGTTTTGGCTCCGAGACACGGACAATTATACCGCTGAAAGATTACATCGCCTTCAGGAAAGACGTCAAACGTGAATATAAGCAAGTTGTTCGCGGCTGTCAGAGTGTCTTTCATTACTATCACAGTTCCATGCAAGCCCAGGAGAATGTCCCCTGTATCATAACATTGCTCCAACAGCCTGCGTCCTAAACGCTGCGTCCGCAGCTCGTGGTCTAGTGGCTAGCGTTGCTACCACTGGATCACGAGGTCCCGGCTCGTTTGGGGATTTTCTCCTCCCGGGGACTCGGTGTTTGTGTTGTCTTCATCATTTCATCATCATTCATGAAAGTGACGAGGCTGGACTCAGTACAGATTGGAAATTTGTATGGGCGCTGAAAACCGCGCAGTTGGGCGCCCCACAAATCAAATACCACCATCGTCATCACCCTAAGCACTGCACGATTCGTGACGCCGTTCACCTCTATGAAGGAGTTCGTTGAGACGACTATCGACCTCGTGTAGCAAAAGTGTGGTTCATCCGAAGAGCCGACACGTTTCTACTATCGACGGTGCATTCCCGATGTTATAGTGCCCACTGCAGTCGTAATTGGCGATGTCGTTTCGTCACCATTACTATACATATCAGACTCCTCCTGTACCTCACATCCTGCGAAGAGTCATGGATGTGCAACTATTTAGTGCCTATTGGTAGATTCACTGCCCTTCTGCCTCTTTCTGTAGATCCTCACGACAGTAGCACGTCCAAATTCGACCATCTTCGCCGTTTCCGAGATACTCGTTCACAGGCTCTGCCCTACGTCAAAGCCGCTTATCTAAATGGTTTCCCCCTTTACAGCCCATATCTTCGTTAGAATGACCCCCGTCCGTGTCTGCCTCGCATACTGTTGCTACCGTGTCACATGCCCCTAACACCACGAGGTGGCATCTAACATCGCAGTGGCCAGTAGTGATAATGTTTTGGCTGATCAGTGTCTATGATAACAAATTCAGACTAAATCAAACTCACATGTCACCGTGAAGGTGGTCCAAAAAGTCGCGTCAATATATAGGCATGTAATTTTGCCGAATGACATCTTGAAATAGATTATCCCAAGTATCTCGTACCCGTTGCTTCATTTCGGCGGTAGTTCTTGGAAGCTCTGGGGGACGAGTAAGTTCTCGCTTCATATGCCCCATCTGTTTCCAGTGAGCCGGCCAGTGTGGCCGAGCGGTTCTAGGCGCTACAGTCTGGAACCGCGCGACCGCTACGGTCGCAGGTTCGAATCCTGCCTCGGGCATGGATGTGTGTGCTGTACTTAGGTTAGTTACGTTTAAGTAGTTCTAAGTACTAGGGGACTGATGACCTCAGCAGTTAAGTCCCATAGTGCTCAGAGCCCTTTGAACCATTTTTTGTTTTCAGTGGGAGAGAAATATGATGCTCTTGCTGGCTAGGGCAGTTGTACGCCATGAAGAACATGTTGCGTAGCAAGAGCCTTATGTGGACGTGCTCTGTCCTGCTGAATATGGACATCGGCTTCCTGTCGAAGAAATGGCAATACCACGGAGATAATTAGAAATGCAATGGAGCAGACGCCTGTTACTTCACGCTGCAGAAACACCAGATGTGGCGGTCACCACTTGTAACTGCTGGCTACTCTAACCAAGAGACATGTGGCAGGACCTGTATGTCGTGGATTCAAGTACTTCGCAGTAGGTAGCTCAACAGGTCTACACCACAAGCTTTTACGTCCATCACTCGGATGCAGTCAGACCCAACTCTCATTTCGGAAGACAAGAGAGCCGTCTGGCTGTCCAGACTACTCTTACCCATCTTAGCGGCTGTGGTTGGTGGTGTCATGGTGTCGGCAGCTTCCTGCTTGTAGGCAGACACGATCTTAGCATACGGTTTCCAATGGCCTTCAGTGAAAGATCAAGTGCAACATGTGTCCAAATTTCCTATCTGGGTGATATTAGGCCGCCCACCGCTGCTCGAACAATGCGTCGATCTTGACGTGCTTCTGTACTACGAGAACGTACACGGCCTGCAGGTGTGGAATTGTCCAGATACTACTGCTGAAAGTAGTGACACACCACCCATACACTTTGCCTTACATGTGCTGCAATCCGTCAATATTCCCATCCAGCTTCCAAAGGGCTACAGTGCGACCCCGTTCCCAAGTCTTCTGTTGTTCAGCATGGGTACCTACTGTTCGGTGGGGCATTCCTGTTCCTTACAATGAATCTTGCAGTCACTGTTCACCTCTAAACTCAGCACAGTTTCTGCCTGCAGAAAAAAAAAGAGGGCGCACAGATAAGACTCCTGAGCGCCATATGATGGCCGATGACCTTCACAACATTACAATTTCTCGCATCCTGGCTTCCAAAAGCGTCGTGTCTTTCCAGTCGTCCGCCATAAATTCCTATCTGACATATCTCCTGCGTCTCCGACTCCCCATGTTATTTTGGGGCGTCGTCTTATTCTTTTACACTTCGGAATCGGTTTCATTGTCTTCCTAGGGAATATGTCCTCGCACAAACCTTATACACGCGCGTATAATCTCGATAGTTTTGCTTCTGTTGTATCCATAACAGTGGTGCCCAGATTCCATTTCTCATGTATGTCTTCATTTTTATTTCGTAGTGTCAACCTATAGCAACACCTCCAAAATCTCATATCGACTGACAATAAGTCCCTCTTACTTCCTCATTTTTTCCTCAGGTTGCTACATTTTATACAATAGTCTTAAACTTTAATCTTCATATCTGATCTAGTATCTGTGTTATATCAGTCTCCGTCTAATTGTTTGGTTGCTTGCCTGCCTTACACATCGCGGTTCTTCATTTTGCTTATATTGGACTGATAATTATTTTTTTGTTTTGTTTTTGAGCCATTAATCTTTTGAATGGTTTCGCGCGGCTTGCAGCGAATTCGATTATTCTGACAGATTTTTCATCTCAGAGTAGCAATTACAACCTACATCCTCAATTATTTGCAGGATGTTTTTCAATCTCTTTTCCTCCACAGTGTTTCCCTCGACAGCTCCCTGTAGTTCAGCGGAAGATATTCTTTGTTGTTTTAATAGATGTCCTATCACCCGATCCCTCCTTTTTGTGAGTGTGTTCCATTTATCTCTTCACTCGCCGATTTTGCGGAGAGCCTCTTTATTCCTTATTTTATCAGTCCATCTAATTTTCAGCAGCACGTCTTAAATGCTTCGATTCTATTCTGTCCAGTTTTCCCTCAGTATATGTTTCAGTTAAATACAATACTTCACTGCAAACGCAGATTCTCGGAAATTTCTTCCTCAAATTAAGGCCTATCTATGTTACCAGTAGACTTATCTTGGCCATGAATGCCCTTTTTGCGTGCTAATCTGCTTCTATGTCCTCTTAGCTCCGTGCACCACGGGTTTTTTTGCTACTTAGCTTGCAGAATACTATAACTTTGCCTACTTCGTGCTCCCCGATTCGCTGTTTTCATTTTTTACTACGTCTCAATACCTTCATCTTTCTGCGAATTACTCTCTATCCATATTATGTACTCAATAGACTGTTCATTCCACCCAACAGTTCCCGTAACATGTAATTCTCCCTTAATTTGACTGAGGATAGGAATGTCATCATCGAATCTTATCATTGACATTCTTTCACATTAAATTTGAATCTCACTCTTGAACCTTTCTTTTATTTTCGTCACTGCATCTCCGACGTATAAACTGAACAGCAGGGGTGGAAGATCACATAAATGTCATACACCATTTTTAATGCGAGTACTTCGTTCTTGGGTCTTGCAGTTTTGTTGTTCCTTCTTGGTTTTTGTACATATTGTGCATCGCCCGTCTTTCCTTAGACATTTCCCTATATACCTTTACTATACGTTCTTCAGATTATCGAACATCCCTCACCACTTTTTATATAATCTATCACATTTCCAGGTTGACAAATCTTATGAAAGTGTCCTGAGTTTTCTTCAGCCTTCCTTCCATTATCAAAGTCAACTGGTATATCACCAGTGTCATACGTGCTACACACCAATGTTTATATTCCTTTTGTGACCATCTCTCTAGTGGTTCTAGAGATTGCTATGTAATACTGTCTATCCCTTTTGCTTTATTTGGTATTAAGGCTTTCAAAGATAGTTTAAATTCTGATTCTAATACTGGATCTCCTATTTCTTTCCTATCGACTCCTGCTTCTTCTTCCCCCTCCAAGAACCCTCAATGTATTGTTTCCAGCCATCTACTCTCTACTCCGTATTTAACGGTGGTATTCCCACTGCACCCTTATTCCTACGGTCCTTGATTTTAATTTCACCGAGGGTTACTTTCACTTTTCTATACGTTGAGTCAGTCCTTCCGACAAACATTTACATTTCGATTTCCTCACATTTTCATGAATCCCTTTCCCCTTACATTCCTGCAGTTCTTATTTTCTTTTCTTTTATTTCTAAGTGACTTGTATATCTTTAGTCCTTAATTTCGCAGAAAATTTTAGAATTTCCTTCTTTCGTCGATCAAATGAAGTATTCTTTCTGTTATCCATTACTTCTTTTCAGCTTTCTTCCTAGTACCTATGTTTTTAATTCCAACTTCTGTGATCACCGTTTGTAGAGATGTCCATTCCTCTTCAACTGAACGGCTTACTGAGCAGTTCATTATCGCCGTTTCTATAGCCCCAGAAGGCTTCGTGCACATATCTTCATTTCTTAACACTTCTGTATCCCATTTCTTTGCGCACTGATACTTCATGATAAGTCGCTTAAACCTAATCTTCCTCTTCATGATCATTAATTTGTCCTAGGTAGCCCCTACAGTCCAATATCTGATTTCGTTAACTCGGCCTCAACATGATGTAATCTAACTGAAATCTTTCGATATCTCCCGTCATTTTCCACATATTCTTGTGATTCTTTAAAAGGTTATTAACTGTTACTAGCTGAAATTTGCTGAAGAACTCAATCGGTCCTTCGCCACTCTTATTCCCACTTTCTTATTCTCCGTCCCCTACAACGGCAGTCCAGTCCGCAGTGACTGTTAGAATTTCATCTCGTTTTACTTACTAAATTACCTGTTCAATATTCTCATGCACTTTCTCTATCTCTTCATCTGCTTCTTGCGACTTGGCATATATACCTGTCGGTGTTGGTTTGCTGTTGATTCTGACGAAAACAACCCATCATTGAACTGTTTACAGTAATTCCCTTTCTGTCCTGCTCCTTATTCATAACGACTCCTGCGTCCGTTGCATGATTTCTGATGCTGTTGATATTACCCTACAGTCATCTGACCTGAAATCCTCCTCTTCTCTCCAATTTACCACACTTATCCACACTACATTTAGATTGAGCCTTAGCATTCTTTTTTTTTTTTCTCAGAGATTTTCTGGCATCCCTACCACCCTCATAGAGGCCTTCAGTGTACTCTTTCGACTTACCTACTCTCTTCTCTGCATTTAACAGTAGAATTCCCATTACAGTCTAAATGTTATCACCCTTGCTTTTAATTTCAATGAAGATAGTTTTGATTTTTCTGTATGCTGAATCAGTCCTTCCGACAGTCACTTCTTATTTCGATTTCTTCATATTTTTCATGCAGCCGTTTCGCGTTAGGTCCCGCCATTTCCTATTCATTTCATTTGTAAGTGACTCGTATTTCTGTATTCCTGTAATTTTTTTGTCCAAGATGGCCCCTGAGTGATATCACAGGTATTTTCTCCGTCCGTTAAAAGAACTTATTTAAGAGGAAATAGTGTCAATTTAAATCTCCTGTGTTTTGTATAGCTGCTGTAGTGTCCGTTCTTGGCACACTACTGAACATTAGCGTTCCAGCAAAGCTTGTTCTTGAAAAAAAAATTGTTCTTTAGCTGAAGTCCCTATAATCGCGACGTAACCCGAAATTTTGCGCGACAGAAACACAGAAAATTCTATTCAAGTTTTCTTTATAGAACAAAATTCGTTTAAAAAAGACAGCTACTAGTTTCATCAGTGTCTATTGTCGCAATAAAAGTTTAATTAAACGTTCCTAAATCGTATGTAACTAACACATTTCGTATTGTTTACTAGTTAGATAGACGCGATTTAGGCCTAAATTTTCCGAGTTATGAACATTTAAAAAAGTGAACAAACACGCCTGATAACGTAAATTCTCTAAAGCAAAGTTATTACAAATTAATTGTTCCGTCATTGTATCTCTAAATCAGTACAAAAACAACAATCACCGCACATAAGGCCTTTGTGTCATTTTTTGTCTACACACAGCTAACATGGCTTCCTTGACAAATTTAAAACATTCTTTAAACTTAGTTATTCTTTCTAAACTGACAATGAGTGAGAAATATGAGAGCTGTTACAGGGTAGTGCGTAATGGGACATGTTGCCAATCTTGTAGGAAATATTTTCACTGGTGGAGTGGGGGGGGGGAGGGGATGCAGTGGTGAGAATATTGGGAGAACAGAAGAGGCTCTCACCTGGAACTGAAAATTATGCAGTAGGAACATTTTGATTGGAGGACAGGAAAGGAAAATCAATGCCCTCCAGGAACAGTTGGAGGAAGCGGGGAAGAAACTCATAAGGATCAAGGGAGATAGGTGGGAGGATGGGGGTTGGGAACTGGCAGCTGGTAGGAGGATAGGAAGAAAGACAACGCGATCAACACCAAAACAGGTATCTACTACTGCCAGAATTAAGTGGAGAAGAGCCTCAGGTAGAACGAGGAGCAGGAAATGTGTAGCACACTTCAACCACGGCCAAAAAGCCTGGGAATGTACTAAGTGTTAGGAAGAAGAAAGTGCTGCTGCTATGTAGTAGCCATGGGTGAGATGTACGCCCTCAGTTACTTGAAAGTTTAGGGGCAGCGTACCAGGCCACCAGTATCTCGAAGCCAAATGCAGGGCTAAGTCATGTGATAGAGGACCTCGGGTTTTATGTAAGGACTTTACAAAAGAGAACCATGTAGTGATAGTGGGTGGGGCGGGAAACAGTTCGGACAGAGATGGGGCATATGACATAGTTGGTGACCTGGAAAAGATAGCTACCCTGACTCACGGCACCAAAGTACACTTTGTTGAGCTGTTCCGGCGTCATGATTGATCTCACCTTGATGGAACTGTGAGGCGAATCAATGTGGGGTCAGGGATGGCTCTGAGGACAGCCAACTTTGCTCATGTTTCTCCTGTGCCCGTCGGGTCATCAACAGATGGAGTTTCACTAGGAATGGCCTACATCTAAACATCACTGGGAAGGGAAGATTGGTACAGGTGATTCATGAAAGTATAGGAGGTTGATCTCAGCCAAGCATGGTCAAATACCTGTTGTCATAGGTAGGAATAGTAGGTCTTTTTTAGGATAAATCCAAACAACAGATTCCCCTGCTTAAAGATTATCACCAGCAGTTTAAAAAATACTGAAACAATCACCGACAAGACAGATTTTAGCACTTCAAGTACCATACGTACCAGATGTCACAAAGAAAAACTAACCATTGGAAAGTGTAACACGGGGTATTTCACAGACTTAACAATCCTCGATCAAAACATGCAATCAATGATTAGAAGTTGAGCTCCAATCTTTGAACTGCACAGTAGTTTGTATTACTGAGCACTGGCGTAGAAACACAGAAATCCTACATGTACTATTATCATTGTATGGTAGGGCAAACTCTTACAGCAGAACTACTTCAAGGGGTGGAAGATCGTTCATTTACACCAGAAAAGGAACACCTTTCAAATCAAGACATTACCTCAGTACAGTAAGTAAAGTCAAACACTTTGAAATATCAGCTTTTAAATTAAGAGGGCTGGATATCACCAAGAAATTAGCCATTTTGTGTGTGTATAGATCTCCCAGTGGTAGTGTGGACACTTTTTTCAATAAATTAACAGAAGTTCTAGATAATGTCTCAAGTGCTAAGGTCAACATAATTCTGTGTGGGGACATTAACATCATCACCAATATCAGAAATGAATCCAGCAGCACCTTCATAGACATCCTTCAAAGTTTTGGCATGTCCCAATTGGTCAATAGTGCAACAAGTGTTACTGCAAGGACTGCATCAGTAATTGACCATGTGGACACAAATATGGACAGGGAAAAATGTTATGTAGCTGTAAAAGATCTCGGACTATCAGACCATCTCTGTCAAATAACAACAGTAAAATCAGGTATCTTATCATTCCCTAAACTACAAGCTTTCAAGCAACAGCTATCAGAAATCAAAATAAGAGATTTTTCAAAAGAACTAGAAAACCAAAGCTGGGATGAAGTGTATAAGGAAACGAATGTGAATATGAAAATCTCTAAAGTCTCCACATTGTTTAAATAGAACTTTGAAAAGTCATTTCCAATAGTATGCATGTCTGTATCAACACCTAACAAAAACAGATGGATAACAGCAGGTATTAAGAAGTCCTCCTAAACACTTAAACACCTCAGTTCAATAAAAAATATTCTCAATGATCCAGAAATCCTAAGTTTCTATCATAGATACAAAAAGCTCTATGGGAATGTGCTGACTGCTGCAAAAAAGTCATATGATGACAAAATAATATATAATGCAGAGAATAAAAGCAAAGTAGTCTGGGATGTTATAAAAAGGCTTAGTTGAAGTACCAATGTGTGTACTGAAACAATGCAAAGGGATGATACAAGGCGCCTTAACAAATATAATAAATGAATCCTTCACATCGGAAACATTTCCAGAGCAGTTAAAACAGGCAAGAGTTGTACCTTAACTTAATAAAGGTAATGCAGAAGACATGGAAAATTATGGGCTCATTTCCCAGCTGTCAGAATTCTCAAAAATAATACAAGCAATTATGAAAGACAGATTAATGAATTACCTGAATAAATACAATGAGTTAAGCGAATCACATGAGGCGTAGCGCCGTATAACGATCCTGCTTTGGAGGCGGTTAAGTGGGAGATGTGTCTCAGCTCTGGATAGTGAAGGTGGCGACGCGAGACTGGACGCGCACGTAGTTTATGTATCAGCCGATAGAGGACAATACTTGATAGGGGGACTGTGATTTTAGTTTCGATTGTGCCCACTAGAGTGCACTAAAGTAATAGAATGTTTTTCATAATGTGTTCTAGTATTTTCATAAAGTGTTATTATGTCTTTTTGTGTATGTAAAATGTTATAAATGTGTTTTAGCAATATGAATGATGCGTGAGTGTGATTTAAGGTTAATATGAAGATAATTGTTTAAAGAGTTTTATAGTAGGATTTAGTGTGGGAACACTTCGAAGAAGTATGGATATAGACAAAGGGGTTTTTATAGAATAGATTTGTAAAGTAAGTTTATGGTAAAGGGAGAGTTAATTCAAGTAAATAACTTTATGCATAAGCAAAACTTCAGCATATTAGATAATTAAGTCGGTAAAAAGTGCAGTCGTTAGGTTTACTATTTTGCGATTGGTTATAGACTGACGAGGGAGAGTGTTGTTTTGCTATTGGCTGTTGAGTAAACTGACCAATGGTAAAGCAATATTCTTCGCGGGCCTTTTCTCTGCTGGTAGAGAAGACTTAGAGTATTCTATGGAGGAGTCGAACCCTAGTCATGAAACAGATCGGACGTGTGTAGTAGTAGTTCCGATGGAAACGATAAGTTGCCGGATCTAGCAGTGTTTCATACATCAAAAGTGTTGGAAAGTGACGGCATAATTACTCCGATGTGTGTGTAGAAATTTCGGAATTTTTAAGTGAATGTTGTGACAAGAAAAGATAAATTCGGCGTGGCGTATTGAGCAAGTCGGTTGCTAAAAACTGTGACTGCATTTGGTACCGACAGACTTAATATTTGGCGAGCATTCTCAATCGAAAACAATCAGTATTTTTGTAGCTATTACGTGTTCGCGAAATGCAACACCATGAACTTGCTAACGTGAGTGAAAGGGATTGTGAGTGACTGTGTTAAGGCTAGCACGGGCTTGGCAGTGATACTTGTTCACCTAAGTTTCAGAATATATTAATTGAGCACAAAATTTCCAACCTTTCATTTCGTGTATCTCCCGAAACGTAATTTAGTGACTTAAATTGCAGCCTGGTTCTCGTCGAAGTACAGTAGGTTTCTATCGCCTTTCCTACTGATGATCTGCTGAGACAATGGTCACAGGTAGGTGCAGGTCCATCGTAAAGGGACGGAAAGAACCGCGCCGCCGCACACAGTTTGGTTTCTGAAGTGGCAAAAATACGGAGTCAGCCTTAGTAGAATTCACGAAATTTGTACCTGATGCTCTTTATGAAGATGAGTGATACAGCTGACCACAAGATTCTATCAAATAAATTAGAAACATTAGGCATAAGAGGGGTAGATAGTGACTGGTTTCGACCATACCTAGCAGATAGGGTACAAAGAATAGAGATAACACATAGTTCAAATAGATCCAATCATTTAGTAAAATACTTATCAGAACCAAAATACATAGGTATAGGGGTTCTGCAAGATATCATTGTTGTTGTTGTTGTGGTCTTCAGTCCTGAGACTGGTTTGATGCAGCTCTCCATGCTACTCTATCCTGTGCAAGCTTCTTCATCTCCCAGTACTTACTGCAACCTACATCCTTCTGAATCTGCTTAGTGTATTCATCTCTTGGTCTCCCTCTACGATTTTTACCCTCCACGCTGCCCTCCAATGCTAAATTTGTGATCCCTTGATGCCTCAAAACATGTCCTACCAACCTATCCCTTCTTTTAGTCAAGTTGTGCCACAAACTTCTCTTCTCCCCAATCCTATTCAATACCTCCTCATTAGTTACGTGATCTACCCACCTTATCTTCAGCATTTTTCTGTAGCACCACATTTCGAAAGCTTCTATTCTCTTCTTGTCCAAACTGATTATCGTCCATGTTTCACTTCCATACATGGCTACACTCCATACAAATACTTTCAGAAACGACTTCCTGACACTTAAATCTATACTCGATGTTAACAAATTTCTCTTCTTCAGAAAAGATTTCCTTGCCATTGCCAGTCTACATTTTATATCCTCTCTACTTCGACCATCATCAGTCATTTTACTCCCTAAATAGCAAAACTCCTTTACTACATTAAGTGTCTCATTTCCTAATCTAATCCCCTCAGCATCACCCGATTTAATTTGACTACATTCCATTATCCTGTTTTGCTTTTGTTGATGTTCATCTTATATCCTCCTTTCAAGACACTGTCCATTCCGTTCAACTGCTCTTCCAAGTCCTTTGCTGTCTCTGACAGAATTACAATGTCATCGGCGAACCTCAAAGTTTTTACTTCTTCTCCATGAATTTTAATACCTACTCCGAATTTTTCTTTTGTTTCCTTTACTGCTTGCTCAATATACAGATTGAATAACATCGGGGAGAGGCTACAACCATGTCTCACTCCTTTCCCAACCACTGCGTCCTTTTCATGCCCCTCGACTCTTATAACTGCCATCTGGTTTCTGTACAAATTGTAAATAGCCTTTCGTTCCCTGTATTTTACCCCTGTCACCTTCAGAATTTGAAAGAGAGTATTCCAGTTAACGTTGTCAAAAGCTTTCTCTATGTCTACAAATGCTAGAAACGTAGGTTTGCCTTTTCTTAATCTTTCTTCGAAGATAAGTCGTAAGGTTAGTATTGCCTCACGTGTTCCAATATTTCTACGGAATCCAAACTGATCTTCCCCGAGGTCCGCTTCTACCAGTTTTTTCCATTCGTCTGTAAAGAATTCGCGTTAGTATTTTGCAGCTGTGACTTATTAAACTGATAGTTCGGTAATTTTCACATCTTGGACCAATACTATTCCTGATATACATCAATGAATTTCCCAGCAGTGTTACTCGTGGTAAAAAAATTCTCTTCGCTGATGACAGCAGTATTATAGTCACTGAGAAAACTAGCGATATCCCTGCTGAGAAATCAAATGAAACTCTCAAGGAAGTTTATGGTTGGTCAATAAGCAATAAAACGACAGTGAATATAAAGAAAACTAATCTCATGAATTTCAGTTTGAAGAGGAAAAATGACACTGTTAAATTAAATGTAGATGGCACCTCTATAGACTGTGTAACAGATGCAAAATTTCTAGGAATGAGTACTGATTCTCAGTTGAAGTGGTTGGAACACACATGGGTACTTGCAAACAGAATGTCATCAGCATGTTATGCCCCTAGAATCCTATCATCAGTGTTCAACATGCAGTGGTTTTTAGTTACATATTATTCATATGTACACTCAATTATTAGCTATAGCATTCTTTTTTTGGGGAACAAACACACAAAATATGAACACAATCTTCAAACTCCAGAAAAGAGCCTTAAGAATAATAACCAAAAATGCTAGCCGAGCTCATTGCAAAGATCTGTTCAAAACACTGGGTATTTTAACTGCTCCATGTCAATACATTTACCAGTCAGCTGTACATGTCAAAAATAACATTGGTAGTTACTGCACTAACAGCTCTGTCCATGTCCATGCAACAAGAGCTAGACTTAACTTTCATTAACCAAGAAAAAATAAACATAAAACTCAAAACAGCTATTTCTACCAAGGAATAAAACTGTACAATAAATTACCAAAAGCGATTAAAGAAATTGCAGAAATACACTTACTTAAAATGGAAGCTAAAAAGTATCTGTATGCAATACATTTTATACATTGAAGAATTACTTAGATAAAACAGAGTAGGGGCTTGACAAAAAATGTTTTACAAATAAATAATAATAATTATAAAACATCCAACATTCCACATAACACCTTCACGTTATGTTTCTTTCCTTCTTTTTTCCTTCCTAGAAATACTTACCCACAAGCTATGCATGGCACAATACTTACACCTCTTCCTCTTCCTGAGCTCAACATCTCATTATAGAGGGATGCTGACTCAGTTTTCCAGGATAGCAAATGGGAAGTTGTGGTACAGATAATGGCCCAGAGATCACCTGTGTGTGTGTGTGTGTGTGTGTAGTGAGTGAAGTGTTATTAAACAATGTGTGTGTAGTGTGTGCAGTGACTGGTAGTGAGATATGAGTGAACAGTGTGGCATTACATTATTTAATAAGTTATTTGGAAAAAAGGTATTGTATACCAGGAGTAAATCTGATGATTGTCTCTAACAAGAAGTCTGTAAATATATGTGTACACGAATTAGCTTACTTTAAATTGGTCTAAACTTCTAAATACTTTGACATGTCCTATATCCTTGTAAAAAGAGGTCTACAGATGAATAAAGTTACTACTACTACTTCGAATCCAAATATTAATAACAGACAACAGAACTTACTAACCCAAAATCTTACGCCAGCTGTTGACTCACTCCTCCAGTAACCAAATATTTGGTTTTGTATAATTAAAGATAAAACCCCAGTTTTGATATGTACTCTGCAACTTTCGAAGTTGTGATTTGCGTTGTCCTTATCTTCTGCAAAAGTGACTTGGTCACTAGTAAAATGCGGAAACACAATTTGTTATGTGGTACCGCCAGACATCACGGTGCCGCAGTAAAGTCAGCAAAGCGTATCGATACCAAAGACATTAGCGAGATCTTCAAGCAATCCGCAACGATGTGTGGGGTACCATCCTGAAGACGACACCCCCCTTTCAGAGCAGCAGTACCCTCGACCAGAGATCAATACAGAGAGGAACAAATAAGCACCAGAGGAATCTCATCTGAAGGAATCAACATCGTAGTGCAAGACCAACGAGTTGCTAAGGTTTCTCATAAACCTGTACTGATTTAAATGTCAAATTTTGTATTTCAAGAGAACAGTTCGTCAATTAGTGCATCGAGTGATACGTTGCTAGTCCGTGACAGTTGTAAATTATTCAGCAGTCCTCTGGCGAAGAAATGTGTCCAAACTCAAGTGAATCTCTTATTTATGAATGTAACACAAGGAAGTCATGTGTCCTGTGTTATAGTTTGATGAGCCTTCTCCCAGAGCAATCAAAGAACCCTTAGCTATGGCCAGCAAAAGTAATTTCGTATGATCATAATAGGTTATGTCAATTACGAGCTACTTTTCTTAGAATAATTTATTAATAGTAAATACATAATTTTCAAAATAACACAGATATAACCACATCCAGCAACATAGAAAAATTTCTTTAGCTATTCGTGCATTATGCAACTCTCAGAATTTTTCCACAGTAATTAGCATTTCTTTCTTTTATAGGATAGAGTTACAATATCAGCAATACCAGCAGTTTGAAAGTCAAAATTTCTTTATTTTCTTCTTCCTCTATTATTATTATTATTATTATCTTATCTAGGCCGCATTATTGCCCTGCTGAGTTTGTGTCATCATCTAAGGATGTAAAAACGACAACGTTACCTGTTGCAAAGAGAAGCATAACGTTTTGTTCCTGTAGCGGGCCAACGACTATCCACATGTGACATGTTCGCTGAGACCTCTGAGTCGTAACAGCCGAAAGTAAAATTATCTGCTTCACAAATAATATCTTCTCCATATCGCTGGACTGTTACGATATTACAGACACCACTTGAAAAAGAACTTTTGGACCTGATCTAGCTTCTGACATAATAGAAGATAACTCAACTGAAGTGCTTTATTCCGTACTATGCTAATCCTATTTTGTAACTTTATTTTCAGTGCCCATTGTGCACTAAATATTCCCTCTCCCTTATTCAGCAGCTTTTACAGATCAAATAACTTACGGGTTTGCTGCTGGGTGACGTCGTCGAACACCGCCGATATTTCGACAGGAGCACACCTTGCCACTCTCAAGGCACAAATGCAAGGAAGAAAAAATGTATAAGAAAATTTAATACCTCTGTTCACAGAGGAGAAACAAGGAATACACCACACACAGAACAAGTGCCTTGAGTATGGCAGGGTGTGCTCCTGTCGAAATATCGGCGGTGTTCGACGAAGTCACTCAGCAGAAAACCCGCAAGTTATTTGAACATTCGATTCGTCGGGAAAAGTTAAGGTCTCACAGCTTTTACAGAGTTGGCTTATTGTAAAACAAAATCTCACAAATTCGCTACTTCGTCCAAAAACTTTCAGATGGGTTGCTGGCTCTGTATTAGGATTTCCCTACATTCGCATCAGTCGTCCTCAGCAGATCCTCACCTCTTTATTGTGTACCAGCCGCAGACGATTGTATGATTTCCTGATGGGGTATGAAGCGAGTGACCCGCAGGAAGTTCCTGTCAATTCGTAAACTGGATTGACTTCTATCTCATAACACTGTTTGATCCTATGTAAACTCTGTGGAAGAAAATTCATTAATCTAGAAGCTCTTTAACCACTGTGGCACACAAACGGGAAACTACAACGAGATGGCTGAGGTTCTAAATTCCGTCTTTCACTTGAAGAAGAGAAACCACAACGTCAGCTGCACGAGAGCACTGAAATAGTTTCACGTGTCTGACGTCGGTATTTCTCTTTCATCATGTATACAGGTTGATTCAGCTGACTTCATATTGGTTTTAAGCAACCTGCAATACGTTCGAAAACCACGTGCGAGAGTTTCATATTCCCTCGCTCACCCCGCGCAAATTATTAGTGCTACATAAAATGTGAACAGGATCTTTTATTGTAGGAAATTTAATGTAATAAAATTTTGGACTGGGGTATGTTTTCGCTAAAGCCAGTAGTTTTCGAATTATTCGAGAAAAATTTACAAAAATGGTCTAAACGGTAATAAATCGAAAAAAGTGACTCCCAATGGAAGCTCATCCGAGTGCAAGATTCTCCTCCCGTCGGGTAGACAGTTCACGGGGTGCATGTCTTTCGATTTGACGCCACTTCGGCAACGTGCGCGTCGAGGGGCGGAGAAAATTTCCGACCCAGCCGGGAATCGAAGAAGGGCCCTTAGAATTGACATTCTGTCGCGCTTACCACTCAGCTACCGGGTCGGACAGTGCAAGATTTAACTACATTAAATTTCTTTTCGAATGATCTTGTTCACTTTTCCTGTAGGACTAATAATTAGCGCGTAACGAGCGAGAGAATATGAAGCTGCACTGGATACCATCGACAAGCTTATGGCTAATGCTCGATGTTGGGGCGACACCGGGGCGCTGGTGACGAGACCTGGGAAAGTACTGCTGCCGTTGGAATCCCTGGTGCCCTGGGCGAAAGGCGTAAAAGGGAACGGGTCAAGCGAATAGCTCCCTAGGCCTTAGCAACAGGTACGAGGTGCTACGCAGTGTTGATCTACATCTACATCTACATTCATACTCCGCAAGCCACCCAACGGTGTGTGGCGGAGGGCACTTTACCTGCCACTGTCATTACCTCCCTTTCCTGTTCCAGTCGCGTATGGTTCGCGGGAAGAACGACTGTCTGAAAGCCTCCGTGCGCGCTCTAATCTCTCTAATTTTACATTCGTGATCTCCTCGGGAGGTATAAGTAGGGGGAAGCAATATACTCGATACCTCATCCAGAAACGCACCCTCTCGAAACCTGGCGAGCAAGCTACACCGCGATGCAGAGCGCCTCTCTTGCAGAGTCTGCCACTTGAGTTTATTAAACATCTCCGTAACGCTATCACGGTTACCAAATAACCCTGTGACGAAACGCGCCGCTCTTCTTTGGATCTTCTCTATCTCCTCCGTCAACCCGATCTGGTACGGATCCCACACTGATGAGCAATACTCAAGTATAGGTCGAACGAGTGTTTTGTAAGCCACCTCCTTTGTTGATGGACTACATTTTCTAAGCACTCTCCCAATGAATCTCAACCTGGTACCCGCCTTACCAACAATTAATTTTATATGATCATTCCACTTCAAATCGTTCCGCACGCTTACTCCCAGATATTTTACAGAAGTAACTGCTACCAGTGTTTGTTCCGCTATCATATAATCATACAATAAAGGATCCTTCTTTCTATGTATTCGCAATACATTACATTTGTCTATGTTAAGGGACAGTTGCCACTCCCTGCACCAAGTGCCTATCCGCTGCAGATCTTCCTGCATTTCGCTACAATTTTCTAATGCTGCAACTTCTCTGTATACTACAGCTGTCAGTGCGGGATACAACTCCTGCCGGGCCAGCAGCCGATTTTCGTGCCCGGTTTGAACAAGTGCAAAGGTCGGATATTCTTGTCAATGGGAGCTCAAGTGTTAGGCGGGTGATGGAGCTCCTGAGGGAAATGGCACGCAAGGTGGGAAAGAATGACAGTCAGCACTCGGTATGTTTACCAGGGGGTCTCGTCAGTGGTGTGGAAGAGGCACCGCCGGCAGCTGTCGACTGCACTGGGTGCAACCGGCTGCATACAGTGGAAAATGTCGGCAAGTGACACCTGCCACTTGGGTACTGGGGGCATCCTCGGTTCCTTTCAGCGGACGGCTGATTTGGTGAAGGCAGCTAGCATCGTTCGTGGTGTGCAGGCTAAGTTGCCTATTTGTAGAATCGTATCCAGGGTCGATCACCGTTCTTTGGTTTGGAGCAGAGTGAAAGGTCTAAATCAGAGACTCAGGCGACGCTGCGACGGTATCACAAGCGAATTTCTCGATTTGCGCTATCGGATGTTGAACTGTATCGTTCCGCTTGACATGTCAGGCGTGAACTACAATCGGGAAGCTGCTAATAGGTTTAGGGAGCACGTGTGGCGTGCACACGGGTCTTTTTAGTTTAGAGAAACCTTCCGTTGGGATCGAAAACGATTTGCGTGATAAATTAGTCACAATGTCCTCAGAGAATGTTCGTTCTCACAGATCAGAGGTAAGAAGGTAGTAATCTGCAGGGAAATCCAAGGAACGGTTCTAGAATTAGCATTGCTTACCCAAGGCTATAATGCACAGATAGTATTAGGGGCAAAAATTTGGTAGAAACCTGACGTGAATGACAAGGAAATCCTACGTTTCGATTGCAATGTTAATCGTAAGGATAGGTTAGTCGTCTATGGTGACGGTGTGGTTATTTCAGAAAAGGATTCGATAAAATGTAGCGAGGTTATCACGTATTACAGTGTGAATTAATCTTGGTGAAATTAACTATCAACGTGCGTTCAAAAATGATAATCGGATGCCTTTATGGACCGCCTCGGTCAGGAGCTCTAGTGGTAGAGCGTTTTAGTCATACCGTCTACATCTACATCGATACTCCGCAAGCTACCTTACGGTGCGTGGCGAAGGCTGCCCTGTACCACTACTGGTCATTTCTTTTCCTGTTCCACCCGCATGTACAGCGAGGGAAATACGACTATCTATATGCGTCCGTGTAAATCCTGATTTCTCGTGTCTTATCCCCGTGATCCTTACGCGCAGCATATGTTGGCGGCAGTAGAATCGTTTGGCAGTCGCTTCAAATGCCGGTTCTATAAATTTTCTCAATAATATTTCTCGAAAAGCATGTCGCCTTCCCTACAGTGATTCACATTTGAGATCCTGAAGCATCTCCCTAACATTTATGTCTTGTTCGAACCTACTGGTAACATATCTAACAACCTGCTTCTGAATTTCTTCGATTTCTTCCTTCAGTCCGCCCTGGTACGAGTCCCAAACACTCGAGCAGTACTAAAGAAAAGGTAGCACCAGCGTCGTATATGCGGTCTCCTTGCCACGTGAACCACTCTTTCCTAAAATTTCCCAACAAAATGAAGTCTACCATTCGCCTTTCCTCTGTTCACGTGTTCATTCGATTTCATATCATTTTGCATCATTTTGCTCAGATATTCAAACGTGTTTACTATGTCGAACAGGACGCTAGTAATACAGTATCCGAACATTACAGGTTTACATTTTTCCTCACTTAGAGCTATCCGTCATTCGTCACCCAAACTGGAAATTATGTCTAAGTCGTCTTGTATCTTTCTAAAGTCACTTCGCTTCGACACCATACCGTACCCCACAGTGCCATCAGCAATAGCCGCAGATTGTTGCGCAACCTGTCCGCCGGATCATTTATTATGTACAGAAGAACAGCAGTCTTATCATACTTCCATCGGGCACTCATGACGATACTCTTGTCTTTGATGAAAACTCGCCATTTTTATTTACTTATATTATTTCTTTATTTGTCCATATGAATCCCTTTTTCAGTACATATATCGTACACAAAATATTGGACAGAAAACCTTTTTATCTACTCGATTTTCAATCATCAAACATGCATTATTTAAATTTTATACAGTTAATAATTACAATTTTTAAATACAGTATATTTTTAGCTTATTTCTACAGATAAAGATACAAATTACATTTTTTTTTTGCATGAGATGGTGTGAGGTTGAATAGTATCAGTTTTTCAGAAGGTAGGCTGCAACAGACTTTTTAAATCTCTGTAGTTCAGGAAGAGATTTTATATGTCTTGGTAATCTGCTGTAAACTTTTTTTCCTGCAGGATATACGTCTTTTTGGCATAGTGGGGTGTTACAATGATTAACAAGTATGTCACTGTCTGAGCTGGTACTGTAATCATGGACACTTTTGTTTTGAGGATAAAGGTCTTCTTTTCCCAATATACTTTTTTTGACATGCATGACTACTTCTAGTATATAAATGTAAGGAGGGGGTAAGATCTTTAGATCTTTAAAAAAAGGTTTGCGTAGTTTTCTCCTGCTCACTTGTTTCATTACTCTTATAATTGCTTTTTGTTTCCTGGAAGCTGTTATGGCCTGGTTTACATTTCTCCAGGAAATGATACCGTACTTCAGTATTGAATGTACACGAGCAAAGTATACAGCCCTAACCGTATCTGCACAAGTACTGTTGTAAGGAATTCTTACTACATAGCCCATTTTTGCTACTTTTGAATGTAGAGATGTGATATGAGTGCTCCATTTAAGATTTTCCTGGATATGAATCCCAAGAAATTTAGTTTCATTGACAGCACTAATAATTTAGGTATCTATACATTGAGGAGAACGTACTGAGTTCTGTCACTTAATAAGTCTTAGATGCCACTCACCTATCTGTGAATTTATTCCAGCCTGCAATGGCGCACAATGTCAAATGCTTTCCGGAAATTTATAAATATGGAAACGGTGTGTTGCCCTTCATCCTTTTTTTTGTGCTTGAGCCTTTGTCCCGCAGTTTTCACAGGGTCGGCACTGTTAGAATCTCATTTGGCATGGTTAATTCGAAGGGGTGGGGGTGGCCAGATGCCTTTCCTGCCATCACCCTGTACCCCCCGCCCTCCAAGGATGGAATCAGTGTACGCCAGATATCTGAGTCTGTGAAAGAGTGCGAAAGTGTTGCAAATGTCTCCGAAGCTTTTAACTGAGGCGGGACGTGGGGATCAGCACGGTGTTCACCTATCTGGATGTAGAAAACCGCCCAAAAACCACATCCAGGCTGGCCGGCGCACCGGCCCTCGTCGTTAATCCACCAGGCGGATTCGATCCGGTGTCGGCCCGCCAACCCGATTCAACGTAGCAGCGCATTAGCTCTCTTGGCTAATCTGGCGGGTGTTACTCTTCATCAATTGATTGAAGTATATCATTTCAGAAAAGGGAAGCAAAGTTTCGTAAGAGCGATGCTTCCTAAAACCATGCTGATTCGTGGACATATATTTTTCAGTATCAGTAACAGGGTGTGACTTCAAATTGCCAAGTCTTAATTGGGAGCGTCATTTTTTCAAAACTAGTGCCAGTGACCGGGATTCATGAGATATTGTTCTGAATGTCTTGCCTGAGGATTAATTTGAGCAGATAATTAGAGAACCAACTCGTGAGGGTAACGTCTTAGTCCTCCTGGTAACAAATAGACCTAAACTTATCGAATCAGCTAATGTCGACATCTATGACAATGCGTCGTACAAAGAATGTTAAGAAAGGTAGGAAACTATTTTTTCTTAGCAAGAGTGACGGGATACAAATTTTAGATTATATGGGCAGTCAGCATGAAATATGTGGCGATCAGGGTGAAGACATGGGAAACAAACGGAAAAATTCAAAGACATCGTACAATATGCTCTGAAGACGAACGTTCTGAGTGAGGTCTAAAGGGATGGGGAAGACCCACCATGGTTTTAATAGCCGTGTTAGAAAACTGCTACGTAAACCAAGAGAATTTCATCACAGATTCAAGAGAAAATCTAGCTGACAAACAAAAGCTGAACGAAGAGAAAATGAGCGTTGCGAGAGCAATAACAGAAGCATTCAATGACTTTGAAAGTAAAACTTTGTCAACCGATCTGAATATTAATCTAAAATCAGTTAGTGGGTCAAAGTCATCTATTCATTTACTCAGTCGCCATACTTGCACCGGAACGCAAGATAACAGAGAGAACGTCGAAATACTCAATTCGGTATTCGGAAATTGTTTCACTGCGGAAGACCGTACCACGGTCCCTCTTTTCGAAGGTCGTACTAACGTCGAAATGGCAAGTGTTGAGATAACTGATTGGAGAACAGAAAAAAAAACAACTACAATCGCTTAGTAGCGGAAAGGCGCCAGGACGAGATGAGTTACCTATAAGATTCTACAAAGACTGTGCGAAGGAACTTGTTCCCTTTTCTACAGTAGCTGAGCAGCGAAGGGTACTTAGCGACTGGAAGAAAGTGCAGGTCATTTGCGTTTTTAAGAATAACCTTAGGAAAGATGCACACAAGTGTAGACCTATATTATTGACATTAATCTGTTGTAGAATAATGGAACATGTTCTATGCTCAAAAATTATGCCGTTTTTGGGGAACGAAAATCTCTCTAAATTTGAATATGGATTCCGCAAACAGAGATTCTGCGAAATTCAGCATGCTTGTTCCTCCATCCTCCATTAGCGACGTAGACAATGGCGCTCTCGTTGATGCCATGTTCATTTAGTTCAGGAAAGCATCTGACATAATCCTACACTGTTGGTAAGTGAAAAAAATACGAGCTTATCGATTATCGGAGCAGATTTGCGCCTGGATTCAAAACTTCCTTGCAGATAAAGCTGAACATGTCACTATTAACGGTACAAAATCAACAGTTGTTATGGTAATTTCTGGAGTACAACAAGAAAGTGTGATAGGCCGGTTGCTGTTTGAAATATATTTAAATAACCTAGTAAAAAGCGCCGGGTGCTCTTTAACGCTGATTGCAGATGATACTGTTGTCTATAGTAAAGTTGCAACGCCTGAAGATAGTAACGATTTGCAGAACGACCTGCAGAGAAGTTATGAATGGTACAGGCTCTGGCAGTTGACCGTGAACGTAAATAAATGTAACATATCATGCACACATAGGAAAAGAAATCAACTACTATACAGCTACACAACTGATGACAAACCGATGGAAACAGTATCTACCGTAAAATTTCTGGGAGTAAGTATTCGGAGCGACCTTAAGTGGAATTACCACAAATAGTGGGAAAAGCAGATGACAGGCTCAGATTCATGGGAAGAAACTTAAGGAAATATAGCTCATCCACGAGGCAAGTGGCTTATAGGGTGCTTGTTCTGCCGATTCTTGAGTATTGTTCACTAATCTGGGATCCCTACCAGATAGAACTGATAGAGGAGAGAGAGATGATCCAACGAAAGTTGTCGCGTTCCGTCACGGGATCGTTTAGCTGGCGAGAGAGCGTTACGGAGATACTAAACATTGTTGACAGGCTTTACAAGGAGGCCTTGTGCATCGTGGAGAGTTTCACTATTGTAATGTCGAGAGAGTACTTTCTGGGAAGATTCAGACATCGTACTGCTCCTCCCCCCCTTCCCCCCACACGTCTCACGTAATGGTCACGAGGAGAAAATTCGAGCAATGAGAGCCAATACAGAGGCTTACCGACAATCATTCTTTTATTTGTGAGTGGAACAATGTTGGCGGGCGCAGTTAGTGGCACAAAAGTATCCTCCGCCACTCACCATTCGGTGGTTTGCGGAGTATAATGTAGATGTAGATGAAAATATCGAAAATGGTTTTTGATGGTACTGCGGGTTGCGTTAAACCTACACTTAGGGGCAACTGACTCACGTGTATGTACGGCTGCAGAATCATGAAAGTATAGTATTTATCCGAAAGAACAGACACCACAAAAATAATTGTAGTAAGAGTCTTTAGAAATTAGCTTCAGCTAAGAATTTCAGTTCTTGACAGACTGTCAGTACAGTTTACTGTAGCGTCATACGAGAAAAAGCCCATTACAGTCTCTATAAGCTCTTTCTTCCCTAAGGCTATTATGAAGAACTGACTTCTCATGTTTTTTTCTAGTTTTTGGATTTTGGACTTGAACACAACCGCAAAAAAGTTGCGAGTGTCATCTTTTCCATGTACTCCCTAATTTTTCTCTTGTTCTTAATAGCTGATTATTCTCTAATTTTATTTATCCTTTTGTTTCTTCGTGTGGTCCTGCTATTTCTCTGCTCTCGAAATCCCTGAAATTTTATTCCTAATACCTGTATGTTGTTATGTTGGAGTTATCACGTCGTTTGGTGCTACCCATTTCATTTCATATCCAAAGAAGCGAAATCAACTTTTTCTTATGGTATATTCTTTGAAGAGGGCTTCTGTACAAAAAGATGCCTTCAGTTGTTCTTGGTAACTCCAAGATTCTTTTAATATCTCTCCGTGAAACTGTTTTGTTCGTCTTTAACATTATTCACATTCGTTTCGTGTTAGGTTAGTTAATCTTATCTTACTGTCAGTGATAAATGTACGCTCTCGGTTCATTTGTTATCTGCGTTTTCTTATCACATTATGCTTTGTTAGATGGGTACCGACTTCCTCGCCCTCATTAATCGACTCTTTATCTTCAGTAAAGGGTGTCATGGTTCTGGGACCTACAGTTAACCAATAATAAATCTGCATTAGTTCCTGGTGCAATAACAGAGGCGGTAGGTGTTATCTGGTCGAGCCTTATGTAGGAGGCACCTAAATCGTTATGTTCCCCGCTCGGATCTCAGCGTAAGGCATAAGGAATCGCAGGAGCTGGCGAACATTAGCACCACGGTGTTGCGAGCGATAGTGCGCTAGTAAACCGTGATTTAGAAGCACAAGTCACCCTTCTTATCTCCTATTTTACCAGAGACTCTGTTCCCACTCACGCGTCGTAGATTGCAGCCGTTAGGGAGTGAGGAATCGATGTAGCAGAATTAATCACTGTGTACTAGCTAGGAAGTTATGTGTGAGTTGGAGGATAGGGATCGAGCCAGCAGCAACTGTATTACGGGGCGTTAGTTGCGGGCCGAAAGTTAAGCCCTGATTTAGTGCAGCGCGCCCATGCCGCCCACTTACACCGCCCACCCCCAACAGCCATCTACATCGCTGCTTCCACCTGCCATGCCAAGGCTACATGAACCCTCCGGGGCTTAGGCTCCTAACTCCCAAGTCCAGGTAAGGCTACAGATAGAGTTTGAAATGAGCTCATTCACTCAGCGATGTTGGACAGTTATAAGATAACAACATAAAAAAAGTTATTCGCAGGTGCCTCCTGGATTTCCAAAGACGACGGTTGCACGAAAAGTATAATAGATGCAGAAAATCATTGTATACAGCATAGATGTTCAACCCGCGGCCCACGGGCCGCATGTGGTACAAAGCAAGTAGCAATGTGGCCCAAGAAGTGAGCTTCTATCGCGCTATCGGTAGTAATAATAATAACAATAACTATAATAATATATCCATAAATTCCGGTTACGTAAAGTAATGATTAACCTTGTAACTAGGCTGATTAGGTTTTTATGTTGGTAACGCACTTAGCGCTCTGTATGAAAATCTCTGACTGTGCTGTGTGCAGTCTGTGGCTGGTTTGCATTGTTGGAATTTTCTATTGTAGTGATGGGCAGTTAGATGTGAACAGCGCATAGCGTTGCGCAGTTGGAGGTGAGCCGCCAGCAGTGGTGGATGTGGGGAGAGAGATGGCGGAGTTTTGAGAGCGGATGATCTGGACGTGTGTCCATCAGAGAGAGAAAATTTGTAAGACTGTATGTCATATATAATGACTTTTGAACACTGTTAAGGTAAATACATTGTTTGTTCTCTATCAAAATCTCTCATTTGCTAACTATGTCTGTCAGTAGTTAGTGCCTTCAGTAGTTAGAATCCTTTATTTAGCTGGCAGTATTGGAGCTCGCTGTATTGCAGTAGTACGAGTAACGAAGATTTTTGTCAGGTAAGTGATTCATGAAAGGTATAGGTTATTATTAGTCAGGGCCATTCTTTTGTAGGGATTATTGAAAGTCAGATTGCGTTGCCCTAAAAATATTGTGTGTCAGTTTAGTGATGATCAGAATAAGTAAAGAGAGAAATGTCTGAGTACGTTCAGTTTTGCTCAGCTGTTTGAAAATCAAATAAAGTAGGGGGTTTACCAGCACAGTAATTCACTAATTTTTCTAAGGGGACGTTTCAACCTAAACGAAATCCTAAAGGCAGAATCAAATACGCAGCCATACATTTGATCTGATGCAGGAATCTGAAAAATCGATTTCACGATTTTCGAAAGAAGTACTCAAAGTTTTTTATTTATGTAAAAAAAGTTTCAAACAAAATAGGTACGTTGCCAGATGATTGGCAAATGGAACTCATACACTAGCAGTCTGACGTCCAGCTAAAGAAAACATTTGGTTTGTATCCTTGCTGGACGTTTACAAATCATGCCTGCCCTGGACAAATATCCCTTGTTGCACAGTCATGGGTTATACATACCATCTTTGTTAGAAAGTATGTACGTTTCTGAAGAGTTATTTTCAAGAGTAAAGCACTCAAAGCCTAAAAATAGAACCAAGGTCTCAGATGAACGTCTTGAGTACATCCTGAGAACTGCAACCACTTCGATCGAACATAATGCTGATACATTAGTTTCTTAAATTCTTAGCCTAATATCCCATGAATTCTATGATTTGTAATTATTTACATATAAAATTACTCAAGAAATCTCATATGTAAAATATCATATAGATTCTACACTCCTGGAAATGGAAAAAAGAACACATTGACACCGGTGTGTCAGACCCACCATACTTGCTCCGGACACTGCGAGAGGGCTGTACAAGCAATGATCACACGCACGGCACAGCGGACACACCAGGAACCGCGGTGTTGGCCGTCGAATGGCGCTAGCTGCGCAGCATTTGTGCACCGCCGCCGTCAGTGTCAGCCAGTTTGCCGTGGCATACGGAGCTCCATCGCAGTCTTTAACACTGGTAGCATGCCGCGACAGCGTGGACGTGAACCGTATGTGCAGTTGACGGACTTTGAGCGAGGGCGTATAGTGGGCATGCGGGAGGCCGGGTGGACGTACCGCCGAATTGCTCAACACGTGGGGCGTGAGGTCTCCACAGTACATCGATGTTGTCGCCAGTGGTCGGCGGAAGGTGCACGTGCCCGTCGACCTGGGACCGGACCGCAGCGACGCACGGATGCACGCCAAGACCGTAGGATCCTACGCAGTGCCGTAGGGGACCGCACCGCCACTTCCCAGCAAATTAGGGACACTGTTGCTCCTGGGGTATCGGCGAGGACCATTCGCAACCGTCTCCATGAAGCTGGGCTACGGTCCCGCACACCGTTAGGCCGTCTTCCGCTCACGCCCCAACATCGTGCAGCCCGCCTCCAGTGGTGTCGCGACAGGCGTGAATGGAGGGACGAATGTAGACGTGTCGTCTTCAGCGATGAGAGTCGCTTCTGCCTTGGTGCCAATGATGGTCGTATGCGTGTTTGGCGCCGTGCAGGTGAGCGCCACAATCAGGAGTGCATACGACCGAGGCACACAGGGCCAACACCCGGCATCATGGTGTGGGGAGCGATCTCCTACACTGGCCGTACACCACTGGTGATCGTAGAGGGGACACTGAATAGTGCACGGTACATCCAAACCGTCATCGAACCCATCGTTCTACCATTCCTAGACCGGCAAGGGAACTTGCTGTTCCAACAGGACAATGCACGTCCGCATGTATCCCGTGCCACCCAACGTGCTCTAGAAGGTGTAAGTCAACTACCCTGGCCAGCAAGATCTCCGCCGTTCCACAGGACTACATCCAGCATCTCTACGATCGTCTCCATGGGAGAATAGCAGCCTGCATTGCTGCGAAAGGTGGATATACACTGTACTAGTGCCGACATTGTGCATGCTCTGTTGCCTGTGTCTATGTGCCTGTGGTTCTATCAGTGTGATCATGTGATGTATCTGACCCCAGGAATGTGTCAATAAAGTTTCCCCTTCCCGGGACAATGAATTCACGGTGTTCTTATTTCAATTTCCAGGAGTGTATGTTTTTTTTTAGAACAAAAATCGTGATTTAAGAAATACTTGATTACTTAAATGTCCTAATTATATTCAACGACTCTCTCTTTTTTGCTTACAGGTTAATGTTACGTTGTTAAGTATATTATGTGCTGCTCCAAAAATACTCGTCTTCTACATTTACGTCAACATGGATACTCTGCAAATCACATTTAAGTGCCTGGCAGAGGGTTCATAGCACGTGGAAAGAATGAGCACCTGTATCTTTCCGTACAACCTCTGATTTCCCTTATTTTATCGTGGTGATCGTTTCTACCTAAGTCGGTCGGTGTCAACAAAATATTTTCGCATTCGGAGGAGAAAGTTGGTGATTGGAGTTTCGTGAGAAGATTCCGTCGCAACGAGAAACACATTTCTTTTAATGATGTCCACACCAAATCCTGCATCATTTCTGTGACACTCTGTCCCATATTTCGCGATAATACAAAACGTGCTGCCTTTCTTTGACATTTTTCGATGTACTCCATCAGTCCTATCTGGTAAGGATCACACACAGCGCGGCAGTATTCTAAAAAAGGACGGACAAGCGTAGTGTAGGCAGTCTCCATAATAGGTCTGTTACATTTTCTAAGTGTCCTGCCAATAAAACGCAGCCTTTGGTTAGACTTCCCCACAACATTTTCTATGTGTACTTTCAATTTAAGTTCGTAATTGTATTACCTAAGTAAGTAGTTGAGTTTACGGCTTTTAGATTAGACTGATTTATCGTGTAACCGAAGTTTAACGAGTTTCTTTTAGCACTCATGTGGAGTATCTCACACTTTTCGTTATTTAGGGTCAACTGCCACTTTTTGCACCATTCGGATATTTTTTATAAATCTTTTTGCAGTTTGTTTTGATCTTCTGATGACTTTATTAGTCGATAAACGACAGCGTCATCTGCAAACAACCGAAGACGGCTGCTCAGATTATCTTCCAAATCGTTTATATACACTCCTGGAAATTGAAATAAGAACACCGTGAATTCATTGTCCCAGGAAGGGGAAACTTTATTGACACATTCCTGGGGTCAGATACATCACATGATCACACTGACAGAACCACAGGCACGTAGACACAGGCAACAGAGCATGCACAATGTCGGCACTAGTACAGTGTATATCCACCTTTCGCAGCAATGCAGGCTGCTATTCTCCCATGGAGACGATCGTAGAGATGCTGGATGTAGTCCTGTGGAACGGCTTGCCATGCCATTTCCACCTGGCGCCTCAGTTGGACCAGCGTTCGTGCTGGACGTGCAGACCGCGTGAGACGACGCTTCATCCAGTCCCAAACATGCTCAATGGGGGACAGATCCGGAGATCATGCTGGCCAGGGTAGTTGACTTACACCTTCTAGAGCACGTTGGGTGGCACGGGATACATGCGGACGTGCATTGTCCTGTTGGAACAGCAAGTTCCCTTGCCGGTCTAGGAATGGTAGAACGATGGGTTCGATGACGGTTTGGATGTACCGTGCACTATTCAGTGTCCCCTCTACGATCACCAGTGGTGTACGGCCAGTGTAGGAGATCGCTCCCCACACCATGATGCCGGGTGTTGGCCCTGTGTGCCTCGGTCGTATGCACTCCTGATTGTGGCGCTCACCTGCACGGCGCCAAACACGCATACGACCATCATTGGCACCAAGGCAGAAGCGACTCTCATCGCTGAAGACGACACGTCTACATTCGTCCCTCCATTCACGCCTGTCGCGACACCACTGGAGGCGGGCTGCACGATGTTGGGGCGTGAGCGGAAGACGGCCTAACGGTGTGCGGGACCGTAGCCCAGCTTCATGGAGACGGTTGCGAATGGTCCTCGCCGATACCCCAGGAGCAACAGTGTCCCTAATTTGCTGGGAAGTGGCGGTGCGGTCCCCTACGGCACTGCGTAGGATCCTACGGTCTTGGCGTGCATCCGTGCGTCGCTGCGGTCCGGTCCCAGGTCGACGGGCACGTGCACCTTCCGCCGACCACTGGCGACAACATCGATGTACTGTGGAGACCTCACGCCCCACGTGTTGAGCAATTCGGCGGTACGTCCACCCGGCCTCCCGCATGCCCACTATACGCCCTCGCTCAAAGTCCGTCAACTGCACATACGGTTCACGTCCACGCTGTCGCGGCATGCTACCAATGTTAAAGACTGCGATGGAGCTCCGTATGCCACGGCAAACTGGCTGACACTGACGGCGGCGGTGCACAAATGCTGCGCAGCTAGCGCCATTCGACGGCCAACACCGCGGTTCCTGGTGTGTCCGCTGTGCCGTGCGTGTGATCATTGCTTGTACAGCCCTCTCGCAGTGTCCGGAGCAAGTATGGTGGGTCTGACACACCGGTGTCAATGTGTTCTTTTTTCCATTTCCAGGAGCGTAGATAAGGAACAGCAAAGGGCCCATAACAATACCTTGGGGAACGCCTGAAATCACTTCTGTTTTACTCGATGACTTTCCGTCAGTTACTACGAACTGTGACCTCTCCGACAGGAAATCGCAAATCCAGTCACATAGCTGACATATGGAACAGAAAAGCTAAAGGGTATGACACCTCTGGCACAGAGCATCCCCTTGAGTTTTCAACTCACATTACAAGTGCTCACTATAGGCACCATTTCTGATGCAGCAACCGTCAATAAATATGTAAAGGTTTCTTTTTAAATTACCGCTAACAGTCACAAACTTTGTTAACTATTGTATTATTTATTTATTTTGCTTCATGTTTCGGGGGAATACCTCATCTTCAGGCTGAATGGGATTATAAAAACAATTCACGATAAGATTATAATGGTGTCCGTATTCCCTCGCAACATATAGCAAAATAAATAAATTATACAATAGTTAACAATGTTTGTGACTGGTACCGGTAATTTAAAAAACCTTTACATAGTTCTTGAGATAGTCACGGTCGAAAAATAGTCAAAATAACTTAAAAACCCGTGAATAATCTTGTTAAACTCTTTATCATACACGTGGCAAGAGCCTGGGAAGGCGCATTAACAGCAGTCCGCTTTTGAGACATACCTTCGGTTGTTATTTACAGGCGCAAATTAATTCTTACGTCCACACGTTTGGGCACACCTGTCCTTAGCGATGCACTGTGCAGCTTCGCCAAAAGGCGTTTTACGAACTGAAATAATCAATTTTTCGGCATGTATTGTAGTTTTCTTCTGGAACATCAGAAGTACTTACGAATGAACCTGTACGGATAAGATTTCAGATTACCGATGTGTTGCCGGCTTGAGTGGCCGAGCGGTTCTAGGCGCTACAGTCTGGAACCGCGCGACCGCTACGGTCGCAGGTTCGAATCCTGCCTCGGGCGTGGATGTGTCTGCTGTCATTAGGTTAGTTAGGTTAAAGTACTTCTAAGTTCTAGGGGACTGATGACTTCAGCAGTTAAGTCCCATAGTGCTCAGAGCCATTTGAACCGATGTGTTCTTTCTCAAAATGTAAACGCTAGTAAGAGTACGTGAGTGGTTAGTATTTTTCTGTCTTATTTCTGTGCCAAGAGGCGCCTGGGATATCAAGCTATGATTTCACACTTTTCATTACTTCCCAAGAGGGAAGAAGAAGACCGAGAAGAAGACCGAGAACGAAATTCTCGGATTAAAAACAGTGTAAGACAGGGTTACTGCCTTTCGCCTCTGCAATTCTCCATACATCGAAGAAGCAATGGCGGAAATAAAAGAAAGGGTCCAGAGCTGGAGTAAAATTCACGGTAGAAGGAAACCAACGATAAGATCCGCTGATGGTATTGCTATCCTCAGTAAACGTCGAGATGAATCAAGGATTTGCTGAATGCAATGTTCAGTCTAATAAATACAGAATATGGATCAGAGTAAATCGAAGACAGACGAAATTAATGTGAAGTTAACGAAATGAGAACAGCAAGAATTTTGCATCAGATTTAGGGATCACAAAGTAGAGGAAATTAAGGAATTCTGCTACCTAGGTAGCAAAGTAACGCATGATGTACGAAGCAAAGATGACATCAAACGCAGACTAACACAGGCCAAGAGAAGTCTACTAGTGTCAAACATACGCCTTAATCTGAGAAAGAAATTTCTTAGAATGTACGCTTGGAGCACAACTTTGTATGGTAATGAAACATGGACTACGGGAGAGAAGAGAATGAAACCATTTGAGATGTGGTGCTACAGAAGAATGTTGAAAATTAGGTGGACTGATAAAGTAGGGAATGAGGAGGTTCTCCGCGGAATCGACGAGGAAAGAGAAGTACGGTAAACACTGACAAGAAGAAGTGACAGGATGATAGGACATCTTTTAAGCACCAGGGAATCACCTCCATGGTACTAGAAGGCGCTATAAAGGGTAAAAAATGTAGAGGAGGACAGAGACTGGAAGATATCCACCAAATAATTCAGGACGTAAGTTTGCAAGTGCTGCTCTGAGATGAAAATTTTGGGAAACGAGAGGAATTCTTGGCGGGCCGCATCAGACCAGTCAAAATTAAATTACAGTTTCATAGGTAATTATTGTTAGTTTTTTCATACTATGTGATACGTGTCAGATTATATAGCATCTGCCATCGCTAATGTCAGCAAGAATTAAATTTATTGTCAAAACTGTGGTCACAGATGGCAACGTGCTGCAAATTGTAAACAACGGAATAGGAATATCTATGGAGCTAGCATTAACGTTCACAGAACGTAATTTTTGTTACTAACATATTTTGACCCCAAATGTTATACGACTGCTGTGGCGTGTGGTTTATCGGCATATTAGGAAAGTTATTACATCGCTAGCACAGAGAGATTTCCGTTCAAAACCACCGTGCGTTTTGCACATGCGTTTCCTTGGCGTCTTAATAATTTGTGTTCGATATCTGGTATAAACATGGCGTCATATATGTTAATAAGGGTGGCAAGATTGAGTACTTAAGCCCCACTTGTACTACGAGGTATCTGGTGTAAGCATTTAGAAATAACTTCCTGGAATTCGGCTGAAGATCTCAAAAAATGGCTCTGAGCACTATGGGACTTAACATCTGAGGCCATCAGTAGCCTAGAACTTAGAACTACTTAAGCCTAGCTAACTTGAGGACATCACTTACATCCATGCCCGAGTCAGCATTCGAACCTTCGACTGTAGCGGTCGAGCGGTTCCGGACTGAAGCGCCCAGAACCGCTTGGCCGCAACGGCCGGCCCGCTGAATATCTCATTTAGCCAATTGCAATTCCTATAGAACTTAGTTTCTGAGCCATGACACCTCTCAAAACAAAATTATGGAATTTTTTAATTACTGAAGTGCATCAGCAGTGATAATACTAGACAGAGAGTAGATATCTGGCCGCGGATTATTTTAGTTCACTGTGCGCATGATATGCGATTGCGACGTCTACTGGAAAACCACTTCCCGAGGTCAGGCCCGCCGACATACTTCATCTTAAAGACGGAGTTATACGTCGCTCTTCTGGACTGAATGTATTTGTCAAGCAGGAAGTTACCTATGACCATTTACTGGTTCCTAAAATACATTTTATGCATTCGAGATATGTACCGTAGAACGTTAGAGTTTCATCAAAAATATTTCTAGATAGAAGACATCGAAGGCGAAAGTTAACTCTTTGACCCAGATGTCGGTGCTACGAAAAAATATCAGGCAACCTGACTTCAACAGAATCAAAGGCGAAAATAGCTCACTATACCATGTAATAATGCAGAGAAAAAGCCAAAGACTTGTGACGTAGTTGACAGTTAACAGGGACACGTACGTGTGTAGGCCAGTAGATATTAACACAGAGGATTCATGTGAGGAGGTAGACAAAATTATGAACGGGTGGGGGGGGGGAAGAAACTTTTAAATTTAATAAACTAAGAATTTAATTACGGAGATGTTTATGAAATTACAGAAGACAAGAACTGTTTTTAATAAAGAAGGTGTTTATGAGGAAAAAAGCACCTTGTTTAGACTCTGTCTGAAGTTCTTTGTGTTGTTTCAGGACGTGTTTGTTTGAAGAAATTACTGACACGTATAACCAACTACCAGGAAAATTAACTTTCTCGCAACAATTCTCTGAGGACACGGTTGTAGTCATCCCAGCGAACAAAGCGGTCATGGCGACCAAAGACTAGAGGCCAATCATACAGTTTGATACCGACTACAAAATATTGGTATGGGTGATTAATAGCAGATTAAATCAGTTTTGACCATAGTGTTACACTTACCAAGCAAGCTGCGGCGCAGCAGGGAAATCGCACAGATCTATGAGGAATAAGGATATTATTTTACTAGTGTGGACGTGTCGATTGAACTTCTCTCTATTTTTTATCGACGTTGAGAAACCGAACAATTAATCAAAATATTTAAGTGAAAGTCTTGATTAAATGGAATTTCATAATTCTTTCATCAAGGTTATTCGTATGTTCATCAGTGGTATCTCGTCAGAAAATCAAAGTGAACAGTCAGTTAACTAAAGCAATTAAAATAAGGCGATGACTGAAATAAGAAGATCCACACCCATCAATACATACGCTGTAACCGTCGAATCGCTGTTTACAAGATTACAGTCCAATGTATGCCTTTTAATTTAAAAATTTCTGTCAGGCTTCTGCGTATGACGCCCTTACATCGTCCAGTTCACAGAGGAACTAACCCCGTCGTACTTTGATAGGACAATGCTGTTATCACGTATCTCAAGACGCCATTCAATATTTATTATATTACTTTCGTCAACGTCTATCTTCCATATAAAAATAGACTCCACATATTTTCTGAAGAGACTTTCTTATACTCAAATGTAATTACATTTTAATGTTGTCTTCTGTTTCAGAAATGCTATTTTTGGTATTGCAAATGTGTATTTAGTTTCCTGTTGCGGTATCATCTGTTATTGTGCTGCAAAAGTAGAGAAATTACTCCACTACATTTAGTTTCTTGCTGTCTAATCAAATTTATCAGTATCCCCTTTCAGTCCACCACGCCCCATTTTCTTTACTTCACTTTTGCTATCGCTCATCTTATATCTTCTTATCAAGAAGCTACTGAATTACTGGTAGTTCTTAAAACAGAGTAACTCTTAACTTAAGCTATGTCTTTGCATGGGGATAGGGGGTGGGGGGCACAATGCTTGTCACAAAGTACTTTGGTCACCTGACATGGAGCACATCTACTGCTGTCAGACGTGGGCAATAGTAGGAAAATTACCTTCCTTATGGTAATAGTGACTTGGGTTAATAACCAGAATGGAATTATGATTACATTTCATGCACTAAACGCGTTGCCCAAAGAAAACTCCTTGACAGTGGCAAGTCATCTACAAAATCGGGTGTCTGGAATGATTCAAACCTACCGCAGTTGCACACCTCTCAGAACCACAAAGCACTGCTGCATGGATAACCACAATGCTGGAGCTACACAGTCTTACTAACAGCCTACTTTCACCAGCAGCTTTTCGCGTCCATACTCATTCATTACTTTGCCGACTTCTACCTTCGCGCACGAACACCAAACGTAGTAACCCACATACAGTTTACAATTGTTTATAGTTTTCAACATCTGTCGTGTCTACACAACAGTTGTCTTAAATAACCAGTTATGAATATTGATATCCTTATGTGAATAACATAGACGCAGGAAAGCATTTTCCGACGTTTTTCTCGGCTTGATGCGATATTTGATTCAGTAATACGATGCTTGTGGGCGTTTTAATGTAACTACTTTTTTCTACACATTTCGAATAACTAAGAAGCGAATTACTGATACGAAAAGGCTGCTTTTGGAAACTAGCATTTTTCTTAAGCCAGAATGACAAAACTAATGTTCCGTCCGCGTCCCCTTGCCGAAAATGCTGAGATCATATATTGCTGTGTTTCGACGGAGTGCAGTATTTCCTTCCGTAATGTTGCCCGGAAATAAAGTGCTGAGTAAATACTCTCTTGCGTGTAAAAAAAAAAAAAAAAACCAAGTGACAAAAGCACAAAATCCAATAAAGTAAGATAATGGTCGCATGTATGATGCAACAAAATCAAAGAAAATACAATATTCATTGTTAATACTAATTGTGTAAAGACCGTGAAACTGTTAACAATTACTTCTCTAGAAGAATATGACGCAAACTTGTGCGCTAACATTTTATTACTTCGGTGGAAAGGTCTGTCATGTAATAATTTTTGTTTGTTGTCCCAGAATATAGTTATTGTTAGTTAACTTAAAATAACTGATCTTATTTATGTAGATATGTGTGTAAAGTATCTTCCCTCCGAGTAATTGCAATTTTCAGTGTATCAGATGTACGTCCATTTTCGGCAGCCTTTGTTGAAATATGCTCTAAATTCACCCGAAGCTGACTTCCTTAGTCAACAGAAGTGAAATGTGCAAGCAATACAAGCACATATGGACAGTATTTAAAATTATTTCAGGTACACCATAACGCAGCCAACGGCGTATTTAACAAAGATGCAGCTCGTTTTCTTTACTATATTCAGCTACTTATAAATGTTTTCTAGATCATCTGCAGCCGTAGGTGTTGAAGCCAAATTTACGCTTAAAATAAGATGGCTCATGTTCTCCTATTTTATCTGCTGCTAAGAGACTAGTCGTCGTCACCCTCTTATTAAGCAATAGACACAACTTTAAGCAAATAGTAATTATTGTCAGGCGTTCGACTTTAACTATGTGTACAATTACGTGAAATGCACATCATTCTCTTAACAGTTTTGTGTAATTCAACTTACATTAACTTCGTACGAAGCTTAAAGAAAATTCAAGGTAAATATTTAAAGAGTAACAATAACCATTCTCCTTTTAAACTTCATCATGTTTAGGGAAATTGAATTGCAACATTTTTCCTCCTTTATTCATCTCATACATTTTTAATAGCTTAGGATTTATTACCCTTCTTACAGCGTTCAACCAGAGCACTCTTCGAGTTGTATTGAAAGGAAGTGAAAAGGTATATTACAGATACAGCACCACCACAGTAAAAGAAACCAGTGTAGCTAAAATTCGCTTGAACAGGTTCATGTACGAATGAATTGTGATTCTTTTAGACTTACGACTATAATCGGAACGACTAATAGGTCTGCCCCTCCAAGTGTTGTTGGTTGACGTTTTTTATCACAATACTTCCACGAGCAGCTCATCTTACTAATAACATGGCCAACGTTGGCTTCAAGTTTGTTACGTCATGGCAACTCCCCTTATTACTCCTCCATGTGAATTTTATACAAAGTAATATCCCTGACAATTCCAGTGAGTCTACTTCACAAAAATTACAAAAAAATTGTCTTGCACCGTTTCCAAGAAAGTAATGTCACAATACTGGGAGTGATCATACACAAGAAATAAACAACAAAAACATTCACATTCTTGAAAAGGAATGGCATTGACTAATGCGAAAGGAATTAGGTATTATAGTGTTACGTGGTATGTTGTAGTGTGAACAGTACGCGACTCACAAGCTGAAACAAGCCAACCACACGAAACTAAGCAAAACAACTCAGGCTAAGGTTAATGTCTGCGATCAATGTAAAGGGCTTAGAGAAGGGTACATGAAATTAACCATATGGCAATATTTCGGCGATCTCGTTTGCTGCCTTTCGCTCTCTGTTTCAGACAGCCCCGGACAGTTTCCATACAATAAAGAATAAGTCATTGATAGGATCAGTCCAGATACCATATGGTGTGTCAGTGGTCTTCAGACAGAAACGTATGCGTGCAGTACTGTGACACGAATGTCGGTATCCTGATCGACCTGAGTGTCCTCAGCATACTATTAATAACAAAATAAATATCCTGGTTTATGTTCACGGTAACCTGAATCAGTTGGCCATAATCATCTTACTCAAAATACCCTAAAACGTCACAGAAACACCTGCATCGTGAATGCACCCACCACATACTGCAGGTTAAACTCGTCACTGGGTCGTCGGTTCACTTGACGCCATTTTTTGCTGAGTCACCAGTCTTCGGACTGTTTTGATGAGGCCCGCCACGAATTCGTCTCGTGTGCCAACGGTTTCACCTCAGAGTAGCAATGGCAACGTATGTCTTCAATTATTTGTTGAATGTATCTCAGTGTCTGTCCTTCTCTACAGCTTTTACCCTCTACAGGTCCCTCTAGGAACATAGAAGTTATTCCCTGATGTCTTAACAGATGACCTGTCAACCTGTCCCATCTTTGTGCCGCTGTTTTCCACGTATTCCAATAGCAGCCAAATCTGCGGAGAACCTCCTCATTTCTTAGCTTATCAATCCTCCTAATTTTCAACATTCTTCTGTAACACATCTCAAATTCTTCGATTCTTTTCTGTTCAGGTTTCCTGTTGTCGATTATTCGTTAGCATACAGTGCTGAAATCCAGACATACACTCACAGAAATTTCTTCCTCAAATCAAGCCGTATGTTTGATACTAGTAGACATCCCTTGGCCAGGAATGACCACTTTCCTAGAGCTAGTCCGCTTCATAGGTAGCAGAATTCCCTAACTTCATCTTCTTCGTGATCATCAACTGTGACGTTAAGTTTCTCGCTGTTCCCATTTCTGCTACTTCCATTACTTTCGTGTTTCTTCAATGTATTTCAATCCGTGTTCTGTACTCATTATACTGTTTTCTTCCACTCAACAGATGTGATAATTCTCCTCCATATTCACTAAGTGTAGCAATGAGATCAGCGAATCTTTTCACTGACACCTTTTCACCTTGAATTTTAATCCCACTCTTTACTCTTTCTTTTATTTCCGCCATTACTTCTTCGATGTGTAGACTGAACTGTAGGAGGGAAAGACTACGTCAATCTCTTGCATCCTTTTTAATCCGAGTACTTCGTTCTTGGTCTTCCAGTCTTATTGTTTCCTCTTAGTTGTTATACATATTGTGCATTATCTATCGTTTCCTATAAGTTACTCTATTTTCCTTAAGATTTCGAACATCTTGCACCATTTCACATTCTAGAACGCTTTTTCTAGGTCGACTAATCGTGCCTTTACCTTTCCTAAAACGGAACTGGTAGTCATCTAACAAATCCTGAATTTGCTTTTCGTTTCTTATGTATATTGTTCATGTCAGTAACATGATTGTATGTACTGTTAAGATGGTTGTGCAATAATTCTCAAACTTGTCTGCTCTCACTATTTTCGGAATTGTGTGGATGATTCTTTTTCCGAATGTCTAATGGTATCTCACCAGTCTCATACAATCCACACAATAATACAAATAGTCGTTTTGTTGCCACTTTCTCCAACGATTTTAGACATTGTGGTGGGACGTTATCTATCCCTTTTGCACTCTTTGGTTATAAGTTTTCCAGAGCTCTTTAAAATTGTGAATCTAATATTGGATATCCTATCTCTTCCATATCGACGGCGCTTCTTCTTCTGTCATGTAATCAGTCAAGTCGTCTTCCTCATAGCGACCTGCAATGTACTCTTTCCCCCTATCCGCTCTCTCCACTGCATTTAACAGTATATTTTGTATTGCACTACTAATGCTACTGCCCTTGCTTCTCACTTCACCGAAGATTGTTTTGAATTTTCTATACGCCGAGTCATTCCTTCCGACAATCATTTCTCTTTCGATTCCATGATAACTTAAAATAAAGAAAAGATTGCTGCTCGTCGGACCAAACGCCTCAAGTCAGCGACTGTCCCACTGCTGTATTGTTTGGCCATTTACTGATAGCAGCAGTTGGTGTAAAACCGATTTTTCTGACAACGTAACACTGTCTGTTATGATCTTCTCAGGGTCTATGTTCTTACGCCATCTTACATGGCTGTCCTCGTTATGTACTAACAAAAAATAGGACCACTTCATTCACGTTGCGGTCATGGGTAAGTACAAACAGGATAGCTCCTTTCTGCCACACTTTTTGGCCGCACAAGGAACCCCTTGAGTGCGAGGTTGAAACAGACCAATTATGTTTACGCCGTTCCGCGCTTCACAGAGTGTCTACCACGAAACCATAATATTGGCTGCAAACGGCAGCAGGGTTCGGGACTGGAGGTATCTAACGATCACCACAGCCTTAGCCTATTGAGCGTAGCTGACCTGCTTAGTCGACGAGTAACATACAACAGTACCACAGTACCTCTGGTGTTGATACGAAGCAGAATCACGGCAACGGCAAACGAAGCAAACACTGCATTATATCTACACTGTCAGTTGCCAAGGTATTCATTTCGTCAGAAAGGAACCCAAGGAATTTCGCAGAGTGAGAAAGAAGTGGCATATGGAATATTAGCTTTCTGCAACGTGAGTCAGTGGAATATGTGGTGCTGTACATGTTACTGGCCAAACCCGATTTTAGGAGGAACTACTTTCGCCTAGGTCAAACTCGTTCATCCTGTTACCGATAGGATAAAACAGTTTAGCCTAGGTTGAATCGGTTTATCCTATTTAGAATTTACATGCTTCAGGATAAACTGGAACGTCCTAGTACGAACTAATTTCACCTAGTTCGTATCTTCTATAACCTTTTCAAAGTAAACTGAATAAAGGAATAGAAATAAAAGAGTTAATATGATTCATTAAAGTTATTTATTAACTGAACAGTAATTTCACATCTATCACTAGATCAACTTACATATATCCATCCACAGAAATCACCTTATCTGAATTTTGCTTAGTTGCAAATTTTTGCAAGGTTTACTTTGGTGGCACTTACAATTGCAGAGTACTTCGTTTTTCTTACAACTGCATTTATCTATTGTACAGTTTTTCATGCAACTGCATTTCACTAAGGCTTGCCCTGGTCCAACAGAATATTTGGTGGCTGCAGTCCTTAAAGATATTTCAATATCCTGGTTAATATCTCTCACATATAAAAACTTCTGAATGCAGACGTCGAAATCAGTTCTACAAAAACAAAAAAAGGAGTTAAAAGAAATGTTTTTCAACATTTTATTACAAAAAAGTTAGGGAAAATTTTAACAAAATTATACCTGCAGTAATGTTATTGAAGTAGGCCATGTTGGGTGTCAATTTTGTAGAGGCCCTCATCAGTCTTTTGAAGTATTAGTCCAATTATGTTTCGAAGGTCACCTCTGCCTTTATCTATATCTAGAACAGTTATGGTTACGTTGTCTCCAGTGTCAGCTGGTGGATGGGATTTGTCGGAGGAAGCTTTCATTCTTTTAGATTCTTTTTTTAAATTTCATCCCGCAATTTTTCTAGCATTTTGAATGTCGTTTGTGTCAGTTTTCACAATGTTATCATCAGCACTGTCTTCGTGCTGTTCAGTATTGCTGTCATCTTCGGTTGCCTTCTTTAGGTCATCTTCATCCTGAATATCATTCGTGATTTCTTGATGCAACGAGGAAGTGAAAAGTCCTACTCTAGGTCCGATTCCGAATAATGCTTTGTAAGATGATTGTTTTATGTCGGAGTGGTAAGCTCGATTTTTCATCAATTGGACATACCTTAATACTTCCGATCACTTCGTCGAATTGTTGTCCTTTAACCAAAAACTTGTCATATTTTCAGTGTCTTGGTTCGCACGTTCATCAGAACCCTGACTTTGGCTGTGACTTGGTTTTCCATGCACAATTTTCAGTTCCGACCACAGATTTGCGAGTTCACTTATAACATTATTGACAAATTCTCTGCCATTATCAGATTGAAGAATGCACGGCGCCCCTACAGTTAGGAATATGTCATTCAAATGATAAGTCACTTCTTCAGCCTCTTTGATGTTAACCCACGAAGGAGAACAAATTTTGTGAGATGGTCTAGGTAAACTAGAATGAATTTTAAATTCCCGACTGGCAGTTCTTATAAATCAATAAAATCGACTTGGCATCTGCTGTTCATTTCTGAATAGAGAAGTGGCTTTGAAACTAGCCCTCTATTCTATTTTGCCTTCTTTTGTTGACAAACATCACATTGACATTTATAAATAGAGGCATACCACTTCCTTTGTGATATTGACATATTTTTGATGGCCCACCTAACATCCTAACACGACCATCATGACCCACATGAGCCGCGTCAGTCACATCATAAAGTTCATCAGCTGGAACATAGTATTTTATATTCCCGTCACACCGTGCAATGAGTTTCTTCACATCACCAATTTTCAAAACAGCAAATCGTTTCAGTCTTCGTTTTTGTAATGATGTTTTTTTTCCTACTTTTCTGCGTCTTCTACTTGTTTAAGCAAATCCGTATATTCGTCTACTGATAACACATTATAATGAAAAACCTTTTTGTTTTCACTATGCAAAATTTCCTTCACAAACTTTTCTCTCCACAGCTTTTGATTGGCTTGTCTGCTACACGAAGGCTCATCCATGATGAAACACCTCACAATAATTATACTAGTATTATAATAAAATATTTTACACGCAGCCAGCAACTTAACACACTCACTCGTCCATGAAAAATACCGTTCAAAACAAAGAACAGTACTAGCGAAGAGCGGTTGAGCGGCGCGAGGGGCGAGCCAGAGATGATTCGGGGATTCCCCGTTCGTACAGGCAGCGACATGCGTTCCGACTAGGCAAAATTAGTTCAGACTGGGACGCACCAGTTTATCTTAAAGCATGTAAATTCTAACTAGGATGAACCGATTCAACCTAGGCTAAATTGTTTTATCCTATCGATAACAGGATGAACGAGTTTGACCTAGGTGAAACTAGTTCCTCCTAAAGACGGCTTTGGCCAGTAACATGTACACTCGACTCTGTTGATTATGTACACGATGAGTACAATGATGACGATACGTGCTTAACAATTGAAAGTGATCATGAAACAGGTGTCGAACTATGTAATTCATCATCCTTGTCGGACAGGCTCCCACAAAATGCCGTCTCCAGTGAAACCTAGCAAAGGAGAATCGATGTCGAAGGATCGAATAGTAAACACAATGACGTATGCGGAGGACCATCCGCAGTATAGTAAACAATCAATTATGAACAGATCTCGGGGAAGTCCGCAGCGATATGACCAAGTCGTGTAGAAGAAAAACTACGGATATTAAAGGGAGGAGAAGGCGCACTTGCTACAAAAACTACCGTTAGCACACTTCAATGATGTCGACACAATTTGTAGGATGAGCATGATAGTATCTTACTACTTCATTCAGATAAAACTGCGCGCGACGTGGATTACATTGATTTAAAGGGCACAGTGTATGGTTGCATAATTTGCAACAGAAGGAGAAAACGTAAGATTACGAAATAAGAAACAAAGTGTGAAACTGACGATGCACAGAAAAACAGCGGAATGGACCTGAAAATTTGTACATGACATAAAAAAAGCTATCCCGTCGTTCAGTCAGGAATTTGTTTTCAACTTCGACCAATCGGGATTTGAAGAGGAAACGTTTGTGAAAGGGATCCTGGAAATCAGAGGTACACTGAGAGTTACATCAAATAACGTCAGCCCCTTAAGGCATTCGCACACAGTTATGTCCACTGTTAACCCGGATGGTAAATTGTCTGGAGAGCAGGAAGTAGGAGATTCTCGGCTTCCTAAGAACTCTCACGTGTGCGTGATCTTGCAATGGCCGTAGGAAGTATTTACTTCACACAAAGCAAAAATGGGAATATGGGCGAAAGATAAGTAAAACTACGGTATGAGTACTGCTTTTGGTCAATAGCCGGTCGAGAAACTTGCTTCTGCTCCATTCCTCTGCTGATTATAGAATTATATTCCTTTAGAGCGAAGTATCCCCTCTGAAGAGTATATGACATCGCAGTTCATACCACCTTGAACCATTGGACAAATTCAGGCTGTGGATGTTTGTTTTTTCCGTGCCTGTTAAACATTTACCACCTGGAACCATTGGACAAATTTAGGCTGTGGATGTTTGTTTTTTACGTGCCTGTAAAACATTTAATAATTCACTGTCTGCAGCTACGCCTTAAAGGACAGCCAGTTTCACGATAAGCTTGTAAGTAGGCTGTTTAGGTTTTTATATTGGTAACGTCACGTAGCGCTCTGTATGAAAATCACTGGCTGTGCTTTGTGCAGTCTGTGGCTAGTTTGCATTGTTGTCTACCATTGTAGTGTTGGGCAGCGGCAGCTGGATGTTAACAGCACGTAGCGTTGCGCAGTTGGAGGTGAGCCGCCAGCAATGGTGGATGTGGGGAGAGAAATGGCGGAGTTTTGAAATTTGTAAGACTGGATGTCATGAACTGCTATGTATATTATGATTTTTCAACACTATTAAGGTAAATACATTGTTCGTTCTCTATTAAAATCTTTCATTTGCTAACTACGCCCATCAGTAGTTAGTGCCTTCCGTAGTTTCAATCTTTTATTTAGCTGGCAGTAGTGGCGCTCGCTGTATTGCAGTAGTTCGAGTAACCAAGATCTTTGTGAGGTAAGCGATTTGTGAAACGTATAGGTTAATGTTAGTCAGGGCCATTTTTTTTGTAGGGATTTTTGAAAGTCAGATTGCGTTGCGCTAAAAAAATATTGTGTGTCAGTTTAAGCAGTCATGTATAAATTTTTCTAAGGGGACGTTTCATATTTCGACCCTTAGCCGAGGATACCTCACTGGAATCTTCTGATTTTTTCTTGTAGTTTGTGTAATTAGTGTAGATTTTGTTTATTGCTAGCGCGTAATTGTAGACAGAATCTCCTTTGTAGTTGCAGGCTTTTATTGTTGTACAGTAAAATACTTGTGGCATGCATGTAAATTTGCACCAAGTATTTCGCAGCTGCGCTTGCAATTAACTTTTTTTTCAGTGCTATGTTAATGTGTTCTCTTATTTTTGCTCTTCAAATTGTGCTTTTCTGTGTTGTCGTGTGAAATATTGTGACAATAATGGCGTGTGAAAAACGTAATACTAGGCTCCAAAGTAAACTGAGAAACGACAGTGAAGACGAAAGCAGTGTGTTAGCGCCACCGAGTAATGAATTGACTAATGTTGAAAGAAGTAATTTGGTAATTGTACATAGGGAAATGGAGTGGGCTGCAAACAGTGGTGTAGACAGTGAAACAATTAGTGAACAGGGAAGCATTATCGATCGATCGGTTGGTAACAGCTTGCCTCAGGAATCCGAAATGACAGGACACAATCTTGCAAATACTGTAGATTCAGGTTTTGCGTCCTCACAGTTTTCTCAAATAAGTCAAGACACATTTTCTGCTTTCCAGACTGCGAATATTGCCGGTTCAAATGCATTGCCGAATAGCACTGAGGAACATGTTTCAGACACCAGTGCACTGTTATTACAGTTAATGCAACAAATGGGACAAAGGCTACAAAAGTTAGACACAACGCTTGAACAAAATCAAAAACAAATGGGACAAAATCTTCAAAAGTTAGACACAGTGGAACAAAATCTTCACATCATGCTTGAACAAACACGTGAACATTTAACTACTGAGTTGCATAAAATCGAATCGAAATGTCAAAAAGTCTGTAACGACGTAAAAACACAAATTTGTGAGCATTTCCAACCTATTTTTTCGCGTCATGAAAATGGATTACAGAGTCACGAAGCAGCCATTAAAGAACTTCAAACTATTGTTCATGAAAATCACGACACCTTGCAAGTTAAAATTGACTCACTTTCATCTACCGATTCGGTTACGCAACTTGCAAAAGCTCAGGAAAACGTAAAGGACACAGTAGATACGATTTCAACACAAATGGACACTCTGAAACTTGGTTCAGAAAAACACACAGAGGAAATAATTTCAGTAACGGGTAAAGAAGCCGAACTTTCAGATCAGTTCACTAACTTATCTACAAAGGTAGATGATGAGCTGAACGACACAAGACCTGTAGCCATCACTGACACAGAAGAGTATGAACAAATTAAGAAATTCAAAGAAAATCAGAATCAAATTAATACGCAACACAAAAGAGAAATCCGGGAAGTACAAAATCAGTTGGCACAAGTAATCCAAAAATTACATATATCAGAGGACACTCGCGCTCCAACACGGGAAGAGGGACTTAGAAATACGGAACAACCACAAAATAATAACACAGGACACTTCGGAAATTATGAAAGAAATTGGCAAGGCACACCGAATTTTGAGATGGAACCGTCGAAACGACGTAACAATGACCGACATGCGACTCGCCGACATGATGATTTTGACTATAAGCTGTTCATTACTACACGTAAATTCAAAACATTTAAGAATTCTGGCAACGACATTCATCCACAAGCATGGCTCCATCAATTCTCTCATTGTTTTCCTCCCAACTGGTCGTTAGAACACAGATTAGAATTTATGTGTGGCTACTTAGAGAATGAAGAAGAATGCGATCGGTTATTCACGATTGTCACAGTGAAGGAGAATTTTATCATGCCTTCCTCTCAGCATATTGGTCTCAAGCTACACAAGACCGAGTAAAACATAGCATCATAATGATGAAACATTTCGAACTATCTGAATTTTCCAGTCTTGTGAAATATTTTGAAGACATGTTGCACATGAATCAATACCTGTCAAACCCATACAGCCCCTCAGAACTCATCCGCATTTACTTAATCAAATTACCTGAACATTTACGACATATTATTTTGGCAGGACGTTGCAAAGACGACATTGAAGCTTTTCAGGGACTGTTACAACAATTGAAAATTGACACTGACAATCGCCGAACGCGAAAACAGGAGCACAACAATTACAGGTCACATCCGTCACAATTCCGCGATGACAGAAATAATAAATGGACACGACGAGGCTATTCTCACAACACAAATCGTAACCAAAACAGACACCACCTGTATGACAACCGTTGGCAGAGTAGTAATAACTACAGGGAAAGATCACCTCTCCGCAGTAATGACTATCACAGAGACAATCATAGAAACAGACAATATGGTAACCAGAACTATTATTATCAAGGGAGACAGATTAATTTCAGACGCATCAGTTCAGCGCGCAGTTACGATTCAGGGAGAAATTCTTAACCACGTGACCGACAAGAAAGAAACTATGGAATCTACCGACATGACGACAGACGATATGACCGTAACGACAGACCTGAATTGCATCAGAACTGGCGGGATTAAAACAGAGCAGGGCCCTCTCGACAAGGTGAATTTGTAGAAGTTAGGTCTCCTAATCCCAATAACGACGCGCGCCAACAAAGAGACAGACAATGACTCGCACCGCAGGCAGCCACATGCGCTGTCTGGCTCAGCGAAAAATAACATAGACGCTAAGCTTGAGAAAAATTCCAGTATTCCTTACCGACGTATACCACATGATAATTGCGTTCAAGTTGAAACTCTGAGTACTAGGAAGAGTAAAGGATTGCACCATAATTCACATGTAAAACTGTTTATTGAGAGATAATCTGTTTTTTTAACTTAGTCTTTGCTATAAAATTTTTCACTTTACATTACTAGTATGTTTTGTCAGACTTAGAATCTGTTAACATGCAACAATGTTTGAAGTTAAATATCCAGTCAAGAACCAAGGGAACATTTTTAAACAGAAATTACGAATGCACTGTTATTGTGAACAGACGACACAGTGTTATTGCGTATGTACATTCTTGCTTGTTAGTTGCATGATTACGTAACGACTATAAGGCTCACCTACTTAGAACATTTACCAGTACTGCTAATGAGATTTTAATGCAACATTTTGGTTTACTTGAAAATACATTCTGGATTTAAAATACTTTATGAGAGATACCAGATGACACAGTGATTAGTTTATGTGAGAGCTACACGATTTTATCATGACACTACTAATGAGTGACAAATTACAATGTTGCTTTTGCGGTGTTACTGTTTTATCTCTGCACAGTTTTATGTATTATTCTGGAAAGTAAAACATGTTTTAGTAGTGACTTTTGTGGTATAGCTACAATGAGACAGCCTTTTCTGTAGCACAACAATACATTACATTATAGTACTTTCTTGATCACGGTAAGGTACGTAATAACTACGATATCTATACGCAAAGCATTTCACTTTTGTTTATCATGAGGTAAGTACATTGACTTCTGCAGAACTTAGCTTTCGGAGTACGATAACTACAACACTTCCACAGAGATTATCTTATAACAGGAGCACAGTTTAGCGCAACAGGACACGTATTTGAGTGATTAATTTTGTACTTAAAACATTTATTTTTAAAGATTTTTGAGTTGCAAAGAAAGTTTGTCGTGATACATTTCATTCCATTGCTGTAATATGTAACATCTGAGGGTATAATTACATTAATCCACAGGGGGGTACACGCTTACTTTGTGTACCATGTGTTTGGCAAGCACAAGGAGCCCTAGCTAATATGGTATTTGCTTATACAACTTTACACATCGGTACCATATTTCTCCAACACTAAATTACACAGCTACCTGATTATTTAACAGAGAAACAAACATTTTTTTTACTACGTCAGTGACAGATGTTTACGCAATTACGCAGTAGGATAACTTCACACTTATGAAACTGTATTTTGTATGTACTTTGTGAACTCCTCATATTTTTTCTGACCCATTGTGATATTATGAGAGCTTTGAATGATATATTTCGTATGGGATCACGATTTTTAAAGTATTTTTGAAGCAGATGTCACTTTTGATATGAGCAGATAATTTTTTTTAGGTTTTGAAATTATTGGAGGAAGCTACGACGATTTTGAGAGTTGACTGAGGTGCTATGATGTTATTATTACGATGCCTATGTGTATGATGCTGTTGCGGTATGTTTATGATCAATAAGCTGATGCTATATGAGTTATTTGATTATGCTACATATTTATTATGATGAAATATTGAAGAAGTGTCGACGAATATGTATATTGGTAATAAGGTAAGGAATAATGAGTAGTGGTTAGGGGCTCTGGTTTGTGAAAAAGGTTGTTGGAAACCAAGAATCGTACTTTAAGAGTTATGAAATGTGTGTAAATGCGTGAATGTATTACAATGCCGACAAAAATTTTTTGGACACTGTTATATTAATAGGATTTTGTTTCTACAAATTTGTAACGTAAATTCTTAACCTGTGAAATATTTTTATATGAGACTGTCACTGTAGTGGAAACTGCTGTCGTAAATATTTCGGTAAGAAAGTTAAGTGACCACCTTCACATAATGCATCCTGGGCACCCAGCTGCACAACAGACGCCTGCAAAAAAGCCATTAGTGTGTGCCCTTCAGAGGCACAGGTGAAAAAAAAAGAGGCTATTATCCTTTGTAGAAAGCATCGCAAATACGACATGCTCATTACTTGGAAAGATACTTACATCTGCACAGCTGGTTATGATAAGCGTCTTTCTACAAGAGTTGAGAGAATTTCTACTTACTTATGAAATGTCACATGACTAATGAATGATATTTTTATACTTTGGTTTGCGTAATTGCTTATTTCATTTGATATCTGGTTTCCAGCTGTGTTGCAGCATTGGTTTTATAAAATTAAAATTAAACTCATTTGCTAATGTGAACACTTTCTGTCAACAGATCTATTAAATAATTATTTTATGATCCACATTCTTCGAAAAAGGAGCTCTTGGAATGGAAAGAACAATAAGAAGGGACTAATAACAGTAACGGCATATATAATTTTCTTTTCAAGTACTTGGTAATTTCTTTTGTAGAAATAGTTGTGGTGCACCACTTTAATTACATAGACATTAAGATGTGATTATACATTTCCCTTATCTGCACTGTTATCTTTAGTGTAATATTTTTTCTGCTTGAGCTATGTCATGTTTAGGCATAAGTTATTGCATTTGCTGCTGCTGTTTGCCAGGAATAGTGCTACTAAATTTCACTTTGTATTACTCTGTTAAGCTAGTTTTACTACTGATTTATTTTTCTTGTTGCTGCACATTGGCTCATATTAGTTGAAATGTTGCATTGCTTGGTAATTTAGATTTACTGTACCTTGCTTTGACAATTTCCATTTTGTTTTGTCGTTGCTGTTTGCATTCATTGTTTTGTGCTGCTGCATTGCCTCGTCCCTTAGTTTAGCATCTGAGCTCAGTAGATTTAAGTTAGCTTAAGAGGGGTAGACTATATAAGAGAATGAGTTGCGATGAATAGGAAGAAATGCATTGAGAAATTTTACAAAAAAGTACAGAAAGCAGGTATAGATAGCACTTTTTGAAATAATTAAGAACGAAGGGAGATCCACAAGAAGTAAAGAAAGTTTTGTGTGCAAGATACTGAAGTAAAACAAACCCTGTCCTTTCCCTTTCTGTTATTCCGCTATGTGTTTGTGTACTCTTGTATATTTGTGTTCTTCCTGTCTTTATGTGTTTATCTGATGAGAGTTATGTTGTAGAATTTTTCTGGTAATATGTTATTTACCTTGTAAAGATGCTTAGACATTATTTATTCTGTTTTGTTTTAATGCTCATGTGTGAAGTTGATGTTTCGAAAGTTATTCTGATCATTTATGTATGTACTCATGTCATAATTCCTGTAACAACTGCACACGATTCTGTTGGTCATAGTATACGGACAATATGTGAGAAGTAGGGACTGATAGTGTTTGCACGTGTGTTAATAATTCAGCAAGGGACTGGATAACAGCATTACTGGTTCTAAGGACATTTCAAACAAATTTTTTGTGAGTGGACAAGTGGTGGTTTATGGACCTGCTATATTCTCCACAAGACTCTTCGATGGTGATTGTGCACCAGCACAGTCGCAACAGATGGCTGTTGGCCATCTCTACAAGGACTATACTGGGTCGGAATCTTTGATGGCCCACCAGTACAATTATTTGTACAAGGACTACAGTGGGTCTGCATCTTTGATGGCCCACCAGTACCATTATTTCTACAAGGACTGCAGTGGGTCTGCACCTCTGGTGGCCCACCAATACCGTAATCTCTACCAGGACTACAGTGGGTCTGCTCTGTGATGACCAATATTCTTCAAAACTGCGACTGACTCTGCTGTGGGTTTGCTCTGTTGTGGCCCTTTACCTGTCTGCATGTCAAGAGTCAGCACTGTCTTTCTGTTGGAAGGACACCACTACTTTTTCAAGACGGCATGGAAATCCACTACTTCCATGTGCATTTTCTTTTACTGCTCAGACTTTGAGAAAAACACTGCAATTTTACTGTGATGAACGATCAGGACTGTCTTTATGGACTGTGAGAAAATTTTAGCTTTTGACCAACATTGTATCAATAAGTGTGTGCATTTGATTTCTTTGTTATTGGCATTGTGAACAAAATTTTAACAAATATGTATTGGCCAGTGTCCAAAAAAATTTGTAATTTTTTTTTTTATGGGGAGCATGGGGGCTATGTAAGTAGGCTGTTTATGTTTTCTTATTGGCAACTTTACGTAGCGCTCTGTATGAAAATCACTAGCTGTGCTGTGTGCACTCTGTGGCTAGTTTACATTGTTGTCTGCCATAGTAGTGTCGGGCAGCTGGATGTTAACAGCGCTTAGCGTTGCGCAGTTGGAGGTGAGCCGCCAGCAGTGGTGGTTGTGGGGAGAGAAATGGCGGAGTTTTGAAATTTGTAAGACTGGATGTCATGAACTGCTATGTATATTATGATTTTTCAACACTATTAAGGTAAATACATTGTTTGTTCTCTATTAAAATCTTTCATTTGCTAACTATGCCCATCAGTAGTTAGTGCCTTCCGTAGTTTAAATCTTTTGTTTAGCTGGCAGTAGTGGCGGTCGCTGTATTGCAGTAGTTCGAGTAACGAAGATTTTTGTGAGGTAAGCAATTTGTGAAACATATAGGTTAATGTTAGTCAGGGTCATTTTTTTTTGTAGGGATTTTTGAAAGTCGGATTGCGTTGCGCTAAAAAAATATTGTGTGTCAGTTTAAGCACAGTCATGTATAAATTTTTCTAAACGGACGTTTCAGTCTCAACGACAGACTCATTCACATTTGGTTGCATGCCGTCACATTCCATCAGTTCTCATCACTCCGCTACACCAGTTTGATTCTATGGGCGTTATTTAAGAGTGGATAACTAACTGAACGTCTACACGGTTTGTAAATTCCAAGGAGATCGCCTCCGATCTTGATGGTGCGAACCTTTGTGATCACTGTGGCGTTGAATTTTACATTCGTTGTCCATGATGAAAGTTAAAGGTTACATCTGAACAATTGTCGAATGTCTCTGATGGTCCATTGTGTCCAGGGGACATCTGCTGTTACGTACTTCTCAATTCAATAAACTTTTCCAATAGCCGTATACCTTAGGTTATTTCATCTTATTTCGAGAGCTCGCAGTTTCGGCAATTCATTTTGCTGTCTTCAGGCCCCGTTTTTCGAGTCAAGGAGCTAATCGTACAGCGCCATAAAACTGTAAACCGTGAATCCCAATCGTTGTGCAACTTTAGTATGTATCAGTTGCCTAATGATTGGAATTCACGGTGTCCAGTTTTATGACGCTATACGATAAGCTCGTTGATTAGAAAAAAGCATATAGGGCCTGAAGATGGCAAAATGTTTGGTGTCACCGCCAGACACCACACTTGCTAGGTGGTAGCCTTTAAATCGGCAGCGGTTCCTTAGTATACGTCGGACCCGAGTGTCGCCACTATCAGTGATTGCAGACCGAGCGCCGCCACACGGCAGGTCTAGAGAGACTTCCTAGCACTTGCCCCAGTTGTACAGCTGACTTTGCTAGCGATGGTTCGCTGACAAATTACGCTCTCATTTGCCGAGACGATAGTTAGCTTAGCCTTCAGCTACGTCATTTGCTACGACCTAGCAAGGCGCCATTATCAGTTACTATTGATATTGTAAATAATGTACAGACAAGAGCTATATTCAACATTAATGGATTAAAGTTAAGTATTCGACCAGTTACCTCCTTTTTTCTGAAGTCTAAATTCCTTGTCCTGTTCCAGACCTCACGCCAGCCTGCGTGAGCTTAAACGCATTTCTTTCGGCTTCCTCTAAATTTAGTGGGTTGGTCTCCTGCCAGTCCACAAGATTTTGGCGACGAGGCCACACTGCGTTCGTAACTATACTGCCCTGATTTACTTGTGTAATGGCTTCGCCAGATTCTCCAGATTGTTGTTGTTGTTGTGGTCTTCAGTCCTGAGACTGGTTTGATGCAGCTCTCCATGCTACTCTATCCTGTGCAAGCTTCTTCATCTCCCAGTACATACTGCAACCTACATCCTTCTGAATCTGATTCTCCAGATGTACTGTCCGAATTTTATCAATTACAGAATCAGCAGACGCAGGCCTTACTGGATGCCCTTGGACAGCTCGTCCAGGTTCAACGTGCAATGCAAAACGATGCGGCGGCCGCCGCTCCACCGCTAACGCAGCCACAACTTGCAGTTGCACCACCTTTTCGTCCTTCTGATGCTGCACTGGAAAGCTTGACGGAGTGGTCACGCCAATTTGGATTCCATCTCGCCGCCTACAGAATTCAAGGTAACGAGCGGCAGCCTTTTTTGTTTGCATCCGTCGGGGTGCACACGTACCATGTGATAGTCAAATTATTTCCCTGACGCGATGTAGCAACTCTGTTCTACGACAAAATTTTGTCTGCATTAGATGCATATTTCAAAGAATCAGTCAATGTAGTTGCCATACGGTATACCTTCTTTCGTACAAAACGTACGGCAGGTCAGACTAATAGGGAGTGGGTTGCAACCTTGCAAGGCCTTACTAGGGATTGTGCTTTTGAGTGTCAATGTGGACTCCCTTATTCAGATACTATGGTACGTGATGCAATTGCACAGAACTTTTCTAATGTTCGTATAAGGAAACAGATTTTGAAACTAGTCAATCCCTCCTTTCAACCAGTGATGGACATTTTGGCGGGTGCACTGCACGGAACAGTAAACAGCCCTCGCGCCCATCCGCGCAGCTGCCGCCAGGCTCTCAGCCACGTGTGCCGTGCAGGCAAGCAAATGTAGTGCTAAAATCATGCCCGCGGTGTGCTACCAGATATTCGCGTGAGAATTGCCCATCACGCCAAGCTATTTGCTTTTTCTGTAATAAAAAAGGACATGTTCAGAGTGTTTGCCAGATAAAGCTCAGATCGGACACTCACAACCATTCCAGGCCCTTTGCTTCGCGCCGGAATCGGAATCGAACCAAGGATACTCAGGCTCGTGAAATTTCGCCCATGGAAAATCATGCAGTTCTTTCCAGTCCGCCCAGTGCCATTCTCTCTAACATTGACTGTGTTCGTCCAACAAATAGTGTGCGTCGACATCGGCGGAGATCCCGTCATGTCACAAGTGATTTTAAACCAGTGTCAGTTCACGTTGCGCGAGACAGTCGCTCTTGTCGTCAACAGGACAATAAACTATTTGTAGACTTGGACATAAACGGCAAAATTATACCATTCCAGCTCGATACCGGAGCTGCAGTTCCACTGATCAATCACGACATGTACAAACAGCTGGGCAAACCTCCGTTGCGTGCTGCAAATGTTAAGTTAAGTAGTTATTCAGGACAAGCGATCCCTGTGTTAGGACAGTGCAGCCTTCTTGCAACATACAAAGGGCAAACAAAACTTGTGTCATTGTACGTCCTTCGTTCTTCTTCTGCAGTGAACTTATTTGGTTTCCATTTATTTCAGTTGTTTAACTTGTCTATAGTAAATCAGGTCCTATCAGTGAACCAGACTGTGCCTTCAGACAGTGTTTCTCGTCTATGTGAAGAATTTGCAGACATTTTTGCACCGGGCCTCTGTTGCGCTAAGAACTATAAAGGCACATTTGGAACTGAAAGTAACGATTTGGAATCACAAGATGTAATTGAACGTGTGCAGGCTTCTCTCTGCGCATCACCCCTAGTAATTTTGCCAAAACCTTCCGGAAATTTGAGACTTTGTGTGGACTTCAAGGCAACAGTGAATCCACAACTAGTGATTGCAACTTTTCCTTTACCCTGCCCGGAAGATCTTTTTGACAAACTGTGCCCGGCTAAATATTTTTCGAAGTTGGACTTCGCAGATGCGTACTTGCAAATACCGGTGGACGAAGACTCCCAGCGCGTTTTGGTGGTTAACACACATCTTGGTTTGTATCGATTCAAACGACTGCCATTCGGGTGTGCATCCGCCAATGCATTGTTTCAGCAATATCTGCAAACTGTTTGTACGTCGGTCCCTACTGCAGCAAATTATCTGGACGATATTGTGATCTCCAGAAAGACGGAAGAAGAACATTTAGCCAATCTCAGAACATTATTTCAGGTCTTGCGACAAAATGGTCTTCGCTTGCGGAAGGACAAATGTGTGTTTTTTGCTCGTGACTTACCCTACCTGGGACATGTACTCAATGCAGAAGGCATACATCCCAGTCCCGAGCACCTTCGTGCCATACAAGACTTGCCTTCGCCGCAGAATTAGAAGCAGCTAAAGAGTGTGCTGGGAAAAATTAATTATTATAACAAATATGTGCCGCACGCCTCTTCCATTTCAGCTCCGCTTAATCGCTTACGCCGTAAAGGTGTTCCGTTCGACTGGACGACGGAATGCGAACGCACCTTTCGCCAGTTGAAATCGGCATTGATTTCCAGTACTTGCCTTTACGCCATTCGATCCCCAGAAGCCCCTTTTGTTGATGGTGGATGCATCGGATTTCGGGATCGGTGCTGTGCTTGCGCACAAAGATGCATCACATGATCGCCCTATTGCCTTTGCGTCCAAATTGCTCTCGTCTGCGCAAATAAATTATTCACAGATCGAGAAAGAAGCATTGGCTCTCGTCTTTGGTGTTACGAAGTTTCATGATTCCTTGTATGCTCGTCACTTTACCATCATCACAGACCAGAAACCTTTGACATCGCTTTTTCATCCGAACAAGTCTGTACCTCCACGTACAGCGCAGAAATTCATTCGCTGGCCCATTTTCCTATCGCAGTACCGCTACGATATGTTGTATCGGTCCACTGCTAAGCACGGAAACGCCGATGCGTTGTCCCGTTTGCCTGTTGCTGAGGATAGAGCATTCGATTCTTCCGAACTTGCTTGCATGTTCATTGATGCGGAAACTGATGACGTGGTCGAATCGTTTCCGATTGATTTTCGTCGTGTAGCTACAGCCACAGCTGCTGACCCTGTCCTTGCTACCGTTCTGCGTTTTGTTGCCACGCAATGGCCCTTGTCAAAGTCATGGATCGAGGATCCGTTGGTTCGCCGATTTTTTGCTCACAAGGAAAGACTTTTTGTATGACGTGGTGTTTTGCTGTTGCGTTCTGATAATGATCAGTCCAGGGTCGTGGTCCCACGTTCGTTACAGTCCTCTGTCTCACGGCTTCTCCACCAAGGACATTGGGGTATAGTGAGAACGAAACAACTTGCTCGTCAGCACTGTACTTGGTTCGGAATCGATGCTGCGATTACGAATATGTGCTCTTCTTGCATGGCGTGTGCCGAACAACACTCCACACCGCCGCGGAAATTCTTTGCATGGCCAACAGCCACTTCCCCTTGGCAACGCTTACACATCGATTTTGCTGGTCCATTCTGGAATGCTCGATGGTTGGTTGTGGTAGATTCATTCAGTAATTTTCCTTTTGTTGTCCGGATGTCTTCCACGACGTCATCTGCCACCATCCAAGCGTTATCTGCTATCTTTTGCATTGAAGGTCTTCCGCAGACTATTGTTTCCGACAATGGCCCACAATCCATGTCCGCAGAATTTCAGTCATTGTGCAAGGCCAATGGTATTCAACATCTGACAACCGCGCCGTTTTCGCCACACTCAAACGGTGCCGCTGAACGATTGGTCCGGACTTTCTATCAAGTCACAGATGTTGAAGTTAAAAGAGTCGCATTCTCGGGAGGACGCGTTATTGCTCTTTTTGTCCTCGTATCACTCTCAGCCCGGAGATGGTCGCTCGCCGGCTGAGTTGCTCCACTGTCGTCCTCATCGAACCTTGATGTTTTTGCTACACCCGCCGCATCAGGTTCCTGTGCTGCGGCAGACACCTGCTTTTACTCCTGGCGACGGTGTCTACTATCGTCATATTGAGGCTCACGGCATTGGCTCGAAGGCCGTATTCTTCGCTGCCTCGGCCGCGCTATGTATCTGGTTTTGGGGGCCTCTGGTGAGGTGCACCGGCATTTCAATGCGCTGCGCCTCTGTCGTCGCATGGGTTCTGCCGCCCCCCGTCTGCTTTCAGCGACGGTGCCGTCCGGTCAGAGCCCTGGGGACCCATCTACTGGCTCGCCTCAGCCCCCAGGTGTTACCGACACCGACGCTGCCTTCCATTTTGCCCCATGGCGACACGCCGCCGCCGCTGCATGTTCTCCCGCCGGCGACACCCGCAGTGGACGCTTCACTACAGCTGCCAGGCGCCTCCCTGGGTCACGCGCCGCCGCTCGCTTCCGATGACTGGTTGTCCTCCGCCATGGAACTCTTGCCCATTCTGGACCATACGACGTCTTCGCCCGTCGGGTGCCCCGGCCCGATGGAGGTCGACCCTTTGGCCCCTCCTGTCTCTCTGCGGGCGCATACACCGTATGTTGGCATGCAACCTGGAGCAGGTTTTCAAGCGTTTCCTAGCTCCCCTCGGACCGAATGGCTGGGTGCGGGTGGCACAGCCTCGTCTGTTGTTAGGCTCCCCACCTCGTCGCATACGTCAACATGGGATCCTCCCCACGGCGGGCGGAAGCCTTATAACACAACCGTACGCCGATTTGCGGGGGAGGAATATGGTGTCACCGCCAGACACCACACTTGCTAGGTGGTAGCCTTTAAATCGGCCGCGGTCCGTTAGAATACGTCGGACCCACGTGTCGCCACTATCAGTGATTGCAGATCGAGCGCCGCCACACGGCAGGTCTAGAGAGACTTCCTGGCACTCGCCCCAGTTGTACAGCCGACTTTGCTAGCGATGGTTCACTGACAAAATACGCTCTCATTTGCCGAGACGATAGTTAGCATAGCCTTCAGCTACGTCATTTGCTATGACCTAGCAAGGCGCCATTATCAGTTACTATTGATATTGTAAATAATGTACAGACAAGAGCTACATTCAACATGAATGGATTAAACTTAAGTATTCGACCAGTTACCTCCTTTCTTCTGAAGTCTAAATTCCTTGTCCTGTTCCAGACCTCACGCCAGCCTGTGTGAGCTTAAACGCGTGCCTTTCGGCTTTCTCTAAATTTAGTGGTTTGGTCTCCTGCCAATCCACAACAAAATGAATTGCCAAAACTGGTTGAGTTCTAAATAAAATAAAATAACCTAAAGTATGTGGTTCTGGTGAAGTTTATTGAATTGACAAATTTGTTAAATGTCGTCGAAGATCATTTTGAGAAGTGTAATACAGACATCCCTTAGAAAACTGATCTTTGGCCGGCCGTAGTGGCCGAGTGGTTCTAGGTCCTACAGTCTGGAACCACGCGACCGCTACGGTCGCAGTTTCGAATCTGGCTTTGGGCATGGATGTGTGTGATGTCCTTAGGTTAGTGAGGTTTAAGTAGTTCTAAGTTCTAGGGGACTAATGACCTCAGAAGTTAAGTTCCATAGTGCTCAGAGCCATTTTAACCGTTGAACTGATCTTTGCACCTCCCGACGCTCACTTTCTGTTGCCTTCCTGATGCACATTGTGAGTCATTAGCAGCTAATAGTTTTGCTGTCGTAACAGTTAACACAACGCATTCAAATTAACAATACTAAAGAATTGACTTGCAACCTCGCACTCAAAGGGTTGCTGGCACGATTTCATACAACAGACTGGCAGAAGTGCACCACCTCACTTCGATGACATGTGAGAGATGGAGGTCGAAGGACCACCCGGAACCAGCACTGCTCCTCTACTCTGTCTAGAAGCACGTAAGCCATGCTCGCTCTCAGTAGCGTCTTTGACGGATACGTCTGTGTTTACTCGGTCAGAGGAGCGTGACATCAACATTGTAATCCCCGGAGCAGTGCGAGGCACGCAGGCGATGAAACGGACGCGTCCTGAGTGCACTTCAGATTATTAATTCTCTCTGAACTACAGAGGGGCTCCAGCTCGCTGCTCAAACGAGCAACAGGTATGCGTCGGAAGGCGGACAGGCCGCGCTCCGTGAATTAGTTCCCGTCCTCTTTGTTCGCGAACATTCCGACGAGTTGCCGGTAACACTTTTGACGTTGCGGAAAGTTCACGGGCGTAATATTTCTCGAAATTACAGAGTTTCCGGAATGATTGGAGGAAAACTGCGAACAGAGAAATGTCGAGGGAGAAACCCTCTAGCTTATAAAACACCTGAAATCAGGAATTGGATTTTCAACTCGAGCAGTTGCTGATGATGCTTCAAAACCCATTCACTTTCACACAACCCATTCTCTCCAGATATTTACATGTGCTGTCTTTTCGGGCGTAAGGGAAAATGCATGTGGCAATACGGAAAATTTCAACTTAGATAGCATCGCTTATTACGTAAAGCGTTTGTCTTATTTTATTTATGTAGGTTGAACGCAAAGTCCACCTACAAACATTCGGAAGTTGTTGAAGGTTTTTCTCTGATTAATTTGATGTGGCCTCTGGCGTCTCGCTACAGACCTATAATACCATTATATTACCCAGTAAAGTTTCTGTGAAAATACATCCACAATAATGATAAAGCCGGTAATACCTACAAGGAATGCAATACAAGAGAGACAGTAATGCTGTAATCCGTAATGTTATAATCCTCAGACGTTACATGAACACTGTTATTGTCACTGCGTTTAGACACTGTATTCAGGGAACCCTAACACAGCATTCATATCTGCCAATTCGTCATTCGTAAACCCTTCGTTAATGCTGCGTATCACTATTGGTAGGCAAATATCTCTGATAGGAAACCATATCTAAGTCGGAACTAAACAAAACTGATTGCAAGAATGAGGGTGAAGAGTGGAGCAAGCATTTGTGTTGTCAACTTCAAACATTATGAGTGATCGAATGGAACAACTATGCTTCCGTACAAGACACACAGTGCATATCGGAGAGATATGCACTTTTGTCAAAACATTTTCAGTGGAATATATGTATAAAGAGAAATGGGTGTAAAGACTCAATACAAGCGCAGTTGTTCTGTAACTAGCCACAAGAGATCACAGGTCCCTGGCAGATAAATTTTCAGGAAAGTACACCGAAGAGCCTCCGAAATTTTGTCGGTGTACTTCGGGTTAATCCTTTGGGCGTGTTTGTTTTACATGGCAAGGTCACATGCCACAGGTCTTCTCTTACATCTAGGAGATAGTATCTTGCGTAGTGGACATTGCAGTATACAAAGTCCGTGAGCTTTAGATAATAATAATAATAATAACAATAATAATGAGTAATGAGAATAAGTACTAGTGTCAGTAATATTTTCCGAATGCTAGTACGTCATCACCACGTTGTACTAACAGAAAACTATAACAATAACGAAGGAATGCATAAAATCTGGAGAACAAGAGTGCTCCGAGGATAAACAGTAACAAAAATAAAACGGTCAATTTAGCAGACAGAATGAAAGACATGGAAGGGGAAATAAAAAAAAAAAAGAAGTGGAAAGGTGAAATAGTGTTGACAATTGAACGTAATTACTGGTTCCCTTTAAGACACAAAAAACACAACTGGGATGTGCTGACAGAGGTAACACTTTAATTTTGTCAACTTGATAGTGAGTAGTTTGCTTCAGATTAGTGTGACTGAACTGGAGAAGAATAAGATGAACAGAGTCCTAGAGGTTTTGGCATAGGAAGAACCTCATCTGGTGTGTTAAATACAACAATTACTAAACCAACTGTCAATTTCAACAGTTTATTTATTTTTTAAAATAAACTCTGTTGATATGAAAATGCTATCAAGGTGTTTTTGTGCTATCAATAAATCCACTGTGGTCGTTTTGATATAATGGTGATAGGACTGAAGTAGCAAATCTGGAAACGATACACTACGATGTAGCTAAACCACATTTCTCGTGACTATCGTTAGTTCTGGAGTGCTTGTTAAGCGAGGCATTTAGGAAACCTTATGAGATATTGGAAACCACGGGAAAGGTGCTGGCAGATGCGAAACTGTGGAGGCTAGTCGTCAGGCACGCAAGGATAACCAAGTGGTATGAGGGTATGAGTGTTGGTCGTGAAAAGCAAGTATTCCAGGTTGGAGTGTCGGTCCGGCACACAGGAATTTTGTAAACACACATTACCCTGCAGATTTGAAAGGTACATTCTGGAAGATTAATATTGACTGATGACGTTAGTTTTCTTACGTTTTAGACAAGATAGTGAAGTAATTCTAGGGAACAGCCGTCGTCTGAATTGAAACGAGAGGAAGTAAAGTATACATCAAGAACCAGCGGAAAAATACGCCTGTCAGAGCACAGAAAAGGCGAGTACATTTCTCATTACACCGAGAGAAAAGTGGAGAACCAGTTATCTCAATCCTCACTCTACCTTCATCTCCAAATATTTTGACGTGCGACCCTGTTCGCACCGTTTTAACACAGAACATTATAAATTCTTTTACCCAGTCTCTCTGTGTAGTTACAACTTCATACTCAACATCTGCCTCTCACTGCCACTGTCTTTATATGTTTCTCTCCCATTGTATTCTATTTCTCTCTCACTATCAGTGGCTTCATCCCTTACTCTTGGTCTCCCTTAACACTGTGAACTTCTATGATACTTTCACTGTCTCTCTGTCATTTTTTGGTCACATTCATTTTTTATCGCCTGAACACTATTCTTTCTTTCTCGCTTACAGTCTGCTGTCTTTCTGTTCTACCAGCATTGTCTTCTCTCCACACAAGTACTTGGGAAGGGTTTGCTCGGAGTTTCGGTACGTGGATTGGGACACTTAACACATGGTTATTCTCTTTCACTGCCATTTTCTCCCTATCACCATCACCGTTTCCGCTCTCTCTTTCTCTTCTACTGTCAGCTGTGTCTGCCACGGTCGTTATCTCCCTCCTATTCTATTTCAGCACAAAAAGTGCAAATAGGTTTGCATGCCAAATTTTTTGACGAGGAATGTGGAATGAGGAGTGAGACAGCCGGTAATCCATTTTTCTGCAAACAGTCTTTTAAAGAGGAATGTATTTGCCTGTTTTGTACTCCGAGAGGAGCATTTTTGACTGTTCCCCTCGTTATCCCTGCTACAAAAGTGAGTGTTGATTACATAGATCGAATGCTATAGCTCAATAAAGTTTTGACTTTGTTAATATACTTCACCACATTTATAGTTTGACACATATAAACAAGTGAGCATAATAGAAGATTAGCACATAATGCAGAATAGGCGTTCTTTTCGTCCAAATGAGAACTGCCACACGTTTCACCCAAATAAAAAACTGAAGCAAAACATTTTAAAGAGCTAATAAAAATGTACAGCGAAAATTGAGCACATCATAAAACATATGCCTCTGTAGCATGCTAGGATGCTATCCAACGTACACTATGTGATCAAAGGGATCCGGACACCCAAAAAAACATACGTTTCCCTAGGTCCACTGTTCCCTACGTGATAGTGAAGTGAAAATGTGAAGGGACACGTACAGCACAAAAGCGTACAGGCCGACCTCGTTTGTAGACTGAAAGAGACCGCTGACAGTTGAAGAGAGTCGTAATGTGTAATAGGCAGACACATATCCAGAACATCACACAGGAATTCCAAAATGCATCAGTATCCGCTGCAAATACTATGACAGTTAGGCGGGAGGTGAGAAAACTTGGATTTCATAGTCGAGCGGCTGTTCATAAGACACACATCACGCCGGTAAATGCCAAACGACGTCTCGCTTGGTGTAAGGAGCGTAAACATTGGACGATTGAACAGTGGAAAAACGTTGTGAGGAGTGACGAATCACGGTACACAATGCGGCGATCCGATGGCAAGGTGTGGGTATGGCGAATGCCGGGTGAACTTTATCTACCAGCGCGTCTAGTCCCAACAGTAAAATTCGGAGGCGTTGGTGTTATAGTGTGGTCGAGTTTTTCATGGAAGGGATCTTGCACCACTTGTTGTTTTGCGTGGCACTATCACAGCACAGGCCTACATTGATGTTTTAATCACCTATTTACTTCCCACTGTTGAAGAACATTTCGGGGATGGCGATTGCTCCAACACGCTAGAGTACCTGTTCATAAGGCACGGCCTGACGTGGAGTGGTTACACGACAATAACATCCCTGTAATGGTCTGGCCTGCACAGAGTCCTGACCTGAATCCTATACCACACCTTTGGGATGATTTTTAACGCCAACTTCATGCCAGGCTTCACCGACCGACATCGATACGTCTTCTCATGGCAGCACTCATCTACATCTACATATATACTCCGCTAGCCACCAAGCGGTGTGTGGCGGAGGGCACCATTCGAGCCTAAGTCATATTTCTCCCCCTCTGTTCCACTCGCGGATCGCACGAGGGAAAAACGACTATCTGAACGTCTCAGTATGAGCTCGAATTTCCCTTATCATTGACTGGTGACCATTGCGCCATTTGAAAGTTTGATGTAATAACATATTCTCTATATCCTCGTCGTAGATCGGATTCCGGAATTCAGTGAGCAGCCCCTTCCGTTTAGAGCGTCGTCTATCTGCGAGTGTATCATACTTCAAACTTTCTGTGACATTTTTAACACTCTTGCGATGGCTAAATGTACCATTCACGAATATAGCTGCTCTTCTTTGGATCTTCTCTGTCTCTTGAATCAGACCCAACTGGTAAGGGGCCCATACAGACGAAGAATACTATAGGACTGGACGAATAACGTATTGTAAGCAATTTCCTTTGTTGAAGGACTGTATCGCTTCAGGATTATACTCATAAACCGCAATCTAGAGTTCGCCTTGCACGTTACTTGTGTAATCTGATCATTCCATTTGAGATCACTTCGAATAGTCACTTCCAGATAATTGACGGACGTTACCGCTTCCAAAGACTGGGCATTTATTTTGTACTCGTACAGTAATGGGGATTTTCGCCTTGTTATACGCAGTAGGTCACACTTACTAATATTGAGAGATAACTCCCCGTCATTACAGTACGCATTTATTTTCTGCAAATCCTCATTGATTTTTCACAGATTTCGTGTGATACTACTTCCTGTAGACTACTCCGTGAAGAATGGGCTTTCATTCCCCAGGAAACCCTCCAGCACCTGACTGAATGTGTATGTTCACTTTACACCACTTTACGTAAAAATGCTATACCTACAATACACCCAATAGAAGCGATGTCTGAGTTGCAGGTACAAAGAATTGAATATATCAGACCAAAATGGCATCAACGAATAATTTCCTATTCAACAGAGCCTATATAGACGTGAATTGGTGACTCTCAGAACCCTTGCAAAGACCCCAGAAATTTTGCCGTATTTTCACTACGTCAGTTAACTACACATTTACGCCTGAGACAAGATACTGCATGCTTATTTCAAGTGCATAGGCACGGTAAGTTTGAAACGCTGGATCTCAGTAACAGATATTTTACCAAAAAAAGGTCTCACGGTTCCCCGAGAACATCATCTTAAGAACGTACGATAAAAATTGGGACGACTTGCCATGTAAAGAAACTACATAAGTGACCACCTGCACAACTGGTATTTCGGGTAGCCAACAATCGTGGTTTTCCAGGTGTATCTTCGTAACGGTTAAACACGTTCGAAAACAGGAAAATGGTGTTTATGGAAAAAATTGTAAAGAATGTGCAATTAAAATTAGAAACATTTTCTACGGTTATTTATTCAGATAATTGCAGCACATTGTGTAAAAACGGCTAAAAGCCAGAATTTGTGGTTTTCTGCGTCAGTTCGGTAACTAACTTCGTACCTCTGGATCACGGTATCGGATAAACATAAGAAAAAAAATTCAAGCATCCCTAAAATATATACAAACACATAACCAACACTGTGTGAAACAACCGCAGTAATCAATGCGGGAGGTACGACTAACGTATTCCTTAGGACAGTGCGGCGAAATCTGACGTCAACGGTCTGTGGCAGCAGATGACCTTGTGACCCTACCTGTTGGACCCTAGACGATCGCAAAACAGTGCCCTGGTCAGATGAGTTCCGATTTCGCTTGGTAATAAGCTAGAGATAAGGTCTGAGCGTGGCACAGACCCCACGGAGTCATGGATCCCACTTGTCAACAGGGCACTGTGAAAGCTGGTGGTGGCTCCACAATGGTGTGGGCTATGTGTACATCGAATGGTCTGGGTCCACTGGTCCAGATAAAGGGATCATTAACGTGAAATGGCTATGTTCGGCTACTTGGAGAACATTTGCAGCCGTTTTTACGGATGACAATGCGCCATGTCACTGGGCCACTGTTAACGACGCTTTGAAGAACAGTCTGGACATTTCAAGCCATCAAGGTCACTCGACATGAATCCCATCGTACATTTATGGGACATAATCGAGGGGTCAGTTCGTCACAGAATCTTGCACCAGCAACGCTTTCGCAGTAATCGATTATTTCTGCAGGAGACAGTTTAACGACTTGTTGAATCCATGCCAAATCGAGTTGCTACAGTATGTCGGGGAAAAAAAGCTACAACACTATATTAGGAGGTAGCCCATGACTTTTGTCACCTCAGTATTTATACATTTCTGTAAGAGCGCAACGGCTCCTTGAAGTTTCAGTGCGGATTCACTAATGTTGTCCTAACTTCTATGGGAATCAATATTTTTCGAGTAGTTGGTTGACTGACTAGGGACGTTATATCTCAGTGTTCAATAACTTGGAAATTTGAGTCTGTCAGGGACTGTATCCGGATGTCGGAAGCGACTAAGCCAACAGCTCATGAGAAGCGGTAAACCCGGGTTCGAGTCCCATTCCACCACGAGTGTTCAGCTTTCTCCGTTGCATCGCCAAAACGCTGTGAGCTTCTGGAAATCACAAACTGTTACCCATTTCTTCCCTTTCTTTCTCATTTCTCTATTTCATATAAACAAATCACGGAGTTACGGATCCATGCAACAAAAAGTTAATTAAAACGTAGAGCAAAACTAAAGAATTAAATTAAGTTTTCCTTACAAATACTAATTCAAACTGCAACTTCATTCTCTTTATCATCATTTGTTATAAGTGTTTTCGACATTCAGTTGTCACCTGAATATGGCCTGAGAGGCCGAAACCGGTTGTTACAAAATAAGTAAAATTTTGTAGAACATTAGGAAGTGTTTTACTTTTTAATATCATTATTATATTCTGCCAAGCACCGACGGAAAACGCAGTAAATATACTAAAGAATTTAGTCTAAAATGAAAAAAGAAAAAAAAGAACAAATTATAGTTAACATATTGTGTAAAATTGTTGTTGTTTTACACACAGTGCTAACGCTGTTTCCGACACAGCTGTCACCTGGTTTTCCATTCGCCGATTTCCACCAATCGCAAGCAGTAATGCAAACAAAAATCAAAACGTCGGGTTTCCACCAATGAAAAGAAATAATGAAAACACTAATAAAGACTTCTAAGACCCCTCTTCTACATCCTAAACAGACTATCGGTATTACATAACAGCCATGTCTGCAGATATATATGGAACAAAGTTTTTTCATTCAGCAGTAAACAGAAGAACCCTGAAGGAGGTCACTTGCAATAGGGACCGAAACTTCGGTAGTTATATACTCGTATATATTGACAATACGGCCACAAACCTAGAAAAATTTTATTGAAAGAGTAGAAGACTTTCGAACGGTTTAGCCCTTCAGACTTGTGTTTGACTCGCGGTATTCTCAAAGGGGTATGCAATAGCTGAAACTGTAGGCCGTCGAATGACCAATTGAGAAACTGTTGCCCGACGTTAATACTAGTACTAGCTATTGCTGTGTGTGCAGGGTGAAAATGGTGTTCCAGATTTTTTTTTTCTTTTTTTCTGGTCAAGGATGACTGTATTCATTGGGATACGTAAAGTTCCATCACACTCAACTACATCAGTAGCGTATGCATGATGTGAACACGTGCGTGTGGTGGGGCATTAGTGCACTAAAGATTACTGGGGTAATGTGTCGCTATAGGTGTGTGAACAAATTAACGAAGAAGCGTACGGTTATCTCATGCAAAACAATGCAAGAGCACACATCAGCAATGTGTTTTTCAAAGTGTTACTGTGGATACCAATTAACAAAAGTATATCGACTGATTTATCCTCGTATTAAGTCCCAGCGATCATTCCATTTCATGTCCGTTCAAACTGTTACACCCTGGCTTTTGTAAGCACTGACTGGTTATAATTGTAGTCCACGGTAGCTCCAATAGTATATTACATTTTTGTGCTTTATTAAGTGCAAAATTTTGCGTTCTTGAGCATACAAAGTTGTCTTTTTATGCACCACTTACGAATATTGAATACTAGGGCCAGCTTCGCCTGGAGAACATACCTCTACAGATAATTACACTGACGGAAAAAAATTCACAATATCAAAAAAGTATTTATGTAGGGTAATAAAATTTCGGGATTACATTTTTCCACTTAAAATATTTAAGCGATTAACGTTTCAAGATCATAGGTTAATGTAAGTGCAAGTTGAGCCATTACAAATGTGATATGCTGGTACATTAATAACCGGTGCAACCGCCAGAACAATGGAAGCATTCAAACGTCAATTCATCGTGTTGTATACGTGACGGATGTCAGTTTGTGGGACGGAGTTCCATCCCTGTTGCATTTTGTCGGTCATTACAGGAATGGTTGTCCGCAGCTCGTGGTCTTGGGATTGCGTTCTCGCTTCCCACGCACGGGGTCCCGGGTTCGATTCCCGGCGATGTCAGGGATTTTCCCTGCCTCGAGATGACTGGGTGTTGTTGCGTCGTCTTCATCATCATCATTAATCCCAATTACGGTCGGAGGAAGACAATAGCAAACCACCTCCGCTAGGGCCTTGCCTAGTCGGCGGTGCGTGTCTCTTGCATCATTCCCTACGCTCCTCGGAGTATGGGACCTCGTCATCATCACAGGAATGGTTAATGGTGGTTATGGGTAGGGTAAGAGTCATCGCCGGTTGATGTCCCATGTGTGCTCGATCTGAGACAGATCTGGTGATCGAGCAGACGAAGACAACATGTCGACCGTCTGTAGACCATACTGGGCTAGAACAGCGTATGTGGGCGAGCGCTATCCTGTTGGAAAGCACTCCCTGGAATGCTGTTCATGAACGGCAGCACAACATTTCGAATTTCCAGACTGACTTACAAATTTGCCGTCAAGGTGCCTCCGATAAGCACGAGAGTGCTCACGCTGTCATACGAAATCGCACCCCGACCGTAACCTCAGAGTTGTAGGTCCAGTCTGTCTAGCACTCATATACAGGGTGTTTCAAAAATGACCAGTATATTTGAAACGGCAATAAAAACTAAACGAGCAGCGATAGAAATACACTGTTTGTTACAATATGCTTGGGACAACAGTACATTTTCAGGCAGACAAACTTTCGAAATTACAGTAGTTACAATTTTCAACAACAGATGGCGCTGCGGTCTGGGAAACGCTATAGTACGATATTTTCCACATATCCACCATGCGTAGCAATAATATGGCGTAGTCTCTGAATGAAATTACCCGAAACCTTTGACAACGTGTCTGGCGGAATGGCTTCACATGCAGATGAGATGTACTACTTCAGCTGTTCAATTGTTTCTGGATTCTGGCGGTACACCTGGTCTTTCAAGTGTCCCCACAGAAAGAAGTCACAGGGGTTCATGTCTGGCGAATAGGGAGGCCAATCCACGCCGCCTCCTGTATGTTTCGGATAGCCCAAAGCAATCACACGATCATCGAAATATTCATTCAGGAAATTAAAGACGTCGGCCGTGCGATGTGGCCGGGCAGCATCTTGCATAAACCACGAGGTGTTCGCAGTGTCGTCTAAGGCAGTTTGTACCGCCACAAATTCACGGAGAATGTCCAGATAGCGTGATGCAGTAATCGTTTCGGATCTGAAAAATGGGCCAATGATTCCTTTGGAAGAAATGGCGGCCCAGACCAGTACTTTTTGAGGATGCAGGGACGATGGGACTGCAATATGGGGCTTTTCGGTTCCCCATATGCGCCAGTTCTGTTTATTGACGAAGCCGTCCAGGTAAAAATAAGCTTCGTCAGTAAACCAAATGCTGCCCATATGCATATCGCCGTCATCAATCCTGTGCACTATATCGTTAGCGAATGTCTCTCGTGCAGCAATGGTAGCGGCGCTGAGGGGTTGCCGCGTTTGAATTTTGTATGGATAGAGGTGTAAACTCTGGCGCATGAGACGATACGTGGACGTTGGCGTCATTTGGACCGCAGCTGCAACACGGCGAACGGAAACCCGAGGCCGCTGTTGGATCACCTGCTGCACTAGCTGCGCGTTGCCCTCTGTGGTTGCCGTACGCGCGGTCGCCCTACCTTTCCAGCACGTTCATCCGTCACGTTCCCAGTCCGCTGAAATTTTTCAAACGGATCCATTATTGTATCGCTTTTCGGTCCTTTGGTTACATTAAACCTCCGTTGAAAACTTCGTCTTGTTGCAACAACACTGTGTTCTAGGCGGTGGAATTCCAACACCAGAAAAATCCTCTGTTCTAAGGAATAAACCATGTTGTCTACAGCACACTTGCACGTTGTGAACAGCACACGCTTACAGCAGAAAGACGACGTATAGAATGGCGCACCCACAGACTGCGTTGTCTTCTATATCTTTCACATCACTTGCAGCGCCATCTGTTGTTGAAAATTGTAACTACTGTAATTTCGAAAGTTTGTCTGCCTGAAAATGTACTGTTGTCCCAAGCATATTGCAACAAACGGTGTATTTCTATCGCTGCTCGTTTAGTTTTTATTGCCGTTTCAAATATACCGGTCATTTTTGAAACACCCTGTTTTTTTAGGTTGGTTGCAGGCCCTCAACTGATCTTCCCCTAACCACTACACGGTCATCACTGGCTCCGACTCAGAACCACCTTTCATCAGAAAACACAATAGATCTCCACCCTGCCCTCCAGTGGGCTTTCGCTTGATGCCATTGAACTCGTAAATGGTGGTGGTCACTGATCAGTGGAATACTTGCTACAGGGCGCCTGGTCCTTGGAGTAGCCGATCTGTAACAGTTCAGTGCGTCACTGTGATGCCCGCTGTTGCTCAAACTACTGCTGCCGATGCAGTACGGTACACCAGAGCCATACCGTCTCAGTAATGACACGTGGTCGTACGGTGTCCGGTCTTCTTCCGACTGCACATTCTCGCGGCCACCGTCGCCAGCAATCAGGTCTGGAGGCTACATTCCTGCCAAGTCTTTCTACAGTACCAAAAAAGGTACGCTCAGCTTCTCGCAGTCCTATAACACGAACACATTCGAACTCAGTTCGGTACTGAGAGTGGCTTTAAAGTCATTGTTGACTTACATCAAGTCACTATGTCCAATTTCAACGGTAACTAGCGATCACGATCGTTACAGCTCATGTTTAAAGCAAACTTCATTTGCAGCACCTTAGTGGAGCTACTAGCACTACTTTAATGCGATTGGTGCGAAATCTGAATAAGGATCATTTTCGAAATGTAGAAACCTGCCTTCCAATGTTCATTAATGTCACACAACTTCTCTTTGGTGTTAGGATTTTTTTCCGTGAGTATATCATCGACAAACAGTCGGAAGTTATCATTTATACTGAATGTCAGGTGAAACAAAAAGAAAACCTGCTTAGGCAGCCTTGGAGTGATACGAGTACTTGTGTGAATTTCCAGGAGAGACGGAGAAACTAATAAAGGAATCATACTGGTGGGAGTGCAGGCAGCGAGTGCACGTAACAGTATACCACAACTCACAGCGTCTGAAGAGGACTATGTCGGTCGTCGAAGTATTGAGCAAAAATGGAAAAAACTACTTGTTTGTTCAATCTGAAGAAGGCTATTAATCAACCACGCCGAGAAGACCTGAGAGATCACCCCTATTAGTGTTGTTTCCAACCAACTGATTAGTTAATTACGACCCAGGTTTGGAACTTTTATGCTATTTTCAAGCGATTCAGTTTATATATAGCAAGACATCAAACTCCACAGTGGCCAATAACATTTACTGATATTTTTACAACATGGTGATTTTACATCTGGTATTTCTTTTTGAGCCAATATGATTCTGAAGGTATGGCCAATTCTGAGCTTGATGCCATACAATATATATTATAAACTCAATCACTTGTAAATGGCCGCGCGGAATTAGCCGAGCGGTCTAGGGCGCTGCAGTCATGGACTGTGCGGCTGGTCCTGGCGGAGGTTCGAGTCCTCCCTCGGGCATGGGTGTGTGTGTTTGTCCTTAGGATAATTTAGGTTAAGTAGTGTGTAAGCTTAGGGACTAATGACCGAAGCAGTGAAGTCCCGTAAGATTTCACACACATTTGAACATTTTTGAACTTGTAAATGGTATAATAGGTCGAAGCCTGGTCGAAATTAAATAAACAACAGTACAGTCAAATGATGGTGTGTTCATTTAAAAATTATTGTATGGCTGTTTCTCAGCAACATCAAAAACTGTCATCTCGTTAGTTTTTATCTAGACATTTATCTAGGCTTCTTCTTAACGCCAACATCTCATTGCCCCACGTGGCCCCATTATACGTTACTTGCCCACTATAACTGAGGCTTTTATGGCTCTCTATCGCTTGCTATATATGATTTTATTTCACCGACTGATTCTGGTTGTACTCCCTTTACCAGAAAGGTTCCACGATAGGTTTTTTTTTTTTTTTTTGAAACTTCCTGGCAGATTAGAACTGTGTGCCGGACCGAGACTCGAACTCGGGACCTTTGCCTTTTACGGGGAAGTGCTCTACCAACTGAGCTACCCAAGCACGACTCACGCCCCGTCCTCACAGCTTTACTTCTGCCAGTACCTCGTCTCCTGCCTTCCAAACTTAAGTAGAGCACTTGCCCGCGAAAGGCAAAGGCCCCGATTTCGAGTCTCGGTCCGGCACACAGTTTTAATCTGCCAGGAAGTTTCATATCAGCGCACACTCCGCTGCAGAGTGAAAATCTCATTCTGGGAACATCCCCCAGGCTGTGGCTAAGCCATGTCTCCACAATAACCTTTCTTTCAGGAGTGCTAGTTCTGCATGGTTCGCAGGAGAGCTTCTGTAAAGTTTGGAAGGTAGGAGACGAGGTACTGGCAGAAGTAAAGTTGTGAGGACGGGGCGTAAGTCGTGCTTCGGTAGCTAAGTGGTAGAGCACTTGCCCGCGAAAGGCAAAGGTCCCGAGTTCGAGTCTCGGTCCGGCACACAGTTTTAATCTGCCAGGAAGTTTCATATCAGCGCACACTCCGCTGCAGAGTGAAAATCTCATTCTGGGAACATCCCCTAGGCTGTGGCTAAGCCATGTCTCCGAATTATCCTTTCTTTCAGGAGTGCTAGTTCTGCATGGTTCGCAGGAGAGCTTCTGTAAAGTTTGGAAGGTAGGAGACGAGGTACTGGCAGAAGTAAAGTTGTGAGGACGGGGCGTAAGTCGTGCTTCGGTAGCTAAGTGGTAGAGCACTTGCCTGCGAAAGGCAAAGGTCCCGAGTTCGAGTCTCGGTCCGGCACACAGTTTTAATCTGCCAGGAAGTTTCATATCAGCGCACACTCCGCTGCAGAGTGAAAATCTCATTCAGGATTTTTTTTTATAGAAAATTTCTCTTGCCATGTAGTGATCCAGCTCCTATCGAAGTAGTTCCCTTGCTATCTATACACAGTTGCCAACACTTCTGGAGATCTTGGAAGCAATTAGGGAAATCTTAAAGTGTGATGCCTGTAAGCTAATTTGTCACAGTAATTTGAAAGTCTGTGATATCTTCACAAAGCTTTCCTTTCACTCGCAAAAACAAGAAAACATCACAAGGCGAGACATCGAGCGAATTTGGCGGATGTGGGACGGAAATAAGAGCATGCCGGGCCAGTTACTAGTCGGTAACATATAAAGCACTATGCGGTCTTGTATTGTCATGCAGTAAGAACCAGTCCTGAGAATGCCATAAATCATGGCGATGACGTCATTTGTCATCAACGTTTCAGGACTTAAATGTAAATCACTGTTTCCCTCTAGGAACATAATCATCTTGATGGATTCTTTTCTATCAAAGAATAAGATCAACATTGTCTTTGTTCTCCGAGGTTGTCGTTTGACTTTTTTCGAGGCTGGTGATCCAGGACTCAGCCATTCAGCACTTTGGCGCTCCGTGTGAGGGTCATACTGGTAGCACCAACTTCTATCCCCGCCAATAGTCTTTGACAGACATGATAGATTACGTCTGGATCTATCCAGTAGTTTAGTAGAAAATCTTCGTCTTTCCTCTTTCTCTTCGTCTGTTAGTGTATGAGGGACGAGTTTTGCATTAAGTTTCCATATGCCTAAATCTTCGTTTAAAATCTTACGACTCACATTACGATTCAAATTAAGTTCTTCTGATATCGCACTCACAGTTACAAGACGGTCTTCTAGCAATAACTGCCTTACATAATGCACGCTTTCATTGATATGTGCTATTGACGGGCGACCAGCTCTGGAATGATCTTGCACTGAATCTCTGGCTTCATGACACCTTTTGTGCCATTCGAAAACACGACTTCTTGGAAGCGCCCCTCCTGCAAATGATTGGTTAATAATTCTCCACATTTCACTATGGGTTTTCCCGAGCACAACGCTGAAGTTAATGTTCACTGTTTGCTCACAAACAGTATCCATTGTGTCACCGTAACGAACACGCCAACATCCCAAACAGTGTGTTGATAAGCACAGCTCTGCCACATAGTGAGTTTGCGCAGAAGTATGGGGAAGATCATTTCCACGATGCTGAGACACCAAGTAACCTAAGAACAACATTTGTTCCTTTTTAATAGTGCAAACTCACAAAACGAAAAACTGTCCTGGAACTTTCCTCAGAAAGGGAGTACATGGCATATCGCTCAGCTCCCCAAGGGTGTCCAACAGAACTGCAAGACTCCGTACTGGGTGTTATGCTTCTCCTGATCGTCATTGACTGTTTAATGACCTCCGCTGGTCCAGTGGGTGCCCCTGAGCTGTACGTCATTTAGTATGGCGCCCAATCAGAAATATCTGTAGCGTCTTCACTTGGACCCTTCCCCATTTATTCCAGTTCTCTGATGCGGAAACGAAAGACATACATTTAACCTGGTTACCTGATATGATTGGTTGGTGCAGGAGGCGATCTATCATTTTGTATTGTAGTACACTTTACAGTGTTTACATAGCGATCTCGGACAATAAATTGGTTTTCAAAAGAATACTTCAATATAACATACATTTATGTGTTCGTACACGGTGCATCCTGACCAAGAGCTCTACTTCGGTATCGACTATTTGGACGTTGTTTCAGTCCCGACTCACGGGATTGGTCTCGGATAAAAATATGAAATGGCAACTGAAGGGCTGTGTGTGAAAGCTTAAAGCTCTCTACATCCTTGTCCACATCTCTTGGAGTGCGGATCGAGCTTCTGTCTGTTTACCGGGCCCTGGTCTCGTCTTGACTAGACTGTGGCTTCCAGGTTTATGGCTCAGCTTTAGACTTTGGAATCATTCGAAACAGTCCGTCATCGTTTAGTAAGGCTGACCAAAGGCGCCTTCTGAAACAATCTTGTAAGGTAAATAGTCTCCTTGCCGAAGAGAGGATCTTACATCTTCATTTCCTACAGTACTAGCTCTTGTTCACTTATGCAGTCACCATTCGATAATTTCTTTATCAGCCAACTTTTCAAATTCTTCTTCCATTACAAGGCCACCTCGCTGACGTTTGGCCTCGTGTCGGATTACCAGCTGGAATGCGTCTCGAAGTACCTTTCAGGACCTTTACCTAACCCCCTTATAAGTGCTCCCTGTGTTTCCCCACACCGCCCTCCCACCATCCTTTCACTTAGTTTTTAGCCAGACCACGAATTAGGACCGATCAGTTTCGCAGCCATGACCGTTAGGAGTCTGTTCGACAGGAGTACCAAGACGCTACTACCAAGCACACTTAAGGCTTTAAAACCGTGGACAGAATGCAATATTCCTTTACATCTACCCCCGGTCAGGAAGAACATTTGTTGATGGGAACGTGAAGTGTATTAACGGCTGAACTATAGTCATAAATATACTTCTGCTTTTACTAAGCAGACCTCCCTTGACCACACTTTAATTTTGTGGTAACTCAGTGATTGAGTAGTCTCCAGGCTGTTTATCGATTTTATTTTTACGAACCAGTGATATCTGCTATGCGCAATCTTCTCTCTCACGTATGTCGTACAATCTGCTTACACGTGTTTCTCTCGGTTTCAACTCGCACTGCCAAACTGTTTGAGTAGAGAAGCGATTAATCGCCCAACATTCGCTTTGATGATCCCTGTGCGCACTTGTGGAGCAACTACACTACTGGCCATTAAAACTGATACACCAAGAAGGAATGCAGATGGTAAAAGGGTATTCATTGGACAAATATATTATACTAGAACTGACATGTGATTACATTTTCACGCAATTTGGGTGCATAGATCCTGAGAAATCAGTACCCAGAACAGCCACCTCTGGCCGTAATAACGGCCTTGTTACGCATGGGCAATGAGTCAAACAGAGCTTCGCTAGCCTGTACCGGTACAGCTGCCCATGCAGCTCCAACACGATACCACAGCTCATCAAGAGTAGTGTCTTGCGTATGGTGACGAGCCAGTTGCTCGGCCACCATTGACCAGACGTTTTCAATTGGTGAGAGATCTATAGAATGTGCTGGCCAGGGCAGCAGTCGAACATTTTATGTATCCAGAAACGCCCGTACAGGGCTTCCAACATGCTATCGTGCACTATCCTGCTGAAATGCAGGGTTTAGCAGGGATCGAATGAAGGGTAGAGCCACGGGTCGTAACACATCTGAAATGTAACGTCCACTGTTCAAAGTGCCGTCAATGCGAACAAGAGGTTACCGAGACGTGTAACCAATGGCACCCGATACCATCACGCCGGGTGATAGGCCAGTATGGCGATGACGAATACACGCTTCCATTGTGCGTTCACCGCGAAGTCGCCAAACAATGATGCGACCATCATGATGTTGTAAACAGAACCTGGATTCATCCGAAAAAATGACGTAGTGCACCCAGGTTCGTCGTTGAGTACACCATCGCAGACTCTCCTGTCTGTGATGCAGCGTCAAGGGTAGCCGCAGCCACGGTCTCCGAGCTGACAGTCCATGCTGCTGCAAACGTCGTCGAACTGTTCGTGCAGATGGTTGTCGTCTTGCAAACGTCCCTATCTGTTGACTGATGGATCGAGACGTGGCTGCAGGATCCGTTACAGCCATGCGGATAAGATGCTTGTCATCTCGACTGCTAGTGATATGAGGCCGTTGGGATCCAGCACGGCGTTCCATATTACTCTCCTGAACCCACCGATTCGATATTCTGCTAACAGTCATTGGATCTCGACCAACGCGACCAGCAATGTCGCGATACGATAAACCGCAATCGCGATAGGCTACAATCCGACCTTTATCAAATTCGGAAACGTGATGATACGCATTTCTCCTCCTTATACGAGGCATCACAACAACGTTTCACCAGGCAACGCCGGTCAACTGCTGTTGTGTATGAGAAATCGGTTGGAAACTTTCCTGATGTCAGCACGTTGGAGGTGTCGCCACCAGCGCCAACCTTGTGTGAATGCTCTGAAAAGCTAATCAATAGCATATCACAGCATCCTCTTCCTGTCGGTTAAATTTTTCGCCTGTAGCACGTCATCTTCGTGGTGTAGCAGTTTTAATGGCCAGTAGTGTATGACCTCTCCTCACTAGAAGATGCAGTAACATCTGGTGGGCTTCTGCCACCACCTGATATACTCTTTACTACCAAAGACACTAGCGTTACACACGGTCCTCCTTCAATTCCTCCCGCAAGTTATCCACCGTCCCATGTGTCCTCCGCATCACTCATACCAGATTTACCCACATTTTTGGTTCATGTGTCGCTGTAGTTGTGAAGTCGTACATAGAGTAGCTCACATCCTGTTGGAATGATCCTTCCTTGTGGCTCTCCAAGCTGAACGTCGCCTTAAGCATTCTTTCCCTCTAGATCTATAATTGGTGGACGATGTGCGGTCATTTGAACTGATGCTTCATTTTCTCCACGAAAGTGGCTTTTATTCTTAGATGCTACTATCGGAGACAGAGGCAGAGTGGCTGAACTTGGGGCGTCTCCTGCCACATGCTGGGTCTCCACACTACCTCCCTTGCCAGCTTGCATTGTACAATGTCCCCTGTTCTCCGCTGCTGCTATTTGCTTGATCATATACGACAATCATGTCTGCACGTTGCATCACAGAATAAACCTATAGTTGGACAGAGGTGACTGACGCTAGTACTTGAACATGAGGACGCAGACGTTAGTACTTCAGTCTGTGGACACAGACTGCAGTCTACTAAAGTAAAGATAGACACTAGGATTCCTTACACATGTCCCTATACAGTACGCCATATGCTGTGGGGTAAAAAAAATGGCTCTGAGCACTATGGGACTTAACGTCTGAGGTCATCAGTCCCCTAGAACTTAGAACTACTTAAACCTAACTAACCTAGGGACATCACACACATCCATGCCCGAGGCAGGATTAGAACCTGCGACCGTAGCAGCCGCGTGGTTCCAGACAGCAGCGCCTAGAACCGCTCGGCCACCATGGCCGGCCAAGTGTCAACATGATGCGCTTACAAGTTCCTGGTAAAAAGTGCTCTTAACAGACGGACGGACAGACGGTCGGATAGTAAATCCTGAAAACTTTTTTTTCGTTTGGGTTTCTAAAAGATTTAGAGTTTAGGATTTATTCCTTTACGTGAACTGTGGAACCTTGCTTTCTGACGAAGCTCACGATGAGCGGCCAAGAGGAAGTATCGTACAGGTTTTGATGAGTGAGATTGCGGATATCAAAATATGTGACACCAATGGTCATGTCTTCTGATTACACTGACTTAGAAGATTCAGTTTTTTCCCATCACCAATGTACCGTAGTCCGTAATATGTGGCATAAATGACTCGTTCCTGAGTAAAAGTCGGCCGGCAAAACAGACAGACAGACGTACAAAAATGTTTTTCTCTAAGGGATCCGTTTTTACCGACTGAGATAGGGAGCATTTGAAAGAGAAAAAGCGCATCTCTCGGTTAATGGATGAAGTATGTGTCTTGGAAAAAACAGTTAATCTAAGTTCATTGAGCTAAGAGAGGACGGCATTGAAAAGTAAGTGCTTTTCTGCCCTAAAAACACACTTCCTCAGCCAGGCCACGAACTCTCCGGCTCGTCTACATAGAGCCACCGAACGCCCCTCATCTCCGGCGAATTGGCCAGCCCAGAAGAGCAGCCAGTGTACGGAGGAGGCAGCGCGGGCGCCGCGCCATCCTTTCGCATCAGGCAGACACTCACTCCGGCGCGACCCATTCCGCTGCGAGGGCGCTTTCAGCGACAGCGCGTGCCGCGAATGCTGAGTGGGAGAGGCGGGCTCGCCGCCATCTGCCCGCGCGTCTTGCTTCTCCTTTACCCAATGGCAAGACGCTATTTGAGATCCTAGGTCTCGGCAGTGTCGGACCCGACAGCACGGCTGATCTGGCTCGAGACAAATTGACATTCTGGTATCCGCCTGTAGATGACCGAACACACAGCCCCAGCCTTAGAGTGTAGACAACAATAATGGAAGTGTACAATTATACTACAGGCGTTCAATAAGTAATGCAACAAACTTTTTCCCGAAAGCAGATTGGTTTTCTTCCGGATTCCAATACATCATATTGTTCTCCCACTATGTTGCTGTTGTTGTTGTGGTCTTCAGTCCTGAGACTGGTTTGATGCAGCTCTCGATGCTACTCTATCCTGTGGAAGCTTCCTCATCTCCCAGTATCTACTGCAGCCTACATCCTTCTGAATCTGCTTAGTGTATTCATCTCTTGGTCTCCCTCTACGATTTTTACCCTCCACGCTGCCCTCCAAAATTAAATTTGTGATCCCCTGCTGCCTCAGAACATGCCCTACCAACCGATCCCTTCTTCTAGTCAAGTTGTGCCACAAGCTCCTCTTCCCCCCAATTCTATTCAATACCTCCTCATTAGTTATGAGATCTACCCATCTATTCTTCAGCATTCATCTGTAGCACCACATTTCGAAAGGTTGTATTCTCTTCTTGTCTAAACTATTTATCGTCCACGTTTCACTTCCATACATGGCTACACTCCATACAAATACTCTCAAAAACGACTTCCTGACATTTAAATCTATACTCGATGTTAACAAATTTCTCTTCTTCAGAAACGCTTTCCTTGCCATTGCCATTCTACATTTTACATCCTCTCTACTTCGACCATCATCAGTTATTTTGCTCCCCAAATAGCAAAACACCTTTACTACTTTAAGAGTCTCATTTCCTAATCTAATTCCCTCAGCATCACCCGACTTAATTCGACTACATTCCATTATCCTCGCTTCGCTTTTGTTGATGTTCATCTTATACCCTCCTTTCAAGACAGTGTCCATTCCGTTCAGCTGCTCTTCCAAGTCCTTTCCTGTCTCTGACAGAATTACAATGTCATCGGCGAACCTCAAAGTTTTTATTTCTTCTCCATGAATTTTAATACCTACTCCGAACTTTTCTTTTGTTTCCTTTATTGCTTGCTCAGTTTACAGAATGAATAACATCGGGGAGAGGCTACAGCCCTGTCTCACTCCCTTCTCAACCACTGCTTCCCTTTCATACCCCTCGACTCTTATAACTGCCATTTGCTTTCTGTACGAATTGTAAATAGCCTTTCGCTCCCTGTATTTTACCCCTGCCACCTTCAGAATTTGAAAGAGAGTATTCCAATCAACATTGTCAAAAGCTTTCTCTAAGTCTTCAAATGCTAGAAACGTAGGTTTGCCTTTCTTTAATCTTTCTTCTAAGATAAGTCGTAGGGTCAGTATTGCGTCACGTGTTCCAACATTTCTACGGAATCCAAACTGATCTTCCCCGAGGTCGGCTTCCGTATTTTGCAGCCGTGGCTTATTAAAGTGATAGTTCGGTATTGGTAACAAAACCCTATTTTTCAACATAATCTTCGCCTTATTCCACCTTTCTGGGAGGACCGGTATACCTGCATGATCGGCGTCAGAGTCAAAGTCTTGCTACATTAATAACCCCTCCCCCAAATCATCCACGTACGAACAAGCGGATGTAGTTCTCAGTGAAACCTGCTATATCATTACCGACTGCCTATTACCGACAGCCTAACTTTTGAAATTAAATTGAAATCCGGGTTACTCCTCCGGAGCACACCCGCTATACTGCCACCACCCGGCCCACAATGCCTGAAGTCGACAAAAATATCTTCGCACTCAATCCTAGATCAGACTGAATCAGCGCGCAGGGTGTAAACAGCAATTATCTGGAGCGAACGACAGTGATATTCGTAAAGCGTAGTGGCATAATTTGATGGAGGACGCCTGTGGTCCATCAAGCAAGGAAACGTTGGGCTGCTAGGCGCACCGAAGCTAAAGTGCAAGTGCGCCACTCGAGATTTTCGCCTAAATCACCCACGAACACTAAAAGCCAAATGTTCTCGCACTTACTAAATGTGCTATTCACTTCCCCGTAAAGTTAACGCAGAATAAGAAGACTTTCCTAAACATTACACAAAAACAATTACGTTTCTGCATCGACTTACATTTCACTCTTAAGAGCACAGTGGTTTCGTTGGTAGACCAGAAAACAAAACTATTTGACAGCTTATTTTATGCTGTTAAGATGCACAATATTTTGAGGTAAAATTCACACAAATGTTAATTTTACAGGTTGTAAATGCCAGAACAAGTGTTTTTTAGTGCTGAAGGACACATTGGACCAAATCTTGTGCCGCGTGCGTGCGCTATAGCTTGTTTTGCCAATTGGGGCTGTTTCCAGGCTTGGTGGACTATAAGTATCCCATGTCAGTTTGTTCATCTTGACCTCACCTACATCACTGTAGTACGTTGTAAACAACTACCGCTTACATCCTGTATGAGACGAGGCTAGCATTATGACGAGCAACGAAAGAAGCGTCTGCTGAAATAGTTGCTGCCTTCCGAAAAAATTCCATAAGGACACGGGCGGGACCAGGTCGATAAGGATACCACCAAATTGACTTCACAAAGGAGTAGCTACATTTAGAATAAGGTGAAGCTTTTCCTGCGATACAGTTGTGTATGAATGTGCTTCTCATGGATTGTCCATTATGTCTGACGACATGCTAATTTAAATACCCGTTGCTTACAAGTACCTCCAAGGTTTCAGAAGACGATTGCGTGAAAACTGCAAGACAAACAGAAAACAGACACATATCAGTGTGCAGAGCACCGAATAAAGTTGTCTAATTCTGCCGCTGATAGTGTTATTCACAACGTCAGGCTTGCAAACATAGAGCACTGTTCGTCAACTATTACACACTTTCAACGGAAATTACAGCAGTGATTGCTCAGTCGAGCTGAGTTGTGATTACCAAACAGCCAGACAGTAGCACATCGCATACAGGCAGAGTCAATGAAGGATTCAAAAACGAAAACGAAGGCTACATAGGAAGCCTTATCCTCCGTCTATCCGAATTCAGTCTATCCGAAATAAGGAGTCAAGTTAAAACGGCATAGCCAACAGGATCGTCGTACACCGGAGACATGGTGCATAACAGGCCACTTCATAATGGGTAGGGAACTAGCTGTTGGCCACGTGGTCTGACATTTCCTCCACCAATCAGTGGCTACGACCACTGTCACTTCAGCTGATGGGATGTACTGTTTTACTGGGTATAAAAATGACTATGGGAAAAAGATGCTGCAGATAGCAATAATCTGCGTAACAGTGATTACAGCCTCTCTTTAAATTGTAGGAAACCGGCTACAATGTAATGAACAAATAAATTAATAGTTACATTTACCTTATTTCACGCATAATTTTACATATATTTCATCTATATTTGTAGTGGATTTCTCCCTGCAATTTCACCTGAATTCAGATGAAACTTGTTAGTTTACCTGAATCGTGGACAGTCCTTCAAGTGTTTTGGTATTATATTGAAACAAACACTTTTTACGGTTTTCACAGGGTATATCGACAACATATCGACTCCAGTAACTCATTCTAGTTTTGGGGAAGAAGGGCTGTCGCTGGCAAGTGTCCGATTCACTACTGTTGTACACCATGTGGTTCCAGAGAGTGCGTTATATATATTATGGTATTCCTCTGTGTGACACTAGCTTTGACCTTCAAACACGTTGATAAAGTGGCTCGTTGCGAAGGTCATTCTCGTTACCTGGTTGACGCAGTGAACAATGCAAATAGAGGACTGAATGCGCCCATATTCTTAAATATTCCAACCAAATACCAGAGAGGGGCGAACAGGTTTTTTAGAACATTTTTACATGTCACCCCCTTCTATTAGCCACCCCCACAAGCAGACGTAGTAAGGTTAGTTTATTCACACATTATATTTACGCAAGTAATGAGGCGCTTATACATCAATTTTGGTTTGAATTGCTTTCAGATCATCCCTTTTCACCACAATCCCCACCCATGGGAAAGTTATATGTGTGCCAAGTTTGGTAGCAATTCCGTGTGGCATCACAGGGATACGCAGAAAAGCAACTTTGCATTTAACCCCATTTTCCCCCGTCCAGTAGGGGTGAAATGTCATTCGGACTAACGACCACGGAAATTATGAATTCGGTACTAAAATCGATCGTTTTCGAATAATTTTAAATGTCACGGCTTCTAACTCCATATTCACCTTGAAACCTTCCCGTCTCCTCTATATCTCTCTTCTTTTTCTTTTTTTTTTTTTTTGTTACGCAACTCTCCATTCTGCAATAACCTATGAAACCTTTCCTTAGGATTTCTATCTCTTGCTTAATAATAACAAATGAAATCTTCCCTTTGAAATTTATTCGCTTTCTCAATCTTCGCATACAATTTAATTGATGCTTATTAAAAGTGATTTTCTGATTATTTCGACGAAGCATAGAATGTGCCGTCGTCGCGGCCCTCAGTCGTAATCTGCAATAACCCAAAACTGTTCCTTACCTCTTTGACTGTTACTGGATCGCCATCTGACTGCTACATCGAACTGAGACATTAATATACTTACTCTGTTTAACTATACTCTATTAACTGCTGGTGGACTGTCATCGTAAGTGGCTGTATTTATGACCAAAGCTGACGTTATTCTGTAATTAATTTGACTGAAGTTACGTAATTCATAGTTACACTTTTTCTTGACAACAATAAAATTTTTGCAAAGTTTTACGTTGATGGTTTTTGGGATGGATTATAATCAGTAATGGAACATTGCTGGCAAAAATTAGTTATATTCTGAAAACGTTTCTTCAAATATATACTGCTGGTAATGAAGTGTTTTTACAAACGTTCAAATGGGACTTATTTTTTTACAATAATCTTACAACTAGCATTGCGCAAAAATACCTTCAGTAGTCTTGAGTTTCGCAAAGAAAATAATCCAATGATATTAGTTCCACTCATGATAATAGTTAGCTGATGTCTCTGTACATCCGTTTATAATCTCTTGTAAATCATAGCTATTGGCTGGCAGGCACACTGCTCCTCTCAACCTCTCGCTTCAGACCCGCTACCAACTCGCTTCACATCTCGCTTACTACTTACTTCCTAAGGATGCTAAAGTGCGGTCTCTCCTGCCAACAATGCTTTCTGGTGCAGACAATCCCTGCTACCATTAAAAAATGTATCAATGCGCGGTCTTTCCCGCTCTTTTCTTAAAGTGTATCCCTACGCGGTCTCTCCCATCCTTTTTAAAATTATATCAATTTGTGGTCTCTCTTGCCAACAATACTTTGGTGCAGACATTCCCTGCTACCACAATTATTTCCAACAAGACGAATATTAATTATTCCTACTTAATCCTATTAAAATATAAACATCTTTCACAAATTGTGGTTTGACAATAGACAATAGAAATATACACGTCTTACAACCTCACCTCAAGAGTGGTACTTTTAAAAAGTAATAATTACACAAATAATACGTAAAATAATTCATGTATGTAGATGATATGTGTGCTACGTTTGTTTGAAATCGACTGAGTGGTTTAGCAGCGGATGTGCAACATACAAAATAAGATATTTATAAGTATGTAAATAGAAGAAATTATGTATTTGACTGCCGTTACGTCATGCGAAAATGGAGAGTCAATTAGGCTTACAGGCAAGCCGAGAGTGACTGAATGTAAAGGATTCTGCCAGCAATTAGTGGCGCTTCCAAAACCTCCTATATCGTACGAGAGTGGAGAAGAACGTAAACCTCGAAGCGGGAAAGGCATACAATTTTCGAACCAATTGGCGAGTGTTGAAACATATAAGACATTCACATCAAAGGGCTTACTGCTGTGTGGATGAGAGAGTGTTGAATAGAAGTAAACAGAAAGGGGAACTCGGCACTGCGTAACGTCACGCAGTGAAAGGCGACACAGAATTCGGATTACGTATGAAGTTGTTGAGTGGTAGAGAGTTCCGACTAACAACTGAGTACATTGTGTATACGTGACACTCTGCTACAGAACAGAGTGACTCGCTTTCCTTTACGGTAATTTCATGTGTGGAACTCCGTGAATTCAAATGCAAAAGCAATGGGTGCTTACTCTCGCAATGTTCACATGTTATGTAGTAGATATGGGTATATTTTACTTATTGTATTACCATGGGACCTTGCATAACTTTCACACTTTTAAAATTTTAAATGACGGTATTTGGAGTAGGTGTATTCGTTGAAATAACGGTAGTAGTAGAGATCAAGAGAAAACATCTTTAAAAATGAACCGAACGACGAATTTATGACACGTCCTTGTGTATACATTTCTATGTACGAGGGCTGTTCAGAAAGTAAGGTCCGTTCGGTCGTGAGGTGAAACCACAGCGAAAATCAAAAATGTTTTATTCGCAACAGCTAGTCACATCTTTCAGCTATCTCTCTAAATAGTCGCAGCTCCGACTTAGAAATTTGCCGTGGTTCAAATGGCTCTGAGCACTATGGGACTTAACATCTGAGGTCATCAGTCCTCTAGAACTTAGAACTACTTAAACCTAACTAACCTAAGGACATCACACACATCCATACCCGAGGCAGGATTCGTACCTACGACCGTAACGGTCTCGCGGTTTCAGACTGAAGCGCCTAGAACCGCTCGGCCACTCCGGCCGGCATTTGCCGTGGCGTTGCACAAAATTTCCAGTACCCTCCTGACAGAAAGCATCCGCCTGTGCTTTCCGACAATTCTCTACGATGGTCTGCCTTTTGTTGTTTGTGCCAAAATTTTGTCTTCATAGTCAGCGGTTCATGTGACCAGAGATGAGAAATGGAGATAGCCAATTAAGGGCAGCATTGTGGGTGATCAAACACTTCCCACCGAAAATGCTGCAGCAGCGTCTTCATTGCCCCTGCAGAATGTGGCTGAACTTTGTCTCGAAGGAAGAAACGCATGACATTTATGTTATGTGGTCCGCGTAGCTTCATGTGAAACCTCTCACCAAATCTATATACTTGGTAGGAGACACAGTTGTTTTAGGCATTTGCGCTCTGAACTGAAAAGAGCGACGTGAAGCGAACGACACGCACACTAAAGACACTGCCCAACACATCTTCGCAAAGTTCCACCGGATTTTCACACTGGTTTCCATTTCGCGCCTAATCGGACCTCACTTCTCGCGTACGCCTTGTAGATAATTTTGAGCTAAATTTTGTACAGAGCATTTCAGTACCTCGGTGTAAAGAAGTAATCCACTGAACCTTGGGACATTCTAGTGATACTGCAGAGACATAGTGTGGGTGTAGTGGATGAGAAGATACCCATTTCTCCCAGTGTGCTACTGCTACTACTACCATTCACTTCCACATATAATGTAATTATCAGTGGGTCAAAACCTCTGAATATGAGCATAGAAGCAGATTGCGACCGGCATGTGGTGATGGAGACTGAGAACATGATGAAGGGTGTTAAAGTGCAGTTTACTCAGTCAGACTGGGGGGCGGTATGTCCTAAAAAATGGTTCAAATGGTTCTGAGCACTATGGGACTTAACATCTGTGGTCATTAGTCCCCTAGAACTTAGAACTACTTAAACCTAACTAACCTAAGGACATCACACACACCCATGCCCGAGGCAGGATTCGAACCTGCGACCGTAGCAGTTGCGCGGTTCCGGACTGCGCGCCTAGAACCGCTAGACCACCGCGGCCATCGCGGAATGTCCTACAATGGTGTATATCAATGCTCAGATGTCTACAGAGTATAATTCACCTCTTTCGCACATGGATGTAATCTCCATGTACTTTATATATCTTATTTTCTTTAAGGGATACAAAAATGTCAATAGTTACCCTTCCAAAGGCTACATACAGTTGTCCTTGAGTAAAGAAGGAAAATGGTAAATACAGTCCTGCTCTTTGAATCGTTTGTCGTTGCAACTTGTTTATAGTGATCGAAAATGCAATTTTATTCGGTAACTGTCTTCTTGTAAAGTCTAAAGGTGTGCTTCAGTCAATAGTATCACGTTTATCAATGGTGTTACAACAGTTTCAAGCTGTCAATCAACGGAACATTAATTGTAACGCCATAACCCGTGCGAAACTTTTACTCTTTTATGGTTGAGTATTTGGAGTAAGTTTAGTCTTTGGGATAAGAGTAGATGGTAACAAAGACATGTTTGCCTTTCTGAAAGTACATACGTTTAGAAAAGCCAACTTCTACGACGGGCAGAGAGAATTTGTTACCACAGTGGTCACGGTCATTAGCTTTGACAACGCTGTATACACATTGTACAGTTAATAAGTACTTTAAAACAATAAAAAGTAGTTGTGATAAGGTAATATGGAAAGGGAGTCTCTTATTCGTAATGAATAAGTCTACTTAGTAAAATATAGCTATGAAGCTGGGCATTCATGATGCTTTTTGCCTATGATAGTTAAAGTTCTTTTATGTTAAAATCTTCCACAAACAGCAAGTTCTAGCGCAAATTGGATGTTCAGTGTCAGTAGGTGGGGGAAAATATCCTCTCCGACGATGCCTCATTCATCTTCGTGCGATTAGTATGTGTTGAGAAAAAAGATATGTTGATTTGAGAAACAATGTATATGATTTTATGACTTATGATGATTACATGACATTGTCAGCTGTATCGGAGATGATCTCAGAATCTATACACGCTTGTTCTTATTACAGAGGATTATTCGCTAAGCTCTCTCAAAAATACGAAATATTTACTAATTTCAGCGAAATTAAATCGCCATCTTCATATCATTTGTATAGAAAAGATTTTTACAGGGTCAGTCCATTTCTTCTATCCGCGATAGTTGGTGAAAACTTATAAACTTATAGTCTATAGAATGGCGTCTCTATAAGTTTTGGCAGATTAATGTGAACAGTTGACGAAATGGATTGACCCTGTAAAATGTATTTCTATACAAATGATCGGAGGATGTTGATATAATTTCGCTGAAACTAGTAATTATTGTGTATTTCTGTCGGATATCTGCGAATAAACTTCTGCAATAAGAAGCGCAAACGTGTTTTTATTTTATGATTTGGTGCGCAATTCTGCTATCCAGAGAGATTTACTACACAAAAAAGTTACTTTTAGCTGCTGTTGGAGGGAGCACATCGATGTTATAACGGTGAAGAGGCTGCTGTACTAAACACGTCGACTGTTGACCGTGCGGAAATAAGAAGCAGAAAAGCATGGCTTACTAGTGAAGTAAATGGGGTAACGGAAACAGGAACTGAAGCAAGCAAGTTGGTCATGAAATTTACATCTAGATACATAATACGCAAACCACTACCATGTTACGGCTTCTTCCCTTTCCCACGAGCAAATAGAGTGCGGGAGGGATGAAAGGATATGTTTACATCTTTCACTCGCTATCAGTTTTTGAAACTTTGTAAGAAGACTTTCGTGGTATAACTGACGTGTGTCTTCAAGTCTCTTGCCAATTTAACTTTTTCAACATTTTAACGAATCTCTGTAAGAAGACCTTCGTGTTATAACTGACGTGTGTCTTCAAATCTCTTGCCAACTGAAGTTTTCCAACATTTCAATAACGCTCTCTCGTTAGGGCGACAAACCTACGACCATTCGTACCACTGTTCTTTGTATATTTGCAAGATCCTTTGTTAGTCGTATCTGGTATGGGTCTCACACACTTCAGCAGTAGTCTCGGATGGGACGCAGAAGTGACTTGTAGGCACTCTCTTTTGTAGACTGACTACATTTTACCAGTATCCTGTGCGTGAGCGATGTTCCCTACCTACATTAACTACGACTGAACCTATGCAATGATTCAATTTCATGTCACTGCATATTGTTACGCACATGTATTTGTATGAGGTCACTGATCGCAGCTGTGTCTCGTTGATGATCTGGTTACACGATAACACTTTTCTGCGTTTTGTATAGTTATATTTGAAACCACAACAGTATGTGGTCGTTAGCTACAAACCGTAAATACAGATAACGAGTAAACTACTGGCTGTTGACACCTTCCTCATGAAGAGTACCCGACTTTAATAAGGCGTAAAAATGTACCTTACTTTTCATCCGTATATGGTAGTCATGTAATATTTCTCACTAAAATACACCAAAAAGAGTTTTGTCACTGCAGAAATATAAGAGCAATATACCAAATTATTAATTATTTAAATATTACGGAGTATAAATTATGCAGTCATGGGCTTAGGATTTTAAAGCTCTTAATCCCTAGGACGGATATCGTTCATTATCAAATATTTTTATGTCAGCGCTTCTAATCTTACCCCCAACTATACATGGAGAGATGGTTGTATTATACCGCCCTCGCAGTATTTTTATACAAGTAATGAGTGTATACAGAAAATTTGTTTGAAAGTGCTCGACACTCCTGAGTTATGCTTTTTTGTCACCCTCTTTCCACCCCCAACCCAGTTCTTAAGGTAGGTAGACATGGACACTACAAACGTTCGCACCTTCCCCGCGGTGAGAAGCATCTGGCAGCCAAACATGGAAATTCCGATGGCTACGCGATTCTGTGATGAGGATTTGTTTTAATAAAAATGAAGTGATGCCAAGGTGACTTAATGCAAACCACGAGTTTGTACCGAAACAACAACCTGGTTGGCTATGTTTCTTGCCTCATCAAATAAATAACAGAATTGATTTACTGAGCCACCTCTTCATCTCAGAGAAGCACTTGCACCTAACGTCCTGTATTCTCTGTTGGGTGTGTTCCAGTCTCTATCTTCCCCTGTAGCTCCCTCCAGTAACATGGAAGTTAATCCTTGATGTCTTAGCACAGGTCATATCATGCTGCTCCTTCTTCTTCTCAATGTTTACATGTTCCCCTCCGCTCTGGTTCTAAGTAGAAACACTTCACTTCTTATCAGTCTACCTAATTTTAAACATTTTTTTCCAGCACTACATTTCAAACTCTTCGATTACCTTCCTTTCCTGTTTTCCCACAATCCTTGATTCACTACAATGCTATGGTTCAAACACATGTTCTAACAAATTTCTTCCTGATACTAGCAGACTTCTTTTAGCCATGAATGCCCTATTTACCTGCACTGGTGAACTGTTTACGTCCTCCTTGCTTCGTTCGTCAGGTATTTTGCTGCCAGAGTAGCAATTACGTAACTTCCTCAACTGCGTGGTCCCAATTTTCGCGTTAAGTCTTTCGTGATATCTTCGAGAAGAAGAACATGTGTAAAAAAATCAGAGGAAGAGGGGTCACGGTGAAAGGAGATGTGTTAAGAAATCGAGGAATAACTTTCATGGTACTAGAGGGAGCAGCTGAGGGTAAAAGCAGTAATGGGAGACAAAGACTGCCTTGTATACACAGCAAATTGCTATCATCTCATTACCAGTTTCAGGAGGCGTGTATTGTAACATGTTGTAATAGGCTTGTAGGAAAGGCCTGCCTCAGAGCCAAGTCAGGTACCTAAACCACTTCAGCATGCAGTAGCACCAAATCAATTAATTATGCTACAAATCCAAGCAACAGTGTGCAATACATTAAAACAGAATTGTAGATAATGTTTTGCCACCGAAGGCGTGCGCCCATACGTACTGGTTCATTACTTTAAATCGTCTGTCAGACTGTAATTTGCACACTCAAAAACATTACTTGCAATTAACAAATGTAATTGAAGCAAATTACCTTCGAGGCCTGGAAATACATAGCAAATCGACCAGTCCAAAAATAGTTGCTCCAGCGTGGTCTTCACACTCATACATTACAATTTATTTATACGTAAATATCTCGTACACGTAGTTGGACATGGGATCAGGTCATTCCCACTGATAAACAGGATTAAGGAAATGATGCGCAGAATTATAGATTAATACCGCAGAGTTACGTTTCTTGCCGGATCTATGGAGCAACACATTGACAGTCATCTAGTTGCAGATTAAACAATAATTATAACCGTAGGAAAAACGACAGATGTGGAAAACATTCCTTTTTAGCCGTTGTTCCTTATGACATTTTGCAAGTAGTGGACGGAGGGTTACCTTTTCAATCCCTAGAGTTCTAAAAATAGCTCTACACGATTTTTCTCTGTCAACTGGCGACTAAGATCTGATCGTAACACGTATACTGCCAAATATGTGACTGTGTCCAACAGGTACTGAGTAATAAAACCCAGTGTGTTTTACTGAACAGTGAATGTTCAGTGGACACAAGAAATCGAGAGCAGCATAGGCTTTCCTCCAAAAACGAGTAATGGAAATTCATATCACTAACTGTGAATTTATGCCCATAACTGAAACAGTTTGGTATTATCCAATTACAATGGCAGTGGTAAAACTATGAAGTCGAATACTTGGGACCAACACTAAGAAACGGTATGAAATATTACAGACACGTAAAATCAGGTATAGGGTATGCTAAAACATCATTATTTTCCAAAGCAGATTCTGTAAAACCGTAATATATTTTTCAAGTATTCATGTAAATTGTGTACAAAGGTGTAGTGAGGACAGTATTGATTATTACCCAACAGCCTCTTGTCCTAACTAATGTGGCCAGGCGAAAAATGCGAAGGAACTGAGACGTGAAGCTACAATCATATCAGTATAGTCCATAGGAAGTGTAATAATTCTGCTCAAGAAATTTACAATTCTGTGTGTTAATGACGGATACATTTCAGTTCTGACGTTGTAAGACAAAGGAAGAATCCAGACACGTTTATAAGATTTGTCGACCCGAAAAAGCGTTCGACAATGTACAGTGGTGCAAAAGGTTTGAAATTATGAGAGAGGTAGTCGTAAGCTGTAGGGAGAGATGGGTGAATGAAGAAGACACTTCGCATGTCGCGATGACCGGTTTCTACAATGTTACCATCATCTGATATTATGGAACATAATATAAAAGAGCTGTGTTACATTACTCGAACTCAAAGCACAAAAGGCACGCTACACATACACATATCTTGACAAAAAAACACACAGTTGATCAAATGCACACAGTTAACAACATCCTCTACCGTCAATGCATATCGGCATTGGACATGGCTCTCCCCAGCTCCAGGTGGAGTGTGATAATAGAGCCAGCAGATCCACCACAAAGTTTCAAAACCCACCGTTGGATGGCGTAAGTAGTACACTTTAAATGTCACCACAAAATCTGATTATTTAGCGTCTCCTACATGAGTCATTTTAGCTCGTGGTCTTGCGGTAGCGTTATAGCTTCCCGCGCACGGGGTCCCGGGTTCGATTCTCGGCGAGGTCAGGGATTCTCCTTGCCCCGAGATGACTGGGTGTTGTTGTGTCGTCTCCATCATTCATCCCCATTACGGTCGAAGGAAGACAATGGGAAACCACCTCCGCTAGGACCTGGTCTAGTCGGTGGTGCGGGCCTCCCGCATCGTCCCCTACGCTCCTCGGAGAATGGAACCTCATCTTTGTCACTTGCGCCATTTAAGGCAAGGTAGGTAACTTTGTAGTGGACCTGCACCTTTTTTTTCACACACCACCTATATCGCAGTGCTGTGTGGCAGACTTGGTAGAGTCATTTCCGACGCCGGTACACATGGACGATAGGGAGATGTTATTAACTGTGTGAATTTTACCGACTGTGCGTTTTTTTATCAAGATCTGTGTATGTGTGGAGTGCCTTTCCTGCTTTGTTTTCATGTAATGTAACACTGCTGTATTATAACGAATACCACAAATTGCTATAATGGCAGCATAAGACTACGGAAATCGGTCATCTTAGAGCAGTCGAAGTTTCTATATCGTAATAGCGGCGTACGAAGTATGTGCTTCATGAAATGTATTTTTAAACAGTACTCTAATGTTGTATGTGAATACCTGTGGAAGATATATCGTTGCAAAATCGGTTCAAAATGGCTCTGAGCACTATGGGACTTAACTTCTGAGGTCATCAGTCCCCTAAAACTTAGAACTACTTAAACCAAACTAACCTAAGGGCATCACACACATCCATGCCCGAGGCAGGATTGGAACCTGCGACCGTAGCGGTCGCCCGGTTCCAGACTGAAGCGCTTAGAACAGCTCTGCCACTCCTGCCGACTGCCAAATCGGATACTTGTTTTGAACATACGAGAGCTTTTTTATTCAATTTCCAGTCGGTTGAGAAATTAGAGCCACAAAGAAAATGATTTGCAGACGTGTTCTGCAAAGTCTCTACTACGTCTATCTATCGCGCCACGTCGCAATTGTCGGTTCTGAGCGCACAGTGAAAACGTAAACATACTTACAAAGTAATGTCGCCCGCGAAGTGGGATATCTGTTGAGGGATTCCGTTCATTTCATACAGCCCACATAATATACGATAGCGTCCAATAAGCAATGCAACACATTTTTCTCTCAGGCCAATTTCGGTTAAAACATCTGGAATGTGCAGTGTAACTTCGTGAAATATTCCCCTACAGTTTCATGAATTTCCGGTAGCTAACAGCGCTGTACGTACGCTTCCAAATGTCGTATTTAACAAAGGTGCGTTCCAAGCAGAGAACTGTAACTCAGTTTCTTTTGGCGGGAAACCTGAACGTAGACATCACAGACACTTGCAAAATGTCTTTGGAGGCCTGAAAGAGAGAAAAAGTACTGTGAATCGTTGGGAAAGGCGTCTGTCATCGTCACAACAAGATCGCTTGCCGGCCGACAGCACACAGCTGTTTACTTCTGGATTGCTAGAACGTGCGGACACTCTCATTCGACGTGTTCGACGAATTGCAATCGAAAACCTCCCTGAAAACCTGGATGTCTATGTAAGTAGTGCTGACACACTCGTCCACCATTTCAGGTATTCGAAGGTGTACGCACCTAACAGAAGATCAGGAACAGCGACGAAAGCGTATCTGTGCGAAATTGCTTTCGCGTTATCAGTCTGATCATTAAAATTCTTTGCCGGAGATCGTCACAGGCGTTCAATCGTGGCTCTGTCATCTCGTACCGGAAACAAAACGGCCACATCACCTCTCCACCGGAGAAAAGGTTCCAAGAAGCACCCTCAGTCGGTGAGTCCTGGCCACGGTCGTCTGGGATTCTTAAGGGGTTATTCTGTTTATGTACTCCCTCTCAACTCTGAAGTGCACTCTAATACCCACAGGAAACTGAAGAGACCATTTTATCATGTCTGTCTCCACAAAAATGCGAACGAACTTCTCCTCCTCCATGACAGCGAAAGTCCTCACACAAGTTCGTGCACCCCACAGGAGCTTACAAAAAGTGATTCGACTTTGCTTCCTCATCTACACTGATCTGTAATTATGCTCCTTCAGACTTCCATCTGTTTGACCTAACAAAGGATGTAAACCGCGGGATGTAGTATGTGGAGGTTACTGATGCAGCAAAAGGTTAGCTGGGAAGTCGACCAGTTCAGCCCATGCGAGCATACAGGCCCGGCCAGTATGGTGTTGTAAGGTCGTCGCATTCAAAGGAGATTATGTTGAAAAATATGGTTTTGTAGCCAAAATAGTGGGAAATAATATAGTTTATTGGAATCCCGAAGAAAATCAACCTGCTTTATGAAAATTGTAGTGTTAATTATTGAACGTAACTGACGCGTGTTTTTTTCTTGTTTTTTTTTTTTCCTGACAATGCTCGGCCACAACCGTCCTGTGCGACGTAGACGCCCCTGCAGTGTTGTTGATGGGAAGTGTTTGATCACCCACCATACAAACCGGACTTGGCTCCTAATTTTAAGTGCTTCGTTCACATGAACATGCTATGTTTACAGCATTTTGACACACGTAAGGAATCGGAGGAAATCACAAATCACAGGAAATTTTGGTACCAAGCTACGACTGTTGTCTGTCTCGGAATGAGCAGGCTGGGGTGGCCGAGCGGTTCTAGGCGCTACAGTCTGGAACCGTGCGACCGCTACGGTCGCAGGTTCGAATCCTGCCTCGGGCATGGATGTGTGTGATGTCCTTAGGTTAATTAGGTTTAAGTAGTTCTAAGTTCTAGGGGACTGATGACCTCAGAAGGTAAGTCCTATAATGCTCAGAGCCATTCGAACCATTGGTCTCGGAATGGGAACTACGTAGAGAAGTACCTGGAAGATGTTGCTAAATGTAGTGAAAACATCTCTTATTTCCGCTATGTTTCCATTTAGCGACCTGTCGATGGCTGAGAAAAAAAAAACTGCCCTTGTAAAGGCCTTGTAGTCCAATTATGTACTCAACTCTACGCACACTGGGTTATGAGTGAATGAACGAGGTGGCTGCAGCAAGGAGACTTCTACTGGAAACCGAATCAAACGGCAGCACGTAACTTGTTGAAAGGTTAACTTTTTGTTTCTATGTGTAAATTGAATTTCACCTTAGTTTTCCACCTACATTTAAGTAGAAGAAATAATTATCTGAAAACACTCGTAATTTTTTGAATAACATGCCGCTGCTAGTTGCACTTTTCTTTTTATATTGAAGATCATGACCAATTTCGGCCGCCAGGACCATTATCCAGTGGTGCATGTCAGGCGTTGTCAGAGAACACAGGATGGCTCCATGAGAATAACGTATATTGTATTCCCTGCATGAAAGATATGACATTAATGTAAATTTTAACTTACGCATCAAAACTAAAAGTTAACGTTGGTGCCTTTGGATATTGTCTTTGCGATGGCGGAGGGGGGGGGGGGGACCGGTCGTGGTTTTTAAAACAGAAAGAACAGAACAACAGATGATGACATTTTGTTCTAAACCAATACTTTAGTTCGGAATCTGCACGAAGATGCTCCCACTGCTGAACAAGAAATTTGCCTTGTATTTTAATAGAAAGTACTATCATTGTACACTGTTTATAGACTTCAGGAGTGTACAGGGCGTCGCAGGTGGAATGGTCAAATGTTCAGGGGCAATGCAGGAATACTCATTCAAAGCAAAATATTTAATGTAGACATATGCCCTATCCCGAATGTTTTCTATATACAACCCATTTTATGCACATTTGTTTTCGTTCTAGTGGCTTGCACGTGTGTTTTACCAACCCAGTCCCTTTGACCTATCGTACTAGCACTAACTACCTCTTTGGTTTCAGCCTCTTTCCTGGGGATGTCTTTCTGCCATTAAACTAGCCCGTTGAACGCGCAGTGGTCCATAGTGTGTTGTGGGTGTACTGGTCCATGGGACGGAGAGTGTATCAGAAAGAAGAATCGTTTGACGGTATTTGTCCACGTGCTGAGTAAAATGCCGCACTAATGAAGAATATGCAGATTGGTGTGAGCGATACTAATGTTCGTGCAGCTGTCCAAGGATACCGTCTCATGAAATATATTCCTCTGAGTATCCTTTTTTACGAACGTATCTTTCAACAAACAACAAACACTGCAGGAACAGCAACACATCGTTGAAATGGTGCAGCGTACTCATACTATCACCGGACAGGGGCTTCCTGTCTGTATGAGTGCCCCACGAACATGAGCATGGTGGACATTACTTGCGAAAACTTTGCGCCCATCTCACATAAAGCGTGTTCATAATCTTCACATTGGCTACAATGCGACATGACTCGAATTTCGTTTCTGGTTAAATTACAATCGTCCTTTGTTTCCGTAAATACTTTTCACTGATGAAGCGACGTATATACGGAATGGGATCAACAACACACGTAATCTTCGATGTCACAGAAGGATCCACAAACCATATTGGAAATAAATCTCTAGATTTCCTCTTCGATCAATGTTTCGTGTGACATTATCGGTAAGTTGTTGACAGCTCCTGTCATTTTAGAAGAACGAATGACGGGACAGAATTACCTAATCTTTTTTTGCAAAATTCTTTTGTTGAAGAGTTTGAGGAGTTTTCTTTGGCCGTGCGTACTGCAAATACTTCCACCATTACGGAGCCCCTCCAACTTTGACCAAACGTGTGAGGGAACATTTAACCATACTTAACCTAATCACTGGGATGGGCATGGTTGTATAATTACCTGGGCACCAAGCTCGTCAGATCTTATGCTATTAGATATAATTGGATTATGGGGTAGGATGAAGTCTGAGGTGTACAACCTAAAGGTAAATATGTGATACGAACTGCTTAGTCGCATCATCAACGCTGTCGTCCTCATTATGGAATGTGCAGAAGCACTTAGACGACCAATAAAACCGTACAACAGCTGTACTGTGACCTGAACGACAACGCTTAGAGGCGTACAATAAATGTGTTCTGTGTCGGCAACCATTCGCTACAGGGCATTTCAACCTTAAGAAGTTTTTTCCTTCAAATGAGCGTTCTGTCGTATCTCTGAATATTGGTCATTTCTGGTGCACCCTATATATGTTTACCATGTAATCGAAAATATCGGGCACCAGGCTGAAAATGACTTACAAGTACGTGGCGCCCTCCATCAGTAATGCTGGAATTCAGTATGGTGTTGGCCCATGCTTAGACTTGATGACGGCTTCTACTCTCGCAAGTATACGTTCAATAAGGTGCTTGAAGGTTTCTTGGGGAATGGCAGCCCATTTTTCACGGAGTGCTGCGCTGAGGAGAAGTATCGATGTCGTTCGGTGAGGCCTGGCACGAAGTCGGCGTTAAAAAACATCCCAAAGATGTTCTATAGGATTCAGGTTAGAAATCTGTGCAGGCAAGTCCATCACAGGGATAATATTGTCGTGTAACTACTCCGCCACAGCCCGCGCATTATGAACAGGTGCTCCATCGTGGTGAAAGATGCAATGGCTATCCCCGGATTGTTCTTCAACAGTGGGAAGCAAGAAGGTGATAAAACATTAGTGTAGGCCTGTGCTATGACAGTGCCATGCAAAACAACAAGAGGTGCCAGCCCCTCCACAAAACAACATCACCACACCATAACACCACTGTCTCCGAATTTTACTGTTCGCACTACAGACGCTGACAGATAACGTTCACCGGGCATCCTCTATACCCACACCCTGGCATCGGATCGCCACATTGTGTACAGTAATTCATCACTCCACACAACGTTTTTCCACTGTTCAAGCGTGAAATGCTTACTCTCCTTACACCAAGCTAGGCATCGTTTGGCATTTACTGGCATGATGTGTGGCTTATGAGCAGCCGCTCGACCATGAAATTGAAGTTTTTTCACCTCCCGCATAACTGTCATAGTTCTTGCAGTGGATCCTGATGCCGTTTGGAATTCCTGTCTGATGATCTGGATAGATGTCTGCCTATTTATTACACATTGCGACCCTCTTCAACTGTCGTCTGTCTCAATCAATGGACGAGGTCGGCCTGTACGCTTTTGTGCTGTACGTGTCCCTTCACGTTTCCACTTCACTATCACATCGGAAAGAGTGGACCTAGGAATGTTTAGGAGTGTGGAAATCTCGCGTACAGACGTATGACACAAGTGACAGCCAATCATCTGACCACGTTCAAAGCCCTTGAGTTCCGCGGAGCGCACCATTCGGCTCTCTCACGATGTCTAATGACTACTGAGGTCGCTGATATGGAGTACCTGTCACTAGGTGTCAGCACAATACACCTAATACGAAAGACGTATGATTTTGGGGGTGTGAGGATACTTTTGATCACACAGTGTAGACACAGTTAGTAAAACAGAACTCCTGAGGAAATTTGTGCAGTGGTAGCTATGCCTTCAGCTGTTCTAAACGGAAGTGCTAGCGAAGGATTACAATCAATGGTTCTAGAATTATGGAATACTGCATATATCATCGTTTTGTTAGTTATTCTTTTATGGCAATCGCATTTCGCTGCGCTCGACAGACTTAAAAGCGGCATTTATGGTGACACCATACCACAGGTAACTGAGACATAATGAAAATAATGAACTTAAAGTTCAAATCCTTTTGATGCAGATGTCACCCACGAATTCATGTGGAGATGTCTTAAATGGAGGAGCGATAAAATTTCTCTATCTCAGAGGATGTGAAAGTGTTCATGGACGAGGGGTTTCTTGTGTTTTGTGCCATCACACAGTGGAATTTCACGTCCATTACATTGCGATCGTGAAAGAATGATCCTGTCAAGTCAGGCCTACGCCTCGCGGAGAGTAAAGTGGACAGTGAAATGCAACTTAAGTTTTACGTCGTAAACTTAGGAGACGATATATTGGATGAAGTCATATGGCGCTGAATTCCATAACTGATGGTTTTTGTATTACAGCGTACGTGCTAGGAATATGAGCTACTTGAAAGCAGCAACGCCAGCCTGTGTGGCCGTGCGGTTCTAGGCGCTTCAGTCTGGAACCGCGTGACCACAACGGTCGCAGGTTCGAATCCTGCCTCGAGCATGGATGTGTGGTATGTCCTTAGGTTAGTTAGGTTTAAGTAGTTCTAAGTTCTAGGGGACTGATGACCACAGATGTTAAGTCCGATAGTGCTCATAGCCATTTTGAAAGCAGCAAGACGTTGGTGATGTCTTGAAAATACGTCGTTTGAGGCTGATGTGCGATTTGTTACAACTAAGAGAAGGGAACTACATATTTCCTGTAAAAGGTTTCTCGTACTGGATACTTTTCGTGCTATAATTTATGTGGTATGAATGTATACCGATTCATTCAATGACGCATTAAGCAGTTAGCTTTTGGTATAGTTTATTATATGTGGTTAAATTGTCTTGCACCACACCAGAAGTGGATCGCAGATTGCTGAGTTCATCAGAGGTAAGAGCAATTTTATTTGGGAAATAACATCAAAATATATCTTCTTGTAATATTTATTACGACCGATTTCGGTCATTGGTGATCCTTCATGACTGCATTCTTACTTTCAAGGTGGATTGTCATAATAAATGTTACAAGACTGAATTGTGTCGTACATTTTTTCAGAGTTATTGATAGAGTCGAGAGCTATGAAGGCAAAGTAAGCAGGTCCTGCTACCTTGATGTTTTGTATGTTTCATAACTGTCTGTCGGTGTTTCGTACTTATCTAATAGAAATATGTTTCGCAATACTCTTATTTGTGATAAATAATAGCACGTTCTGTCCACGACGGAGTTCGTTCGATTTTTTAGATGTGTCAAGGACACATGGGCCAATAAATTGCAAGACTGCCGTTTACATCAGTAGATGATATCCTCCAGTTTGTATTACGAAGGTAACAACATCGCTAACATGTTGTCATGGGAATAAATGTATGTTTTAGTTGACTCAATCATGTAGGAGCACTGCTTGCTTCTTAGTAAGAATTACCACAGTGATCAATGAAGAATCGAGGCGGTAATCCGTGGGTTTGGTAAACTGAAATGCTTCAGGCTGAACCTATTGACTTCAAACAAATGCAAAACAAAATATTTTAACACGTGAAACACGTACAAGATGGAAAGTAAGCCAAAGCTATTGAAATGGAGAGGGTCAGGAGTAAGTGGCTTACTATTAATAGTTTATTTCATAATACAAGTTTTGTCAAAATTGGTTTGTAGTGAATTCTGTTTGTCTTTGTTAACTGCAGTGTATGTACCGTTCGTCTGCTAGCAAATCGCAAATCGATGGGTCCAGAATCTTCTATGCGATTTCTCCGCCCTTCTTCGACGATCGCTAACAGAGTTATCAGAAATTTTTTATACGCATCCACAAAAAAAAAAAAAAAAAAACTGCTGATGGGGAGTGAAGTTGTCGCAAATCCTGATGCAATGCAAACTCCATGAAATGTTGCAAGTTGTCTCAGAATGTGCAAAAAACACGGCAGATACCACGTGTGGTATGCTTCGCGATTAAGAAACACGTAAACACGTCCGGTGTTCGGATGGCCTAAGCGCGAAGAGCAGTGATTTCGTGCTCACGTGATGAGTTCAAAACGAATTGCCAGTGGCAGACCCCGTTCCTGTATTGAGCGGATTGATTTATCGCTACTATTAGGTTTCTCTTATCCTGTTAGCCCTCCCCCTGCTGCATTCCCCTCAACCATATCCTTATTTCCTGGCCTCTGTAACGCACTAATCTCATTACAGAGATTTCTTTCTTCTGCTTTCAAAGCGCATCGAGTTTCAGCTGGGTGCAAACGAACTCAGTCCGTCTGATTGCTTCACAGAAGGATACACAGTGGCGTCACACAGGAAATAAAGAAATTCCTTTTCTGCAATTACAGTTCTAAATAGAACTGTGAATCTGGCAAATGGCACTCCGGACTGCCAGTCGAGCAGAGTTGCTTCCTTCTGATTGCAACTTGCTGGAAAAGCCTCGTCCACTCAGCGACTGATCGCCTTGATTTCTCTGAGAGGAGGCTAATTACAAACTAGTCCTACTTCTTTCAACCTGATTGCTAGGAAGGATAAATTTTAAGAATAATAAATAAGTTGTTATTGAAAGTATTCCTTTCTGTAGAGAAACATTACCGTTTAATGAACTGAATAAATAGGAAGCTAAGAATTGTAATAACCGTAGTATCCATTAATATTTCGATGTAAATGAACACAGCGTTTGCTTTATTACTTCGCTATAGTGGCTACAGACCCCGTCGACGAAAATATTAAATCACCGGAACGAATTTGTCTCCCAGTGCTATCTCTCTATTTTGTCAGGGGGGACGTGTGAGAAAATACTCGCTACATATAAACTAATGCAACTTTTACTGTTTGACATATAATTGGACCAAATTTTGTACATGTCTTTCATCGTGTTATTGGCTGTAATCTGGAGGCTTTTTCAGTTTTTTGTCAAATAAGTAGTTCAGGACGTTGCTGGACACTTTTAGAACACATACTATCACATTAGGAACATTTCAAAATGTGGTAGGTAGTTATTTGTAATGAAACAAACATACCTGTGCACTAGTTTTCTAATATCGCTCTACAGCTCTAACCACATATTTTTTCTTTTGAATTTTGGTGTACGAAACATAGGAAATTTTATTTCACAAATATATGAATAAATGAGACAGTAATGGACTTCGAAAAAATTTGAACCAGAGGAAGTTGTGTTGTAGTATGTACAAAGTCTGAAGCTAATTTCGCTTTTCGTGTGCAGTGGTTGAGCAGAAAATATTCACTATACATTGAAAAATGAAAGTTGCGGCAAATGTAAAAAATAGGTTTTACTAGAATTTAAGGCAGAAACAATCCTTTAATGTTTCTAATAGTCATACATTTGGTCTTTTTGGTCTTAATGTAGATCTTTTCTTTCAGTCTGATCCCTCTGGCATGTCGTTTTGGCCCTTCACTGACATTTCAGAACTAACAGTACGCACACCATAAATTTTCCTTTACATTTTTTAGTGAAGCAGCCTACAACAAATCCTAGTGTCATTAGGCCCCTGATTCCTCTAGAGTTACCATCATTGAACACGAGACAAGCAATATATGAGGAAATTTTAACAATAGTAGACGAACAAAATGTTGTCTTTGGACGTCTCTTGTAAATGAAATTACTACGGCTTTCATTCTGGCTTTGTGTTCCACGATGTGTGCATTTCTTTTATAAACCGTACTCTATTGTAAACGGGCTCACAGCATTATATTCTTTTCAGATGTCTTCTCTGGTGGCAGGAAATAACAAAATACCGCTAACACGGACGCAGTCGTATAGAAAGTACTGAACTGCGCATTCGTTGAAACAACATGGTTTTGCCATCATTTATAGTACGAATGGCCGCCCCGATAGCTGAGTGGTCAGCGCGGCTGTCTGTCATGCCAAGGAGCCCGGGTTTGATTCCCGGCGGATCGGAGATTTTATCCGGTCAGGGACTGGGTGTTGTGTTGTCGTCATTATCATTTCATCGTCATTAGTGGAAGGCAACGGGAAACCACCACTGGATCACTTCCCTAGACGCTCATGCGGTGGACTTCTCTGACGAGGCTTCCCCATGACAAGACCTGCCGTAAGGCAGAACACAAAGTTTTTATAGTATGAATTAAACTCTGAAATTTTGAGGCAATATATGTAACATGAAATGGAACAATCTAGTGCCAAATAAAAGATTCAATTTGTGTGACTAATTTTACTTATTCCCCCTCCTCCCCCTGAAGCAATTCTGTCTTCGCTGTACGTACAGGCACTCACTACTTAATTGTATCCTTTCTCGTAATATGAACATCGTATTCCGTGTTACTGGCTGCATTACCGATTTAAGATCGGTGTGTTGCAGTCATAGCATGGAGAAGAGTAATTACCAATAAATGAGACAAATTGGAAAGTTGCCACTTATTTATACTGTACCATTTATAATCCTTTGTCGTTAACTGAATTTGTCTTCGGTTTATAACAGACATTAACTCTGAAATTTTGAGGCAATATACACTCCTGGAAATTGAAATAAGAACACCGTGAATTCATTGTCCCAGGAAGGGGAAACTTTATTGACACATTCCTGGGGTCAGATACATCACATGATCACACTGACAGAACCACAGGCACATAGACACAGGCAACAGAGCATGCACAATGTCGGCACTAGTACAGTGTATACCCACCTTTCGCAGCAATGCAGGCTGCTATTCTCCCATGGAGACGACCGTAGAGATGCTGGATGTAGTCCTGTGGAACGGCTTGCCATGCCATTTCTACCTGGCGCCTCAGTTGGACCAGCGTTCGTGCTGGACGTGCAGACCGCGTGAGACGACGCTTCATCCAGTCCCAAACATGCTCAATGGGGGACAGATCCGGAGATCTTGCTGGCCAGGGTAGTTGACTTACACCTTCTAGAGCACGTTGGGTGGCACGGGATACATGCGGACGTGCATTGTCCTGTTGGAACAGCAAGTTCCCTTGCCGGTCTAGGAATGGTAGAACGATGGGTTCGATGACGGTTTGGATGTACCGTGCACTATTCAGTGTCCCCTCGACGATCACCAGTGGTGTACGGCCAGTGTAGGAGATCGCTCCCCACACCATGATGCCGGGTGTTGGCCCTGTGTGCCTCGGTCGTATGCAGTCCTGATTGTGGCGCTCACCTGCACGGCGCCAAACACGCATACGACCATCATTGGCACCAAGGCAGAAGCGACTCTCATCGCTGAAGACGACACGTCTCCATTCGTCCCTCCATTCACACCTGTCGCGACACCACTGGAGGCGGGCTGCACGATGTTGGGGCGTGAGCGGAAGACGGCCTAACGGTGTGCGGGACCGTAGCCCAGCTTCATGGAGACGGTTGCGAATGGTCCTCGCCGATACCCCAGGAGCAACAGTGTCTCTAATTTGCTGGGAAGTGGCGGTGAGGTCCCCTACGGCACTGTGTAGGATCCTACGGTCTTGGCGTGCATCCGTGCGTCGCTGCGGTCCGGTCCCAAGTCGACGGGCACGTGCACCTTCCGCCGACCACTGGCGACAACATCGATGTACTGTGGAGACCTCACGCCCCACGTGTTGAGCAATTCGGCGGTACGTCCACCCGGCCTCCCGCATGCCCACTATACGCCCTCGCTCAAAGTCCGTCAACTGCACATACGGTTCACGTCCACGGTGTCGCGGCATGCTACCAGTGTTAAAGACTGCGATGGAGCTCCGTATGCCACGGCAAACTGGCTGACACTGACGGCGGCGGTGCACAAATGCTGCGCAGCTAGCGCCATTCGACGGCCAACACCGCGGTTCCTGGTGTGTCCGCTGTGCCGTGCGTGTGATCATTGCTTGTACAGCCCTCTCGCAGTGTCCGGAGCAAGTATGGTGGGTCTGACACACCTGTGTCAATGTGTTCTTTTTTCCATTTCCAGGAGTGTATGTAACATGAAATGGAACAATCTAGTGCCAAATAAAAGATTCAATTTGTTTGACTATTTTTACTTATTCCCCCTTCTCCATCTGAAGTAATTCTGTCTTCACTGTACGTACAGGCACTCACTACTTAATTGTATCCTTTCTCGTAATATGAACATCGTATTCCGTGTTACTGGCTGCATTACCGATTTAAGATCGGTGTGTTGCAGTCATAGCATGCCGTCTAATATCACTGAAGACCTGTGTTGCTGCGGGAGAGGTACTGTATAATTTTCCTCGCAAGCCGGCGGGAGTAAACAAAAGATGGACCTAAACTAGAGTATATTCAAATATGACTAAATTCACTGACGGGAAAAAAATCGCAACACCAAAAAGGAGTTGCGTGACACAAATGAAAGTGGGTAGGCGTGTGTCCATATCTGAAAGATGATGTCTGTTCAGATTTCACGCCAGTTGCATAAGATTGGCCCCAGTAGCACCGCCATCAGGGTGCAAATCAGGTTTGCTTTAAAACACGCTGGAACGGTCGTGTGCCTTAGTTTCTTTTGAGACTGGACATGGTGAGTTGATGTTAGTCAAGAATGCCTTTAAGGGGAAAAACATTGCTATTGCCAGCATCTTGCTGAGTTTGAACATGGTCGTGTAACAGGCCTACGAGAAGCTGGTGTTTCTTCTGCGATACTGCAGAAAGACTTGACAGGAATGTAGCACTGAGGATGATGGCTGGCAGCCCTGGTCACGGCAATGTACGGCCGAAAGAACAGCCGTATCCGTACGGTCACGTGGAAGTACCGAGAAGGAAGACCATCGTGTACAGGGTATGGCTCTGGCACATCGTACTGTACCTGCAGCAGAAATTTGAGCAGCAGGTGGCACTGCAATGACACAACCAACTGTTGTAAATCGGTTACAATGACAGCTCGGGGATAGACGCCCAGTAGCGTAATTTGCACTGACACCAAACCATCGCCATTTTCTACTTCAAGCGAGAGCTCATTCGAGGGCAGGTTGGAGGTGTGTGCTTTTTGGTGAAATCTGATTATGTGCTGTGTGTTGATTAGAAAGAGGCTAGCTGAGGGCATGCAGCTAATCTGTCTGCGTGCAAGACACCCTGTACCTACATCTGCAGTTTGAGATGGGGTCTCGCCTAGCAGCAGGCGCACTCAGCATTTCAGGGGGTGTTTTCCAACAGGATAACGTTCGTCCAGATACCGCTGTTGTAACCCAACATGCTCTGCAGAGTGTCGTCGTGTAGCTTTGGCGGTACTCGATCAACAGATGTATCTCAAATAGAGTGCATATGGGAGATCATCGGACGACAACTCCAGCGTAATCCACAACCAGCATTAACTGTCCCTGTATTGACCGACCAAGTGCAACAGGCATGGAACTCCATCCCAGAAACTGAATCCCAATACATGCTTGCATGCTTCCGTTCAATATTCTGTAGGCTTCACCAGCATTTCACATTTACAATGGCTTATGTCGCGCTTTCATTAAGTAGTGATCCTGCAATGCTGCCCACTACATATGTTATCTAGACAAATCCACTTGCGAAATATCATTAGTGTACATTATTTTCAATTTTTTCCGTCAATGCATAACAAAACTAAAACAGTTATATAATAAAGTAAATAGGACGCCACCCAATATACAACATATATGTGCGCCAAGTGGTTAAATTCCCTCGATTTTAATTTTTTCTTTTTTTTTGTTTTCGCGGTCAAGTGCTCTACCAACTTTTTTAATTTTTTCACGCTGATCACTCCAACTGAGCTACCCAAGCACGACTCACGACTCGTCCTCTCAACTGTTCTTCTGCCAGTTCCTCGTCTCCTACCTTCCAAAGTGGTGAGGACGGGTCTTGAGTCGTGTTTGGGAAGCTCAATTCGTAGAGCAGTTGCCCGCGAAAGGCAAAGGTCCCGAGCTCGAGTCTCGGTCCGGCGCACAGTTTTAATCTACCAGGAGGTTTGATATCAGCGCACACTCGGCTGCTGGGTGAAAATCTCATTCTGGATACTGTGAAGTAGTATTTTTAAATGCACAAACGCAGTCATGCCAGTGTTATAACACGTTAATGTCTACTGTCAGACACACTTTCATGCGACTGTTCCGGAATACGCTGCACGAAACTTCGACAACAAGCCTATCTGTCTTTGCTAGACAGTACCACAGCCTCCCCGATCGTACATACTTGAACACGTTGGATTTTTTGCTTTGTGTTATTTTCAAGTTTTCGTTATTCCAGTCATTTTGATGGTAACCATGAACTCTGGGAGCTTATTTTGGATGGTTGTCGGTTCATTCGGAACACGCCTGGGAATTTTTTACTGCGTTCGAGCATTGATGAACAGACGTGCTGGAGCCTGACTTCATGTTAACGGTGGTCATGTGGAACACTCGTTGTAATGTGTTTGTTCACAAGTGCGTAAATGCAGTTTTGAATCCTTGAAGACTCTGTTATAAGGTGTCCATGTAGTCAATCAGAATAAGTCGTATGTGTGAAAACATTGTTTTACGAACGTGTGTTTATTAGGATTATTTGGGTGTTAAATTGTGCTGTACTCGTCCCTTTCGTTGGCACCAGTGATCGTCAAACATAGCTGTGCGTGTGGCTCCGTAAATTTTTTCCGGTGTATTAATTGATGATATTGATCTTGGGTCTCCTGCCGGAACATAACGTCATATTGACACAATACTTTGGCGCTCAGTGGCGACTCCTTCATACACCGCCTGTAGGCTCATCGTGCATGCGCTAACGTAACTGCCTCTAGCGTAAAGTACGACAGCGCACCGATGGTGACAACTCGCGGAAACGATCAGTCGATATCAGACACAGTGACACCTTTTGATGACTGAAACAATGACCGTCGCTTTTTAATGTCAAACAAAACAGTGTTCCAACTCTTACTTAAAGGATACCCCTTTCTATGCCTAAACGCGTATGTTGATGGTGCTCCACGCAAAGATCCTGGACCGTAAGAATCATTTGTCCTATATAGGGTTTCCCACAATTTCAGTCAGTTTTGTAGACACCGGGCTTCCTCAAACCCAAATCATCCTCCAATGAACGCAGCAGAGCTCTAGTTTTACCTGGCGAACGGAACACGTTTTTAGTGAGAAATGTGTTTACTATTTTTCCTGTTTTTGAACATATGCTTCCCGCGATAGGTAGGGACGCCGCCGATTTGTTTACATCCTCTATTGGTTCCCGCGAAGGTCCAGTCTGAAGAGCACGACGGATCTGATTGCCGGTATAACAGTTCTGCTTGAACGCTGCTTTTAGATGATACATTTCTTGTGTCAAACTATCGGCATCTCAGGTACCATCTCAGGATTTTGATTTTATTGAAGTATACATCAAGTTGTTCTAATAGTTTCGAGACTTCCATTGGCTTCATAGTGTAGCACTACCAAATTCTTTCCTACGTTGTTAATGATGTATTTAGTTCTAATCATATGCTGTGCAATTTCTGCTGGATTCCCATTATCTTTGCTTATGAATTTGTCAGACAGCCGGATTTCAATAGGTTCTTTCAGTACACAATCCCAATAGCACCTCGCGGGAGGAATCAGTTGTGTCTCATCCCACCACATTTTACAGTATGTCCTTCAGCAAGACAATGTTCCACGACTGCAGATTTTTCTGGCTGAAATAAACGCATGTAGCGATGATGCTCCATGCATCAATCCTGGACCGATGTTTTCCTGGATTTTTCGGTAAGTTTTCCACTGCTTGTCATCATATTTCATTCGCGAATCACAGAACTTAACATCTAAACATACATATCGCATCACGTCACTCAAGAGCAGAAGTAAGCATTGTGTTAAAATGATTAACGTCGATAAAGAATTCACGGTATCCGAAATGCATCGTGTGATTCATTAAAACACGAAAAAATTGTGGCTAAAGGCATTATTATTGATACTTCTTGTGTAAGAATTTGTGTAACACTCTAACGAGATAATTGCGAAGAGCCAAATAAAAGAATGAGTTAGCAAAATATGTTCCGACTCACCTACGTTGATTGACGGCAACATTTAAGATTCCAAAACGAGATTTACTAAACTTAGATTCACGGAACACCAACAAAAACTGACCATCGTAAATGAAGTTGTTCTTAAAATTTTTCTGCAGTGTACTGATGCATTTGTGTTTATAACGATTACCATTTTCCCTCAACTTTCGATCATTCTTAGAGCTGTTAAAAAAGACATGCTTAGTTTGGTCTTACATAAGCAGTCTTAAACACACATATTGTAAGCATGACTACTGTAGTTTCAGAGCAATCAGTTGGCTTCATAAGCGCCCATTACTTTAAGTAATTTTGTTGATTATAAAACGCGTAACCCGTGTTCCATGCTGGCTAACGCGATCATATTAGCTTCATATTTACAGTTGCGCAAGAAATTCATATTGTTACAACTTAACATTTCTCCATTTTCGTGTTTCAGTACTATTTTCATCTGGAGATATGCTAATAATAGCCCGAAACTATTCGTGACTGAACTAATAAATCTTTTACATATCAAGTGGTTTATTATCTAATTCCCCGACACTCAGTTGCGGATATCCTGTCAACCAAATTGAGAATTCAATAAAGCAGTGTGGGCAAGCAACAAAATTGGTTTATCATCTTGATGTACCACATACAGGATGATTAGAAACAGCGTGGAAAACTTGTAAGGGTACTCCAAGAGAGGTTATGCTGAGAAAGAATTGTTAAGAACAAAATTCGATATGTTGCGCTCTTTTCGAGTTGCTTAACAAAGAGGTTAGGCAATCAGGACGTAGTGCACAAAAATTCAAGCAGCCTGTCCTTCGTTTGGTTTCCTCAGCCCGAACAAATGTAGCTTTTGCTCACCTAGCATAAATTTCTCACTTCCTAAAAAGGCACGCTGTAACTGGTAATGAGCATTTCGACAAGTGGTAACTCACGGACCCACAGAAATCTGTGCGTTACCGTATTTTGGTGCCTGAAACTGCTTGAATTTGTGCACGTGACTACTTTACTAACTTCAATGCTAAACAACTCGGAAACGGTGCAACGCATCGAAAATTTTCGTAACAATTGTTTCTCAGCACATCTCCTGCAACACATACCAGCTTTTGAGACAGTTTCTGAATACCCTGTGTAACAGGTGCCACCTTCTAAGATACTTGTCCTCACTCAAAGTTTCTGACTTTGCGATGTATATACATTGGCGACTTACTGAGACTTCGTAGACGGCGAAACTGGCGGGTTTCTCTGCAACAATTTAAGCCATAATACACACTTTTATAATCGTCATGAGTGTGTTTCAGATCACTTAGGTAAGATGAGACGTAGCGTGTCTTACTTGTTTTAACAGATCCGAAGACGTTCGATATTTGAACTAAACAAGTAACCACTATAAAGACAAATGCGACAGTAGACTGCAATAAAAAATACTGGAATAGTAGTTCAGCTGTCGCGGATATTTCTCCACTTGACATCTTGCCAAGCTTTCATAAGTGATAAAACACTTTTTTGAAACCTCGTCTCAGCAAATTGATTAATTCCCTGTTTCTATGCCTTAGGGATTCATCATCAGGTGATTTACTTAAGTTTCATAGCAGTTCGCCATCTAAACACATTGTGACCACCATATTTGTTCTCTTTTTGTCATCAGCCATCTGACCAGTTCGGTACTGCCCGCCACGAATTCTTCTCTTGTGCCAAACTCTTCATCTCAGAGTAGCACTTGCAACCTACGTCCTCAATGATCTGCTGGCTGTATTCCAGTCTCTGTCTTCATCTGCAGTTTTTACCCTCTACAGCTCCCTCTAGCACCATGGAGGTTATTCCCTGCACTCTGAACAAATGTCCCACCATCCTGTCCTTTCTTCTTGTCAGTGTTTTCCATATATGCCTTTCCACGCCGAACCTCTGGAGAACCACCCCGTTCCTTTCCGTTATCAGTCCACCTACTTTTCAACATACATCTGTAAACCACATCTCAAATTCTTCGCTTCTCTTCTTTTCCCGTTCTCCCACTGCCCTTGTCTTACTTCCATACAATATTGTGTTGCAAACGTACTAATTCAGGAAGTTCTTACTCAAATGAAGGCCTATGTTTGATATTAGCACACTTCCATTAGCCAGAATGCCCTTTCTGCCAGTGCTACTTGCTTTTTATGTCCTCCTTGCTCCCTATATCATGGGCTGTTTTGCTGTGTAGGTAGCAGAATTCCTTAACTTCATCTGCTTTCTGATCATCATTATGATGTTAAATTTCTCCCTATTGTCATCTGCTACTTCTCATTACTTCCGTATTTCCTCCATTTACTATCAATCCATATTCTTTGCTCGTCAGACCATCTCATTCAGTAGATCCTGTAATCGTTCTTCACTTTAACTGAGGATAGCGATGTCATCAGCGAGTATTATCATTGATATCCTTTCACCATTAATTTTAATACCACTCCTGAATCTTTCCTTTATTTCCGCTGTTGATTCTTCAATGTCATGGTTTGAACAGTAGGGGCGAAAGACTATATCCCTGTTTTACACTCCTTTTAACCAGTGCACTTCGTTCTTGGTCTTCCACTCTTATTGTTCCGTTTTGGCACTTGTACATGTTAAATATTACCTCCCTTTCCGTATGGCTTAACCCTATTTTTCTCTGAATTAGAACATCTTGCCCCATTTGTCGAACGCATTTTCCAGGTTGACACATCCTATGAACATGACTTGATTTTTATTTACTCTTACTTCCATTATCAACCGTAGCTTCTGAAGTGCGTCTCTGGTGGCTTTTCGTTTCCTAAAGCCAAACTAATGGTTGACCCTAATTTTCTTTTCCATTTTCCTGTATATTATCCTTGTCAGCAGCTTGGATGCATCAGCTATGAAACTGACTGCGTGATAATTCTCGCATTTGTCGGCTCTTACAGTCTTCAGAACTTTGTAATGACGTTTTTCCGAAAGTCAGATGGTAAATCGCCAGACTCATACATTCTACACACGAATGTGAATACTCACTTTGATGCTACTTTCCTCAATGATTTTAGAAATTCTGATGAAATATTCTCTATACCTTCTGCCTTATTCGATCTTAAGTCATTCAAAGCTCTTTTAAATTTTGATTGTAATACTAGATACCCTATGTCTTCTCTATCGATTTCTATTTCTTCTTCTATCACGTGTTCAGACAAGTCTTCCCCCTCTTAGAGGCCTTCAGTGCACTCTTTCCCCCTATTCGCCCTCTTCTATGCTTTTAACAATGGGATTCCCACAGCACTGTTAACGTTAGCTCCCTGACTTTTGACTTTTCTATAAGTTGAGTCAGTCCTTGCGACAATTATTTCTTTTTCGATTTTTTCACATTTTTCATACACCCATTTCGTCCTAGCTTCCCTGCATTTCAAATTTCTTTTATTCCTCAGCGACTTGTATTTCTGTATTTCTAAGTTTCCCTTAAAATTTTTGTACTTTCTTCTTCCATTAATCAACTGAAGTATTTCTTCTGTTACCAATAGTTTCTTTGCAGTTACCTCCTTTGTACCTGTATCTCTTTGAAACTTCTGTGATTGCCCTTTTCTTTATTAGAGATGTACAGCCCTCTTCAACTGTTCTGCCGGCTGAGCTATTAATTATTGCTGTACCTATATCCTTAGAGAGCGTCAAGCGTATCTCGTTATTCCTTAGTACTTCCGTATCGCACTTCTTTGCCCTTTGATTCTTCTTGATTAGTCTCTTAAAATTCAGCAGAGTCTTCATAACTGTTAATTTATGATCTGATAATACAGGGTGCCCCAGCTATCTTGTCCACCCAAAATATCTCTGGAACAGTAACAGCTATTGGAAAACGACTTTCACCGGTATCAATGTAGGGCTGGGGCCCATGAATGTACATATTTGGAAACATTCGAAAACGAAAGCATATGTGTTTTTTAACACAAACTTATGTTTTTTTAAATGGACCTCCCTATATTTTTTCTTCAGCAATCCATAGCATGACAAAGCACATACACAATGGCTTTAATTGCATTGCAATATTCCCATTACATCCCGAGATATTGAGACGCGAAGTTGACGCTTGAAACATCCGACATGCGCTGCTAGCGCACGTCCTGAGACTCAGGCGTGAACCCCATGCTGCCCGTATTCGCGATGTGATTGACATGTGTAATCACACCTCCATACTTATCAAGAGGTCCGAAACGAATAATACGGTTGCTGCCATCAACTCTCATAAGCACATAATGGTTTCCCTCTAGCACGTTTTACGTATCTACGTACACAATATGAACCAGTACCGATCGCTGTACACCCGTCATGTTGTCTTATTTATCCTGCACACCCAAAATAAGGTTTATCTAATGCGTTATATGACCCATTGTGCCTGTCGCGCAGGGCCTGGCTCTACCTAGTCGAGTGTCCAACGTAGTTCCCACTACTGCCACACTTACCACTTCGCCTTGTTTATGATTTGCGACCCATGCAAACTCCTGCACTCCACCACCCTTCGAGCATCCCATTTGTTGTTGCTTTGACGTGCAGTACACCGCTTGCCAGTGTAGTCGTACATCAGAGTAATCTAGTGACGGCACGGAGGTAGTACACATTGTGAATAAACGTTGTGTTGTGGAACTTATACTGTACAGTATAATGTACACACATGAAGATATGGTAAACATGCTGCTGATCTATGGAGAATGTACGTTGACGGGAAATACGTTATGAGATTGCTTGTTTGTTGATCGTACTGTTAGCGAACATTATGATTATTAAGTTAATATGTCTGTTTTCTACCCTACTCTACATACCTGTACTGTACCCCGTTGTAGGTGTACAAAATGCTGTTCAGGCAGAACGACTGTACAGAAGACGATTCCCTGACAAGCCATCGCCTTCGCGCCGGATGTTTGGTCGTCTCACATCTCGTCTACGTGAAACGGGAAGCTTAAATCCAAGACCTCGACATCGTCCTAGAACACGCACAGATGAACGTGATGAAGTTGCTGTACTCGCTACCATAGCTGTGAATCCTCAAATCAGCACACGTCAAATTGAACGTGAAGTTGGTGTGTCGTAATCAAGTGCACAGCGTATTCTTAAACGTCATAAATTTCATCGTCACCATGTTTATTTACACCAGGATCTTCATGGAAATGACTTCCGCAATAGGGTAACATTTTGTCGGTGGGCTCAGCAAAAACTTCTGATTAATCCTAATTTTTTTGCAGATGTTCTCTTTACCGACGAGGCATCATTCTCCAACAAAGGTATTGTCAATATGAGGAATATGCATTATTGGTCCGCAGACAATCCAAAATGGCTCCGTCAGGTAGAGCATCAACGTCCGTGGAAAGTTAATGTTTGGTGTGGGATTATTGGAGATACCATTATCGGACCTTTCTTTATAGATGGCATCCTAAATGGCAGACAATACTCCAGATTTATACGACACAATCTTCCTGTTCTCTTGGACACCGTACCTCTGAACCGGAGAATGGTCATGTGGTATCAGCATGACGGATGCCCTGCACGTAACGCCTTACGAGCACGACGACTTCTGAACCGCAAGTTCCCTGGTAGGTGGATTGGACGAGGTGGCCCAGTTAGGTGGCCTGCCAGATCTCCGGACCTTACACCGCTGGATTTTTTTCTTTGGGGAGTAGTGAAGGATGCTGTTTACCAACATGAACCAACAACACCAGAGGACATGAAGCAACGCATTTTTGATGCTTGTACAGCCATCAAAGAGAAAACAGTAGCACGAAGTAGGGCATCCTTCATCCACAGAGTGTGAAACTTCCCCTTAGAAAAATTATATATGACTGTGCTTAAACTGACACACAATATTTTTAGCGCAACGCAATCTGACTTTCAATAATTCCTACAAAAGAATGGCCTGACTAACATTAACCTATACCTGTCACAAATCACTTACCTCACAAAAATCTTCGTTACTCGAACTACTGCAATACAGCGAGCGCCACTACTGCCAGCTAAATAAAAGATTCAAACTACCGAAGGCACTAACTACTGATAGGCATAGTTAGCAAATGAAAGATTTTAATAGAGAACAAACAATGTATTTACCTTAATAGTGTTGACAAATCATAATATACATAGCAGTTCATGACATCCAGTCTTACAAATTTCAAAACTCCGCCATTTCTCTCCCCACATCCACCACTGCTGGCGGCTCACCTCCAACTGCGCAACGCTACGCGCTGTTAACATCCAGCTGCCCAGCACTACAATGGCAGACAACAATGTAAACTAGTCAGAGACTGCACACAACACAGCCAGTGTGATTTTCATACAGAGCGCTACGTAACGTTGCCAATAAGAAAACATAAACAGCCTACTTACAAGTGACCCTATGTATGCAAGCCAATGGGCATCACTTTTAGCATGAGATGTGAACGCTATGTTTAGTATGTAGTGCTGGTATCACAGGGGAAGTTTCTACAAAGGGCCATTTTACCCAGTGCTGTTAAGAAACATTTGTTTGCAACAGTTTGTCATTTAACGCATTAGATAAATATAACATTGATAATTATGTGATAATAAAACTAATTGGTTTAACATGTTGACATTCATCTTCTATGTCCTACCTGAACTTCCCAAATCAAAACATTTTTACCTAAACAACGGTAAAACTTTTAGTCCACTTGCTCGTTTCACTAAAACCATCAACACGAATTTTACTGTTACGAGTGAATGATTAACTGTCACTTGCGCTAGATCTACAGTAAAGTAAAGTTTTAACGTTGAACGGCATTACCATAAGGTAACGGATTAACGATAAGCGAAGTTAACTTTGTGACTAACGTTGCGGTACACAGATATGTTACAGAACCGCATCTCCTCTAGCCTATGGGATAAATACCTGCTGGAATGTACGACGTTAATGCAGGATGGCAGCAGACCGTATTATTCGTTTCGGTCCTCTTGATAAGTATGGAAGTGTGATTACGCATGTCAATCACATCGCGATTACGGGCAGCATGGGGTTCACGCTTGAGTCTCAGGACGTGTGCTAGCAGCGCATGTCGGGTGTTTCAAGCGTCAACTTCGCGTCTTAATATCTCGGGATGTAATGGGAATATTGCGATGCAATCAACGCCATTGTGTATGTGCTTTGTCGTGCTATGGATTGCTGAAGAAAAAATATAGGGAGGTCCATTTAAAAAAAACATAAGTTTGTGTTAAAAAACACATATGCTTTCGTTTTCGAATGTTTCCAAATATGTACATTCATGGGCCCCAGCCCTACATTGATACCGGTGAAAGGCGTTTTCCAATAGTTGTTATTGTTCCAGAGATATTTTGGGTGGACAAGATAGCTGGCACACCCTGTATATTTGCTCCCAGTACGTCAGACAGCCCAGTATCTGATTTCGAAATCTATGTCTGCCCACGATGTAATATAACTAAAATCTTCCCACATCTCCCAGTCTTTTCCAAGCATACCTTCTCCTCTTGTTACTCTTGGACAGAGCAATCGCTATTACCATCTGAAATTTATTGCAGAACTCAGTGTTCCTCCTCTCGCCTCACTAGTACCAAGCCTATATTCTCCATCAACTCTTTTTTTCTGCTCCTTACCCTAAAACCGCATTCCAGTCGCACATGACTTTGACTTTCATCTCCCTTTACGTACTGAACTGTTTCGTTGACGAGTTTCTGTGATAATTCAAATCATAGAACGATGAATTGCTAGCAAGTCAAAAGCGGTTATGGAACTGTTTGTGAAATTCGGTACTGTAAAATATGATAAAACAATTTCGCTACGACGCAATTACTGTGAAGATAAAGGTGACAACGCGACACTGCTGGTATACATTTAATCGCCAGATAAAATAATATTCGCGTAACCTTTCGCAGAGAAAAATGATCATCCGTGGCCTCTAGAATCCCAAAAATGCAGACAACAAGACATCTGCGAACTAGTCAGGTTTTTCTGTCTCCGCCAGGTATACTCATAATGCACGCACATTTCTCTACTATTCCGTGGTAGTTAACCGGACTTACCTCTCTCGTGTTATTCCCACTGCAAAAGTAAATGAATGAACTGCTGTTCGCAGGCGTAATAGTTCTCCCTCTGCCGTTTCAGTTGTAGTGTCAGCTCGCAGCAGAGGCAGCAATCATGAGACATTCAAATCCGGCCTCGGCAGGACATCTCATCGTTATCCGTGACTCCATATCGTCGTAAAAAAAGTGTAAATAGAGTCCACCAATGAGCGGAAACGTCTCTCGCCAGTGCCATCCTTGACGTTGTCTTCTGCGAAATCATAATTTGGCGAGGGGCAGATGTTTCCGAAAACGTCTTATCTGGTGTTGTCTCATTCATAGTTGATTTTTTCACTGTTTTGGACAGTTAATTTTCCGTCCCCCCCATGAACCATGGACCTTGCCGTTGGTGGGGAGGCTTGCGTGCCTCAGCGATACAGATGGCCGTACCGTAGGTGCAACCACAACGGAGGGGTATCTGTTGAGAGGCCAGACAAACATGTGGTTCCTGAAGAGGGGCAGCAGCCTTTTCAGTAGTTGCAGGGGCAACAGTCTGGATGATTGACTGATCTGGCCTTGTAACATTAACCAAAACGGCCTTGCTGTGCTGGTACTGTGAACGGCTGAAAGCAAGGGGAAACTACAGCCGTAATTTTTCCCGAGGATATGCAGCTTTACTGTATGATTAAATGATGATGGCGTCCTCCTGGGTAAAATATTCCGGAGGTAAAATAGTCCCCCATTCGGATCTCCGGGCGGGGACTACTCAAGAGGACGTCGTTATCAGGAGAAAGAAAACTGGCATTTTACGGATCGGAGCGTGGAATGTCAGATCCCTTAATCGGGCAGGTAGGTTAGAAAATTTAAAAAGGGAAATGGATAGGTTTAAGTTAGATATAGTGGGAATTAGTGAAGTTCGGTGGCAGGAGGAACAAGACTTTTGGTCAGGTGATTACAGGGTTATAAATACAAAATCAAATAGGGATAATGCAGGAGTAGGTTTAATAATGAATAAAAAAATAGGAGTGTTTGTTAGCTACTACAAACATCATAGTGAACGCATTATTGTGGCCAAGATAGACACAAAACCCATGCCTACTACAGTAGTACAAGTTTATATGCCAACTAGCTCTGCAGATGATGAAGAAATTAATGAAATGTATGACGAGATAAAAGAAATTATTCAGGTAGTGAAGGGAGACGAAAATTTAATAGTCATGGGTGACTGGAATTCGTCAGTAGGAAAAGGGAGAGAAGGAAACATAGTAGGTGAATATGGATTGGGGGGAAGAAATGAAAGAGGAAGCCGCCTTGTTTAATTTTGCACAGAGCATAACTTAATCATAGCTAACACTTGGTTCAAGAATCATGAAAGAAGGTCGTATGCCTGGAAGAATCCTAGAGATACTTAAAGGTATCAGATAGATTATATAATGGTAAGACAGAGATTTAGGAACCAGGTTTTAAATTGTAAGACATTTCCAGGGGCAGATGTGGATTCTGACCACAATCTATTGGTTATGAACTGCAGATTGAAACTGAAGAAACTGCAAAAAGGTGGGAATTTAAGGAGATGGGACCTGGATAAACTGAAAGAACCAGAGGTTGTAGAGATTTTCAGGGAGAGCATAAGGGAACAATTGACAGGAATGGGGGAAAGAAATACAGTAGAAGAAGAATGGGTAGCTCTGAGGGATGAAGTAGTGAAGGCAGCAGAGGATAAAGTAGGTAAAAAGACGAGGGCTAATAGAAATCCTTGGGTAACAGAAGAAATATTGAATTTAATTGATGAAAGGAGAAAATATAAAAATGCAGTAAATGAAGCAGGCAAAAAGAGATACAAACGTCTCAAAAATGAGATCGACAGGAAGTGCAAAATGGCTAAGCAGGGATGGCTAGAGGACAAATGTAAGGATGTAGAGGCTTGTCTCACTAGGGGTAAGATAGATACTGCCTACAGGAAAATTAAAGAGACCTTTGGAGAGAAGAGAACCACTTGTAAGAATATGAAGAGCTCAGATGGCAACCCAGTTCTAAGCAAAGAAGGGACGCATAAAGGTGGAAGGAGTATATAGGGGGTTTATACAAGGGCGATGTACTTGAGGACAATATTATGGAAATGGAAGAGGATGTAGATGAAGATGAAATGGGAGATAAGATACTGCGTGAAGAGTTTGACAGAGCACTGAAAGACCTGAGTCGAAACAAGGCCCCGGGAGTGGACAACATTCCATTAGAACTACTGATGGCCTTGGGAGGGCCAGTCATGACAAAAATCTACCATCTGGTGAGCAAGATGTATGAGACAGGCGAAATACCCACAGACTTCAAGAAGAATATAATAATTCAAATCCCAAAGAAAGCAGGTGTTGACAGATGTGAAAATTACCGAACTATCAGTTTAATAAGTCACAGCTGCAAAATACTAACGCGAATTCTTTACAGACGAATGGAAAAATTGGTAGAAGCGGACGTCGGGGAAGATCAGTTTGGATTCCGTAGAAATGTTGGAACACGTGAGGCAATACTAACCTTACGACTTATCTTAGAAGAAAGATTAAGAAAAGGCAAACCTATGTTTCTAGCATTTGTAGACTTAGAGAAAGCTTTTAACAACGTTAACTGGAATACTCTCTATCAAATTCTGAAGGTGGCAGGGGTAAAATACAGAGAGCGAAAGGCTATTTACAATTTGTACAGAAACCAGATGGCAGTTATAAGAGTCGAGGGGCATGAAAGAGAAGCAGTGGTTGGGAAAGGAGTGAGACGGGGTTGTAGCCTCTCCCCGATGTTACTCAATCTGTATATTGAGCAAGCAGTAAAGGAAACAAAAGAAAAATTCGGAGTAGGTATTAAAATTCATGGAGAAGAAGTAAAAACTTTGAGGTTCGCCGATGACATTGTAATTCTGTCAGAGACAGTAAAGGACTTGGAAGAGCAGTTGAACGGAATGGACAGTGTCTTGAAAGGAGGATATAAGATGAACATCAACAAAAGCAAAACGAGGATAATGGAATGTAGTCAAATTAAATCGGGTGATGCTGAGGGGATTAGATTAGGAAATGAGACATTTAAAGTAGTAAAGGAGTTTTGCTATTTAGGAAGTAAAATAACTGATGATTGTCGAAGTAGAGAGGATATAAAATGTAGACTGGCAATGGCAAGGAAATCGTTTCTGAAGAAGAGAAATTTGTTAACATCGAGTATAGATTTAAGTGTCAGGAAGTCGTTTCTGAAAGCATTTGTATGGAGTGTAGCCATGTATGGAAGTGAAACATGGACGATAACCAGTTTGGACAAGAAGAGAATAGAAGCTTTCGAAATGTGGTGCTACAGAAGAATGCTGAAGATAAGGTGGGTAGATCACGTAACTAATGAGGAGGAATTGAATAGGATTGGGGAGAAGAGAAGTTTGTGGCACAACTTGACTAGAAGAAGGGATCGGTTGGTAGGACATTTTTTGAGGCATCAAGGGATCACAAATTTAGCATTGGTGGGCAGCGTGGAGGGTAAAAATCGTAGCGGGAGACCAAGAGATCAATACACTAAGCAGATTCAGAAGGATGTAGGTTGCAGTAGGTACTGGGAGATGAAGAAGCTTGCACAGGATAGAGTAGCATGGAGAGCTGCATCAAACCAGTCTCAGGACTGAAGACCACAACAGCAACAACAATTTTCCGTGACCAGAAGAACACGTGAGAACGGAGCACTGTGCTGCTTTTTCATATCCCGAGAATTTCAAGGTCCCTCTCATGAGCAATTCCATCCAAAAAACACTAATCACACACCTAAAGAACGACAATTCATGTCTTACTTCTACATGAAAACCACGTTATAAGTTATAAATTTCAAAATATGGTCCAGCTAAAAACTTAACGATCTCATGCTACAGATGGTAAGTGGAAGTTAGTTCCTTGTAACGCAGAAGGTCTATTACATTACGCTGGAGATTTGAGAGTGAAATAATAGTTCAGTATTCCCTAGAAGTTACGTGAGGTCACAACCAGCTTTTGACAAAGAAGTAGAATATTTCAGTTTTTGTAGTGCTACCTTTCTTCTCCTAAATTGGTATATTTCCTTCATAATAGCATCCACTCAAAATAATAATAACTTATAAATTTATCAGTTGGAGAGTTTCCTATGGGTTCTTACCGAACAGTGTTCCCTTTCTATTCTTTTCTCCAACCACCTCGAAAAAGTCTGTGGAAAATTTAGTCAGAGTTGAAAAACGTGAAAATATTAATCCATTCTTGAATAATTAGATGTTAGGGGAAATCCAGTTTTATTTATGAGTAAATAACCGTTATGAAATACTAAATTGAATTATAAACAAGTAGGATTTTATTTTAACACAAAAAGAATTTTCTGCGTTTTTGACGCACATGTCATCATGATACAATTTTTTCCTTCATAAATTTTTATTGCATATGTACGATATTCACATTCTGTAATTTAAATGTGTGCACGCCACTCTTCTGAGAATGCTATGAGCTTCCAGTGGCTTATTCCCTCTCTAAGTTTTAGATATTTCTTTTTATCTTGCTTTGTGACCCGATTTGTTTGCTTTCTGTTCTCGTGTTTACATAGGGGATATTTCAGAATGCATCCGTCCGTCTGTTTGTATTGGCTTCCGTTCCCACTGCTCACAGCCTCGTGTATGTTTACTTCGCTTGTGGACGAGTTGAGCTGGTACAAAAACCGTGGATACGTAGCTGCTTTCGGGTGGAGGTATCAGTAAATACGCCGTTCTGCGTAACTGTCCACTGAAACAAGCCCTGGGTAACGCAGTTGACGGCCAGGAAACAATGTGGTTGGAACAGCTCCCCATTATGCGTACCAATGTACAAACCGACGGCTTCTCTCATTACTTGTACGACGAGCAACATTAACAAAGCGATGATGGTCTAAATCGTGCCTTGCACACTTCTCAACTGTCTACTCCGTTATTTATCTACATTTTTGTCTGCGTACAGCATCAGTGCAAGGAAACGGTGAAGTTAATAAATTCATTTAATGAAAGGTTTGCCTTGTATGTAAAAAAAAAAAAAATTAACACATGACGACGCCATTTTGCGACCATGGAACTTCTGCTAATTCCTTCAGTCACAAATATGCCAGTGTTATTACTCGTTGCAATATTTCACGAAGCACTTGATAATGGTGACGAACTGAATTCAGTTGCTAGTGCACAGGGGAATTAAGGAAGCAAGGAACAGCTACTTTTAAGAAAATTAAAGAGCGGAAGGACGAAAAATATTTTCAACGTCCCAAATGATTTTGTTGATGTGGAATCCTGCGCAAGGACTCCAGTGGTTCGACAAAATGATAGATGGAGGATTGGTGTATCAGAAGAAGTTCGTCTTCCGCAAAATTCTGCTAGCATGGAGTTAGAGGTTGCTCAAAATGTACAGTAAGGCTGGAGAAGAGAGAACAGGGGTATTGGAAATAGGCTTCCACAAAGTATTTTAAAAGCAAAGGGAATCATATATTTCAGGTCATTATTAGATACAACATGTGAGGAAACGATTGTGCATTAAAATCATTACCAGAAAAGTACACGTTTATTGACCGTATGCTAAGTTATCCATGAATGGTTAAGATGACAAGGGATTGGAAGACCTTTTGCAATTCACTTGCCGGCCGTTGTGGCGCGAGGGTTCAAGGCACTTCAGTCTGGAACCGTGCTGTTGCTACGGCCGCAGGTTCGAATCCTGCCTCGGGCATGGATGTGTGTGATGTCCTTAGTTTAGTTCGGTTTAAGTAGTTCTAGGGGACTGATGACCTGAGATGTCAAGTCCCATAGCGCTTAGAGCCATTTGAGCAATTGCAATTCCACTGATAATCACGACAGAAAAAATTCAGTAAGAGTTCAATGTCAATAGGACAAAATTCAATTTTCCATTATATAAAATGTAATATAAGGTTGAAAATCAAACAATGAGCGTTTTTGTTGGGTTATATCAAGTAGTGATGATTTGTGCTTCGTCACGTCGTTTTCGCAGCACAATGACTGACCCGTTAGATTCCAGGCCCACTGCTATAGAGATTTCATTGTAAAATTGCATCATTTAGACGTCAGCTTCGTCTCTTTCATTAAACCGCTCATATAGATAGGTAGTGCCTTCACAATCCAATTCGTGGCCTTTGAGCACCGAGCACTGAGCGAGGCCAGTCCTTAGCAAGTTCCAAGAAATTCCTGAACTTGTTTTAACATTCAGACCTTTCAGCCAGTCAGCCTCACGTGCGTAAATGCTGGCATTTTTGTTGGCCATTTCCTGCTCCCATTTGAAAGGGAAATTTTGTTGACCTGCTGTCATCCATTGGAATTAATTTATTTACTGACCAGATTCTGTTGATGCAGACATGAAATTTTTACGAGTATATTTTGTTACGTGAAAGTGTTGTTTCTCAAAAATGTCCCTGCTACGAAAATTTGCGTCATACTCCGCAGCTCAGTGGTCAGTGCGACCTCTTACTATTTGGAGAACCCAGTTTCAGTTGCCGGTCGAAGTGGCCGCGCGGTTCTGGCGCTGCAGTCTGGAACCGCGAGACGGCTACGGTCGCAGGTTCGAATCCTGCCTCGGGCATGGATGTGTGTGATGTCCTTAGGTTAGTTAGGTTTAACTGGTTCTAAGTTCTAGGGGACTAATGACCTCCGCAGTTGAGTCCCATAGTGCTCAGAGCCATTTGAACCAGTTTCAATTCCCGGTTCTGCCGGGAATTTTCCTTGGTGGGAAGACTGAAATGGGGTGTGCTGAGCATAGTGAGATAACCTGATGATCTGCTTGAATGACAAGTAGCGGATCGTTGATCATGTCCCTTCCCCACTCCCCCCTCCCCAAACTCCATACATAATCGAAAGTGTCCATTGGCAGAGAACGACATGGCGGTAGATTGGTTCCAACTGGTCCATTAGGGTCAGAAGGCTTAGATTTGCTTTTTAGTTTTACTTGATGAAAATACGATATGGTAATGTAAACTGATTTACGTGCTTTGCCCAGTTATCGTTAAGTGTGATCTGCCTTGCGAGTGGAAGTCTGAGATAAAGGCCATAAAAAAAGTGTGTGAAATCTTATGGGACTTAAGTGCTAGGGTCATCAGTCCCTAAGCTTACATACTACTTAACCTAAATTATCCTAAGCAGAAACACACACACCCATGCCCGAGGGAGGACTCAAACCTCCGCTGGGACCAGCCGCACAGTCCATGACTGCTGCGCCTTAGGTAGTTTTTTTTTAAAATTTTTTTATTTTAACCGCTCGGCTAATCCCTCGCGGCAAAGACCATCAAAAGTGTAACTTTGAATATGAGTGGCTGTCACCTGGAGTTGGTAGGATTTAAAGCCAGTACAGTGAAAACATGGAGAAACTATAATCTGAACTGTGCTGGGAGAAGGATTTTTTTAACGACTTCTCTACAGATGTAGAAAAGGATGAAACTGAAGTCGTGTGTTGAAATCCGCTCCATGGCGCCGTGCAATGGTGGTGTGGAACTGTTTGATCAACGTTACATGGAACCTTAGGTTATTTCTTGTACAAAAGGACAATGGGTGTTGTAAAAGGAAGCCGAACTACACTCCTGGAAATTGAAATAAGAACACCGTGAATTCATTGTCCCAGGAAGGGGAAACTTTATTGACACATTCCTGGGGTCAGATACATCACTTGATCACACTGACAGAACCACAGGCACATAGACACAGGCAACAGAGCATGCACAATGTCGGCACTAGTACAGTGTATATCCTCCTTTCGCAGCAATGCAGGCTGCTATTCTCCCATGGAGACGATCGTAGAGATGCTGGATGTAGTCCTGTGGAACGGCTTGCCATGCCATTTCCACCTGGCGCCTCAGTTGGACCAGCGTTCGTGCTGGACGTGCAGACCGCGTGAGACGACGCTTCATCCAGTCCCAAACATGCTCAATGGGGGACAGATCCGGAGATCTTGCTGGCCAGGGTAGTTGACTTACACCTTCTAGAGCACGTTGGGTGGCACGGGATACATGCGGACGTGCATTGTCCTGTTGGAACAGCAAGTTCCCTTGCCGGTCTAGGAATGGTAGAACGATGGGTTCGATGACGGTTTGGATGTACCGTGCACTATTCAGTGTCCCCTCGACGATCACCAGTGGTGTACGGCCAGTGTAGGAGATCGCTCCCCACACCATGATGCCGGGTGTTGGCCCTGTGTGCCTCGGTCGTATGCAGTCCTGATTGTGGCGCTCACCTGCACGGCGCCAAACACGCATACGACCATCATTGGCACCAAGGCAGAAGCGACTCTCATCGCTGAAGACGACACGTCTCCATTCATCCCTCCATTCACGCCTGTCGCGACACCACTGGAGGCGGGCTGCACGATGTTGGGGCGTGAGCGGAAGACGGCCTAACGGTGTGCGGGACCGTAGCCCAGCTTCATGGAGACGGTTGCGAATGGTCCTCGCCGATACCCCAGGAGCAACAGTGTCCCTAATTTGCTGGGAAGTGGCGGTGCGGTCCCCTACGGCACTGCGTAGGAACCTACGGTCTTGGCATACATCCGTGCGTCGCTGCGGTCCGGTCCCAGGTCGACGGGCACGTGCACCTTCCGCCGACCACTGGCGACAACATCGATGTACTGTGGAGACCTCACGCCCCACGTGTTGAGCAATTCGGCGGTACGTCCACCCGGCCTCCCGCATGCCCACTATACGCCCTCGCTCAAAGTCCGTCAACTGCACATACGGTTCACGTCCACGCTGTCGCGGCATGCTACCAGTGTTAAAGACTGCGATGGAGCTCCGTATGCCACGGCAAACTGGCTGACACTGACGGCGGCGGTGCACAAATGCTGCGCAGCTAGCGCCATTCGACGGCCAACACCGCGGTTCCTGGTGTGTCCGCTGTGCCGTGCGTGTGATCATTGCTTGTACAGCCCTCTCGCAGTGTCCGGAGCAAGTATGGTGGGTCTGACACACCGGTGTCAATGTGTTCTTTTTTCCATTTCCAAGAGTGTATATGAATGAGAACTGAAGACTTGGCAGAAGTGTTTTCCTGGTGAACATTTTTGAGCTAAGAAGGAAGAATCGAAGATATTCAGAAAACCTTAATGACGGAGTCATTTAACTGGATTTCGAGAAGCTTCTTAGCCGGGGTGCAACGAGTAACATATATGAGTTGAAGAAGTGTCAAAGAACTGATACAATCAAGCGTTAATAATATTGTCAAGGAGACAATACTGTTTACAGGTTCTGTGGATTCTAAATGGCCGTCAGTGTGGCCGAGCGGTTCTAGGCGCTTCATTCTGGAACCGCGCGACCGCTCCGGTTGCAGGTTCGAATCCTGCCTCGGGCATGGATGTGTGCGATGTCCTTTGGTTAGTTAGGTTTAAGTAGTTCTAAATTCTAGGCGACTGATGACCTCAGATGTTAAGTCCTATAGTGCTCAGAGCCATTTGAACCATTTTGATTCTAAATGAATTGTGAGTAGAAAGCGTTGAGGCGTAAAGTCAAGTGCCGGCACGCCGGACGGGACGTCAGAGAAGAGAGGGCAGTGAAGAAGACATCAGCCAATTGCACGCGGACAGAGCTCTCTCTAGGACGACAACCCGACAGCAGCGCCCTCGACACGAAGAGGTCATAAGTGCCGCACCGCCTGGCCGCCGCCCAGTTAAAGACTAGCAGTTCTACGAATTTCACAGCGGCATCAAGAATAGGCACTTGTGTAGCGGCGACTTAGGAAGTTTTACTACTTTTGTATTACGAATTGTATATACTGCAGAGATTGCTTATGTTGTACGTCGCCCTTTGCTTGCGACACATTATAGTAAATATGTCAAAGCTATTTAACCGACAGGAAGAGGATGCTGTGATATGCAAATGATTAGCTTTTCAGAGCATTCACACAAGGTTGGCGCCGGTGGTGACACCTACAACGTGCTGACATGAGGAAAGTTGCCAACCTATTTCTCATACACAAACAGCAGCTGACTGGCGTTGCTTGGTGTAACGTTGTTGTGATGCCTCGTGTAAGGAGGAGAAATGGGTACCATCATGTTTCCGACTTTGTTAAAGATCGGATTGTAGCCTATCGCGATTGCGGTTTATCGTATCGCGACATTGCTGTTCGCGTTGGTCGAGATCCAATGACTGTTAGCAGAATATGGAATCGGTGGGTTCAGGAGGGTAATACGGAACGCCGTGCTGGATCCCAACGGCCTCGTATCACTAGCAGTCGAGATGACAGGCATCTTATCTGCATGGCTGTAACGGATTGTGCAGCCACGACTCGATCCCTGAGTCAACAGATGGGGACGTTTGCAAGACAACAACCAGCTGCACGAACAGTTCGACGACGCTTGCAGCAGCATGGACTATCAGCTCGGAGATCATGACTGCGGTTACCCTTGACGCTGCATCACAGACAGGAGCGCTTGCGATGGTGTACTCAACGGCGAACCTGGTTGCACGAATGGCAAAACGTAATTTTTTCTGATGAATCCAGGTTCTGTTTACAGCATCATGATGGTCGCATCCGTGTTTGGCGACTTCGCGGTGAACGCACATTGGAAGCGTGTATTCGTCATCGCCATACTCGCGTATCACCCGGCGTGATGTTATGGGATGCCATTGGTTACACGTCTCGGTCATCTCTTGTTCGCATTGACGGCTCTTTGAACAGTGGACGTTACATTTCAGATGTGTTACGACCCGTGGCTCAATCCTTCATTCGATCCCTGTGAAACCCTACCTTTCACCAGGATAATGCTCGACCGCATGTTGCAGATCCTGTACGGGCCTTTCTGGATACAGAAAATGGTCGACTGCTGCCCTGGCCAGCATATTCTCCAGATCTCTCACCAACTGAAAAAGTCGTTCAATGGTGGCCGAGGCGCAGCCTCTCACAATACGCCAGTCACTACTCTTGATGAACTGTGGTACTGCGTTGAAGCTGCATGGGCAGCTGTATCTGTACACGCCATCCAAGCTCTGTTTGACTCAATGCCCAGGCGTATCAAGGCCGTTATTACGGCCAGAGGTGGTTGTTCTGGGTACTGATTTCTCAGGATCTATGCACCCAAATGGTGTGAAAATGTCATCACATGTATAATATATTTGTCCCATGAATACCCGTTTATCATCTGCATTTGTTCTTGGTGTAGCAATTTTAATGACCATTTGTGTATTTTATTTATTTCGTGTAAATAAAATTCATTAAAACAATTTGCTTGAAATGTTGTCTAGCGATCCGAGAAAGCAGGTTTCCTAGGCACTCCATATTTGACGAGCAGGTAGGATACAACAGAAAAGGTGAACACATTATGTGCATATTAATGTTTCGTGACCAAAATGAAGCTATTATCGGCTCAAAGCCAATAGCATGAAGCTTTTAGTAACGTTATTTCACCAATAAATGTGCAGTTTCCCAAACAAATACATTCAAGGGGGCGTGTACTCTTTTTCTCACAAACATGTGTTTTTTGTGAAACATGTTCTCAGTATCAATCGGATGGTTTTCTTTTGATTACTTTGTATCTGAAACCAACCAGGAGAAAATTTTTCGGAAATAACAGTTTTCATCTAAATTATGCTTATTATTCAGATGTGCCTGAAATTGACTTCAACGGCAGGCTTCCCTTCCGTCTTACCCTGCCAGCCACATCAGCGCTACTGAGGTGCTCATAATCTGGCCAGAGAGTGAATCTGGTAGCATTAGAGCCACAGCAGCGTCGCTCCGAGCTTAGGTGCGGCGGCAGGACAAAGAAGAATTTAATCAGACCCACCGATCGGTAACATCATTTGGAGCCCAGTACCATCGCTGTGGTGGAAATAGTGGGCAAGTCTCCGATGAGCTGGCCGGGTCACGGATTGGCATGGCGGCCGAGGTTGTTTGGTACTGGAGGGTTAGAAAATGGGTGGGTCCCTCATCAGGATGGGGAAAGGCGGTCATGAGAATTCATTCACTTCTGGAAGCTATAACGACTAGCAGAGGAGTCACAGAGATCCGCTGGTACTGCTAAAGTGTGCTGTCCAGATTAGTTTGGGGTGCGGCGTGGTGGGACCATGTAATCGTCGTAGGCCACATTTGATGGTTGTATGGTGGCCAGAAATTGCGACGGAAGTGCCAGCCTGCAACGTGATGTGCTGCAAGGCCGAGCAGCCCATAGAGAAATAATGGTGAACGGAGCATTGGCAAGTTGTCATGGAGGTTGATTACCAGTGGGACAGATGATGTCCTTCCCCAGCTGCCAGAGAAGACCACAACCGCAGCTAGAGGAGTGGAACAGTGGAATTTGGTAATGCTGTACTGCAAATAGTAATTTGAGGTATTTTGGTGTTCCGCAGTGCCTGGTCGGCAGCTAACAATTTATCAGGCTGATAACCTGTCGCAGTACAGGGCGAAGTGAAGGTAGCCAATGCCTGTAGTATGTGTGAGTGTGTGTGTGTGTGTGTGTGTGTGTGTGTGTCTGTCTGAATACGACGCGATCGTTATGTGATATTGCACAAAGGACGCTCCTAAGGATGTAAAATTGGGTGTTCTGTATTGTGTTTTATTTCCATGCTGAGGGGGTGTTCAATTGTGTACAGGAGAAATTTGGGCATTTTGATTTTCAATCACACATCGTACACCTACAACTGCTGTACGTATTTATAATTTTTCTGAATTTACCTTAATGCTACGTGTGCTCCGTAGCAGTAGTTGGTTGAAGCTCTTGGTTTTAGAGAAGATTTTGGGTTGAATCCGAAATTTGTGGCATGTAGTCCATCCTCTCAGCCCACTCTGGCATAGTAGCGCTACTCTGTCACCCGAGATTTGGTCAGACAGCGAAGTTAGCAGCATTTTGCGATACATCAGCGCCGCTCGAGCTGGGGCTGTAAGAGACGCAAGAGGTGAGTCACTTCTCCGCTTGTCGCGACAACAGTAGAGTGGCTAACATGTCCGCTACGCGTCGCTGGCGGTCAGATCCTGCGGTTACAGAGAATGTTGTCAGTGGAGGCGGGGTGGAGTTGAAGCTATTGGGCAGCCGGTGGGCGATATGCGGCTGCGACTACTTCATCCTCCAACAGAAGCCAAAGTGGCTGACGGCTGACGAGTTATGAGGTGGCGCTGGGGCTGGTATGGGGCGCCCTCCGGATTCATTTTGGATGTGGCATCGCAGGCGTAAGTTGTCTCAATGGGCCATAGATGGAGCTGGGAGAGAGTCGATTAGTTGCCAGCAGCGGTCGCGTCTGGTATGCTGAGAGCTGGGGACCCTGTGCAGTCAACAATCAACACCAGGTGTTTCGCAGCTGGGTGGAGCACATGTCTTTACCTGATGGTCAGGCTGGACTGCAAACACAGCCCGATATGGAGAAGAGTTATTTATCAAGTTCGATTCCATGGGGAAGCAGTTGTGCCCAGTGACTGATTTATTTCAAATAATAAAGGGTTAGGCAATCACTCCCAAATACTGTTCGTTGCATATCCAGATTTCGGTCATTCTGTGGCCATCTTCAGTGCATTAAATTTAAGTTGCAAAATGAAACCCACTCTTACTTCCACGTAGTACCAACTCGATTTTACATGTCAAAAGCTGAGTTTACACTGAGGAGTTGCATATATATACGTGATTTAACGTTTTAACTGCATTTACTGCACTGTTGGTAGCCACACTGCGACCGAAATCTGGATAGGCAGTAAATATTATTTGCGTCTAATTGCTGTATCATTTACTACTTGATGAGTGGTTTGGTTATTGATGGAATATACGAAGCACCAAAATTGTACTTTAGTAGCCACCTTGATGATGGCTGGCTGACAAGTTGCTAGTGAGATTATTGAATGGCGTACACTGTGTATAGCGAAGACAGTCCGTGTTTGTTGCATGACTTTTCAATACAAAATGTTCGTTACAAGTCTGATATTGCATGGAGTGACTATGGGGCACAAGAGAGAGATTTACACTCTATCTTTTCTCGTAGTTGGGGACAAGTTCTACTGTGGTATAAATGACATTCTTGTATTACGTTTGAAATTAAGTTGAAGGTGTGTACACCTCTCTACAAAGCTATAAGTTGTGCATCTCATGTTCTTGTTGTTAGACTACTAGATTTCTAGCCCTGCTGTTAGACTACTAGATTTCTAGCCCTGTTGCATGCTGCTGGTAGTCTTTAGTCGTAGAGGTAGAGCATATTGCGATTTACTGCAGTTATTTTTCAATGTTTTATGATTACCCAACTCTGACGTTCTACAGACAGTGTGAGAAAATTTTATTTTGTATTTGTTGCTTAGGTTGGTGACCGTGTTTGTGTTGCAGAGGTGGATGAATATTTGAGTTATATGGTACCTACATATAACCGCTTAGGACGTTTTTTATTTATTTAGTTATTGTACTTTGTGCATTTTAAAATAAGAATTAGTTCTGGGCAGAATGTTGTTGATTTATTAACTGTTTCATATTCTTTGATGCACTGTGAGTATGTGAAATTATTTAAAGCACTCCGTCTTCAGGCCACAAGTGGCCCATCAGGACCATCCGACCGCCGTGTCATCCTCAGATAATGTTGTGGATAGGAGGGGTGTGTGGTCAGCACACCGCTCTCACGGTCGTTACAATAGTTTTCTGTGACCGGAGCCGCTACTATTCGGTCGAGTAGCTCCTCAATTGGCATCACGAGGCTAAGTGAACCCCGGAAAACGGCAGCAGCGCATGGCGGCCAGGACGGTCACCCATCCAAACGCCGACCACACCCCACAGCGCTTAACTTCGGTGATCCGGCGGGAACCGGTGAATTCACTGCGGCAAGGCCGTTGCTCGAAATTATTTAAATTATTATTAAAACTTTTATAAAATAAGCCTACCCTTGCGCAACCTCCAGACCAAACGCCACTCACCCAAATCCTGCGCTACACTTTCTTATTGTCGTTGCCCAATTATAACGAACGATGGGCTTCATATTGTGAAGATGGTGATTGCTATTCTGTTATTCTTCATTAGTGTTCACTTGTGTGTCACAGGGGCTGAATCAGATTTGAGTTTTATAAATTATGTTTGCTTACATTAATTTCCTCATTTGTTAAATATTATTGAGACACCCATTTTAAAATAAAAATGTTACTGGGAGAAATACATCAAGGTTTCTTACTAACCGCCACTCATCTTTACTGATGTGATTGTGTTGAGTGCTATATATATGTTCTTTAACAACTGCTTTTCAGAATATTATAATGCTTGCACCACCACCACCACCAACACTACCACCCCCTCCCCCAGGTCAACTGCCACTGCATCCGAATTCAGACCTACACGGAGTGTATGAAGGACACACTGGACAACGCTGAAGTTCCGCGAGGCTTTTCGCGAATTATACTGTAGTACATAGAGAAGTCGCAGCGCTAGAAAAATAAAGTGAAAAGCAAGAAGACTGCTGAGAATCGTAGCGTGATACAGTGAATAGCATTTGATCTTTAACATAGACGAATTTAACGTATCGTGCACACGTAGACAGGAAGATTCCTTGTTGTATAATCACACGATTGCAGAAAGATCTCTGAAATCAGTCACATTTATAAAATACGTAGGAGATTGTGCTGTGAGTTATTCAGAGTGGAACGACAAGTTATAACCTCTCGTATTCCCATGTGTGGTAGGCACAAGGTGAGATTCATTAGAAGGACCCTCAGGGAATGCAGTCCACCTACAAAAGAGGCACTTGAAAAATACTGATTCGACCAATACTTAAATATTGCTCGTCTGTCTGTGGTCCATACAACGTAAAATTAATAGAAGAACTAAAGAGGATCGAAAATAAATCAGTAAGCTTTGTTGCATTTTCATTTAATGAGACAGAAAGCGGTACGGTTATGATCAACCAATTAGAGAGGTTGACGGTGCAAGAGTGGCGTTAAGCGTAACGGTTTGGTTCATCATTAAAATTCCAGCGGCATGAGTTCCTAGACGAATCAACGAATATACACTCCTCGAAATTGAAATAAGAACACCGTGAATTCATTGTCCCAGGAAGGGGAAACTTTATTGACACATTCCTGGGGTCAGATACATCACATGATCACACTGACAGAACCACAGGCACATGGACACAGGCAACAGAGCATGCACAATGTCGGCACTAGTACAGTGTATATCCACCTTTCGCAGCAATGCAGGCTGCTATTCTCCCATGGAGACGATCGTAGAGATGCTGGATGTAGTCCTGTGGAACGGCTTGCCATGCCATTTCCACCTGGCGCCTCAGTTGGACCAGCGTTCGTGCTGGACGTGCAGACCGCGTGAGACGACGCTTCATCCAGTCCCAAACATGCTCAATGGGGGACAGATCCGGAGATCTTGCTGGCCAGGGTAGTTGACTTACACCTTCTAGAGCACGTTGGGTGGCACGGGATACATGCGGACGTGCATTGTCCTGTTGGAACAGCAAGTTCCCTTGCCGGTCTAGGAATGGTAGAACGATGGGTTCGATGACGGTTTGGATGTACCGTGCACTATTCAGTGTCCCCTCGACGATCACCAGTGGTGTACGGCCAGTGTAGGAGATCGCTCCCCACACCATGATGCCGGGTGTTGGCCCTGTGTGCCTCGGTCGTATGCAGTCCTGATTGTGGCGCTCACCTGCACGGCGCCAAACACGCATTCGACCATCATTGGAACCAAGGCAGAAGCGACTCTCATCGCTGAAGACGACACGTCTCCATTCGTCCCTCCATTCACGCCTGTCGCGACACCACTGGAGGCGGGCTGCACGATGTTGGGGCGTGAGCGGAAGACGGCCTAACGGTGTGCGGGACCGTAGCCCAGCTTCATGGAGACGGTTGCGAATGGTCCTCGCCGATACCCCAGGAGCAACAGTGTCCCTAATTTGCTGGGAAGTGGCGGTGCGGTCCCCTACGGCACTGCGTAGGATCCTACGGTCTTGGCGTGCATCCGTGCGTCGCTGCGGTCCGGTCCCAGGTCGACGGGCACGTGCACCTTCCGCCGACCACTGGCGACAACATCGATGTACTGTGGAGACCTCACGCCCCACGTGTTGAGCAATTCGGCGGTACGTCCACCCGGCCTCCCGCATGCCCACTATACGCCCTCGCTCAAAGTCCGTCAACTGCACATACGGTTCACGTCCACGCTGTCGCGGCATGCTACCAGTGTTAAAGACTGCGATGGAGCTCCGTATGCCACGGCAAACTGGCTGACACTGACGGCGGCGGTGCACAAATGCTGCGCAGCTAGCGCCATTCGACGGCCAACACCGCGGTTCCTGGTGTGTCCGCTGTGCCGTGCGTGTGATCATTGCTTGTACAGCCCTCTCGCAGAGTCCGGAGCAAGTATGGTGGGTCTGACACACCGGTGTCAATGTGTTCTTTTTTCCATTTCCAGGAGTGTACATATACGTCTCGCATGTAGACCACGAATGTGAAATAAGTGAGATTCGAGCTCTCACGGAGGCTTACCAGCTGTCGTTCTTCCCGCGGGTCATAAGCGACTGGAACAGCGAAGGGGAAAACTGTTACATTGGCACCAAAGTACCCACCGCCATACGCCGTAAGGAGCCTGTTACAGTAGACTGAAGTGACAAAAGTCGTGGGTTTGCTATATGCGATGGCGGTAGTATCTATTACACAAGGTGTATAAGGGCAGTGTACTCGGGTGATTAATGTGAAAAGGTGTCCCACGTGATTAAGGCCGCAAGACGAAAATTAGCAGACCTTTAAAGCAAGAAAATGGTTGGAGCTAGAATCAAGTCGCATTCCATTTCGAAAATCATTAGAGAAGAATTCAATATTTCGAAATCCACAGTGTCAAGAGAGTGCCGAGAATACCGAATTTCAGACATTACCTCTCACTAAGGACTACACCGGCGCCGGTTGGGGTGGGCGAGCAGTTCTAGGCGCTACAGTTTGGAACCGCGCGACCGCTACGGTCGCAGGTTCGAATCCTGCCTCGGGCATGGATGTATGTGATGTCCTTAGGTTAGTTAGGTTTAAGTAGTTCTAAGATCTACGGTACTGATGACCTCAGAAGTTAAGTCTCATAGTGCTCAGAGGGCCCCCCCCCCCCTCCCCCACAACGCCGGCCACTGCTTTCACTTAAGGACCGAGAGCAGCAGCGTTTACATAGAGTTGACAATGCTAACAGACAACCAACGCCGCATGAAACGACAGCAGAAATCACTGTGGGACTTAACGACGAACGTATCCGTTAGGAATGTGCAGCGAAGATGACCGAAGCGAGTACCTTCAGGAACAGCAAGGTATCGCATGCATCGTCTCTCCTCGGCTCGTGACATCAGTTGGACCCTAGTTAGAGCTGATGGCAGTGTTAGAGTGTGGCACGGACCGCACGAAGCCATGGACACAAGTTTCCAGCAACGCACTGGGCCAACTGGTGGTGGCTCCACAGTGGTGTGGGCTTTGTTTACACGGAATGAGCTAGGTCCTCTGGTCCAACTGAATCGTTAATTGATTGGTTATTGGTATGTTCGGCTATTTGCAGACCATAGGCATTCATCATACTCATGTAAAAAACAATTACGTTTATTTCCCACAATTGTACGGTATTGGTTTGAAAAACATTCTGGACACTTCGACCGAATGATTTGGCCACTCACATCAGCGACATGAATCCCATAAACATTTATGGGTCACAATCGAGAGGTCAGTTCTTGCACATAATACCAAACCGGCTACACTTTCGCAATTATGGACGGCTATAGCGGCGGCATGGCTCAATATTTTTGCGGGGAACATACAACTACTTGATGATTCCCTGACGAGTTGCTGCACTGATCCCGGCTAAAGGAGGTCAGACACGGTTTTAGGAGGTATTCCATGACTTCCACCACCTGAGTGTGCAACTAGATAACACGAAACATGTACAGTAACGATAAACCACATTTCAGAACCTGCATATACAGTATAAATTATTTGTACAGGATCTTCAGATGCAGTTTAAACACAAATTTTCAATCTGAGGAAATTAAGTTTGAAAGTTTGAGTGAAGGTCTAAGCTTCGAGTAAGTCACAACAATACTGTTGGCGTAACTGCATTGATAAATACACTACTGGCCATTAAAATTGCTACACCAAAAACAAATGCAGATGATAAACGGGTATTCATTGGACAAATATATTATACTAGAACTGACATGTGATTATTTTTTCGCGCAATTTGGTTGCATAGATCCTGAGAAAACAGTTCCCAGAACAACCAACTCTGGCCGTAATAACGGCCGTGATACGGCTGGGAATTGAGTCAAACAGAGCTTGGATGGCGTGTACAGGTACAGCTGCCCATGCAGCTTCAACACGATACCACAGTTCATCAAGAGTAGTGACTGGCGTATTATGACGAGCCAGTTGCTCGGCCACCACTGACCAGACGTTTTCAATTGGTGAGAGATCTGGAGAATGTGTTGGCCAGGGCAGCAGTCGAACATTTTCTGTATCCAGAAAGGCTCGTACAGGACCTGCAACATGCGGTCGTGCACAACCTGCTGAAATGTAGGGTTTCGCAGGGATCGAATGAAGGGTAGAGCCACGGGTCGTAACACATCTGAAATGTAACGTCCACTGTTCAAAGTGCCGTCAATGCGAACAAGAGGTGACCGAGACGTGTAACCAATGACACCTATACCATCACGCCGGGTGATACGCCAGTATGGCGATTACGAATACACGCTTCCAATTTGCGTTCACCGCGATATCGCCAAACACGGATGCGACCATCATGATGATGTAAACAGAACCTGGATTCATCCGAAATAATGACGTTTTGCCATTCGTGCACCCAGGTTCGTCGTTGAGTACACCATCGCTGGCGCTCCTGTCTGTGATGCAACGTCAAGGGTAGCCGCAGCCATGGTCTCCGAGCTGATAGTCCATGCTGCTGCAAGGGTCGTCGAACTGTTCGTGGAGACGGTTGTTGTCTTGCAAACGTCCCCATCTGTTGACTCAGGGATCGAGACGTGGCCGCACGATCCGTTACAGCCATGCGGATAAGATGCCTATCATCTCGACTGCTAGTGATAAGATCCAGCACGGCGTACCGTATTACCCTCCTGAACACACCGGTTCCATATTCTGCTAATAGTCATCGGATCTCGACCAACGCGAACAGCAATGTCGCAATACGATAAACCGCAATCGCGATAGGCTACAGTCCGACCTTTATCAAAGTCGGAAACGTGACGGTACGCATTTTTCCTCCTTACACGAGGCATCACAACAACGTTTCACCAGGCAACGCCGGACAACTGCTGTTTGTGTGTGAGAAATCGGTTGGAAACTTTCCTCCGTCAGCACGTTGTAAGTGTCGCCACCGGCGCCAACCTTGTGTGAATGCTCTGAAAAGCTAATCATTTGCCTATCACAGCATCTTCTTTCTGTCGGTTAAATTTCGTAACTGTAGCACGTCATCTTCGTGATGTAGCAATTTTAATGGCCAGTAGTGTATTATTTTAGACTGGTGTGTACTATTCTTTTCACAGCACGACACATACATCTAAACCACAGTCCTGTCTCAGGCATTCCTGGCATCTGCGAACTGTAAGTACAAGAAAAACATCTCGTTATTTGAGAGAAGTACACGCATTATTTTGTTAGACGCCTTGATGCTGAGTTGTACAAGAACGTTCGAGGACGTTCCATATCTTTGGCACTAACAGCTGTTTTCTGGCTCTATTTAGAAAACGTGCCGTTGTTATTCAACGCACGTGCCCGGTTTGGTCTCTCTGCAGCAGTGCGGCTTATAGACAGCATTAGTGCCATGGGTGTGCGGTGAAGCCAGCCAGCTGATAGGGACAAAGGGGACGAGCACAACTTTCACCACCACCATGCTGCTCTTCTGCCGCGGACGTTTTCCGATAAATTTGCTCTCTAATCGGCGCTCCCTTCCAGAGCAGGCGGCAGCCTCTCACCCGTATCGCTATGATTCTCTGCGCAAATACGCGTCGGTGCTGATTGGTAACTACGCTATTAACAGCGTCCTGCCCCTCGCCGCGTTCTCGCCGTTCTCCGATAAACAATAGCGCCGCTGCTTTATCGGCGGCTGATTGCGGCCCCCGCCGCGTCGGTGTGGTCCTCAAACAACGGCAGGCCGACCCGCATCTAAACGTAGCGTCGCGTCGCAGTTATAGCGCGTGCGACATAATGAACACGCATCCTCTCACGACCGGCCAATAATGCAACAGCAATCCCCTGTCAATATGAGGGACAGCGGGCGTTTCCGACTTCATTATCCGGAGTAAAGACTCCGGCTCCCTCTTCATTACCGCTACGTCAATATCTCACGCAGAGTTAGTACTTCATTAACCCAGTATAGCCAAGGAAGGAAGTTTCGGAGCGTATCACCTCGTCGACATCAGGATTATTGCTGTTCTAAGATGTAACGGTACTATTTGAAATCTCCGTTTATTTCTCATATCCAAACTCAATAAATAATGCAGTCGTCGTCTGTATTTATCACTCTCTGTTTTAACACTTCTGTGATCTCCAGAAGTTATTCCAAAAATTACATCTACATTTTTATATATTCCTGAGGATTAAAACCGAAGAAACGGCAAAAAGTCAGGATTTTAAAGAGGTGGGACCAGGATCAACTGAAAGAATCAGAGATTGTACAGAGTTTCAGACGGAGAGTTAGGGAACGATTGACAGGAGTAGGGGAAAGCGATGCAGTAGAAGAAGAATGGGTAGCTTTCAGGGATGAAGTAGTGAAGGCACCTGGATCAAGCAGGTAAAAAGACGGGAGGTAGTAGAAATCAATGGGTAATCGATGAAAGGAGAAAATATAAAAATGCAATAAATGAAGGAGGCGAAAGAGAATACAAACGTCTAAAAAATTAGACCCACAGGCAGGGCAAAATGTCTACGCAGGAATGGCTAGAGGACAAATGTAATGATGTAGAAGCATATGTCACTAAGCACAAGATCGATGCTGCCTACAAGAAAATTAGAGACCTCTGGAGAAAAGAAAACCAACCCATGAATATCAAAAGCTGAGATGGAAAACCAGTCCGAAGCAAAGAAAGGAAGTAGACAGATCGAAGGAGTTTATCGAGAGTCTATGCAAGGGACATGTACTTGAGGGTAACATTAAGGAAATGGAAGAAGGCGTAGATGAAGATGAGAATGGGGATATGATACTGCTTGAAGAATTTGTCAAAGCACTGAAATACTTAGGTTGAAACAAGGGTCCTGGAGTAGACAACATTTCGTCAGAACTATCGATAGCCTTGGGAGAGCCAGCCATGACAAAACTTTTCCATCTGGTGAGCAAGATGTATGAGACAGGCGAAATACCCTCAGACTTCAAGAAGAATATAATAACTACAGTTCAAAAAAAAAATAAAAATAAAAAATAAAAATAAAAATAAAATAAATAAAAATAAAAAAAAATCTGGTCCTGGCAAGAGTGAAAATCACCGGAATATTAGTCACGGTTGAAAAATACTAACACGATTCCTTTACAGAAGAATGTAAGAACTAGTAGAAGCCGATCTCGGGGAAGATCAGTTTGGTCTCTGGAGAAATGTAGAAACACGGCCAGCATTGCATTGGGCTGTGCCAGAAAAATTTCTTACACGAGCAGATATATATATGTATTATCCGGCGACTTCATTGAGGTAAGATTCTTCAATTTATTCAGAATGAATTTACAAAGGCCATGACGCAGCATTGTTGACATCCAGATTTACCAGTTTAGGTTCACAGTCAGTCAGTTATTGAAAGATTATATGTGAGCCACAATTTCATTGAGAGATTAGTCACACGTTATTATTATGAGGTTATGGAATAATAAACTGCTGGCAGGTTACACTAAATGTGAATATTATAAACAATATTTTTTCTCTTGGGAGGTTACACTTGTCGACAGCCGGCCAGGATCGAATTTTTTTGTGAATTTCTGAGAATTAGTCAGTTATATATCTGCTCCTATAAGAAATTTTTCTGGCACAGCCCAGTGCAGTGCTGGCCGCTGGATTTGCCATGTATAAAAAGAAACAACTGATTTTTCTCAACGGTAATCGGGATGACCATAGATTGGAGAAATTAGTAAATTCTTTAAATTCAGATGAATAATTGTCAAAAGTTAATTATATAAGAAAGATTATTATTAAAAGATTTTTAAAACATTTACATGGGACTTGATATAAGAATAGCATTAATTTAGTTGTAACAAATTAGATATGTGCACGGCTGCTTTTACCTTATACTACATCGCTCAGGCACGACCGGCCCAACCGCTGCTACTACCGACACTGCTCCTACTGCAGCCGACACTGCTGTCTGGTCTGCGATTCTAATATACCTGACATATCGCAGGCAGCGCGTGAGCAACCCATCGAAATTACATCTGCTCGAGTGTGCTAACAATAAATTCCTTAGTCATGGACCTCTTACAAGATTTTAGCCAAGAAGAGAATAGATGCATTTGAAATGTGTTGCTACAGAAGAATGCTGAAGATTAGATGTGTAGGTCACGTAACTAATGGGTAGGTAATGAATAGAATTGGGGAGAAGACAAACTGAGTAGAAGAAGGGATCGGTTGGTAGGACACATTCTGAAGCATCAAGGGATCACCAATTCAGTACTGTAGGGAAGTGTGGGGGGTAAGAATCATAGAGGGAGACGAAGAGATGAATACACTAAGCAGATTCAGAAGGATGTAGGTTGTAGTAGTTTCTGGAATATGAAGAGACTTGCAAAGGACAGAATAGCATGGAGAGCTGCATCAAACCGGTTTTCGGACTGAAAACCGCAACAGGAACAACAATAATATTCCTGATATGGTCAGTCTGGGGCTATCTGCAATGTATAGCTTGGGAAAATTTTTCGAATTATCGTACATTTTCATCTTTATTTTGCAAACCTGTCCAATACATGTAAGAGTGTAGTTCCTATTACACAAGGTAGTAGGACTTTCTCCTGACGCAACAAAGTATGCAGCTCAGAAAATGTACAGCTAGCTGGGCCGAAATTACTTTACCAAAAACTATTAGACGAAGACTGGGTTTCAATATAAATGCCCAAAACTTACGTTTCCTTCAAAATCAAACGCTAGATACTCTTACGACATATTAAAATTTCTAATAACACCATGCTCCAAGAATAACAACTTGAGAGTTTCATATCAATGCAAATGAAATCAAGCTCAAATTACAAGTCTACACACTGATTTTAACCTAGGAAAAAAATGTTTCAAAACTGTCATTAGTTTCTTAGAGCTTAGGTAACAGCTATACAAGTGGAAGACTAAGTTAGAAAACTTATCTGCGCTTTCGCAAATTTTGACATAATTCAGTTCAGTAAGAATGAATTTCCAGTTACTATATAAATTACTAAAACTTGTAAAATGTATTATAGCACGGTTCACTCCAATAACAGATTTCAAAAAGAGCAAGAGTAGTTACATAATTTCAGCTAGTGAATACTTTAAAGTTTAAAGATCAAGAACACATAACAAAATAACGTAACTCTCAGGTACACAGCCCCTTCAAAAAGTATCTACGTATAGGACATAACGCATCTCGTTAGAAACAGTGGTAGTTCCAAGGAAGCAATAGTGACAGCTCAGAAAATAATAGCGCTTCTCTAAAACCAATACCAATTAATAATTATCATTGGCTAGCTTACAGCATGACAAGTGAAAACACTGGCTAGCATACTACACGACAAATCAAAACCCAAATTATTTAAGTGCGTGACTCCAAATAACAATGCACAGGAATATGGCCCACTGTGAAATGGCTACTTATTGAGTTTTGAACGAAACACGAGTCATCAAGGTGGTCTTTACAATGAGTTAACAAAGAAGAAAATTTGGGTTGAAATACCCGAAACATAAATTTGTTACCACAAGCACCTATCATAACTAGAAACATGGAGGACGAAAGTTGCTATAGCTATTGATTTGAATGTCAAGGAGGAAACACGATCAACTTGAGGTTGCAGCATTGGTCACACCTCGACATGAGAGTGAACATAACTAGGCTTTCATATGCAACCATGGCCGGAGAACAGTATAAGTGAACACAAAACCGCTTTCTGGAGGACTCGGTGCCGGCACATAGCTTAGCTCTTTAGACTAGCTAGAATCAATAAGATGTCACTAGTATCACCAAATCATTTCAGGCTCCACAAGATTCCTCTCCACAGAATTCCTAAATACCCCACAATATCCTGATCTGATACTCAGAATGCTGTCTTTTTCTCTGCCAGTTTCGACTGAAAAATTTGGAGGTTATTCACAAGCGCTTATAAAATGTCTATGGAGAGCTGGCAATGAACAAAAGTACTGTGAGTCACCGGGCGAGTCGTCTGCCATTATCGCCACAAGGTCCCGCAAACCTGTCACATCTCCCACTTGCCGCTCGGCCGCACACAGCTGTGACTCCTGTATTGTTGGCAGGTGTGTACACACTCATTAGATTTTATTTTTTTATTCGGTCCCTAACAGTCAAATTCTTCTTCAAAAAATTAAAGACTTGCATTGTGATCTAGATACAAAAATATTTTCATTTGACATTAAAAACCTTTACACGAATGTACCTGTGAGGGAAACGTTGACTATAGTAGAAAATAATTTACGTTTCTCCAAAAAAGAAATCTCTGATCAACAAGTTACCGATTTCATGAATCTCATTCAAATTGTAGTGAAATATAATTATTTTGAATTTAACGTCAGCAACCTGACGATCTAGCTATGGGTAACCCACTAGCTGGTATCCTTGCAGATATCTTCATTAACTCCTTAGAAGAAAAAGTTCTGAAAAATTTCTCAGCTGCACCTTAGGCATCCTTTCATATTCCCGATACGTTGATGACATTTTTATTCTTTACAATGGACCTATTAAGGGTATGGACAATATTGTAAAGATCTTCAATGAACTTCACGAGAAAATCAGTTTTACAGTTGAACTAGAAAATGAACACCGTCAATTAATTTATCTGGATTTAACTTTAACTTTAATCGACAGTAAAAATTCTTTCAACATCTACCGAAAAGAAACTTGCACAGATCAAATCGTACCGGCTAGTTCTACACACCCACAATCCCACAAAAATGCCTTTTTTCATTCCTCCATACACAGAGCTGTTTCTACGCCCTTATCTGTTGAAAACCTCAATGCTGAGATAAATTTGATTAAAACTATCGTAGTTAATAATGGATACGAACCCACTATAGTAGATGATATCTTCAAGCAGAAAACTAACAACAGATTTACACCGAACAGCAAGAATTGAAATATTTTTCCATTCCGTTTTATGGGCCTATCTCTTACAGAATCCAGTGCCCCCTTAAAAACAGATATAACTGCAATGTTACATTCTCCACTAATAAGAACCTGAAAACAAATCTCCTACACAATTTAAAATCAGTACGTTCCCCTTTGTGGGAGAAAAGGCACTAACGTTCATAATTCCTCTTTCGCTGATCATTTGCTGATCACAGGCCACAAACCTAAGGAAATTAATGAAATTAATATTCTGCTTACAGAGAAAAAAGGTCGTAGACTTGATGTTCTTGGGGAAATGGAAATATTCAAACACTTCTCTCTCAATGATAACCTTATTCTTAATGAACAGTTACAGTTACGTAACAAGAATTTTTTCAGTGGATTCATCATATTTTTCATCTATGTCAATTTTTCCTCGCGTTTTTTTCAGAAATGTTGTTTTCCTCCCAATGCTCTTATTGCAGTTTAATCACTTACTGTATTTTACTGTAACAAATTACTGCAAATTTTTTTCTCATAATTTCTTACTGCTTTTAAATTATAATATGTCTTCATACTATAAAATGTTTAAAAGTTGTATACACATCTGCTATACAAATTGCTGTAACCTTTCTATCACGTAAAGCAGATGTAACCAATTTTCATCACTAGATGGCGTGACACCTCATGTCCACATCGTGGTATAGCCGGCGCACGCGCCACGCAGTCTGATGCCACCTGTTTCAGTACACACAAGCAGCCCTTAGCGGCAATCTATAATTTTTAACTAGAAGTGACAGTAAAACTTTTACGTAGGATGTTTTATTATGTGACGTGGCCCTTTTGGTGTTAAAATTGTATGACGAGAGCTGTTATGCTCAACAGTTTACGTAGGTAAGTACATCATTATATACGAATATTAATTATTACTCTCTTGTATTTTTCTTGTTAATGACTAACTTTGTATCTCCCCCACCTCCTCCTGTTCCTCCAACATCTCCGCATCCTTTACATAGTTCGCAGGCTTGATCCCCCCCACCCTCTGGTTTCCTCCTTCCTCTCCACCCCCCGCCCGTTGCCGCGCCTCTATCGCTGTATCCCTCCCTCTCTCCACCTCCACACCCTCCATCTCCTTCATCAGGGCAATTTCCAACGCCTCCCCCTCCCGGATGACGAACTTCGCCGTGACATCTACCCTTCCTTCCAACTATAACCTGGCCTTGTCCCCCCCCCCCGCCCCAGGGCCCCTTTCCCTCTTTCCTCCTTCTCCCAGAGCGGATTTTCCTCTGTCCCCCCCTCCCCTGAGACCCTGCACCCCATACTTGCCTCTCTCCTTCCCACATCCCTCCCTCCCTGGCCCTCTTCCACGCGCCCCCCAGTCACCTCCCCCATCTCTTCCCCTCCCTCCCTTCTTCAGGTCTCCCTCATCTCCTAGCGCCTGGCAGATCCTCTGTGTTGCTCTTCATCAGTGTGCCACATCAATGTTGTTTAGTGCTGTTTCTCGTGTGCGTCAAGAGGTGTGATTTTAATTGTGTCCTGCCTTGAGGTTCGCCGTCAGTGTTACATTATGTGCTATGCCATACATCGCTACCTTTATGCTCCAGTCATACTGTGCCTCGTGTTCTTTTAACCGTCGCAGTGTGTGGCTTTTTGTGTGTGCTTCTTTTAAACAGTTTTTTATCTCCATTTTAGTCACCCCGTTTTTTGTCTATTGCCTTCCTTGATGTTCCCCTTTTTTATATCTATGTTCACCTTATTCTCTCCTTTGCTGTTTTTAACTGTCTTCTATTGTTTTGTTCTATGTCTTTCGGCTGAAGAGCAGCGCCTATGCTGCTGCCAGCCCGCCCCGATGGGGAATTGAAATACAATAAAGGAAAAAAAAAAAACTTTGTATCCCCCTTATTTAGGTAATATAAATTCTGATGAAGATTCCCTTAGGTTAGGAGTCGAAACCATGGTCAATTCGACTACAGAATCCTTTGCAACCAGTGGCCTGTGTTCACTATAAAAATGTTTTCACGGTTGCTGCACACAGCTATGTTTAAAGTTGTAACACTCGTTAGAGCTGATCAACACGTCACAATTAAACACATAGTTCACGCACTCGTCCACCAGTTCCTACGCAAAGGTGTGTTTCCGCTGGGTTTCTGGCTGCCTAACAAAAGACCATGAGCAGCGAAGGACCATGTGTGCCGAACTGTTTGCGCTTTACGAGCATCGTCACAGGCGAAGGAACGTGAGCTCACCACAAGGAACCGTAAACAAGACGGCAATACGCACAGTGCTGCCACACCACCTTTCTTATGAAGAAACAACTGAAAGCCGCACCCCTGCCGGTAATGTCACGGAGACGGTCTTCTGGGACTCTGAATGGGTTATTCTGTTTGATGTCCTTCCTTGTGGTGCAACGATCAACTCTAAAGGCTTCCGTGCTACCCTCAGGAAATTGAAGAAACGACTTCACCTCGTTCGTCACTACAAAAATTTCAAATGAACTTCTCCACCCCTTTGACAAAGTAAAGCCCCAGGAAAGTCTGCGCCCCTAACAGGAACTCACTGACCCATGAGTGGCTCATGTTTCCGCCATCATGTATTTTACACACCGTTTTTAACGTACTTCCACCTCACCACGTTAATTTAAATTACTGGTGTCGCTGAGTTCCTGATTTGCCTGACCGTGAGCGGCGCTATTAGTGTGTATCAATATATCCCCTCTCGTAGTATCTTTGCAGGAACGCTATTACTTCCTGGTCGTTGTGTGTCGTAAGCCAGTTTGGGTCGCGATTGGGGCCTGCCAGTCAGTTGGAACGCATCTGGAGCACAGCCCGGACCTGTCAGTCAGGGAGTTGCAATGTGGCATTAGTGCAGTCGGGTTGGAGCAGTGAGGTGTCTGCCTCGACATGGCTCGCCCGACCACTGCCACCACGCATCACTTGAGCCGGGCCACGGTCTTGGTGGGTCGTCGGTCGGTCGTCCTAAAGGGCGACGTGTTTTGGCTCTCCGATCGTTCATGAGTCGGCTCTTTGTGTGTGTTCATCGTGTCCCAATTTGCCTTCGTCCATGCTTAGTTGCTGTTGGGTATCGTTTAGGTATTCGTGCGAGTGTATGTGTAGTTGGCGTTATTTCCCCTGGCGACTATTTTAGATGTTGTCGGCATTCTGAGGGGACTCGGTCGATTGGTGCGGACCAGGGAGGATATTTCCATGCGGTGGAGTCGGCTGGGTCGGCTAGCGGTCCTTGTGCAGCGTCGGAGCATGTCTCCTGCTGTCTGATCGCTACGAGCTTCGTGGCTCACCGACCCAGGACGTCAAAGTTGAATGGTGTGTCAAATACCCAAGCCACGCCAGTTCATGTTGTGTCGTTCGTTTCGGTGGTTCGCTGTTGGGGAGCTTTTCTTGTGAGCTACAACGAGGGTTTGTAGTGGTGAAATCGAGCAGCCGTGCGGTGGAAGTACCTATTTTCTGCCTTGTGGCCCCTAGTGTTCCGGTTACCTGCCCTGGCCACTAACGTAATTTCAGGCAGTGTCCATTCCTTGTCTGTTGTCGCTGTCCAACATGCTGTGTAGTTTTTACAGCTTAATACATATTTCATTGTGGATGATCACGTCTGTAACAGTTTGGTTCTTGAGTTTTTATCTACCGATTGGTGGCTAGCTAGTCGTTTGGTAGGTCTCTTGGTTGGGTTACCGACGGATCAAATGTAGTTAGGTTGTTGAAAAACTTTTTTATTGTGTTTTATGTAAATCAATTTATGTAAATCAATTGGGGGCCTTCAGCCGTTTAAAACCTTATTCTTAAATTTAGTTATTGTCGTTGTATTGTTTTTTTTATTTAGTGTGCTTTCCCCATTGAAAACTTAAAGGTTAAGGTACTTTTGAATTTTTGGAAAATCAACTGTCGGCCTTCAGCCGCTTAAATTCTTATTCTCAAAATTTCCCCTTAAGTGAAAACATTGCGTCCTTCTGCCTTAAAATATTATGTAATATATTTTAAAATTTTGAAATTTAATTGTGGCCTTCAGTTGTTTGTATTGTACCTTGTTCTATCCACTTTTGCCTTGCGCCTTTCCTCCTAGCTGTGATTAATTATTTTATTTGCAATTTTAATTGCATATCTTCAATCACTTGAAATTTATCTTGTTACTTATTCTTGTCTGGAGGCCTTCAGCTGTGAAAGAACTGGATTTTGAAATTAGTAGTTGTAAAGGTTCGGCTATGTGCCGTGTAGGTTTAAAGGTGTTATTAAATTACAATAAATCACAAATATTGTAGTGAAACTGACCGACACCTTATTTGGACCTTTCCACAATCCTAATCACCTGTTCTGCCCAGTGGGTTTAGGGGGAGTTTCACTCACAAAACTTCATTTGGCTGTTCTTCCTCATTCAACCTACGTCCCGGATCTAGCACCTTCCGACTTCCGTGTTTGGCTTAATGAAGTGTGCTCTCCGCAGGCGTTTGTTTTGAATTGCTCTTCTAAGGTCGTGCAAAGTTTGACAGTACCGGACAGAATGTGTGGAGGTTGCTGATAAAGCAAGACGTTCGCTCCAACGTCGATCAGTAAAGTGGTACGATGCCGTCATACAGGCCCTTTAAGGTAGCATCAAGAGTTCTCAATGAACGGAGATTACGTTGAAAAATGGCCATTTGAAGCCAAAAGCGTGGGGAATAATATGATGTACTGGATTCCTGAATAAAGCCAACCTGTTTTCAGAAAAGACATGTGTTGCATTACCTATTGAACGCCCCTTGCAATACGTCCTAAATCAAAATTGTACAAGAATGTAGTCCTAAATTAATGTCCTATCTAATTTTTTTCGCTACATTTTTTGCCCTAATAGCTCTTAACAAACAGTCTTCTCCATCTCAAAAGATAGTTGCTGTGTGGTGTGTCTGTAATACATGAGTTTTCATTTATGTCGTCACAGAAGAATCAATGATGTTACCGAAACGCACTGCTCTCACACAGAAACTGCTGCTTTTCGTTGCAGCTCGGATTACGGAAGGTAGAGGGAGGCTTAGAGGGAATTCCCTTTCATAGCAATCAATGGACCATCAAAGCAAAGTGATGTTGGCTTTTTATCGTATTCCGTTTGTAGCTTCTTTTCCACGCAGTTTTCAGTGAAACAGTTGCTGCTCCTGTGCAAAGTGTTTCATGGCCAGCCGAGAGAAAGACGCCAATACGTCACGATTAAAGTGTTGGATTCTGTTGCTTTCTACCACATCAAAAGCCGTACCTCTGCAATCTGACGTCCGCTTTATGTTCTGCAGTCCAGGGCTTTGCATGACCTGTGATACACAATCCTATTAAAAGAGTAAATGGTGTCAACAGTTTACATGACTTGTGAACAGAGGAGTCAGATTATCAGTTCTAGACTAGGATGCTGGTAAAATCGTTAATAAGTCACCAGTTTTAAAGTAATAAATGTGAATGAATTAGTCAAAGGTCATAGTACTCTTTCATGTTGTAGATGCTCACTGTCAACAAAGGAGATAATTTGTGAAACACAGTCGTCTTCAAAATACGGATGAAGGAAAGTTTCCCATTAGATTGAATTAAGGAGTTCTTCAGTGCGGTTTGCCGTGTGAAGTCGGGCATTGTCGTGCAAAAACAAAATTTTGGACGTCAGCTTTCAATTGGTTCAACTGGCTCTAAGCACTATGGGACTTAAAATCTGAGGTCATCAGTCCCCTAGACTTAGAACTACTTAAACTTAATTAACCTAAGGACATCACACCCATCCATGCCCGCGGCAGAATTCGAACCTGCAAGCGTAGCAGCACAGTGGTTCCGGACTGAAGCGCCTAGAACCGCTCGGCCACAGCGGCCGGCCATGTCAGCTTTCCTCGGAGTTTGTTTCGAACTGCTCTTCTAAGTCTGTGCAAAGTTTGACAGTACCGGGCAGAATTTATGGTTGCTTCACGTTCGAGAAAATCAGTAAGAAGCACACCTTGCCTGATCCAAATCACTGTCGCCATCAACTTCCCAGCTGACAAGGTTTGTAAACATTTTCTTGGTTTTTGGGGGGACCTTGTGTGCTCCCAATCCATGGACTCTAATTTTGTCTTGCAATTGACGTGTTTCACCCAGTTCTCGTCACCGGTTACGATTCGATGCAATAATGAATCACCATGTTTGTGGTAGTCCTCCAGAAATGTCAACGTTGCCCCCATTCGCTATTCTTTATGGTGGTCTGTAAGCATTTCGGGCATCCATCGTGCACAGTAGTTTTGACAGTCCAGCTTTAGAGCGACAATTTCAGACAACGAGGTCCTAGAAACTTGTGGAAAAGAAAGCGATAGCTCCGTTATTGTGAAGCGATGGTTTTCACGAATCCTTTCATCAACTTTAGCGTCAAGATTGTCAGTCACAATGCTCGGGCGTCCACTCTTCTCTTCATCATGAACGTTGGTTCGGCCATTTTTAAACCGAATGCACCATTTACGGACGCAACATTCACTCATTACGTTGTTTCGCACAGTTCACGACAAATTTCTATAGGTTTTAGGTTTTTTGCCAACAAAATCCGTATCACCGATCGCATCTCACAACTGGCAGGATTTTCAATTGCAGTGCACATTTCAAATTCGAATATCGAAAAAAGCCAGACACGCAGAGACGTTCCCGCTGTCACGTATGGATGCCGACTGAGCTGCCGATCACGCACATAACAAAATATACGCGATCGGCAAGCACCTAGCGGCGTCAGACGGTATCGTTCCCTACTTTTTGAATAGCCCTAGTACATTCACTGTCTAGTTACAAACGAAAAACATTGTAAATTACTGTATAATAATTTCAAATCGTCCATATTTTTACAGACAGCTTCCAAGTTAATACACGTGTACTGTTTCCACACAGCACTCACGTTCTACTCTTTGACTTCTTGTCACACTGCTTCAAAGAAGGCATAAGAAGCCACCATGCAACCTTTAGGGATTACTGTGACATTTTTACACCTCGGACCATTTTATGTTTCCTGTTATACCTGCATTCATAGTTTTTAACATTCTGGTTTCGTAACGCGTTTCAAATGAGTTTCATTTATTCTGTTTCCCCAATGTGTACGACATGTTATAACCTTCTTGTCACTTGAACGTTGTGAAAGGTCCATGTGAGGAGAAAGCCACCTATGTTGCATGATATAGCAACATTCTATAGATCAGTTTGACTTGTATTGAAAAGGTCTTTTAGAAAAGCGCATTATTAGCCACTTATCTCATGATGAAAATTTATTTACAGAAATAGATGGTCGACTGTATTTGTAGTGTATCGATTTACTGTGACATAATTTTCCATAGCAAAAGTTTGTCACTCATTTGTGTGACTCATCAACATACATTTGTACGGCTTGGACGCAGGGAAAGGATACACTGTCTTTGAGTATTGAGAGGATGGTGAGTAGCTGGATTAGCTAAGAAGCACTGGAACAGGACAACTGTATCCCTTTTGAAGATGAGAAATTTTGAGCAATAGAGAAATAGAAAATAGCTAAGAATTTAATATTATTGGAAGAAAGGACTTGATTTTGATACAGAAACGACTCAGCAACGAAAAGGTATTAGTCGCATTGCTCTGCGAGCATTTAGCGATAATTGCAGTTTGTTAATTTTCATTGTTCTATGATGTCGAGTTCAGGTAAAGGAAATAAATCCAAGGTGTCAACAAGTTCCGTCCACTTCTGTTAGTGGAAAGGAAACTTTGATTTAATAATTTAAAACTAAAACCGGCAGCAATTTTATACCTAAGCAACGTTCCGTGTCTGTCGTAGCGTTAAAAAGAATGAGTAATTCTACACTCCTGGAAATTGAAATAAGAACACCGTGAATTCATTGTCCCAGGAAGGGGAAACTTTATTGACACATTCCTGGGGTCAGATACATCACATGATCACACTAACAGAACCACAGGCACATAGACACAGGCAACAGAGCATGCACAATGTCGGCACTAGTACAGTGTATATCCACCTTTCGCAGCAATGCAGGCTGCTATTCTCCCATGGAGACGATCGTAGAGATGCTGGATGTAGTCCTGTGGAACGGCTTGCCATGCCATTTCCACCTGGCGCCTCAGTTGGACCAGCGTTCGTGCCGGACGTGCAGACCGCGTGAGACGACGCTTCATCCAGTCCCAAACATGCTCAATGGGGGACAGATCCGGAGATCTTGCTGGCCAGGGTAGTTGACTTACACCTTCTAGAGCACGTTGGGTGGCACGGGATACATGCGGACGTGCATTGTCCTGTTGGAACAGCAAGTTCCCTTGCCCGTCTAGGAATGGTAGAACGATGGGTTCGATGACGGTTTGGATGTACCGTGCACTATTCAGTGTCCCCTCGACGATCACCAGTGGTGTACGGCCAGTGTAGGAGATCGCTCCCCACACCATGATGCCGGGTGTTGGCCCTGTGTGCCTCGGTCGTATGCAGTCCTGATTGTGGCGCTCACCTGCACGGCGCCAAACACGCATACGACCATCATTGGCACCAAGGCAGAAGCGACTCTCATCGCTGAAGACGACACGTCTCCATTCGTCCCTCCATTCACGCCTGTCGCGACACCACTGGAGGCGGGCTGCACGATGTTGGGGCGTGAGCGGAAGACGGCCTAACGGTGTGCGGGACCGTAGCTCAGCTTCATGGAGACGGTTGCGAATGGTCCTCGCCGATACCCCAGGAGCAACAGTGTCCCTAATTTGCTGGGAAGTGGCGGTGCGGTCCCCTACGGCACTGCGTAGGATCCTACGGTCTTGGCGTGCATCCGTGCGTCGCTGCGGTCCGGTCCCAGGTCGACGGGCACGTGCACCTTCCGCCGACCACTGGCGACAACATCGATGTACTGTGGAGACCTCACGCCCCACGTGTTGAGCAATTCGGCGGTACGTCCACCCGGCCTCCCGCATGCCCACTATACGCCCTCGCTCAAAGTCCGTCAACTGCACATACGGTTCACGTCCACGCTGTCGCGGCATGCTACCAGTGTTAAAGACTGCGATGGAGCTCCGTATGCCACGGCAAACTGGCTGACACTGACGGCGGCGGTGCACAAATGCTGCGCAGCTAGCGCCATTCGACGGCCAACACCGCGGTTCCTGGTGTGTCCGCTGTGCCGTGCGTGTGATCATTGCTTGTACAGCCCTCTCGCATTGTCCGGAGCAAGTATGGTGGGTCTGACACACCGGTGTCAATGTGTTCTTTTTTCCATTTCCAGGAGTGTATTAAAAGAAGTTTGAATCTTAGATTCTGCAATTTTGAGGAACTTAACTAAGTTATGGTTTCATTTTATTTTTCATTTATAAACATTATCTCGTTTTGAATGCATTTTGAATACAATGAGTATTAAGAGCATTGTGGGCAAATGAAGTGGATGATGAGTGGATAGGGTGTTGTCTTTTGTGACAAATAGTAAGTTATAGCAAGCAGCGCTACGCTGTTCTCTTTCAGCTGATTGTGTAGCAACAACGTTCTTATTGGCAGCTTTGCCGGTACAGAACAGAATCAAGTGTCCACTGCTGGTAACATATATCAGGACCCAATTAAACAACTCATTTGGAAGGAAGACTTCCTTGTTGCATGGTGTGAACATATTCTCCACTCGTAATGTATAGCGACTGTGAGTAAGCGTTTCATTTAAGGGGACCACACCGTTGTTAAGGTTGAAAAAAAAATCGATTTTCGGTTTTCATCATGTTTCGATAGATTAAGGTTTTATTTAAGCACTCTGAAAAGGAATTTGCTGAAAATTTTTTTTCGTGCATTTAAACGTGTGTTTATGTGCCACGCCCACTATTCCATCACTCAATTTTTTCACTCCCGAGTGTGTTGGTTATCCTTGGAACGGTCGGCATTCTTTTTTTTTCTACTGTTTGTAAACAGCACGCTTTCAACAGGCGGTTAGTTTTGTTCAAGTGTGATACGCGCAGCTATTATACTTACGTTTGCAGTACTTGTTCAAGTGTGTTTTGTTGTGTTTATTGAAGATGACGAAACGTAACGGTATTTTCAAAAAATGACAATTTAGCGGAAACAGGTTTAGAAAGCTTTCTGTACAAGAGGTTATGTCGCCCGGCAACGAGGTTTCTAATTGTAATTCTTCAACAAGTGCATCATCAACGAAGCTGTCACCATTTCAAGACAGTTACAACGAATTTACTGTAAGTGACAAGGGGCGAAGTAACATTATTATAAATTTGAGAATATTATCAGATGTAATTTCTAAATTTGTATAATGTAGACAGTGTGGTGAGTCACAGAGTGTGAAAATATGTGAGAGTGCCAGTGGGAGAAAAGGCCTAGGAATTGCTTTGGATTTAATTAGCACTAAACGCACAGCTGTGATTTCATTTATGAGTTCTTCAAAACCAGATGCAAGTGGCCCTTATGAAATCAATACTAGATTAGTTTATGCCTTACGATCCATTGGCAAGGGCATGGCTGCAGGGAGAACATTTTGTTCAGCGATGAACTTACATTTGAGAAACTGACTGCAATATTAGAGAAAGCTGTATGTGGGGTCAGTGAGGAAAGCATGAAACTGGCTGCTAGGGAAGCAGTGGAAGAAAATGATGGATGTTCGGATATTACAGTTGCACTTGATGGAAGCTGGCAGAAAAGAGGTCATTCTTCTCTGAATGGAGTAGTGACTGCTACGAGTGTAGGCACCAGTTACGTGTTAGATGTGAGGATAGTGTCTAAATATTGCAAATGTTGTAAATCCAATGAACATAAAGAACACAACTGTGTGGCTAATTTTAGAGGAACAAATAGTGGTATGGAAGTTCATGGAGTATAACAAATATTTCATGGCTCCATAGAAACAAGAGGCGTACGGTACTCCAAATATTTGAGCGACGGTGACAGTAAGGCATACAACAATATGGTGAACTCTAAGCCATTATTAGCAAAGTAGAGTGTGTAGGCCATGTTCAAGGCTGAGAAAACTAACTGTTGATATGAGAGGAAAAAAAACTAGAAGATGGAAAATAATTGACTGGACAGTATCGGTTAACTAAACTTGAAATTGACAACTTGCAGGTATATTATCGTCAGGCAATTAGGAGAAATAAAGAAAATCTGGAGGCAATGAAGAGAGATGTTAGGGCCATATTCTTCCATAAGTCCTCTACTGATGATAAGCCATGTCACAGATTGTGTCCATCAGGAAAAAAATCGTGGTGCAAATACAATAGGGCTGAGGCAACTGGAGAATCTTATTCTCACCATCATTCTCTTCCTGCTGCGGTTATTACAGCAATTAAACCTATTTTCAGAGACTTGGCTCATCCTGACCTTCTTAGGAAATGTATCATGGGCAGATACAGGACCAAAATGAATGTTTCAACAGCAATACTTGGAACCGCCTTCCTAAAACTGTATTCGTAGGCATGCATACAGTGAAATTAGGAGTTCATGATGCTGTTATTACATACAGTTGTGGTAATATTGGAAAGTACGGGTTACAGAAAAATCCTGGAATTAATCCTGCTGAAAATATGATGACTGGGCTGCAACAATGCGATAAAATTAGGATAGGCGATGCAGATTGATCTGCATCTAATATGGCCAAGAAAGCAAGACAAATATCCAGGAAGGTGAAAAAGAAGATGGAAGACCTCCTAGAGGCCAAAGAACGACCATTGTATGCAGCAGGACAGTTTTAATTAAGTGTAAGTAACTAATTTCAAATGTGTTTTCTTTAAAGTCAATTTCCCACAAACTAAAATTTTCAGTATGTATGCCCCATTATATCAGAAACTATCATAGATAAATGAGTGAAATTTTCAGAGACTGCATAACATAAAAAGCCACCTTGGTACTACAGTCATTAATATTGCCCCATTAAGTTTACAAAAAATATTTTTTACAGAAAAATCTTTATTTTGTGTTAGCTGAAGAGCCAAAACCGTGTTACGAGTGGAGGCCGAAATGCACGCGATTTAGCTCACGCAGGCAGGCGTGAGGAGGGAAGAACTATACTGACGTGATGTCTAGAACATGACAAGGAATGAGAATTCAGAAAGCGGACGTAATTAGTTTGATACTTAACTTTAATCCATTAATGATGAACGTCGCTCTTGACGGTACATGATTCACATTATTATCTGTTCAGAATACATTCTTGAAGATATTAATTATAGTAACTGAATATGGCGCCTTGCTAGGTCGTAGCAAATGACGGAGCTGAAGACTATGCTAAACTGTCGTCTCTGCAAATGAGAGCGTATGTAGACAGTGAACCATCGCTAGCAAAGTCGGCTGTACAACTGGGACGAGTGCTAGGGAGTCTCTCTAGACTAGACCTGCAGAGTGGCGGCGCTCGGTCTGCAATCACTGATAGTGGCGACACGCGGGTCCGACGTATACTAACGGAGCTCGGCCGATTTAAAGGCTACCACCTAGCAAGTGTGGTATTTCTTAAAAACTATAAAATGGATAAAGTGGATTTTAGTACAGTTGACTCTTTTAGCATCATGTAACGTGTAAAAATATTAAGGTCCTGCATCAAATAGTTTTTTTCAGAAATGGGTCAAATACTTGCCTAAATTAACATGGGTTAGATAGGCAGGGTGCGGTCCCTTTAATATTGTCAATGTTCAAAGTTCCTTTCATTGGAAATGTCCGAATTAAATAATTCCCATTACTACCATATATGTTCTGCAATTTCGCATCATTGAACATTTTTCATTACATACTTTCAGTTGTGCAACACATGTTCCTCTCTAATTGTTGTTATCTGTAGATTCCATGTATTGAAGATCATTCCTTCATGCTCGCACTTCAGTCAGCAGCTACTCATAATGTTAGTATGAAATTACAATGAAATGAACACCCTTAGCTGCTTACAGGCGTTGATATGCGTCAACGGGGACGGATGAAAATGTGTGCCCCGACCGGGACTCGAGCCCGGGAACCCCTGCTTACATGGCCGGCGCTCAACCCATCTGAGTCACCGAGGACACAGAGGATAGCGCGACTGCAAGGATTTATCTCTGGCACGCCTCCCGCGTAACCCACATTCTCAACGTATTGTCCCGCACTACTTTCGTAGAGTCACCGCCCATTACACTCACTACTCGCGGCGCGTTGCCGATTCCCGTAAGAGTTCGGGCACTGTTTGTGCATTCGCACAGAAGAAGAAGGTGGTGAAGTGGCCGGTGAGCCTGAACTATATATATACTAAGATGGTATCTGTTCGCGGGAGGCGTGTCAGAGACAAATCCCTGCAGTCGCGCTATCCTCTGTGTCCTCGGTGGCTCAGATGGATCAACAACGAACTTCAATGGATATCATACGACGTCCGCCCCAAGCAGATGCAACGATTAAAAGCGAACAAAATGAGATTAAAAGCCGGCCGCGGTGGCGTGCGGTTCTACGCGCTGCAGTCTGGAAACGCGCAACTGCTACGGTCACAGGTTCGAATCCTGCCTCGGGCATGGATGTGTGTGATGTCCTTAGGTTAGTTAGGTTTAAGTAGTTCTAAGTTCTAGGGGACTGATGACCTAAGATGTTAAGTCCCATAGTGCTCAGAGCCATTTAAACCATTTTTGAGATTTTTTTAAAAAAAAGAGGGATAGAGCGTCTGCCTTGTAAGCAGGAGATCCCGGGTTCGATTCCCAGTCGGGGTACACATTTTCATCTGTCCTCATTGACGTATGTCAACGCCTGTAAGCAGCTAAGGGTGTTCATTTCGTTGTAATTTCATTCTAACGAGCTGCGTGGTATTAGTATACATAATGTTAGTTCCTAGATATTTTAGTTCTTTCCTCTACAGTTTCTTAATTTTTTGATTACAACATCGTTTCTCAAACTCCGTTATTCTGTCAGTACGCCCATGCTCAATCAGTGAAACGATACATGTACTTCTATTGAGGTAACCATTATAAAACGAGGATCTCTGAGTGCTGTAGAGCTATATCTCCTGGGAATTACTGACAGGAACTTATAGGGAAGAAACAGGTGGACCAGGAAACAGACTGTAGTGGAAAAATTTTGGTGACTATAGTAAATATGAAATGGACATCTGTATGACTCGTAACCACGCAAACTGATGGTAAGTGCATCCAGTTCTTGCTTTCCTGGATTCCCAACAAATTTCCTACGCCCGCGAATTTCACCTTCCTTCTATCATGGTCATTAAAAACAAATTTTCGACAGTAAAATTCGATATATATACATCATGGTCACCTACGCTCAATACATACTACGGAGACACAAATCTCACATTTCACGCTAGATAGATTGACAGGTGTGTGTGTGTTTAGAAAAGCATAAACTATTCCCCAAGCAGTAACAACCCTGATATTTTCACCGATATGCAGAAATAGAATTCTGATAACAGAGCGCCAAATTCAAAACGCTATCTGGCTCGTGAGTTGAATAGAAATAGTCACACAACACACATGTATTCATAAATTTAGCTCAGAGGAAATATATGGGCTGCATATCTAACACATTGAATATATGAGGGTTATTCGGAAGGTAAGGAACGATCGGTCGCGAAATGGAAAATATAGTGAAAATCTGATGAAGCTTTGCAGAGATGCGTGGGCACTGTGTCCAGTAATCCCGTCGATTGCATCATGTCACTCTTTTCAGTTCTGAGCTCTCAGTGAGAACGTAAAGATGGTCAGAAATTAGTGTCTCCCGCAAAGTTTGAGGGCCTGGCGGAAGATTTTGCCTGAAGCTATGCAATCCACATAACATAATTCTCATGCAGTTTCTTGTACACGAAAATTCTCGGCCGCACTTTGCAGGGACAATGAAGAAACTCCTGCAGCGTTTTCGATGGGGAGTGTTTGATCACTCACAATACAGCACGTAATTGGCTACTCCTGAGTTTCATCTCTGCTCAAATGAACCGCTGGCTGTGAAGACAATATTTTGACACTGACAATGAGCTGCAGTCCAGAGTAGAAAATTGTCGAAAAGCACTTGCGTCTGTCTTCTATAACAAGGGAATTGAAAAGTTTGTAGAACGCTACTACAGATGTCTAAGTCTGAGCGTCTACTGTGTAGAGAAGTAGCTGGAAGGTGTAACTAACCGTTGCAAATAAAACAGTTTTGATTTTCACTGTGGTTTCCATTTCGCGACCTATCGTTACTTACTTTCCGAATAGCCCTCGTATTAATGCGCAAAGGCCCTGGGTTGAATTGAGTATGATATTAGTCGTAGGCTTATAGCATCCAACTGTGCAACGCGACTGTCTCCCCATTTGTGTAACCGTTAATGTAACACATAAATTCGTTAGCCATCAAGTGAAACTTAAATGTCTAGTTCTCCTTTTGTGTATAATATCATAAGTGTGAGATTACATTAAACAATGCAGGACACATCGATCTACGTTTATCAGTATCTGTAAGCTAATAGACTGCACAGGATTATTACTTATTGCTAATACTGTTTGATGACAGCTCAACAGGAGAGTGCCTATTCTCCAGTATTTGTGAGTCGTGGGAAGTTTGCTCACGTACTACAAGGTGGCGTCGAAACAGTGTGACTAACTCAACTGACCGAAATACAAAGGAAATATCACGGTTTGTCTTCAAATTGATGCAGAGGGAAATTTATTAAATAGCAGTACACTGGCGATAAATAGTAGTCGCTGATTCCAAGATTTGAATCTACAAGCAAAAGAACGTCGTCCTCGTTACACAAAATCCGACCTGGATGAGAAACTACTGTTTATACTTCGGGAGAGGGTAAAGTACTCTATAGGACGAGAAAAGAAAGAAAACGGCAGACCACGAAGAAATTATCCGAATGGGACGGAAATCGGTAGATATCGTTTACATATGCATTTACGTGTCCCACTCCTGCGCTGATGCAAATAGTTATTTGGTCTGACATTGATTGATAGAGTTGTTTGGATTTCCTTCCGAGGGATATTGTGCCAGATTCTGTGCAATTGGCGCGTTAGAGCGTTGAATCCCGAGCTGGTTGGAGTGCCCTGTACATAATGATCTAAACGTTCTCAATTCGGGGGATATCCGGCGACTTTACTTACCAAGGCACGGTATGGCGAGCACGAAGACAAGGAGTAGAAAACCTCGCCACGTGCGGGCGGGCATTATGTTGCTGAAATACGAGTATAAGCCCAGAATGGCTTGCCATGAAGGACAACAAAACCGGTGGTAGAATATCCTCAATGTAGCGTTGTGCTGCAAGGGTGCTGCGGAAGACTATAAAAGAAGTCCTGCCACAAGAAATGGCACCCCAAACCATCGCTCCAGATTGGTAGTTGATGGCAGCAGGCACAATATCGCTGTCGCAGTATTCTACAGAAGCCAATTCATAGTTTTTTGTCACTGATGTGATCGTTTTTACGACTCGAGTTCACCACCTCAGCGTCAATTAAGACCTGAAGGTGGCGTATCGAGTCACCGGAACTGGTTGCAATATAATAAATAACATCAAAACGACACCTGCTGGTATTTAATTTTATTATGTAACTGAACTGCCGATGTCCCACAAACGATCAGTCAGAAGCGTAAAAATACAATCACTCTAGACTGTCGGGCCTTATGGTGGGCGATCTTCAGGTTCCCACTGCCGTCCGGAATGTCTTGAGACAAGTGTTCACCTGGATTCTCATTGACTGGAGTAGAATTGTCTCCAGTAATGAATCGTGCTTGGAACTGAGGCCCGATGATCAACGAAGACGTGTATGGAGACGCCCCGGAGAGCAGTGGGTGCCAACCATAGACTTACTAAACAAAAACTAGACCGCACATTGGCGCTAGTGTCGCGTCCCCACATTGATCGTGATAGAAGCCGCCATTTGCAGGGAAACAGTGCGTAAACATGGTTCGTTCGTGTGCTGCTTTTAATTGTAACAGTAAGAATGGAAGCAAAGACATAGACGGAAACAATGTTACATTTCACAGGTCACTCATTTCTGGTTGTTTGTTACTTTCTGTTACTTGTATATAGTATTTTCATGGAGAAATAATACATCATGAGCGTTTGCTTTGATTGAGGTTTCCCCTTACAAATGATTTTCTAAATCGGAAATGGATTGTTGCTACTCGGAGAGAGAACTTCCAACCGACAGCAAATTATTTACTGTGCTCTCTTCATTTTGAAGAGAATTGTTACATGGGAAATTATGTAAATAGACGTCAACTGAAAGACGATGCTATTCCGACAGTATTTGGATTTCCAACTCATAGTGTTTGCAAAGCCAATTAATGCAAATGCTAAATGTAGGTGACAGCTAATTGTTCTATACCCTAACCTGATGTCTATATTTACACCTTATACTGTATCTAATAAACTTTCTGCTACAAAAATTGCAAGTTACATAGGGAAAAAGTTGCAGCGTTGGATTACAGACAAAGGTACTTTGTTGCATGTCAAGTGCTTATATTGTATTTGCATAAAAATTACTAAAAATACTAACAGGGTTAATGCACTAAGTTGAACTGAATGAAGAACCAGGCACATGATAGGTATATAGACTTTTAATCAAATATATATTACGTATGAATCAGAGGTAGGTCGAATAACTGCGTTTAGATACTTAACATGTGTTGTCAGATTGTGTTTATACTTAGTAAATGGTCAAATATTTGATCAAATGTTGCAAACTCAACCACTTTCAGAGGTGCTATCAGTGTTAAAAACTAATGTGCGAATGAAATTCCTACGGTATTTAAAGTCATATGGGTTATTACAATTAATTATACCAAAATTCGAGTGTAGACAATACTGTGCTAAACAAAAGTAAGCGTGCAAAATGTACACAGTAGTCGGAAAAAAGCAAACAAGACCTGACAAGAAAATTACGTGAATTAAATAATAATCATACTGTCAGCTACTTTCAAAGTTTCATGTAATTATCTAATGCAAATAGCTCGATGTAAATTCGCTCCACCTTGTCAGGGAAGAGCCTTACATTCTTAAATTTCGCGTCTCTATGCAGACGTATTTCGGAAATTAGGAAACTTCATTCATTTAAGTATACTTTTAAAGTAGACTCGAATAATCAGTATTTTTTTAGACACACATGTGTTTAATTTGTGCTTCAATTTGCTCTTGTTGCGTCTCATATACTTCAAATCACAACCCCAGTACTAGGATCCATCCCTGCAAATGGCGGCGATCAGCTGCTTCAATTCGGGGACAGTTGCCTCGCTTCTCCGCTACGGCGTGGTAGGGGCTTGGTGCCAACCTGACTGTCGTCGAACATACGGCCCGACAAGAGGGAGTGATGGTCTCGGCTGCCGTTTCTTTCTGGGTCAGTCTCTCGTCCTCAGCTTGCTAGTCTGTCTCTCGGCCGCATTTGTTAGACAGTTACCGCCTCTCTGTCGTGCTAGTATGTCTTTCGTTCGGATCAACCTTTAAAGCCGGCAAAATGAGAGTATTTCCACTCCACCAGTAAGAGAACTCAGTGAGTGGTCAATCGGTCGGAGCTTGGTTCCTGCATCTGAGTCTGCGCGTTAGGCCGCCAGTCTGCTCGAGTTTTCTCAGGCAATGGTCATTGGCGGTTGGATCGATCGGTTGGTCGATCGCGCACTGAGACAGGAGATGACTTGTCCGTCTTGAGTGTCGGCTCATGTGAGGTCGCCACGTGAGTCCAGTGGCCGCGGCGTATAGCGAGGGGTAGTGACTTCGCGGTCGACACGAGAGCAACAGGAGTCAACCCATGATATCGGTCTGATGCGCTCGTTGAAGCAGCTGGCAGCGGACGGTTCGGGATAGCAATTTTGGAGTGTTGCGCCAGGTCTTCTCGAGATATCGCAGTTTATTAGAAGTTAAGTGATTGGTGATATGTTGTTTGATTCACTCTTGTTAAATTCTTAGGTTAGTTAGGTTTAGGTAGTTCTAAGTTCTAAGGGACTGATGACCTCAGAAGTGAAGTCCCATAGTGATCAGAGCCATTTTTTTGAGTTGCAATCTGAAGGTGGCAGGGGTAAAATACGGGGAGCGAAAAGCTATTTACAAATTGGACTGAAACCAGATGGCAGTTATAAGAGTCGAGGGACATTAAACGGAAGCTGTGGTTGCGAAGGGAGTGAGACAGGGTTGTAGCCTCTCCCCGATGTTATTCAATCTCTACATTGAGCAAGCAGTAAAGGAATCAAAAGAAAAATTCGCAGTAGGTATTAAATTCCATGGAGAAGAAATAAAAACTTTGAGGTTCGCCAATGACATTGTAATTCTGTCAGCAAAGAACTTGGAAGAGCAGTTGAACGGAATGGACAATGTCTTGAAAGGAGGATATAAGATGAACATCAACAAAAGCAAAACGAGGATAATGGAATGTAGTCGAATTAAGTCGGGTGATGCTGAGGGAATTAGATTAGGAAATGAGACACTTAAAGTAGTGAAGGAGTTTTGCTATTTGGGGAGAAAAATAAATGATGATGGTCGAAGTAGAGAGGATACACAATGTAGAATGGCAATGGCAAGAAATGTGTTTCTGAAGAAGAAAAATTTGTTAACATCGAGTGTAGATTTAAATGTCAGGAAGTCGTTTCTGAAAGTATTTGTATGGAGTGTAGCCATGCATGGTAGTGAAACGTGGACGATAAGTAGTTTAGACAAGAAGAGAATAGAAGCTTTCGAAATGTGGTGCTACATAAGAATGCTGAAGATTAGATTGGTGGATCACATAACTGATGAGGAGGTATTGAATAGAATTGGGGAGAAGAGGAGCTTGTGGCACAACTTGACTAGAAGATGGGATCGGTTGGTAGGACATGTTCTGAGACATCGAGGGATTACCAATTTAGTATTGGAGGGCAGCGTGGAGGGTAAAAATCGTAGAGGGAGGCCAAGAGATGTATATAGTAAGAAGAATCAGAAGGATGTAGGTTCCAGTAGGTACTGGGAGATGAAGAAGCTTGCACAGGATAGAGTAGCATGGAGAGCTGCATCTGATCAGTGTCAGAACTGAAGACCACAACAACAACAACAGTTAACTTCCAAATAGCTGCACCTTAGTAGCCTGTGAGCAGCTATTTCACTGTACGCAGGGAGCGACCAGCGTCCTGAATCCTACACGCGAACGGGAAGATTTTTTAAGTTACTCAGCCAACGTCAATCCTATGTATGTTGACAATAGTCTATATGCCGGAAAATACTTGACGTGCGTTAACAGCTGTTCATCTCACGGGTACGCTTTATTACTTTCACAGACTGCGTGCATTTCAGCGGCAGCAAAGATACAATGGGCAGTTTTCTAAAGGTCGCGCACGTCTAAATTGCCCTTTTCTGCCGTCCCATTGTATCTGGTCGGCATTACGGAGGCCGGAGCTGTGCACAGTGGATGCCGTCAGTCGTCGGCGGGTCTCTGCGCTGGGTCAGGCAGGGCTGTCCCCGCCGCACATCCGCTACCGCGCCGGACGCGGTCCGACAGCGCGGCGCGGACGGGGGAAACAGCCAATTTGTCAGCGCCAGGCCGTCCCGTCAGCCATTGTTTGTCCATCTCCCGGCGCCCTGTCACCGGGCGAAATGCAGCCGGTCGCTGCACCGCGCGGACACGCGACCCCGCAATTCTTTGTCGCTGCAGGCGACCGGTACATGGAGATCAACTCGTGTTCGGGCAGATCGATGCGTTCCACAGGCCACCGTAAATAAACGGCCAGCAAAGGTGCTGGCGCGGAACACGATGCCGGGTTTCGGGAAACTAGCGATGCTGAAATTGTAGTTGACATCTCGCGTAACAGTTGCTTTGGTCCTTCTTTTTCAATAAAAACAGTTCCAGGTGTATCGCGCGATGTTTGTAGAGTTAAAAAAAATGGTTGAAATGGTTCTGAGCACTATGGGACTTAATACCTGAGATCATCAGTCCCCTAGAACTTAGAAATATTTGAACCTAACTAACCTAAGGACATCACACACACGCCCGGGTTCCCGGGTTCGATTCCCGGCGGGGTCAGTGATTTTCTCTGCCTCGTGATGACTGGGTGTTGTGTGATGTCTTTAGGTTTGTTAGGTTTAAGTAGTTCTAAGTTCTAGGGGACTGATGACCATAGATGTTAAGTCCCATAGTGCTCAGAGCCATTTGAACCATTTGACATCACACACATCCATGCCCGAGGCAGGATTCGAACCTGCGACTGTAGCGGTTGCGCGGTTCCAGACTGAAGCACCTAGAACCGCTCGGGCACACCGGCCGGCTTTGTAGAGTTATTCAGGGGAGCTGTTAACTTCAGATAGTTCCTGAATCGTTTCAAATACGTAATCCTATCTTCTAATTGTTAAAAAATCCTTACTAATGGGCGTATAGTCTTTTATTCATAGCTACGAACTAGGAGCTGTGCCTAGAAAATGACAGGAAAATTGCTGTATTTTATTTCAAAAATACGCATATTTAGTTACTGTCACCCTCAATACACTCCCCTCCTCCACCAATACAACCCTTACGCATATTTTACATTGATGGGAACAGTGATGGAAGTCTTCCTCTGTGAGCTCCTTGATGACGTGTGCCACTTTTACTTTGACTGCTTCAGCAAACTGCAGCCGCAGTGTCCTCGTTGATAATGAGAACTGGCTGCTAGGTGGCCAAAACACCTGTCGCCTCTGGAATCTGGACGGCTAGCAGAAGATTAGTTGACACAAAAGCAGTTTGGAAAATGTATTATACTCACTAGAAGCACGTAACTACAATCAGAATACTGGTGCTCAGGTGACTGCGGTTTATAACACCGTCCTGGAGATCTCCATTCGTCGGTGGCCTGGAAATTTATTGGTGGCTGTGTTCAAAGCGCCCGCAGGAGGCATCGAGGCACCGCTTGCAGCATTATCGATGACCTACGACACTGCCGAAATATTCTTTTTAATGCAGATTTCACTTTGGGGAATAGATGGAAGTCACATGTAGCTACGTCAACGAATAGGGTTTACATGTTTCAAATGGCTCTGAGCATTATGGGACTTAACTGCTGAGGTCATCAGTCCCCTAGAACTTAGAACTAATAAAACCTAACTAACCTAAGGACACCACACACATCCATGCCCGAGGCAGGATAGGATTCGAACCTGCGACCGTAGCGGTCGCGCGGTTCCAGACTGTAGCCCCTAGAACCGCTCGGCCCCTTCCGCCGGCAACGAATAGGGTGGGTGGCCTAACACTAGGATGCTGTACTTTTCTAGAAACGTCTTAACAGACAATGTGGAATGAGCCTATGATAGGGTGAGTCACCTAACGTTACCGCTGGATATATTTAGTAAACCACATCAAATACTGACGAATCGATTCCACAGACCGAACGTGAGGAGAGAGGCTAGTGTAATTGGTTAATACAAACCATAAAAAATGCACGGAAGTGTGTTTTTTAACACAAACCTAGGTTTTTTTTAAATGGAACCCCGTTAGTTTTGTTAGCACATCTGAACATATAAACAAATACGTAATCAGTTCCGTTTGTTGTATTGTAAAATGTTAATTACATCCGGAGATATTGTAACCTAAAGTTGACGCTTGAGTACCACTCCTCCGCTGTTCGATCGTGTGTATCGGAGAGCACCGATCCAAAGGGAACGGTGATGGACCTTAGGTACAGAAGAGACTGGAACAGCACAGTACGTCCACATGCAACACCTTTTTATTGGTCTTTTTCACTGACGCACATGTACATTACCATGAGGGGTGAGGTACACGTACACACGGGGTTTCCGTTTTCAGTTACGGAGTGGAATAGAGTGTATCCCGACATGTCAGGCCGATAGATGTTCAATGTGGTGGCCATCATTTGCTTCACACAATTGCAATCTCTGGCGTAATGAATGTCGTACACGCCGCAGTTCATCTGGTGTAATGTCGCCGCAGGCTGCCACAATACGTTGTTTCATATCCTCTGGGGTTGTAGGCACATCACGGTACACATTCTTCTTTAACGTACCCCACAGAAAAAAGTCCACAGGTGTAAAATCAGGAGAAAGGGCTGGCCAATTTATGCGTCCTCCACGTCCTATGAAACGCCCATCGAACGTGTACCTCACCCCTCATGGTAATGTACATGTGCGTCAGTGAAAAAGACCAATAAAAAGTTGTTAGCATGTGGACGTAATGTGCTGTTCCAGTCTCTTCTGTACCTAAGGTCCATCACCGTTCCCTTTGGATCCCTACGTAATTCGGTGCTCTCCGATACACACGATCGAACAGCGGAGGAGTGGTATTCAAGCGTCAACTTTAGGTTACAATATCTCCGGATGTAATTAACATTTTACAATGCAACAAACGGCACTGATTACGTATTTGTTTATATGTGCAGATGTGCTAACAAATCTAACGGGGTTCCATTTAAAAAAAGTAGGTTTGTGTTAAAAAACATACTTCCGTGCATTTTTTTATAGTTTGTATTAACCAATTACACTAGCCCCTCTCCTCACGTTCGGTCTGTGGAATCGATTCGTCAGTATTTGATGTGGTTTACGAAATACATCCAGCGGTAATGTTAGGTGACTCACCCTTTAAGAAAACTGCCGCTCCTCTCCTCCATTGATACAACGCTCTAGCAGTTGTGAAAGGCAAGGCCGTTAAGTTTTAATACCTTTATTGCAATTTGTAGTTTCGAAAGAATCGTTCTGTCATCTTCTGATTGGCATTACATTTAGCGAATATGTTGACACACATGTGTCGTCGACATTTTGAGAACGTATACGATCCGCGCGGCTCTACCCGTCGGAGGTTCGAGTCCTCCCTCGGGCATGAGTGTGTGTGTGTTGTCCTTAGTGTAAGTTAGTTTCAGCTAGATTAAGTAGAGCGTAAGCTTAGGCACCGATGACCCCAGTAATTTGTTCCCATAAGTCCTTACCACAAATTTCCAAAAGAAAATATCCGAAAAGTGTAATGTCAGTCTGAATATGATATTCTGTGGAAACTAGTAATTCGAATATACATCTTACTTCAAGCGGTCTTGGGAGATCGCCCCAACAACATGTGTAAAACCATGCCTTGTTCTTAGACAATTCAGTTCGCTTTTTTCCCAAATTTCACAATCCCATGAATATCGAAATGAATTTTCACCCTTGGTGCAGGTAATGGCGCCTAATATCTGGATAATGAGTGAAAAACCAAGATTCGTCACATGGTATCACTCTTTCCTAGACAATAGGATAATTTTCAGTCTTATTCAATGTGTCAGTACAAATACTTTAACGAGTTGTTCTTTTGTTTGATAGTGAGAATTTTCGAAAACCAGTTTGGCACACACTTTTCCAATGTTAAACTGGTTATGTAAAATTTGCCTTACGCTTCCTTGGTCAGCTCCTACAGTTTCAGTAATCTACCAAACATACAACAGACTGTCATAATCGAATTAGATTACCTAGTTTTCAGATATTTTTATTCGTTTCTTTTGTTGAAGAGTTTCCCGGCATGAGTCATCTTCAAGGTCTCCTTGGTCGCCTTGGCAAAGCTTGAAACAGTCAGAAACCCGTGATAAGGAGTCTTTGCCATACACTTTTTTTAGTAACAGATAGTCTTCAGTAGCTGGTTTCCAGTAACTTGGGAAACTTCAGGACAAATCCTTGTTCCATTATCAAACTTACCAATTATCCTCAAATAAAATAGCAGTTCTTACACAAACGAAGATCACGGCCACACTGATTTATCTACACCAGAGATACCGCATTTGACTGGGAAGGCTTCACGTTTCACAGATACAGGTCAACATCTTCGACGCATGCGCACTTACCCTGCGACAGCATCAATTTCGTTATATTACAGCCGCATCTGGTATATTAGTTACTGTATATCGGCATCAGCATTGCTTTTTGAAATAGAACTATAGAAAATTCTGCTGATAATGACGTTGGTCTGAGAGAGCCGAGTCTTTTTTTTTCAGCTGAGTCCATTGTTCACTGACAGTGACACACAGCATGACAGACATGTTCTTTGCTGGAGAGTTGCCCGATATGTACTTCGTGTTCACTGAATGCAGTGGAAGAACTGCACAGCTACGATATGCTGAGATGTTCATCTATCGACGACAATACATCAAGCAACTTTTGCATCCGTTTGAGGGTCGCAGCATTACTTTGTGTTTTAGGCTGTCGTATTACTGCCCTTTAAATTGTTGTGAAGGTGTTTTCCGATAAATAAACGTAACTGGGATGACAAAATCGATAAATCGTACGACAGACGTTCAATAAATAATGCAACATATTTTCTTTCTCGGCCAATTTCTGTTGGAAAAATACGGAATTTGTTGTGTAAGACTGTGGGATATTCCGACAGGTGGCCACTCTGTTCGTAGTCATCAAAATTGTGTGTTTAGTGTAGGTGCGTTCCGAGCAGAGAGCTGTCATGGAGTTTCAGAATATCGCAGATGTTCGTAGGCGCTTGCAGACGGTCTACGGAGACCTGTCAATGAACAAATGAACCATGAGAAGTTGGGCAAGACGTCTGTCATCATCCAAGAAGATTGCGCAAACCTGTTTGATATCTCGTGTGCTGGCCGGCCGCAAACAGTTGTGACTCCTACAATTCTGGAAACTGTGGACACTCTCTTTGGAGGTGATCGCTGCACAGCTTGACGGTTCTCTTGGTAGTGCTGACACACTCGTAGGTACCCAAAGGTGTTCTTACTCATCCACCCAACAGACTGTATCTCATATCTTCCCACTTCCATCTGCTTGGCTCAATGAAGGAGGCAGTCCATGGGAAGCAGAACGTGGATGATGGGGTTGTTATTGAGGCAGCAAGAGGTCGGCTCCGACATCGACCAAAGTGCGCCTCACGTAGGAGGGCGGACCAGTATTCTGCCGTTCCACGAATCCCCTTCCATTAACCACTGGCAGCCAATAATATTCATTTTCTTTCCGAGTGGCTAGCTGCGGATTACGAGAATCTCTCGTGCAAGCTGCGCAGTTGCCACACTTTGCAACAATACAGTTTCACTCACAGAGTGATCGAAATGTTCATTCAGTTGTCGATGATATTTTAATATAGCAGTGTAGCTGTTAGTGTGTATGTTTAAGCGTGTTAATCCGATTTCTAAATAAATATGTCGAGTGAAGGCAAAAAACGTGAAATGCTTCACAAACAAGCGAGGGGGATTATTTACCGGGTTAACAACTTCTTCAAACGTGAATGTGAAAGTGGTGTTCTCATCACTGACATTTTGAAGACACAAGAACGGACTACAGAAAGGTGTGGTGTAGATAAGACAGCTGTACAGTGTTACAAACGGAAGAGTGAGAGCTGCAGAAACTTCAGGAGATGTTGGTTTCTTGTCACATGGAAGAAACCTGTAACATTAATGGGTCGTTTTGCCAAGGATGTTTTAAGACATTCCGTCTTTGAAATGCATAAGGGAAAAGCGGAACAGATGACGCGGGAGGACAGACGCCGCACTTCCAATTAATTCGTCAGCAGACATTGTTGTGTTCGCGACCATCATTGTTGTTGAAACCGCTGTTGAGATCAGTTTACTCCCAAGTTTTTGTACTTCAGGAGCGGAAAATAGAGGAGAAATTTTAGATAATAGCATTTCGGGACCAAGGTAAGTCAAGGAAATTTTTCACGATTCCTTTTTAATAGTATGTACTAATAGATACGCGCCTAGTACCTTATAACTTGTATTGTAGAGTATATCGGTCGGGTAATGGCTTCTTCCGATAACATCTTGGGTGAAGGTCGGGGTGCGGCATCTGTTCCTACGAAAACGGACAGGTGACGCACCGTTACTGTGGGACAGATGCCGCAATGCTTGCAATGCTAACAGGAGTCCATACGTTTTTGTTTTACACAAAAATGCCGAGAAAATGCATTAGGGCAACAGAAAGGGGAAAATGGACTACAGAATATCTATTAGAGGCAGTGAAACTAGTCGAAGAGGAAGGTTATGCTAAGAGGAAAACAGCTCGAATGAAAAATATACCAGAACGAACATTAAGGAAGAAGACTTGGTACGCACAATTTCAAGAAAGCAGCGTGTGGACCATCATCACATTTGGGTGAAGACACAGAAAGGAAATTACTTGCCCATGTAAAGAAGTTGCAGTCATGTGGCTTTGCTCCCAAACCACCAGACGTCAGGCAAATAGATTTCGATTAAGCTGATTAGATGGGACTGAGAAACAAATTCAACAAGGAAAAGACACTTGCAGGGAAAGATTGGTTTCTCTCATTTTTAGAACACAACGAGGGCTTAAGCATCAGAAAAGCGCAAGGGCTTTCTGGAGCCAGAGCGACTGGAATGAACAGAGACGAAGTCAATTCTTACTTTGATCTGTTAACACAAACGTTGACCGAAAATGGGCTTTTAGAAAAACTGGGTTCTATCTACAACGTAGACGAAATTGGTCTACAATAAAACAATGAACATGGGAAGGTTGTTACGGATAAAAGAAGCAGAGATGTCCATGTCATTACTTCTGATGCAAGAGGAAAGACAATAACAGTTATAGGATGCTGTAATAGCAAGCCGGCCGCGGTGGTCTCGCAGTTCTAGGCGCTCAGTCCGGAACCGCGCGACTGCTACGGTCGCAGGTTCGAATCCCGCCTCGGGCATGGATGTGTGTGATGTCCTTAGGTTAGTTAGGTTTAAGTAGTTCTAAGTTCTAGGGGACTGATGACCACAGATGTTAAGTCCCATAGTGCTCAGAGCCATTTGAACCATTTTTTGTAATAGCAAGGCAAATTTTTTACCACGTTACTGCATTTACAGAGGAGTGAATAGAAAACAAGACGCTGAAAATAACATGCCTCCAGGATCAGTTCTTGTTATGAGGAGAGAATCCGCTTATGTCAGCAGTGATATTTTCATTGATGGTTCAAAAACCATTTACTTCCTAAAAAGGCGCCTGGGCCTGCTCTGCTTCTGTTAGATAGTCACGCCTCTCATAAGAATTGTGTCACTCTTTTGGATATAGCTGTGGAAAATGAAGTGTCGTTAAGTGTTTGCCTCGCCAGACGACACACTTTTTACAGCCACTAGACCGATCATTTTTCAAGCCGCTGAAATCCTTTTTCAAAGAGGCTTGTCATTCATGGATTGTAGGTTGTTGTTGTTATTGTGGTCTTCAGTCCAGATAGTGGTTTGATGTAGCTCTCCATGCTACTCTATCCTGTGCAAGCTTCTTCATCTCGCAGTATCACCTGGAACCTACATCCATCTGAATCTGCTTAGTGTATTCATCACTTGGTCTCACTCTACGATATTTACCCTCCACACTTCCCTCTATCACTAAACTGGTGATCCCTTTATGCCACAGAACGTGTCATACTAACCGATCCCTACTTCTAGTCAAGTTGTGCCATAAATTCCTCTTCTCCCCTATTCTATTCAGTACCTCCTCATTAGTTACGTGATCTACCCATCTTATCTTCAGCATTCTTCTGTAGCACCACATTTCGAAAGTTTCTATTCTCTTCTTATCTAAACTAGAAGAAAGGAAAAGCTCTTGCCCAAAAAAATGTAGCAGCTACAAGAAATCAAATCCCCAAAACCAGAGGGAAAAAAACGCCAAAGAGGCGTCTGTTTGAAGACTCAGTTTCAGAAGAAGATGATGATGATATTCCCCCACACGGTAGTTCCTCTGATGAATTAAATTTCGAAGAAAACAAATGTGTAGAGTGCCTTGAACTTTATCAAGAAACAACGTCTACCTCTGACTGGATTCAATGTGCAGGATGTTCTAGGTGGCTTTATGAATCACGCACTCTCTATGACAACATGTGTCGTTTGTGTGGACGACTTAAAAATAAACTTGAAAAACAAAAATCAAAGTGAATGTCATGTTCAATGTATTTTGCCATTGGCCATCTATCCCACCCTTCTGCGGCATCTTGCCCGCCACTTACTAATTAACTGAAATTTACAAGCCTTGTACATCATAAGAATGTTCCTTTGTCATAAAGTTTTTGTAATGCGATGGTATCTATAATAAAGTACAATATTCAAACCATCGATGTTGCCTAGTGCTATTTTAATTTAAGTGTTTGTGTATTGATAAAAATAAGTTGAAAAAATGTGCGGCGTCTTTCCCGCCTTTACCTCATGTATGGTGAATATCTGACTTCTCATAAACTTATTAAAATTATGATTGAGAGAATTGGTTTTAAAAGGAAGACTTGGTCAATGCAAATAATTTTGAAACACATTGGTTCCAAACATGTTAAAAGTAATGATGGGAGTAAGTTTTTGATGGAATGCAGTGAAATAGTTGCGGCACTATCCACATGCCTGAGAATGATATACGAAACAAGAGAAAGGGTAATTCAACAGAGAATTACCTGGATGAAACATTGGTGAATCAAAATCATTCCAGGAAAAATTGCTGGAAAAAGAGTGAGGGTATTGGCGGTTTCAAAGTTCCGATACGAAAAGTTTCTCGAAATCATCATTTCAAATTTACAATCAGATGGTTCGGCACAGACTCAGATAGGAATGACGAAGGTATTACTTCGATTTCGACTCTGGAACAAAGAAAGGTAATAATAGTTCTTGTTTTTAGAGACTCATGATTTTAAAAAATACTTATGTGTTCCAAAATATCAGTGGCATGCGTACTCTATGAAAACGTCCTGGTCTTTATTGATTGGGAATTTGTGTCCTAAGAGGTATGCAGACATTTAACTTCACGTGACAACTACAATTTTCGATATAATGGCCAAAGCGAATCAGATAGTTAGTTTGTTAATTGTGAACTTTAAGCTTTTCCCTGCGTTTATTGTGCGCCCGCGAGAATGCAATTCTATAAATTTGCGAAAGAGTCCCATATTTCGACAGGTCACAACCTGTTATTTACCAGGCACGATTTGGAAAATGTCTTAAAATAACAGGAGGGATTCTCTGCCGAGATATCGGTCGTTTCGACATACTTATCGAGCAGCTCCCTCTAGTTATCTGAAGATGTAAGTTGTTTCCTTATTCCCTGGATAACAGGTGTGGTCTCTAACTGTGCCGTGGAACGTGTTAGTTTAAACTCATAATAGGCTTTCTCAGCGAAACGTATGACAACATGCTGATCATTTACACTGTAGTTTTCTGCATTAATCATTGATACCAGTAACCCTTTTTTGCACACTGTGATTTACATTTAACTACATTCAAATACGCCCACGCAAACACATTATAAAACAACAAATTTTTGAAAAAAAATCCATAAAGGAGAAGAAATGTCGAGCATATATAATGCTTTCAATTGCGTTTGAAATTAATTTTGTTACCCGCCAGATTCTCAAAGAATTTTGTGACTGCATACCTCATTCATTTATATGCCCAATTTTATTTATCATTGATTAGTGTAAGTAATTTCTCTTTCTCCTGTTGTAATGACGTAGGTGAGCCTGCCGTTGTTTTCAGATCTCATTTTGCAGCCGAAAACAACTGTGTAATGAGCTGTATCAAGAATCTCTAGAGTGGACATCACGTGTTATCGTTGTTATAAATTACTGTGCGACAAACAACTCCTTCCTATGATTCCATAATTAGTAGAAGAAATTAGAAAAAGTAAGTAAGCATTTGGAAATTTGCATCTACAAAATAAGCTGTTGGCCATAACGGAAAAATTACAGAGCTTGGACTTCCCTGTAACATTTGCATTTCATTTTCGGTTCTTACCTGCAGCCGTCTGTATAGTACAGTTTTACTTATAATCTCATGATCACATCAAAATGACAAATACTGCAACCGGTCTGGGTGGCCTTCTCGTTGGACAATCGTCTTTTTGAGAAAACTGTACTTGACGTCTTCACAAACTGCGTCATTTGTTCTCTCCTTCCGGCATTACGCGGAGTAAAGCTGTGGGGTACCTGACGCAGCGCCATTAACGTTCGAATTATGATTTCCTTCATACAGACGATTAATCTAAATCAGTCATAAAATTGGTTATTCTCCTCGTAGATCCGAATCCGTAATACGATGTACGGTACGCAAATAAATCTGATGGTCATCCGCTACAACACTGTTTGACAACGGGGGCTTTGTTTCTCCGCTTTGTCGCCAAGCATGCGCAACTTCTACATCTACATCTATACTCCGCGAGCCACCTTACGGTGTGTGGCGGAGGGTACTTATTGTACCACTATCTGATCCCCCCTTCCCTGTTCCATTCACGAATTGTGCGTGGGAAGAACGACTGCTTGTAAGTCTCCGTATTTGCTCTAATTTCTCGGATCTTTTCGTTGTGATCATTACGCGAGATATATGTGGGCGGTAGTAATATGTTGCCCATCTCTTCCCGGAATGTGCTCTCTCGTAATTTCGATAATAAACCTCTCCGTATTGCGTAACGCCTTTCTTGAAGTGTCCGCCACTGGAGCTTGTTCAGCATCTCCGTAACGCTCTCGCGCTGACTAAATGTCCCCATGACGAATCGCGCTGCTTTTCGCTGGATCATGTCTATCTCTTCTATTAATCCAACCTGGTAAGGGTCCCATACTGATGAGCAATACTCAAGAATCGGACGAACAAGTGTTTTGTAAGCTACTTCTTTCGTCGATGAGTCACATTTTCTTAGAATTCTTCCTATGAATCTCAACCTGGCGCCTGCTTTTCCCACTATTTGTTTTATGTGATCATTCCACTTCAGATCGCTCCGGATAGTAACTCCTAAGTATTTTACGGTCGTTACCGCTTCCAATGATTTACCACCTATGGCATAATCGTACTGGAATGGATTTCTGCCCCTATGTATGCGCATTATATTACATTTATCTACGTTTAGGGAAAGCTGCCAGCTGTCGCACCATGCATTAATCCTCTGCAGGTCCTCCTGGAGTACGTACGAGTCTTCTGATGTTGCTACTTTCTTGTAGACAACCGTGTCATCTGCAAATAGCCTCATGGAGCTACCGATGTTGTCAACTAAGTCATTTATGTAAGTTGTAAACAATAAAGGTCCTATCACGCTTCCCTGCGGTACTCCCGAAATTACCTCTACATCTGCAGATTTTGAACCGTTAAGAATGACATGTTGTGTTCTTTCTTCTAGGAAATCCTGAATCCAATCACAAACCTGGTCCGATATTCCGTAAGCTCGTATTTTTTTCACTAAACGTAAGTGCGGAACCGTATCAAATGCCTTCCTGAAGTCCAGGAATACGGCATCAATCTGCTCGCCAGTGTCTACGGCACTGTGAATTTCTTGGGCAAATAGGGCGAGCTGAGTTTCACATGATCTCTGTTTGCGGAATCCATGTTGGTTATGATGAAGGAGATTTGTATTATCTAAGAACGTCATAATACGAGAACACAAAACATGTTCCATTATTCTACAACAGATTGACGTAAGCGAAATAGGCCTATAATTATTCGCATCTGATTTATGACCCCTCTTGAAAATGGGAACGACCTGCGCTTTCTTCCAGTCGCTAGGTACTTTACGTTCTTCCAGCGATCTACGATAAATTGCTGATAGAAAGGGGGCAAGTTCTTTAGCATAATCACTGTAGAATCTTAAGGGTATCTCGTCTGGTCCGGATGCTTTTCCGCTACTAAGTGATAGCAGTTGTTTTTCAATTCCGATATCGTTTATTTCAATATTTTCCATTTTGGCGTCCGTGCGACGGCTGAAGTCAGGGACCGTGTTACGATTTTCCGCAGTGAAACAGTTTCGGAACACTGAATTCAGTATTTCTGCCTTTCTTCGGTCGTCCTCTGTTTCGGTGCCATCGTGGTTAACGAGTGACTGAATAGGGGATTTAGATCCGCTTACCGATTTTACATATGACCAAAACTTTTTAGGGTTCTTGTTTAGATTGTTTGCCAATGTTTTATGTTCGAATTCGTTGAATGCTTCTCTCATTGCTCTCTTTACGCTCTTTTTCGCTTCGTTCAGCTTTTCCTTATCAGCTATGATTCGACTACTCTTAAACCTATGATGAAGCTTTCTTTGTTTCCGTAGTACCTTTCGTACATGATTGTTATACCACGGTGGATCTTTCCCCTCGCTTTGGACCTTAGTCGGTACGAACTTATCTAAGGCGTACTGGACGATGTTTCTGAATTTTTTCCATTTTTGTTCCACATCCTCTTCCTCAGAAATGAACGTTTGATGGTGGTCACTCAGATATTCTGCGATTTGTGCCCTATCACTCTTGTTAAGCAAATATATTTTCCTTCCTTTCTTGGCATTTCTTATTACACTTGTAGTCATTGATGCAACCACTGACTTATGATCACTGATACCCTCTTCTACATTCACGGAGTCGAAAAGTTCCGGTCTATTTGTTGCTATGAGGTCTAAAACGTTAGCTTCACGAGTTGGTTCTCTAACTATCTGCTCGAAGTAATTCTCGGACAAGGCAGTCAGGATAATGTCACAAGAGTCTCTGTCCCTGGCTCCAGTTCTGATTGTGTGACTATCCCATTCTATACCTGGTAGATTGAAGTCTCCCCCTATTACAATAGTATGATCACGAAACTTCTTCACGACGTTCTGCAGGTTCTCTCTGAGGCGCTCAACTACTACGGTTGCTGATGCAGGTGGTCTATAGAAGCATCCGACTATCATATCTGACCCACCTTTGATACTTAACTTAACCCAGATTATTTCACATTCGCATTCGCTAATAACTTCACTGGATATTATTGAATTCTTTACTGCTATAAATACTCCTCCACCATTGGCGTTTATCCTATCCTTGCGGTATATATTCCATTCTGTGTCTAGGATTTCGTTACTGTTCACTTCCGGTTTTAACCAACTTTCCGTTCCTAATACTATATGCGCACTATTTCCTTCAATAAGAGATACTAATTCAGGAACCTTGCCCTGGATACTCCTGCAGTTTACCAATATTACGTTGACTTTTCCTGTTTTTGGTCTCTGAGGACGGACGTTCTTTATCAACGATGATAATGTCCTCTCTGGTAAGCCGTCAGGTATTTTATCGTTTCGCCCAAGGGGGGGTCCCTCTAACCTAAAAAACCCCCGTGTGCACGCCACACGTACTCTGCTACCCTAGTAGCTGCTTCCGGTGTGTAGTGCACGCCTGACCTGTCTTCCCTGCCGCTCCGCTTCTATGCGAGGAAGCGCTGTCGTACGTGACGCGGGTCATGGTAGTGTGGTACCATGTCGGCATACAGACCCTACCTGTAAGCTGGCGTATGGCTGAGTTGGAGGGAAAGGGACCAAACTACAGGGTCAAGAGCCCCTTCTTCCATAGTCAAACAAGTCGCGGAGTAAAACCACTCCGCAAAAGAGTCTGGGAAATAAATAAAAACGGAAAACTAGCTTGGAAAGATACTGAAAGAGAAAACGAAAGAGGCAAGACAAAAGGGGAGAACGTGCATTAAAAGGAAACATTCGGTAGAAGGTATCAAAGGAATGTAGCAGATCGCCGGAGCTGGCTTGTCGCAAGAAGAAAAAAGGGGGAGCTAGACACTCTGCAACACACTAAAATCTCCAGCCTAGAAGACAAGGCTGGTGTAAGGCTGTCGCATTATTGAAAAATAGTGCTTTGAAGCAGAAAGAGTGGCGAATAATATCGTGTGTCGGAATCCTGAATGAAACCAAACTGCCTCCAGAAAAAATAATAAATGTACTGCATTATTTATTGTACGCATCTCGTGCTTACATTATTATTCTAGAACTAGCCACAGGGGATCACGTGTCCCTCATACTAAAATACACAGAATGTATGTCTGAAGAGGCTCCGGAATTTAGTGGGTGAAGTTCTGTGTCGTTTACGTCTGTCTAGGTAGTTTGAAACAATATATCTTTTACAATCCGAGGGAAGCTACATGCGCTACTTCTATATGGAGAATACAGAATGAAGTTGTTTAGTGAGAACTTCCTCACCATAAATCTAGGGGAAAGAAGGATTACAGCATCTTAAATGGTTCCGGAAATTTTTGAGGGAAGCGAGCAAGTATAAGCCCTTGTTTAGCAGAAGAGAGTGTTGCAGAGTGGCGATTATGAACAAGTACTCTTAGCTCCTACGGTATGCTTCTCAGGGCACACTTTTTTCTTGTTTTGGTCCGTGCTACAACTTCTAAAAATTAGTCGGTGGAATTCTGGTTCATCCGGTGTACAAGGTGTAACAGAAAGGTATGGCTGAAGTTTCAGGAAACATGCCTCACAACTAGACGAAGAAAATATAACATACGTGCGGAAACGCTTCATTTCCTTGTCAGAGCTCAGTTTCAACAACTCTTTACCATATTAACAATGGTACCCACACGGAAAAAGAACGTATTAGAACAGTATGAAACACTTTCCTAAATAAAATGTTCGAAATACTCTCCATTAGCAAGGAAATATCCATCAATCCACTGTCGCAATTGCTCTCTGATGTGTCGATGTTCACTGCAGCTGAGGTGTCCTTGGCCTTCTAGGCCTTCCCTAGTCGCGCGTAGTAAACATCCCTCCCTCCCGAAGACGACGATCAATCATTGTTCACTTCGTCCTTTCGCGGCACTGTCGTTCTGGAAATTTCTCACAAGACAAGCGTCGAGCGCAACGTCCATAATCCGTGCAGCAAGTAGGTATCTGCCAACTCCCAATTTGGTTACACTTCCGTTGGACTGTACTGAAAACAAGATCAGTGAACAACATTGCAGGTGGGTGCTACGTCTTTCCTGCTAGTAGCATTGAAGCTAGCCGAATATCAACAGAAGCAGTATTGTGAGTCCCGTATCAGGATGATCTTCGTTCAATTGAAACAAAAATATTAGCCGTGGACCAAATAATAACAGCACACTTTACATGCAAACCAAATGTAACCATGGGCGTATGTTGAAAGCATCATGCAAGATAACGTTTCATATAATGCTGCTACGTGTTCTGTCTGCGTGTTTACAGTGATTAATGTGTAAACTTGGCATTAACATAGAAATCAATCAATATCCGTATCTACATAACACATTTTATTATGACATGTGTGAGGAAAGTTTCTAGAAAGTTTGGATATACATCTTTGGTCCACCCACTACACAGGGTGGTAAGACGTACTCTGAATATCTTGCAATGGTTCTGCAGGGAAGATTGTGCTGAGAAATAATTATTAACGAGAAATTTCGACACGATGCGCCGTTTCCGAGTTCATTAGCATCGAAGTTGGCCAATCACGCCGTTGCGCGCAAATTCAAGGGACCCTGCCCGAATAGTATCAGTAATTCTAGACTGCTCAGCATTTGGCTTGGGTTCGATCCTTACTGCCTTCTACTGTGTGGTTTTTTTCGCTTCCCTATTCGACTTTACGAAACCAAATGAAGAAAACGTTTGGCGACATCCTCAGTGGTGGGCCGCTTGAATTCACACACGCAACGGCCTAGTTAACTAATTTCAATGCAAATTAACTCGGAAACGGTACAACTTACCGAATTCTTTCTTAAAAGTTCTCCGCAACACCCTTAAAAGCTTCTCACACAGATTTAGACCAGCCGTATAACGTGGTGCAAGTAACGATTGGCGGTTATAGCCACATAGCTGCAGAATTATGAATCTACTATTTTTAAATTTAGCGCCATACTTTCTCCTGGGACGATGCCTACCGCCTTCAGTCAGAACATTAGTGACGTTAAGCATGTGGAACGTAAGTCAGTAGCGCAACGTAACAGGCTCCAAATCACTATCTCCTCACCGAGCGAGAGGCTCTACAAACATCTGCCCCACTGTTCCAAATGTAAGGTAACACGTGCCTTAGGTATGGCTCGTATCCTTACCTATGTTCCTGAGCACTATTAGAGTGTGCTCTGCTGTTGTATACATTATGAAAATCGGAATCGCATCACGAGAAAGTTCTCTGATCACTAAAACAGTCGAAGAAGTTTACAAGGTTTTCGTTTGAGGTAAACACGGCCAAACTGTTGGAACAGCCGAAACGTGTCCAGATCGCATCAGATACTCAGCCTCTATCCTTACAAACATAATATAAGATTCAAGAAACTGGAAAAGTGAGGCGTAAGCAAGTCAGTGTAAAAGAACAGCAATTGATGGGAAAAAAGCAACTTACATTTTAGCAGTGCTTACACATATTCTGCATATCACTATGAGATAGCATGAATGTGGCAGTGGGATCAGCCAAAGGAAAGTTTCTCCAATGCTACATTCAGATGGCTTTCATACCCTTCTCTTATCGTTCTATCAACGGCTTCATGACAATGACTTCTAAAATCGGTGACAGCTTGTGTTACAGCATCTATGGGAATACATGCAACATATAAGTGAGGACGTACTCCATTACTCTGAGAGGCACAAGGGAGGTCTCGTGAGATGCATGAGACCATTCATAGGACGAATTACTCAATGAAAAAGAGATGTCTCTCAATTTTTGTGTTGAACAAGTTGATACTCGAGCCTCATATTACAACGTGGCAGATGAACCACAATTTCGCAGAATCTTTGAAAGAAATCCAAGCTGTCAGATATCGCTTCCCCACTATTAATTCTTATTGATTTTGTGTGCACATCCTGTCACCTGTAGTTTCTTAATATCTACTGATAAAACGCTATTCCGAAATTCGAAACCAGTTGCAGTGCGGATGCAACAATATTCGATTTTCAATATTTTGCGTAGTAACTGAAGGAATTTAAAAGTTTAAAAGGCTGTCATAATCTGCTCATTACGAAGGGTAGTATAGGTAGAAAGGTGTAATTCTCTCGAGGCAGCGCAACTGACGACACGCAAATACTGGGACTGTATTCAACCAATATTTGAGAATGAGGGCACCTAGCGACTACCAGAAACCTTTACACATATTTTCAAACCTTAACGAAACGCTTTCTCGCCAACGCACTCCACAAAACGATGAAAGGGAAAAGTTCACCGCTTACTACGATTTCGCCGTTCATGCAGTCACACTTCATTATCAGAGTTGCTGTTTTCATCTATTGTTTCTTTACTACTAACACTACATGCAATAGAGTTTGCATATAGCATCTACTCATGACTCAATCTACCTGCAAAATTATGTCATTGTATGACGTACAGTCCTTTTGCTTAGTATGGAGAACAGACTACACTGAAACTTCCTGGCAGATTAAAACTGTGTACCCGACCGAGACTCGAACTCGGGACCTTTGCCTTTCGCGGGCAAGTGCTCTACCATCTGAGCTACCGAAGCACGACTCACGCCCGGTACTCACAGCTTCACTTCTGCCAGTACCTCGTCTCCCACCTTCCTAACTTTACAGAAGCTCTCCTGCGAACCTTGCAGAACTAGCACTCCTGAAAGAAAGGATATTGCGGAGACATGGCTTAGCCACAGCCTGGGGGATGTTTCCAGAATTCTGGACAGACTACACTGTTTATATTTATCCAGTGTATCATAATGATAACGTTAGCAACCGGCGACAACTTTACTCTTAATTTCAATTTTTCCCAAAATATTTTTTCACTTGCATGATTAAAGAGTTATTTTAAGGTAATTAGACGTTTAAAATTGTGCTATTCTTTGGTGCTCGGTTCATAAAGATTATGTGGTTTACTGTTGATCTCTAAATTGGAATCCAGAAGTTCATCGCTAGTCTTGTAATCAAGAACACTGGGTTCTTTCTCTTTATTACGGATATAATCACACGTTCATAGAGAGCTGTGACTCAGTATACGATGCAGAGATTTTGTCCATCTCTTTCAGCAGCTTCTTACGGTCTCCTAACAATAGTTCCCTGTTGCTGCCCTGTATAAACGTCTCGCCATCGTATTACGTTATCTTGGGGTAGACACGTTCAAACTTTCATTTATTTTGAACATATGCCGTTCAATACGAGGCACTCAGTTCGACCAAACAAAAGTGCTTTGAAGTAATCGCACAACTCCGAAAATTATGTGACAGTGTTTTTGTTATGCAAACGGCCTTGTCGCAGTGGTAACACCGGTTCCCCTCAGATCAGCGAAGTTAAGTGCAGTCGGGCTTGGGTAGCACACGGATGGCCTTATGAGGCCAATTACAGAGCTACCATCACGAAACGGAGGATGACGCGGAGGTCGGTGGGTTCCGCTCGGTTTTCCGAGGCCTGTTTAAGCGGAGCCATTTTTGTTATAAGTCAGCAATGAGGTACAGTGCGAAAAATCTTTAAGATACACTGACCAGTCACAGTGTGACCACCGCCTATGTTGAACGTCAAAGTGCAATAACCACTCATAAACGACAGGTGCCAGCCCTAAGAGAGAGAGGATGGGGGGACGTAAGGCGTGACGGGTCACCGGGGGGGGCGGGGACAGCCGAATGGCTGTCGTAATGCAGTAACGGAGGTATTTATGTGATGTCCAAAAGGGCATCACCACTGCTTTCGGGTCAAGGGTGGAAGCATTTCCGAAACTGCGAAGTTTGTGAACAGTTTGCTTGCTGAAGTGGTCGACGTATACTGTTCAGGGCGAAATGGCCCCATCCAAAACCAGCGCCGAGGTAACTGTGGAGCACCACCACCTGTAGATGACACTTATGACCGACAGTTGCGGGGATGTGTACGGACGATGTATGTGCAGCTGTTGAGCAACACCACGCTGCTGCTACAGTCACACGTTCGAATCCTGCGTCGAACGTGGATATGTGTAATGTCCTTAGGTTACTTGGGTTTAAGTAGTTCTAAGTCTAGGGGACATCTGATGTTATATGTTAAGTCCCATAGTGAATAGAGCCATTTGTTCAGCCACAGACAGCCCACATGACCCAATGGGCTGCCAACAGTGTTTCCTCAATGACTGTTCAGCGGAAGTTGCTGCTTATGGTTTCCCACAGGAGGCACTGGATCAGGAGCTTCTGCCAACTGCTGTTCATCGGCGAAGAAGGCTTTAATTTGCACTCGTATACCCCAACTATAAGTCCACCGAGTGGTGCCAGTTGGCCCTTTCAGGCAAATGGCGTTTTATGCTCCATAGCAGTGAAAGTATGATGGGAAACACCATGTAACAACCTTCGGTAGGGTCCAGGTCGGAGAAGGGAGATTTATGGACAGGAGAACGTTTCCGTCGCATTCCATTTGTGATTTCGTCATTCTTGGAGACACAGTGGAACAACGCAAACGTGCATGTACTCTTGGGGCCCGTCTCCACACGTGCAGTGTGATTTTTCTCGGCGCCGTGGCGTGTACGAGCAGGACAATGCAAGGAATCAAACAGCTCCCTGTGTATTTAAATGTTTCTAAGAGCACCAGGCTGAGTTTTTCGTACTCCCCTGACCACCAGACTCCCAGATTTAGACCCAATCGAGAATCTGTTGGAGCAGCTCCGTCGGGCTGTTTGATGCATGGATTCTCAACCGAGAAACCTAGCGCGGCTAGCCACGTCACGACAGTCGGCATGTCTCCCCATCCTTGTCGGTACCTTCCACAACCTCACTGACTCTCTTCCCGCACCTCTTAGCCCGCGCTGCAAAACTTGGATTATTCAGTTAGTCACAGGTGATAACATTAATGCGACTCAACAGTACAATTAAGGTGTGAGAATCTGCTTGTTCACCTGCATCTGCCGTTTGCAAGGTAAAGGTAGCCAAGACTGAACGTGACGATTTTGTACCTGACCACAAACGGCAACGGTGCATTCCCTTCAATACGTTGCAAGTGTGGGTCGTGACCAGAGCAGTGTTCTGTGTCGCTCCGAGTGCAGTATATCGGGGGCTAAGTAAATTCGAAAGTGTGTGAAATGTAGGGTCTCGTATAGTGGCTGCTTCTATAGACAAGGGAGCCGCAGTATTTGCTGTTTCGAGAGGCACCGTATCGGAGATTTATAAGGCCAACACGGAAAGCGGAACAACATCACCTGTTAGATCACAACGTGCACGAAAGTGTGTTTTGACTGATCACGACTGGTTGTCACTCAAGAAAATTGTGATGAAAAATAAGACGATAGCAGGTGCAACAGTCTGTTGCATAACTATTCACTCGCGAGCCCTGTCGCCACCAAAACAGGAAGGCACCTGCGAAAGTGGCAACCACTCTGCGAGCTGGAATTCCAAAACTAGGTTTCAGTGATGCATATGCACGCAACGCGAAAACGTAGTGCCGAAGCCATAAACCGTGTGCTAAGAAGCCATGGATGGAAGCCATTTGATAGGGTGAATGTTGTTTAACAGATTTTCCAATTTCTGGCCGTGTTTACGTCCGAAGAGCGAAACATTGCAGCGATAGCGTGACGATTTGGGTCTGTATATCGTGGTATTACATGGGGGCCAAGGTTAGTACTAAATGTCGGGTTACTATCAGGGATTAATGACCATTTTAAAAAACATTTACGCCACTTAACTGTACAAACTTCTTTGTTTTATACTGCTATCATGCTTTGGCCTTAAGCAAATATGTTAAGCGAAGTCTGAAATACTCAACACAATTGTATATGGTAAAGGCTTAAGGCTGGAGTCGTGAGAGTAATATAAAATAAAGGAGTTTGTGCAGTCAAATGGCGGAAATGTCTTTCAAATACTATTATACGATTGTGGCCCAAATATATGAGAGGAAAGAAACTGATATAGGCATGCGTTATCAAATACAGAGAAATGTAAACAGGCAGAATACGGCGTTAAAGTCGACAGCGCCTATATAAGACAACAAGCGCCTGGCTCCGTTGTTACATCGGTTTCCCGTCAGGAATCGGGTAAAACACCAAATCTCCGACATCACTGCTGCCGGAAAAGGATCCTGCAGGAACGGGACCAACGACGACTGAAGAGAAACGTTCAACTTGACACAACTGCAACCCTTGCAGATTTCAATGCTAGGCCATCAGCAAGTGTCAGCGTGCGAACCATTCAGCTGAACATGATGGGTTTCTGAGCCGAAGGACAACTCATATATCCTTGATCACAGCACGAGATAAAGCTTTACGCCTCGCCTGTGCCCGTCAATACCGACATGGACTGTTGATAACTGGAAACATGTTGCCTCGTCAGACGAGTCTCGTTTCAAATTGCATAGAGTAGACAGACTGTACTGTTATGGAGATAAACTCATGAATCCATGGACCATGTATGTCAGCAGGGGACTTTTCAAGCTGGTGCAGACTGTGCAATCGTGTGAGGCGTGTGCATTTGGAGCGATATGGGACCCCTGATATGTTTAGATACGACTCTGACAGGTGACACTTACGTAATCATCCTGTCTGATACCTGCATTCATTGCCGGCTGGGGTGGCCGAGCAGTTCTAGGCGCTTCAGTCTGGAACCGCGCGACCGCTACGGTCGCAGGTTCGAATCCTGCCATGGGCATGGCTGTGTGTGGTGTCCTTAGGTTAGCTAGGTTTAAGTAGTTCTAAGTTCTAGGGGACTGATGACCTCAGATATTAAGTCCCATAGAGCACAGAGCCATTTGAAGCCTGCATCCATTCGTGTCCATTGTGCAATCTGATGGACTTGGGAAATTCCAGTAGGACAATGCGACACCCCATATCTCCTGAATTGCTACAGTGTGGCCCCAGGGACACTCTTCTGAAGTTAAAGACTGATCCTGACCACCAAACTCGCCAGACATGGCCGGCCGTGCTGGCCGAGCGGTTCTAGGCGCTACAGTCTGGAACCACGCGACCCCCACGGTCGCAGGTTCGAATCCTGCTTCGGGCATGGATGTGTGTGATTTCCTTAGATTAGTTAGGTTTAAGTAGTTTTAAGTTCTCGGGGACTGATGACCTCAGAAGTTAAGTCCCAGAGCCATTTGAAACATTTCGCCAGTCGCGAACGTTATTAGGCATATCTGGGATACCTTGCAACGTCCTGTTTAGAAGAGGTCTCCACCGCATTGTACTCTTACGGATTTATGGACAGCCCTGCAGGGTTCATGGTGTCCATTCCCTCGAGCTCTGCTTTAGACGTTAGTCGAGTCCACGCCTCGTCGTGTTGCGGCACTTCTGCGTGCTCGTGGGGGTCTTACACGATATTAGGCAGGTGTAGCAGTTTCTTTGGCTCTTCACTGTATGACAATTTTGGTTAATCAGGCATACCCAATGGTAATGCTGCATTCCAAGACGACAGGGCACTATTTTGAACAGATCGCACTATCCAGGACTGGTTTTATGAGTACGAGGATGACCTATCGCATTCTTCGCCCCCCGCGGTGTTCAGGTATCAATATTACTGAGTCTTTGTGGTCTAATTTAGAGACAAGGGTGCGTGATCGCTATCCACCTTTTATCTGAATCTACCAATATTTCTCAGGAAGAATGGTATAAGATTCCCTTGGAAACTGCAGAGGGCCATTATTTATCAATCCCGCGACGACTGGCAGTTGTTCTAAGAGCCAACGGTAAGTGTGGTAATGTACTGAGTTTCTTCACAGTAAATGATAACAGTCAAACAGTTGCAGGATGAAAATTTATTAAAATCCTTGACCACGTGCCAAACAATCGTGCAAAAGGCGTCGTCAGTAGCACCTTTGGCACGATTATTTATGTATCTCTACTGCAGGATGTGATTTTAGTGTATTTTGCTTCTGATGAAGGTATATTTAAATATACCGAAACTATGGTCAAGGATTTTAATAAATCTTTATCCTGCAACTGTTTGGCTGTTATCATTTACTGTGAAGATTTTCAACAGTTGCTTTTTTCAGCCATGTTTAAAATCTTGATTCTGGGTTTATGGTGTTTCCATATTTTTCTCTATTTCCTGTACCTTGAAGGGATAGGTGCTTAATGTCATATGTGTATATTTAGCCCGAATTCATTATGATTCGACGAAACAGCCCTTCTGTGAGGTACTCTGGGAAGGATGATGGCGGTACTTATGGACCCTGTGATGACCTCAACCCACAGGAAAAATAATTATCAAAATCTGAACTGTGAAGTCATTCAAAATTCTAGTTGCAAAACCACACTCTTTGTTACACTTCTCAACTGGTCACGATCCCACTTTGTTTATGAACTGAAAAGTCTCATATTCACGAGAAACTGCTCTGAAATTAACCTGAACCGACAAAATTGTGTATATATTCTCTGAAACTTCAAAGGAATTAGAAAAAGTGACAAAATTTCGCGAATCACACACAATATTGTTAACAATCGCATGAACACTGGACGGTTTCACAATACATCTACCCACGTTTGAGTATAACCAGTGTCTCTTAATACTACGACTCGTAGCAATACAATATCAAAAAACTTTTATTACTGGGTAAAGAGTCACTACGTCATTTGACAGCTGACATTTATAATTCCCACTCACGTCAGGAAAAGCACCAATACGGGAATAGCAGCTTTTACATTATTGGTCAGAACGCAACCAATTATGGCAGTCGCCGTAATTTTCGCGCGAAGCCATATTTCGCGACAAAATACTCTTATTAGTTACTGTCATATATCTAGTCTCATAACAATACATAAAACTACATAAAATAACTACAATAATTATGACATGCAAGGAGAATTAGTCCTAATGAGAGGAAGTTTATATTTACTGGTGTTTCAACAATGACTACCAGGCAACTTTTAATTCACTGATTGTAATTTTATTTTCGTTAGCAGAAAGCAAACAAACTAAACAAAGAATTTAATTAAACAGAGTCTGTAATTCTCATACTTTTAATAGAGAAAGAAAGTTTCTAGGTCAGGGGATAGCGTTCAGCGAAATCCCTTAACTTTTTGTTGCATACGAAGCGTTGCGTTAGGCAGCACGATGTCGGCGGGTTACGATGATGAGAGCAGGATACAGACAGTTCCGCTGGTTAATCTGCTCCGGCGAAACGCAAATAAAGTTCCGGCACAGCTGTATCATTAACCCCGTGGTGATTAACAAACCACAAGACGCCAGTATACGATTGTTGTTGACATGTCCTCTCTTTCAAAGTACATTACGTAGACATCGCTCGTTTTTACACTTTATGCACTGTCCGTGACGCTATCGTCGATAATTACACGGTTCGTCACATTCATATAGTCTTAGCCACAAATACACAGTTCATAGAATTGTTCATGTATGTGAAGCACACCGTAAACAATGTCCACTCTGTTCTCGCATTTCAAACTTCGACAACGTCACTGAAAGCCATTTATATTGCACAGTTAATTAGTCTTTACTTTCATGGCTTGATAGAATGTCATATACAACAGTTCCACCACCCAAAACCAATACCAGCAAAGTTCATTCGAATGAAGGCACAGTTCGTGTCGGCCACTACAAAGTAATGTTAGCGGCACTTTCACAGTCCGGTTTATTTGCTCTTACAGTTAGCTGGCGATGGCATTACATACCGCAGTGGTAAAGAGAATTAACAATCTGATAGTTCTGTATCACTGTCCATACAATTACGTATGCTTTTCAAGGAACACAGTACTATTTTTCCTTCGCACGCTTCACAGACACGCCATCCACCATCGCCTCTACTACGCAACAACCTTTCAACTCTCGATATCACTATCACTGTTCCCTGTCTATAGATGTTATATCGTTATCGTAAATTACATAAACCTTTATAAATGTTATTGACGGCATTTTTCACAATTAATAATATTCCAAAAGAGAGCTTTAGAAACTTTACCACAGGTACAAAGCAAGAAACATATTTATCCATTGGCAAACGAAATAATCACAATTACATCTTTACATTTAAAAACCACAGTAGAATGTTACATAATCACAATTAGAAATGCCCATATGAACAAAAGAAAAAGAATAGAAATCCAAAGAAAATCACGAAAAAAAATTTTATATGCGTAATTAGCAATGCCTTCACAACCCCTGTACATCCAGACTTACGATATTTTAGGAGTAGTAATCCTTGGGAAAACAGTTTCGACACAAGCTTCAGCATAGTGACAGAGAAAAAAAAATGTATCCTTAGTGGAGTATGTACAGCTGTGTCAGTTAGGACTATCTGAACATTTTAGATTGTGTTTGGGTCTCGTTCTGACATACGTTGCAAACGATAAACACATTTTACGCCAAGAGTGCGAGTAGTCAGACACTGGTGTCTCACTGTTTAGAATGCATGCAATTAGTTTTTGCTGCGACTGAAAACCGTTCCAGGTAGATATTTCGATTATTAAAGCTATTCAGGTGCCCTGTAACCCTCTCCCGACCATGCAGTTTTTTATATCACTTCCCTTTCTCGTCCACGCAGCCAGCTATATTGTGTAAGTCCTACAAAGGCTTTTCACAGCACAACTCTTCATTGTCACCCTGCTACACAATGACGTCCGTGCGAAAGAGAAGGTGGCGAGAGATCGTGTAGAGTTAGACGGTACTCGGGAAGTGGAATCGGTGGGCGTATCGCTGCGAGGCACGGATCGTCAAAGGCGTAACGGCGCCATTAAAATCTGTTGTGCAGGACGGAGTGAAATTGCAGTAACTCTCCCCGGGCGCTCACTCAAAATAAAAAGATGATTACAGCGGCGGACGTCCATTCCGGGTCAGCCGTCCCAAAGGCTTCGCGCCAGACGAGCGCTGGGTGACGCGGGCCTAAAATATGCGGAATGTACGCCGCTCTGATGAAATTCACTGAATTTCCTCAGCCACGGCGAAATGAAACTGGACTGAGCCGCACGCGACGCGCCGCCGCGTTGCACAGTCGACATCACAATGACAACTGTATCACATTTTCTCGGACCGAATGAGCGACGTGCATTCAAACTGGACTGCTATTTGCAGGGAGATGTGTTTTCAACTAACACTCGTTCTATACTTTCATTTTTTGGAAGAACTGGTGCCGTGTGGCAATGAAAAGGGCAGCGTACAACGGAATCTGATATGAGGTCAGACAGAATGTGTCAAAATGCAATGCACAAAGTTTCCACACCGTCCGTGTGTGCGGGAAGTGTTTCCTCTGGAGACTTTTTCCGAAGTACCTACTATTGTAAAAACTACTGTGTTAGCAAAATGGTTTGTAATTATAAGTCTTTGTTTAATACCGCATTTCAAACGATGTGTTGAAAGTAATTCAATTACAGAGGTACAAATTCGAAAGAATAACTACGTTAATGTGAAATCCATAGATTGGACTACTGTTTTGTGGGATGTATAAAAGAAAATCGATTGTGATGCGAAACAGAAAGTTGTTAAAAGGGAGAAATAATTATTTTTATTATTGTTAGTGTTACAATTACAATAAAATGGCTCTGAGCACTATGGGACTCAACTGCTGAGGTCATTAGTCCCCCAGAACTTAGAACTAGTTAAACCTAACTAACCTAAGGACATCACAAACATCCATGCCCGAGGCAGGATTCGAACCTGCGACCGTAGCTTTCTTGCGGTTCCAGACTGCAGCGCTTTTAACCGCACGGCCACTTCGGCCGGCGTTACAATTACAGTAGAATACGTTTAAACAGAAGCAAAACTAACTTACACCGACCTCCGTCAATCTAAAACAAAACTCATATTAGCAGAAATGCACAAAGGAGTCTATAGGTGAGAACGACCTACAATAGTATGTCTGACTGTTGTTATCGTGTGAAAGACATTCGACAACGTACACAGGACGGTAACTAACACCAATCACGACCACCCTGTTAGCCGTACGGTCCAACGCACTGGTTTCCGGGCGGGAAGGTGTGCTGGTCCCCGGCACGAACGCGCCCGGCGGAATAGTGTCAAGTTCCGGTGTGCCGGCCAGTTTGTGGGCGGTTTTTAAGGCGGTTTTCCATCTGCCTCGGCGAATGTGGGCTGGTTACCGTTATTCCGCCTCACTTACACTATGTCGGCGATATCGCTCGGGATAGTCACGCAAAAAAACAAAAAAAAAAAAAAACGGCAGCTGTTTATCATCAATAGTGTAGCTGTAGAATAGTGGATTTCTTTTCCTATGTATGCGCAATATGTTACATTTATTTACGTTCAGGGTCAACTGACAAACCCTGCACCATTCATCAATTCTCTGCAGGTCGTTGGGCAAGTTCTTATTATCTTCTGGCGGTGCTACTTTGGTACAGACAACTGCATCGTCTCCGAATAGCATAAAGAGCATCCAACGCTTTCTACTAGATCTTTTATATATATATTGTAAACAGCAACGGTCCTATTGCACTTCCCAGTGGTACACCGGATATTACCTTTACATCTGTGCCAGTAGGAATATCAGTATAATGAAGGAAGTCTGGTGTTATTACAGACATAACGAAATGAATGATTGACATATAGCGTGAAACGTCCCTTTAGAAAAATTAATGAATTACTGTGCTGGTAAACCCCTTATGTTATTTGATTTTGTCCGCAGCTCGTGGTCTCGCGGTAGCGTTCTCGCTTCCCGAGCACGGGGTCCCGGGTTCGATTCCCGGCGGGGTCAGGGATTTTCTCTGCCGCGTGATGACTGGGTGTTGTGTGTTGTCCTTAGGTTAGTTAGGTTTAAGTAGTTCTAAGTTCTAGGGGACTCATGACCATAGCTGTTAAGTCCCATAGTGCTCAGAGCCATTTGAACCATTTTATTTGATTTTCAAAAAGCTGAGCAAAACTGAATGTACTCAGACATTTCTCTCTTTACTTATCCTGATCATCACTAAACTGACACACAATATTTTTAGCGCAACGCAATCTGACTTTTAATAATCCCTACAAAAGAATGGCCCTGACTAACAATAACCTATACCTTTCATGAATCACTTACCTCACAAAAGTCTTCATTACTCGAACTACTGCAATACAGCGAGCGCCACTACTGCCAGCAAAATAAGAGATTCTGACTACTGAAGGCACTAACTACTGATAGGCATAGTTAGAAAATGAAAGATGTTGATAAAGAACAAAGAATGTATTTACCTTACTAATGTTCAAAAGTCATTATATACATACATACACACACACACACACACACACACACACACACATACATACATATATATATATATATATATATATATATATATATATATATAAAAAAAATCAGTCCATGATATCCAATATTACATATTTACTCTTTCTGATGGACACACGTCCAGATCGTCCGCTCTCAAAATTCCGCCATCTCTCTCCCCACATCCACCACTGCTGGCGGCTCACCTCCAACTGCGCAACGCTACGCGCTGTTAACAGCCAACTGCCCAACACTACAATAGCACTAAGGACAGCACAGAACAGCCAGTCATCACGAGGCAGAGAAAATCCCTGACCCTGCCGGGAATCGAACCCGGGAACCCGGGCGCGGGAAGCGAGAACGCTACCGCACGACCACGAGCTGCGGACACTGGCACTTAAGTGCACTGTCAGTAAACAAAACGTAGATTTTCAGCTTGACATTTTGGACCTGGGTGCTTTTATAACTCACAGATGGACATATACGCCACTGTTTTGTTTCTAAATACGGCTGCGTAACATACTACACTCCTGGAAATTGAAATAAGAACACCGTGAATTCATTGTCCCAGGAAGGGGAAACTTTATTGACACATTCCTGGGGTCAGATACATCACATGATCACACTGACAGAACCACAGGCACATAGACACAGGCAACAGAGCATGCACAATGTCGGCACTAGTACAGTGTATATCTACCTTTCGCAGCAATGCAGGCTGCTATTCTCCCATGGAGACGATCGTAGAGATGCTGGATGTAGTCCTGTGGAACGGCTTGCCATGCCATTTCCACCTGGCGCCTCAGTTGGACCAGCGTTCGTGCTGGACGTGCAGACCGCGTGAGACGACGCTTCATCCAGTCCCAAACATGCTCAATGGGGGACAGATCCGGAGATCTTGCTGGCCAGGGTAGTTGACTTACACCTTCTAGAGCACGTTGGGTGGCACGGGATACATGCGGACGTGCATTGTCCTGTTGGAACAGCAAGTTCCCTTGCCGGTCTAGGAATGGTCGAACGATGGGTTCGATGACGGTTTGGATGTACCGTGCACTATTCAGTGTCCCCTCGACGATCACCAGTGGTGTACGGCCAGTGTAGGAGATCGCTCCCCACACCATGATGCCGGGTGTTGGCCCTGTGTGCCTCGGTCGTATGCAGTCCTGATTGTGGCGCTCACCTGCACGGCGCCAAACACGCATACGACCATCATTGGCACCAAGGCAGAAGCGACTCTCATCGCTGAAGACGACACGTCTCCATTCGTCCCTCCATTCACGCCTGTCGCGACACCACTGGAGGCGGGCTGCACGATGTTGGGGCGTGAGCGGAAGACGGCCTAACGGTGTGCGGGACCGTAGCCCAGCTTCATGGAGACGGTTGCGAATGGTCCTCGCCGATACCCCAGGAGCAACAGTGTCCCTAATTTGCTGGGAAGTGGCGGTGCGGTCCCCTACGGCACTGCGTAGGATCCTACGGTCTTGGCGTGCATCCGTGCGTCGCTGCGGTCCGGTCCCAGGTCGACGGGCACGTGCACCTTCCGCCGACCACTGGCGACAACATCGATGTACTGTGGAGACCTCACGCTCCACGTGTAGAGCAATTCGGCGGTACGTCCACCCGGCCTCCCGCATGCCCACTATACGCCCTCGCTCAAAGTCCGTCAACTGAACATACGGTTCACGTCCACGCTGTCGCGGCATGCTACCAGTGTTAAAGACTGCGATGGAGCTCCGTATGCCACGGCAAACTGGCTGACACTGACGGCGGCGGTGCACAAATGCTGCGCAGCTAGCGCCATTCGACGGCCAACACCGCGGTTCCTGGTGTGTCCGCTGTGCTGTGCGTGTGATCATTGCTTGTACAGTCCTCTCGCAGTGTCCGGAGCAAGTATGGTGGGTCTGACACACCGGTGTCAATGTGTTCTTTTTTCCATTTCCAGGAGTGTATTAACGAACACTGAATATACCCTGAGCTTGCAATATGTAGAGATTATACTAGTCTCAGTGGCACCGTTTTTATTTAACGACTTATCGCTTTGTCAACGACGATTTGCCTCATCCTACTTTTGTTTCGTCCTTTCTTTATCTCCTTAGCATATATATGACGTTTTGTACAATCGGTGCACAAACACGTCTGTTTTCGATTGCTTGAAGTTAGTGCCTTGAACGAGAGACTTTAAACATCTGACCCGAGTATGGACTACCACAAGCCGCTGATCGCACTTCGGAAAGTTCTTCTTCCTAGAAGAAATTTTTAAGTAGTGCTTTCATACTACTTCTATTTACAGGGTGTTTCAAAAATGACCGGTATATTTGAAACGGCAATAAAAACTAAACGAGCAGCGATAGAAATACACCGTTTGTTGCAATATGCTTGGGACACCAGTACATTTTCAGGCGGACAAACTTTTGAAATTACAGTAGTTACAATTTTCAACAACAGATGGCGCTGCAAGTGATGTGAAAGATACAGAAGACAACGCAGTCTGTGGGTGCGCCATTCTGTACGTCGTCTTTCTGCTGTAAGCGTGTGCTGTTTACAACGTGCAAATGTGCTGTGAACAACATGGTTTATTCCTTAGAACAGAGGATTTTTTTGGTGTTGGAATTCCACCGCCTAGAACACAGTGTTGTTGCAACAAGACGAAGTTTTCAACGGAGGTTTAATGTAACCAAAGGACCGAAAAGCGATACAATAAAGGATCTGTTTGAAAAATTTCAACGGACTGGGAACGTGACGGATGAACGTGCTGGAAAGGTAGGGCGACTGCGTACGGCAACCACAGAGGGCAACGCGCAGCTAGTGCAGCAGGTGATCCAACAGCGGCCTCGGGTTTCCGTTCGCCGTGTTGCAGCTGCAGTCCAAATGACGCCAACGTCCACGTATCGTCTCATGCGCCAGAGTTTACACCTCTATCCATACAAAATTCAAACGCGGCAACCCCTCAGCGCCGCTACCATTGCTGCACGAGAGACATTCGCTAACGATATAGTGTACAGGATTGATGACGGCGATATGCATGTGGGCAGCATTTGGTTTACTGACGAAGCTTATTTTTACCTGGACGGCTTCGTCAATAAACAGAACTGGCGCATATGGGGAACCGAAAAGCCCCATGTTGCAGTCCCATCGTCCCTGCATCCTCAAAAAGTACTGGTCTGGGCCGCCATTTCTTCCAAAGGAATCATTGGCCCATTTTTCAGATCCGAAACGATTACTGCATCACGCTATCTGGACATTCTTCGTGAATTTGTGGCGGTACAAACTCCCTTAGACGACACTGCGAACACCTCGTGGTTTATGCAAGATGGTGCCCGGCCACATCGCACGGCCGACGTCTTTAATTTCCTGAATGAATATTTCGATGCTCATGTGATTGCTTTGGGCTATCCGAAACATACAGGAGGCGGCGTGGATTGGCCTCCCTATTCGCCAGACATGAACCCCTGTGACTTCTTTCTGTGGGGACACTTGAAAGACCAGGTGTACTGCCAGAATCCAGAAACAATTGAACAGCTGAAGCAGTACATCTCATCTGCATGTGAAGCCATTCCGCCAGACACGTTGTCAAAGGTTTCGGGTAATTTCATTCAGAGACTACGCCATATTATTGCTACGCATGGTGGATATGCGGAAAATATCGTACTATAGAGTTTCCCAGACCGCAGCGCCATCTGTTGTTGACAATTGTAACTACTGTAATTTCTAAAGTTTGTCTGCCTGAAAATGTACTGTTGTCCCAAGCATATTGCAACAAACGGTGTATTTCTATCGCTGCTCGTTTAGTTTTTATTACCGTTTCAAATATACCGCTCATTTTTGAAACACCCGGTACATTAACCGCTAGTATTTTATAGCCCTCAGCAACACTATCATGCGAACACACGCCTCCCTCTTTCTTCATGTTATACATGAATTACAAACATTTTCCGAAATTACATTCTAGATATTGAAATCAGTGGAGTTCTCCAGTTGATGGAAGATTTCCTAACCTTCGTTTCACAGATTAATACTACATAACTCTTTCTGCTACCTGGTGAGATTTTTATTAATATGTTACAAACCTTCCCCTGTACCTTAGAGCGGAGAGGTAGGCTCTTTAGGCACGAAGACGAACTACACTCTGGTCAAAACCCCGCACCAGATGGGCAAACCTTGGTCTGATACATCGGCCAGCCAGACTGTAGCTCTAGACTGCATTCCAACTTATCCACGAAAGATTCATAACTTGAATGCCATCTGTTTTTCTGGACGAAGTATTAAAAATTGGCAATTTCTCTACTCGTGGTCAGGACACAGTGAAGCAGTCATTGAAGAAAAAGTAAATGATATTAATTCTCTTCCATTTTCTGTTACTATCTCCATCGCTTTTCAGCCGATGTTCCCCTTCTTGTTGTTCTTTAAACTTCTTGTTTCCTCACGGAAACCAAAACACTTCTGACCTTCAACAGTAAAAGTGGACATTAGAATAAATATTTACCACCAGCTTCAGAAATGTGTGTGATGTTTTACATCATCAAAATACAAATTTATGAAAGTAGTATATGTAATTTTCTAATGTGAATCTCTGAGAAGAAAAACCACTGGAGTAACTTAAAGTCACTTGTACTGAGAACATTCAACAAACACACACTCACAAAATAACTAAATCAAAGCGAAAGTATATGAAGAACTGTCCGTGTTTCTTCCAGTTTCTCGCAGAAATTGTTAAACGCACACGGATAATCCAATATAAACAATAACAGTTGGTACCACTACCATGTATAATATCCAGTACTGTGTAAATTTTTACCATTGTAATGCTCTGAGCAGAAATTTTGCTCAAAGTGTACATTGGTTGTGCGTTTCCGCTTGGCTTATCGACTGTAAGTTACATGTTGTCATCTCAAGCAATGGTCTTGCTACAGTCTGCAAGTAACAAGAGTACATTTCCCTACATACCTCTTTCCCGTGACGTCAATGCACTGATAAAATCACAGGACATATTCAGCAGAAACAGCTCTATAATCTTCAGGGAAGAATTGGAGGCTGGTATTAAGGAAGTGTACTGCAGAACACTTAGAAGCCAAGCTTTGAATATCACTGCAACATGTTACCCTCAAGCTCCTTATAATTTTGTGCAGTTTACTAAGAACATGAAATAAACCTTTTTAAAACTTACCTAGGTAGTCTCCTCATCGGCATGTAACAGTACAGTAACTTGCTTGTCTACGAAAAGTTTTGTAATCTGTGAGCCAACAAAGGCCGAAGTCTTGATTCAGTCAGTGTAGGAATTTTCTCCCATGTACTTATGCGCTTGGCCTACATGGTTCACATTTTAGAAAAAAAAACTAAAGAAAAGTCCCTTCAGAACAAAACATAACGACATTTTGCAATCACTTCCACCTTATAGCTCTGAGCCTTTTCCTAGGAAACCTCAACCTCTGGATATTTCTGAATGATGTATACCTTATTAGAAGCTGAAATTAATTATAGAACTCAGTTACCCTTACCCCTGCCTCATTATTATACCAACCCCATATTCACACGGAATATTTTTTCCAATGGAGAGATCATCATCCAACTCTACTAAATCTGAAGCGACATGCTCTGTGAAAAACATTATGTACCTTTAATGCAGTCGTTTGCATTGCCTTCCACATCCTCATACCGTTGGACATTGCTGTCTCTTTTGACATTCCAGGGCAGTTTCAGGGCCGAAGGTAAAGAGGGTGCCCCGAATCCCTGTTCCCCTGCAAAACTGGCGCAGAAAAGAACGTGTGGAAAACATTGACAGGAAGAAGAGGTACGATGAGGGGGCACTCATTATGACATCAGGGAATAGCCTCATGGCTCTATGATGTCCAAAAGAATAATGAGAGGAAGATGGTATTCCACTCGACGGAAGGGCCTGCGGAGATTTAATGGCTGAACAGTGTGTTGACTAATCTTATCACTATTACACATTGGAAAATTATCGATACCCCTATGTCTCACATCAGAGTAAGCAAATTTAACTTACCTCAAGGCGTCTGGTGTAAACAATGTTAGGGGACAAGTTGGCTGTTTGGAGATATTGTGCAGTAACGTGTCATTAAAATCTCATAAATACTTCAAATACGTACACTGTGATTTCTTTATTCAGATAAGTCATTGTGTTCAAAAGTATCCACAGTAGCAAAATATTTTTAAAATGGGAAATTCTACCTCAAATCTTATTTTTAAAAATTCGTCAATGGCTACTTAATATTGTCTACTTGCGAACTTAGTGCAAGTAATATGGATTAGCACTCACTTGCAGATAATGCGGCATCTGTCGCTTCTGTTTTAAAAGAACGAACATGACGGGAAGGGTGATAGAAAATAATATGACTGCCTGTTGATTCCCAATTAACAAGGACATTTGTCCTTACCTGCTACGCTTCTGCTGACCTTACCGTGACCAGCATTGGATCTTATCTCGTCTAATATGGATTTCTAAATTTTCATTAAAGATTTGGGGGAGGCAACAGGGGAATTGTACAGACGAGATGTCGATCAAATCGGGTAAAGTACTGGATATATTCCCATAACCAGACATATGTAAACGCGATATAAGTTGTTACAATTAAAATATCGAATACTACTCACATACGATAACACAAACCTGACACAGCGAACCTCTTGCTGGAGGACAAGACGGAGAAAAAAATTTGCATTATTAACGAGCGTTCTGTTAACTCGTGCAACCCTTGATCATACCACTCTGGGGTAGTACAAAGCACTATCGCACAATCGTGATTAGTTTTGTCGCGCTTCCAGAGTAATGTGCAAATCGTTCCACGTGTGATTGTTCACGAACGAAATGACCGCGGTTGCGTTATCTTCAATTCGTTCGTTATCTTTAAAGCGCAACAGTACTAAGTGGAGTAGTAAGGTCCATGGCTGCTATTGAGAACAATAATCAAACACTAAGCCATACAAATGGCTACAACTTCTATGCTACTGGACTCCACGGACCTACTACGACTAACAACTGCAAGAAAATGAGGACGAGAGGGCCTTCTCCCGTCAGTTTTGTTACCGAGAGTATCGTAGACCAGTAAGTGTCCTGCGGAGGAAAGAAGAGCCCGTAGCCAACATAATCAGACTGAGATTAAGTTTTGTTGCGGCCGGCAAGGCCTTCTCTCACCGTGCAAAGTTCGTTTCCCTGGAGTTGCGCCAATTCGTCGAAAGGGAACAGACTGGTGTCCGTCCACTACAAAGAGGCCATGGTCTGGAATTCAAAATAATGGTTTGAACAGCCTTTGACACTGTTCGTCATATTGTAAATTACTCGGAATACTTCAATCAAGGCTCGGAAATTATTCCCCTGCTCCCCTCCCCCCACGAGACAACCGACCTTTGTGATATACCACATGACTGATTAATTTGCGTATACTTTCAGTCTACCATCAAAAAGTTAAATGCATTTCATGCATGACACTCTCCTTTTGTCAGAATGCCTGAACAGAGCATACGCATACCTCGTGGTAGGGTAAAGAAAATTTTTTTTTTGAAATTTGTGGCAAGATCTTACGGGACCAAACTGCTGAGATCATCGGTTCCTAAGCTTACACACTACTTAATCCAACTTAAACTAACTTAACGCTAAGGACAACACACACGCCCATGCCCGAGAGAGGACTCGAACCTCCGGCGGGGGAGCCGCGTGGACCGTGGTAGCTAAAGAAAAGTCTCTGCTCTACAGACTTGCCTCTGTTTACTTGCTGGACGAGGTAACGAAGCTTTACTGCGAAACCTCTCAGAAATACAGATTTAAAAAGTGTTAACTGTTTCAGTTTCTGCTACTACAATGAACATTAACAAAATTTTGCAATGGTACTGTAGAGCGACGTCAAAAATTTATCTATTGTTTAACACAATACAAAATTAATTTTAATAAATACCTTATTACAGCGCGTAAACAGTCTTAAGGTGACCCTTAAATTTCTACCATCACACTCTCACGAAAGTCACGTACACTATGGTGAGGGACGCGACTTTAATATCGCTTACACCCATATTCACATTTACCTGATTAGCAACAACTTGTAGTGCGTTTTTGCTTTCAGGAACATATTGAGAATATTTAACAATGTCGTAGCTATTCACGTCATCCTCAGATTTGTGCAAATCGTTTCTGGAACGGACTTTCCTGTGACGGACACCACATGGATTACTGCTACTGTTTTTTGGTATTTGGCATTTACATGCACACGTTATGAGAAAGCTGGCATTAGTGAGAATCTAAATTTGAAACAGAGCAGCCATTTCTGGGCTTATGCGGGAACTCTCCACTAACAGGAATGAAGCACATCACGTAGCATGTTTTACATGCAGTAATTCCTTTTCTCATCTACTGTCGCTGACCACCGTTCTTATTGGATATCTTTGCCTCTTCTCCACATAATAGGTGCTACGTAGTATAACTACAGCGTTCCAAATGAGGGAGAGAGAGAAAGAGAAGATGCAGCAGGAATTGGAAAAGAAGATAAAGAGGAATGATACATAGCTACTGGCTTCTGTTTTATGAGAAGCATGGCGACTTAGAGCTCACCACTCAGGTAGTTCCGTAAAACTATTTACGACTGGCGGTCTGAGACCAGGGCCGTGAGTTGCGGCATGTGCTGATAGAACGATGTGCTGCGGTCGTATTTCGTCAGCAGTAATCGGATTACGGGAGCTATATCTCTCCAAAGGAGCTTACTCTACTCCAGATTCTGCCCCACTCCAACGCGGCTACAATGCGCTGCTGAGGATGTGTTCTCACCCCTGTAAAGCTTAATGTTCGAAACAGCGACGAAATATGTTACAACTCGCTAACGGGTAATGAACACGAACTCTATATAAATTGACCATTTATGAAAGACCCCATATCCACAAAGACTAGTTTCGAGAGATACCCAAAAATATGTGTTATAATCAAATTGTTCGAGTTACTTGGCTGTGACACATCATCGGAAACTAATTTTCGTACCTGAGTTTTGCCCAACAGTGTAAATGTTTCAGTCAAATGATTGGGCACACAAGAACTATTTTTTTTTTCAGGCAGAACTGAACATCAAGGAATATATTAGAGCCGCGCGGGATTAGCCGAGCAGTCTCCGGCGCTGCAATCATGGACTGCGCGGCTGGTCCCGGCGGAGGTTCGAGTCCTCCATCGGGCATGGGTGTGTCTGTTTGTCCTTAGGATAATTTAGGTTAAGTAGTGTGTAAGCTTAGGGACTGATGACCTTAGCAGTTAAGTCCCATAAGATTTCACACACATTTGAACATTTTTTTGGAATGTATTAGACAAAATAATCAGATATTTACAGTCAATAGGAGGAGAGTTATAAGCTTCCAAAATCTGAGAAATGAACGCCTTTTAGGAATGAATTCAGGAATCTACATTCATAAGAACAGAATATTTAAATGATTATATTTTTAATAACAGGTATAGGCACTAGACTGAAGAGTGTTTACAACATAGCTATACAAAAGTAACCTTCATTTGTAAAAAGGGTAACTAACAGTATCTTATCAAGCTCAATTCACACCTAACACTCTTAGTTCCCGACGTTCCAGCTAGGTAGCATTCACGAATCAGTTATTCCAAAAGTGAACGCGGAGTGGTATAACGGTGTATAGCGTGTGCAGTTTTGTTTACGGTTTCATGAATCCAGGTCGTCTACTGCAGTTCAGAGATAATTCAGGACCAAATACTACAAGCCACCACCTCAAAGACATGCTGTTTTTAAATGGGAAAAACGTTTTACCGAATATGGCTTTGTGTAATATAGAATGCCTGGTCAGTTTCGGGCAGCAGTCTCTGACGTTGCAATTGAACAAGTTCGGCAGTCTTACATTCGTAGTCCAGCTAAATCAATGATATACGCCAGATTAGAATTTAATATGCAGAGTGTTACGATGTGGAAGATACAATGCAAACAACTGTCAATCAAATCCCCTACAAATTGTAGAATTTTTGTGTAGAACTGTTCAACAAAATGCGGACTAAGATAATTTTCTTAGCAAAATTGTGCTCAGTGACGAAGCCATCTTTCACAAACGTGGTAAAGTGAATCTGCGTAATGTTCGGATAAGCGATAAGCAGAAACCACGTCACTTAATCGAACATGTGCGAGACTCGCCAACGGAAAATTTTTCTTGCCCTTTAGGCTGTATCAGGATTTACGGTCTTCATATCACACATGTAGATGCTTGAACATTACCTAATAACTCAGTTACAACAGGATATGTGTACAGAATTTATTTACAGCAAGATGGCGCTTCACCACACTGTCATCTTGAAATTGTCACGTATCTCCGTAGGAATGTACCGGATTGGATTGGGCATGACGAGCTGCGTCAACGCATAGTACAGGCAGTTACCTCCATAGAGCAAGACTCGTTTCAGGAAACTGATTAGAGACGGCACATCTGTCTTGAAGCAAAACTTAGCAGCAATGAACATTTATAAATAAAACTTGAAGGTATTCTGCATTCCACGTTGTACCGAACATTTCTGTATGTTATTTATGTTGTTACAGAACTCCAGTCCAACGGGACATTGAAAATTGCTCTCATTGTCGCTCAGTTTCATGATGAATCCTGATAGAAACTAAGCAAGCCTCTGCCATAAACCATGTAGTGAGTGGGAATTAATTTCAGTATGAAGTCGATGGCCAAGAAACAGGCACTGTAGAGATTATACGTTACAAGAAACGTGCAATCAAGTCAGTACCAAGGAATAAACCCACAGTTGTTTTAAACTGCAAAACACTATCGCAAGGAATAGTAACTGAAGCCCACGTTCAGAAAAGCGAGGTAACTATCGTGTCTGGTTACTGATCGACGTAGCAAAGGCTTCGATGTTAAGATGAGAACTGCCGATCCTCCTGCCGGTATGTGTGTTTCTTTCCTGTAGAGAGCTAACCACCATCCCAGGGTGATGTGATTGGACGTGGAACCTGGAGTCACCGCTGTCGCAATCAGAACTGTCTGCCACTTCGATAACGTTACCACCACTATCCGTGTTTGTATGCATATCACGGGAAGAGATAGAGCATGTTCAAACGCAAGGCACATCTGTTTGTCTGAGAGTGAAAATCCTCTATAGTTCACTGTGGGAGACGCTCCTAGAAGCATGTTGTACATCCAACGGATTGGTTGCTAAGATGCGCATTAGTGTTTACCACAGATTTGTTTGAGGTAGTTGTACATACTACTCATCCTATGAAAGCTCTTTCAGCTCTCCGTAACTATTCACCCTGCTTACTTCACTTAACTCCTTGTCTCCCTCTACAGTTGTTACAAACCAACCCACCCCTACCCATCACACCGCCCGTTCCACCTTCCACCATCACAAAACTGATGATCACAAGCAACCGAGCTCTTCTATAAGTCAGGTTGTGTGACAGATTTCCTTTTTCCCCAGTTCCATTCAATATATCTTGATATGTTATTCGTGTCATCGATCTACCTTGAACATTCATGGGTAGAAACAAATTTCAGAACCTGAACTACTTATCGTCCACGTGTCATTTCTGTGCAAGACTACAGACAAACAGCTTCGGAAAATACTTCCTAGCATTAAACTTAATGCTCACTGTTTTCAGAAACGAGATTCTTGCTGTTGCCACTTTGCATCTTGTTTCCTCACTATTTAGGGCCTTTAGACCATTTTACCATAAATGTGTTTGTTCTTTCGAACACGTCGAAAAGAACTGACGCCATTTTGATCCTGCGGCCACTATGAATCAAGGCACAAAGTATTATTAGCCAATGGACATTGAATTATGTCAGTGGGAAAGTATTTTGCCCGACTGGGATTCGAACATGGGTTTCCTGCTCACTAGGGAGAGGCGCTGACCATTACGCCCTCTGACCACAGTGGTCACCACAACTGAACAGGCTATCCTGCCCGAGCACCCCTCCCGGCAGACAAAAATTCTCAGCTTATACCACACACTACCGATGTAGTGCCCCTGCTTATCAGCCTCGTTACTCGCTTTGTCTCGCCGATTCTTATAAGAGTTCGAACTTGGTGTTCATCTGCACTAAAGGAATCATTGACTGTCATCGCCATAATTATATGCGTACTATCTGTTCTTCCCCACATGTCCGATAGAACATACACACTTTTCAGAAATTCCTTAACCAAGGAAGATGAAGCAAGTATTTCAGAAGTCGAATCGAGAACAACTGACAACATTAGTAACTTAGGAGTTAATATCGTCGTTGTAGCGAAGCAGCTTAAGACACTAAATAAAGGCAAGTTTTCCGTTCCATGTAGCATACCAATAAGGTTCCTTGCAAAGTATGCTAATGCAATAGCCAGGTACTTAGTAACCACAAAACTTCCCGCTCGACGAAAGATCTGTACCAAAGGATGGGAAGTTGGAGAGATCATCCGAATACTCAAGAAAGGAAATAGGAATAATCCACTGAATTGCAAGCCAACATCACCAACCTTGATTGGCAGTAGGATTTTGAAACATATACGTGTTCGAACGTTATGAATTACCTCGAAGGTAAAAGTCTGTTGACACACAGTCAAATCGGAGTCAGAAAATATCGATGTTGTGAAACACAACTAGCTGTTTATTCGCACGAAGTGATGACTGTTATTGACAGGGGTCTCAAATTAATTCCATATTTCATGATTTCCAGAAGTGTTTCGACACTGCTTGTCACAAGAGACTTTTAATCAAATTGCGATCGTACGGAGGATAGATTCAGTTGTGCTTCTAGATCCGTGATTTCTTCTCAGAAAGGTTACAGTACATAGAAATCGACGGAAAATCATCGACTAAAGCGGAAGTGATATCCAACGTTGACCAAGGATGTGTTACAGTCCATCTCCTGTTCCTGGTCTACAGAAAAGATTTAGCGGATGATTTGGGTAGCGCTCTTAGATTGTTTGCAGGTGATGATGTCATTTACTGTGTAGTAAAGTCATCAAAGAATCAAAACCAATTGCGAAATTACTCATGCACGATATTTGCATAGTGCGAAAAGTGCCAATTGTCTCTCATTAAGGATAAGTTGCCAGGTCATCCACATGAGTACAAAAAGAAATCCATTAAATGCAGGTTTCACGATAATTCACACGAATCTACAGACCGTAAACTCGACTGAACACCTAGGAATTATAGTTAGTAGCAACGTATGTTCGATCATAGAGATAAAGTTTCGGGAAAGGCAAACCAAAGAGTATTTTTTATCGGCAAATCCCTTGGAAGATACATTAGGACCACTAAAGAGAAGGCCTACGCTACGCTTGTTCGTCCTATAATCTAGTACTCCTGTGCTGTAGTTATGTAGACGTAGATTTGTAGAATGGCAAAATAGGGGAGATAGTGTCACGGATGTGAAAAGCGAATTGGGATGGCAATCATTAAAACAAAGGTATTTTCCGTTGCAGCGAAATCTTTTCACGAAATTTCAGTCACTGACTTTGTCCTCTGTGAAAATATTTTATTGCAATTAACCTACATAGGGAGATGCGATCATAATAAAATAAGAAAAATCAGAACTCGTCCAGAAAGACTTAAGTGTTCATTTTACCCACGCGCTGTTAAAGCGTGGAGCAGCAGAGAAATAGTCTGAAGGTGATTCGAAGGACCCTTTTATGCTGAATTGCAGTGTAGTCACGTAGATACAGTCATGTAGATGTAGAATAAGTTCCTCAGTCTCACCCTTATGCCTAACCGGATATTCTTAGCGAGTCAACACTACAATTTGTATAGCACGTGAGCAAATGGAACATTACAGGCGAATACTAAAGAGAACTGCACATTAGTCACTGTTTCTATGATCTCCTTGACTGTAATCTACCCACAATAAGTGTCCTTCTGAAATCATCAACACTTGAAAACAAAGATCGTGGTGTATTCGGCATTCCTTCTTATTGTTAAAAGTGTAATTCTGAATGGAATACACTTATATGTAATCGAAATCTGGGAATCTGGTATGATTACACAAGATTGATGAAAGGAAGGAAGTTTAGGATTTAAAATTCCTTCGACATCGAGGTCATTAGAGGCAGAGAACAATCACTGAATGTTTGAGAGATGTGAACGGAAACTGGCCGTGCCCCTTCAAAGAAACCATCCCGACATTTGCCCAGATACAGTTAGAGAAATTACGGAAAACCTGAGTCTGGATGACCGGACGCGGATTTGAACCGTCGTCCTCCCGAATGCGAATCCAATGTGCTAACTGCTCCGCCGTCTCACTCGGTTCACTGGACTGGAAAGGTTCATCGATGCAACCATTGCACAAGAAAGGTGATAAAGCAGACCCGAACCATAACAATTGCGTACCTCTATTACCTTATAACATTTTGAACAACAGACTGACTAGAAAACGTCTTACTGCCAAGTGGCTTCTAGAGTCGTAAGCTCGTTTGAATTACTTGATGCTGCATTGATTGGTTCTACAAAAAGGTGGTAAAAATTCTCAGTGAAGATCACCAATACTGAGACACTTTCAGTGACTAGTTCGTGTTTTCTTACCACCTGTCTGCAGCCGTAGTCAGTACTCAATAATACACGACGATTTGTTTAGATCACAAAAATTCGACTGGTTGTCAATTAAAATACAATATGAGTCGTCATTTGCTGCATTTCCCTTCAGTATATAATGTTTCATTATTACATTTTCATTCGAGAGAGTGCTAACGAGAAGCACGGAATTTATTGGCTTTCAGCGAAAATGAATTCCATGAATTCCTCGCATGTTTCATTGACATTTGGCAAAACGTAATGTAACAAACACCCGTCACTGGTAGCATTCTACATCAGAAATCAGTTTCTTCAGTCTCTTACATCTATAGAAAACTTTCTCAGCCATTCACACAAATGTCTCTCAGTGTTACTGTAAGTTGTTTGGCACCCACGCAACAGAAACTATTTTCAGCTTAACAGCCCATTCGAACAATATGAAGCACAAACTATTACTGAATTCTGTAGGATTTCCGTTGACGATCTTGTGTTGATTGGTGTATTTGAAGGCATATCGCTTGTGCCCGCCCAAACAAGCTGAGGCGGCTGGCGGGAATATGTACACTCCTGGAAATTGAAATAAGAACACCGTGAATTCATTGTCCCAGGAAGGGGAAACTTTATTGACACATTCCTGAGGTCAGATACATCACATGATCACACTGACAGAACCACAGGCACATAGACACAGGCAACAGAGCATGCACAATGTCGGCACTAGTACAGTGGATATCCACCTTTCGCAGCAATGCAGGTTGCTATTCTCCCATGGAGACGATCGTAGAGATGCTGGATGTAGTCCTGTGGAACGGCTTGCCATGCCATTTCCACCTGACGCCTCAGTTGGACCAGCGTTCGTGCTGGACGTGCAGACCGCGTGAGACGACGCTTCATACAGTCCCAAACATGCTCAATGGGGGACAGATCCGGAGATCTTGCTGGCCAGGGTAGTTGACTTACACCTTCTAGAGCACGTTGGGTGGCACGGGATACATGCGGACGTGCATTGTCCTGTTGGAACAGCAAGTTCCCTTGCCGGTCTAGGAATGGTAGAACGATGGGTTCGATGACGGTTTGGATGTACCGTGCACTATTCAGTGTCCCCACGACGATCACCAGTGGTGTACGGCCAGTGTAGGAGATCGCTCCCCACACCATGATGCCGGGTGTTGGCCCTGTGTGCCTCGGTCGTATGCAGTCCTGATTGTGGCGATCACCTGCACGGCGCCAAACACGCATACGACCATCATTGGCACCAAGGCAGAAGCGACTCTCATCGCTGAAGACGACACGTCTCCATTCGTCCCTCCATTCACGCCTGTCACGACACCGCTGGAGGCGGGCTGCACGATGTTGGGGCGTGAGCGGAAGACGGCCTAAAGGTGTGCGGGACCGTAGCCCAGCTTCATGGAGACGGTTGCGAATGGTCCTCGCCGATACCCCAGGAGCAACAGTGTCCCTAATTTGCTGGGAAGTGGCGGTGCGGTCCCGTACGGCACTGCGTAGGATCCTACGGTCTTGGCGTGCATCCGTGCGTCGCTGCGGTCCGGTCCCAGGTCGACGGGCACGTGCACCTTCCGCCGACCACTGGCGACAACATCGATGTACTGTGGAGACCTCACGCCCCACGTGTTGAGCAATTCGGCGGTACGTCCACCCAGCCTCCCGCATGCCCACTATACGCCCTCGCTCAAAGTCCGTCAACTGCACATACGGTTCACGTCCACGCTGTCGCGGCATGCTACCAGTGTTAAAGACTGCGATGGAGCTCCGTATGCCACGGCAAACTGGCTGACACTGACGGCGGCGGTGCACAAATGCTGCGCAGCTAGCGCCATTCGACGGCCAACACCGCGGTTCCTGGTGTGTCCGCTGTGCTGTGCGTGTTATCATTGCTTGTACAGCCGTCTCGCAGTGTCCGGAGCAAGTATGGTGGGTCTGACACACCGGTGTCAATGTGTTCTTTTTTCCATTTCCAGGAGTGTATTTATTCTCCGGCGAATGTGTTCTGGGTTTCTATTGAAGCCAATCCAAAAGCTAATGTACCACATTGCTGCTCCCCACTTAAGACATCCAGCATAGACGACATCTTGCTACATTTGCTATCATCACAGTTTCCGGAATTCCATGATGGACTGGACCTAAAACTTGATAATACTCGTTTCTCATTCTTATACAGCCTATTTCTGTTGCAATGAATCACTTTCAGGAGTGAAGGAGCAGCCTAAAAGTATTTATGTGAGATAACCAGACTCTAAAATAGATATTGTCGAAAACTGGAACCAAAAAGAAAAGAAAGAAAGAAAAAGAGGAACCTGCTATTTACCGCTAACCATCTATCGATCAGAATCCAAGCAAAACTATCACCAAGTCTTACTTGCCCAAACGTTTCTTAGATTAGGAATTTGGACACTCTTCACCGTCACAAGAAAGCAAGTGCGGAGTCCGCACAACTCGTTCAGCGGCATCTAAATTCAGGATTATACTCGCAACGGCCCCATAAGATATTTCCGGTACTAATAACATTTTGTTTTTCCACCCTTATTCCGTGCTGCAGAGAACGACTGTCGCTAAACCTCTCTGTGAGATGTAGAATTATAGGACCTCTTGAATGGAATGAACAGTAATGGACTGATAGTAAATCGAAAAAATACGAAAGTAATGAGAAGCAGCAGAAAAGAGAATATGAAGATAATTAAAATCGGTATAGTTGATCACCAAATTATGAAAATCTGCTACCTAGGCAGCAAAATAACCCATGATGGATATATCAAGGAGGACATAAAAAGCAGACTAGTACTGGCAAAAAAGGATTCCTGGCCTAGAGAACTTTCTGTCATTAAACATAGACTTTAATATTAGGAAAAATTTTTAAGCTTGTACGTTTGAATCACAGAATTGTATGGTAGTGAATAATGATCTACGGGAGGACCGGAATGTGAAAAAATCTAACTGTTTGAGATGTGGTGCTGTGGAAGTATATTGAAAATTTGCCATACTGCCAAGGAATGAGGAGGTTCTCAGCAGAATTCGCAGAGAAATTTACATGTGGAAAACAGTGATAACAAGAAGAGCCAGAATAACAGGACATTAGGTAGGACATCAGGAAATGAATTCCTTGGTACTCGAGGGAGTGGTACATGGTAGGGGAAGTCAGAGACTGGAATATATCCAACAAATAACTAAGTAAATATAGTAAAAGTGCCACTCTTAAGTGAATTAGTGGTCATGAAAGACCAAAGTCCGATTAAAAAATTTTAAAAAATGTCCTGTGTTACACGCAGCAGTCAACACCGCCATTATTTGATAGCCTTTTTTTTTGTATTTAGGAAAGCAACCTAAAGAATTACTCTCCACTTGTAACATACTACTATTATTTGCTGGATGTATTCCAGTCTATGCATCAAATGGTTCAAATGGCTCTCAGCACTATGGGACTTAAAATTTGTGATCATCAGTCCCCTAGAACTTAGAACTACTTAAACCTAACTAACCTAAGGACGCCACACACATCCATGCCCGAGGCAGTATTCGAACCTGCGACCGTAGCAGTCACGCGGTTCCAGACTGAAGCGCCTAGAGCTGCACGGCCACACCGGCCGGCAATCTATGCATCCATCTACAGTTTTTATCGTCTACATCTTCTTCCTGTACCACGGAAGTTATTCCCTGGTGTCTTAATACATGTGCTAACATCCTATCCTACATTCCTTACCTTATCAGCTCACCCTATCATCATCATTCTTCTGTAATACTATATCTCAAACGTTTCGATTTACTTCTGTTCCGGTTTTGGCAGAGTCCGTGTTTCACTACCATACAATTCAGTGCTCCAAACATACATTCTTAGATCTGTTCCGCAAGTTAAGGTCCATATTTGATATTAGCGGACATCTCTTGGCCAGAAAAGTGCTTTTTGCCACTGCTAGTGTTCTCTTTGTGTACAATTTGCTTCGTTTAACATGGGTTATTTTGCTGCGTAGGTAGTAAAACTCCTTAACTTCATCAACTTCATATTTCCTAATTCTGATGTTAAGATTCTCGCTGTTCTGATTTTCGATATTCTCATTACCATAGTATTTATTCGATTTACTCTCAGTCCATACTCTGTACGCATCAGACTGTTCATTCCGTTCCACAGATCCTGTAATTCTTCTTCACTTTCACTCACGATAGTGACATCATAATCGAATCTTAGCATTGATATCCTTTCACCGTGAATATTAATCCTACTCTTGACGTTTTGTTTTACATCCATCACTGCTTCTTTGATGTATAGTTAACAACGGATGGAAGACTACATACCTGTCTCACACCTTTTTCTATCCTAGCACTCCGTTCTTGGTCTCCAATTCTTATTGTTCCCAATTGGTTCTTTTATGCATTGTGCACAACGCGATCTTCCCTATAGCTTACACCTTTTTTCTCAGAATTTCGAACATCTTATACCATTTGACATGCTCGAACGCTTTTTCCAGATCTAAAATCACTGGAAACGTGTCTTGCTTTCAGAACTGCGTCTCTGGTGCCTTTACCTGATAGCTGTACGGAATATCAGTGAGAGGCTTAAGCTGGATGTGGCAGGCGTGGAGAAACTTAAGTTTTCTCTTCATGGCTGGATTGAAGCGTCAAAGCTAGATGCGGTGTAAGGATACATTACCGCGATGTCTCCAGAGTCCTGCAAATTTTTTGGACAATGGACTTCATTTTGTTTGAAATATATGCTCAATCTTAGCAGAGTAGCGATTTCACAAAAGACTTGAATATGCTACGTGTTACACAATTTCTATTGCAAGCTTGCGGGGGTTGTAGGAGGTCTTTATAGGTTAAATTATGATGAGGAAGTCATTTCTAGAAAATTTACACCTTGGATGAAAAGTTCGGGGAAGAGACACTTTCAAATAACCCGCTTAGCAATAAATTTGGAATCACCACTATGGGTGTTAGAATGGAGGGAGCATAATGGGAGTGATGTATGTGAGTTATTGGTTACAATACAGAATAGTATCCTCAAATAACAATTAATAGTGACATTTACAGTATAGTTCAGATAATCGTTGCACATATACTTACATATTGGTACATACTGTTATAGCTCATATTGATACAGCTTAGTTTTATATGAACTGACTTTATCCGTCTAAGCAATTGGAATAAACACTCTAAGTGTCACCAGTAGATGGATCGAATGTGTAGACGCATTTTTTTCTCTTTTTTAGAATTATGTTCAGTTGGAGTTCCGTTTATATGAAGGTAATAAACGCGAGGAAACGAGGTAGTACGCTCTTGGAAAGTAACTGAAAATGGTCTCAGAGTGCCACGTTCCTTATGACTCACGGGTAAACATAATCACTTGCACCAAGATGGCAACAGTGTTCGACAAATATCAAGGAAATTAAAGATTAGCGACTTTGTCAAGACCATCGGCATCGACATTGACGCTCCTGTGATGATCGTCTTGGGTCAGGAGCCTAGGGAAATGTCAGAACGCCAGAAAAAGTATTTTGAAAAGACCAATAAACGTAATGGATTCAAAACATTCCCTTAACTGACAGCTGAACTCAGCATACCTATGTTGTTACCAGTTAGTGAATAAATAGTGAGACAGCCACTTGCAGAGAACAGCTTCCATGGTTATGTAACAGCAAGGAAAGTGTTGTTGCACTCTGTTGACAAGAAGAAAAGCCTTCAGTGGGCTGCGACACACCAACATTGGAGAGCAGTGGATTGGGTAAGTGTCTTATTCTTTGGCGAATCCAAGTTCGAAATATATGGAACACCGTCAATCCGTACGTCGTTTATACCTGACAGCCTGAATTTCCAGCGCGTGATTCCCGCTGTGAAGCAACGAGGGGGTTCTGCGATGGTAGGAAATAAAGTCGAAGAATTGGTGAAAGTACACGGAAAAATGAACCGAATGATTATCATGCCATTCTTCAGCGACATTTCAAGGTATCTGGTTTGCGTCTAGTCGGGAAAGGGTTTGTCTTGCAGCTAGACAACTACCCAAAACATACACCCTGCATGCGTCAGAACTATAGAGGTCAAGAGGATTTAAAAAAAGAAAAAAATGCAATGACCTCCCCAGTCCCCTGATTATAACCAAATCGAGCTAGTATAGGATGAGTTGGGTAAGAGGATCCGAAAACGGGGAATCGTGAGTGGGACACACCTGTGGGAGGCCCTGCAGCAAGAATGGAGAATAAATGCAAATGAAACTCAGGCAAAACTGACCCATCGCATCCGGAGACTCTGCATGATATTGATTAAAGTAAAGTGCGGCTATTTTGACGAATCTAAAGTTAATAGTGGCATTTAGGCTACCTAAATGTTGTTTCAGCTCATTATGCGATTAAAAATCCGTAAAATGCATTTCGTAATGTATCTCCTTTCCATTGTCCATAATCACTTGGTGTTTCCAAACTTACGGGAATCAGTGTATGTGAGGAAAATGATTTTAAATGGTATTAAATGAACATATCATAATTTTATAGAAAGCAGAGAAAACGTTTCTTTTCGTAACCAAATGAAGCATATGAGAATTATAGGCGGCAGGACCTAGGTATTATGGTTACATTCCCGAATCAGTCATGATTGAAATCATTTCCCACAGCATGGAAGTGCCATTTTGACTTTTAAACTGCTCTTAATACATTTTGAGCCAATTTACATAGCAAAAGACGTTTTGATCCAGTCATGTTTTCGCATAATATAACACTTTTATTTCAATTTTTTTTATTTTATTGCTGAACAGAGCCCATCGCGCAAGAAAATAAAGTTATTGACATGTGGTCCACGGTAGAGCGGCGTGTAACAGTCTTGTGCGTAGTCCTTCTTCTTCCTGCAAATAGTCACAGTCATGGTCCTCACAGCCTACCAGTTTCAGCTGATGTCGCGTCGATGTTCCGTGCCGAAACACACATCTGGAAACCACCAACCACTTTCCAGTTGTCTAGAAATCTTATTTTCATCAGTTTATTCTCACCCAGGTTCTTACCGGCAGTAATTCTCTCGGTGTGTCAATGGAATTTCGACTGCGCTTTCTTGCATAATGCTTTCCAGTTCTTCGTGGTTTTGGAGCTGTAATTTTTATCATATAACGGAGACTGCGGTCTCGTTCAACTTTGTTCGGGACGACGTAAACGTTATCTTTTGCTTTCACTAGGTTGAATGGTGGGGTACTTCTGCAATTTAATCCGCCTTCTCTGTGACTACAACGTGGCTCAAAATTACTTAACTGTGGATCTCGTTTGAAGTACCTAAAACGAAATAAGTCTCTTCATGTCCCCACACCAATAACACATGAGTACAACGACGTCAAAAATTTCGCTGAAAATGATTATTCATAAATTACATTCGTTGCTATTACTTACTGAGCTTTCTTTTCACGCTGTTTTTTAGGTTCCGCAACTCTAACTCTGGTTCTACTCCCTTTCAATCGCTCTCCCGCGGGTAAATAGCCCTCCATAGTGTACATATGTGTACAGTCGTATAATAAACACCAGTAAGTAGTAAGCTGAAAAAAGCGGAAACAGAAAGCAAACGAGCGGGCTAATAACGGAGACTGAGAAGCTTGCCCCGAATATAATAGGTTTTGAAACTTGTTCTGCGGTGTATGTATAATACGACTTGACATGATTCACATTTTTCTACTCTAAATTACTACGGAAAAGAATCCGAAATCTTCCAGTCTGATTTATAGACCATCCCACAATTGGAGTGAAAACGCACCAAAGTGCTTTTTGTCCTCGGCTGCATTTCATACGTTAGGAAACGATTCTCTGCGTGTGAAGTGATAGCAAAAGAGACTGCCAACGGAGCCCTCCTCTCAAATTTTATACCATATCTTCAAACTTATTTTACAATGGTGAGACAAAGCATTATGACCACTTGCTTAATAGTTTGTTGGACTCAGGAACGAATTATATTACTTATTCTGTGCATCACGGATCCGTCAGTTTGTTGGTGTGTTTGTGGTGGTATGTGGCGCTAGATGTCTACGCATAGGTCATGTAACTCGTGTGAATAACGGGCCGCTGATTTGCATACGCGGTGATGGCACCCAACAGCGATCCAGATGAGTTCCTTAGGATTTACACCAGGTGAATGTGATCACCGAGACACCAGCATGTTCACTACAATGCTCCCCAAACCACTGGAGCGGGGTTCTGGCTTTGAGACACAGACAGTTTTAATGCTGAAAAGTGAAATTGCAGTCTGGGAAGACATGAAGCAAGTAGGTATGCAGATGGTTCGCAGCTGTCAGTGAGTCTTCGCTTGTTGCCACAGGTCCCATGAAAGCGCAGGAGAATGTCTCCCAGAGCATGATACTGTTCCCATCAGCCTTCTTCCGTGGCACGATACGCGTTTGGAGCAGCCTTTCTTCTCGATGACGGCGTTTGTGGAGACGACCATGAACCTAGTGTAGCAAAAATGCCGACACGTTCCCATTGATCTAATTTCGAATCCTTTGCCCACCGCAGTCGCAATTGACGATATAGTTGGTTCAACATGTGAACATGGACGTGAGGTCTGCTGCAGAGCTCCACGTTCAACAATGTACGAGAACGGTGTGCTCCAAACACCTGTGTGTGCACCAGGGTTGCGCTCTTTCGCCGGAGATGCCACAGATCTCCATCTATCGTACTTTAAAGAGCAGGGAAACCTCCGAAACCCGTTCTTCGTAAAAGTCGTCGACGTTCAACCATTTAGTGTCCAGTGGTAGTTGTAATATTTCTGGCTTATTCAGCCATCATATTAGGCTCCAGGAAGCTATTCCCAGGCCAGTGGAGATGCAAGAAGCATAGAGATGACGCAATGTGGGATGAGGTACCGGTGACAGATGTTAGATTCGGTACCATTCCCGTGAGAAAGACCGCCTGCATGATGCTGCTGCTCAGTGATTGGCTGCTGTATTCGGCGGTAGGGCCACAAACCGTTAAACTTTATTTGCTATTATTAATTAAACCTGCCATGCAAATTACTTCATTTTCTTGAATAAACATCTCTCAACAGCCAGCTATCAATCAGTCATTTCAAAATTATTAAAATCAAAGTATTACTAAAACAAAAGACTGACGATATTACTGCCGATGCACTTCGGTGGCGTTCGGGTCACGCCCTGCTGGCTTGGCGTGCGAAGTGTCTCGGGCAGTCCGGCTCTCCACTTCTGACCGTTCCAGTAGACAGACATGTTGTCTGTGGTAGGATGTACGAGTATATCATGTTACTTTAGCCAGATATAATGAGTGTGGAAAGATATGTTCAATACGTTGTGATCAAGAATAGTTTCTCGTGTATATAAATCAATAAAAACGCGAGTGGCACCCCAAATGGGTTATAGTTTATTCGTAGCAGCAGTTCCTTGCGAAGTTAATTTCAGCCTCAAGAGAAAGAATCCACGACCTGCGGGCTGTTTTCTGCGCTGGGGACATCATCATCATGAAGACAGCAGGTTAATGAAGTGTACAAGAACTTACGTATTCCACACAGGGCAATGGAAACAACTAGGCACCTCACGTGTACTACATGCACAGTACAAATGTGCTCAGTGACACGTCATCTGCAGTAATGCAGAGGAGGTAAAGAAGGATGAAAGTATTAACACTATCTCACTTTTATTCCTGTTTTCTTTCCGTATAGTTCACTGTTCGTCTACTTCATGTCGGTAGGTACTCGCCGTTTTCGAGATACTCGTTCACAGTCTTTGCGTAGTAATAATCTGTCCATTGACATAGTCCCTTATCTCATTGGATTTCCCAGTTTGCAAACCGTATCTTCACTATGGTGGTCCCTAACCGTCTCTTCTGCGCTTACATATTTTCATTTCTGTGCCACCAGGCTGCATCCAGCCTCGCTGTGGGCAGTGCTCATAATGTTTATTCTTACGAGTGTGTATCCAAACGATACGTTTCCCAAATTGGATTCCTTTTAAATACTTTATCCAGTAAGTGTCCCCTACAACTCCTGGAGGCTTGTAATACGAACTGTGAAACAGCCTGTGGAGAAAAGTTACGATCGTGATCCGCAAGCCCTGCAGAGTTCAGATGGAGCTGGTGTCGTTCCGGCCTGACGCCTGAGTCTGCGCTGTGCTCTGCGGCCACCTGTGACGCCTGGCTGAGTTGCCTGGCTACGTGTCGTCGCCTGGGCGACGCGGACCTGCAGGCAGCGCGCAGCGGTGTGTGCGTGCGTGCGTGTGAGGTGACGGCAGGCGTGAGCGGTGGGGGCGGGTGCCGGTGGGGGCGGAGCTCCGCGGGTCACCGCAAGCCACCCCCGTAATTACGGCGTCTCGCGGCCGCGGCTGCAGCCGGCGCTCGCGACTTGACCGCCCGGCGAGCAACCTGACCTCTAATTACGAGCGACGCAACACGTGTTTACCCGAGCACGCCTTGACGGGCGACGACTGTCACGGCGGTGCTGCTTAGACTGCTGGACGGGTCGTTGTAATCCTTCAACGGAGTTCGTGCCCACCGTTTCATTGATCCACGAGGCACGGCAGAAACGTTTTATGAAATGCTCCACCAGGATCCTCACTTATACAGGTAGGCAGTACAGAATTTGATAATGCGAAGCTGTTGCAAAACAAGTAGGGAGTAGAAATGGGGGCCGAGGGGTTGATAAGAATAGGATTGGGTATCTCATAAAACGGGTGGCAATAGTAAGAGTAAAAAAGGCCGCTTTTCTGCTTTAAGCCCCTAATATTATTGAAATGAATTTGCTACAAAACTCTTTCGACGTTAGCACAATTTTCGCTCAGTGCACTAGAAATCCGAGCAAGAATCGCCATAGCCAAAGCGGCTTTCAACAAGAAGAGGACTCTGCTGGCCAGCAAGTTTAGTTTGGCATGAGTAAAAAACTGATAAAATACTACATTTGGAGCATTGAACTGTATGGAGCAGAGACATGGGCCATGAGAAAGAAGGAGAAAAAATACTTAGAGAGCTTTGAAATGTGGTGCTGGAGGAGAATGGAAACGATCAAGTGGACAGATCGCATAAAAAACGACGATGTACTGCGAAGAGTAGGAGAGAAGAGAAGTATTCTGCGTACAATTCTTCAGAGAAAGGCCAACTTGACTAGACATGTACTTAGACAAGAGGGACTCATTCATCATGTCATCGAAGGGAAACTCAGAGGAAACGCAGGACGAGGAAGAAGAAGAATTCAACATCTGGACGACATGAAAGATGGAAGGAGATAGAACAGACTGAACGAAGAATCTGAAGGCAGGGAACAGTGGAATCCGAAATTCTCCGTACGAAGACATGGACCTGCCACTAGGCAGAATACTACATAATAATAATAACTAGAAAGTATTGCCTACTTAAAATGTAAAATGAAATATAACAGTATGTAATTAACTGCCACAGTTTTATGCCAGTCATGCAGAATACACGTATTCAGACATACGAAAGCAAAAAGTATAGCATTCCTTGGCTTGGGCCTATCATCGTTACGATACCTACCGAGTGGACACTCTGGACATTCCTCTTTCCTGTGCATCTAACTTAAACTGCTGGTAACTTCATTCATTTTTAATGTTATCCAGCATTCCAAGTTGTGTTTATCCTGTAGGTAATTCCTTCGCAGTACATGTTTCAACCAATATATTTCCCCTCACTTTCATCAGTTCCACTTTTTTTTCCTCTGCTGGAGCTAGAAGTGCTAATTCATCTTTCACTCTAGCAATACATCAATTTTCGCATTTTTCTCCTACCATTATTCATAGCAATCCAAGCATTTTTCTCTCTAGGTTTCTTGACTGTCCTTGATTCCTTGTCAAATAATGCAAAAAAGTATTTCAGCAGTGGCTTTCTTCTTCTATCGGTATTCGTTTTGATGACGACAAATGTTTTACCTTTTAAAAGCTTTTTATTTCCTCCACAAAGCTTCCATTTTCTGTCGCTAAACTTCTTAACGGCCTAAGCGATCGCACATCTTCCACCTTATTTCCTATCAAAGATATTTTGGCAGAACTCACATGCTCACCTCTGCAGCTTCGATGTAGTTCTTTCAGTAAAGAATGGTGCTTTACTATCTACATATCCTCCTGCTATTACGCCTCTTGCTTTTTCTAATAATTTAGTCAGCAAGAATGTTGACAAATATGGGTGACGCATCATACCGTTGCATAATTAGACAGAATTATCGTACGTTTCTAACGCTGAGTGTATGATTCGTTGTCACTAATTCAGTTCGATGCTGTTGACTACTGACATACGTTTCGTATAGCTGCACTCTTCGTTCTCGTAAGATACCTCAAACAAAATAACTTCCATGCCACCTAGCAAGGAACAGGCAAGTTATACAGGCACCTGGGTTAATTATTTTATTCATATAGAGCAACTGTAATTGTACATCGAAATCATCAGCAACCAGTTGCGTAAAATAAAATTAATTTCTTAACCGGTTTCAGGCAATTAGAGACGCTCTTCAGAAGATTATAACCATCGCATTATTTGTGAGTGTCATTAACATGATGCATAGAGCACACTGCTGTGGTCGTGCGGTTCATAGCGCCTGTACGAAAATGATTTAGCTGAAACCGGTTAATAAATTAAATCTCCTTTATGCAAATGCTAGCTGATGATTTCCATATAACTTGTGTTACAGTTTGTGGAGATGTGGTAAGGCAAGACCGTATAGATTCACTCGTTGGTAGGATGCTGGGAAAACGCAGTCTGTTAAAGACATTACTTCCAAAACACTTTTCCAAGCCATCCTAGAGGGTTTCTCAAGTGTGTGAAACTAGTGCCAAACAGGACTGACAGGGATATTGAGCGTGTCTGTATCTATATCTACGTCACTACTCTCCAGTTCACGCTCTAAGTGTTTGGCAGAGAATTCGTATAACCACTTTCAACCTATTTCTCAACAGTTCCAAACTCAAATAGAACGCGGGAAAATGAACTACCAAATCATCTTTTAAATCTTACTGCGTTGACTCTGAATTCTTTCTTTTTATTACAGTCACAATTTTTCCCATGGGTGAGAGTCGACCTATTTTTTTAGCAATCGGAGGACAAAATTTGGTGATTTTAATTTATGTTTATGAATCGTCTCAACTAAAACTGCCGTTGTTTTAATGATTGCCACCACATATCCGTGACACTCTCGCCATTTCGTGGTCGCACAAAACAAATTGCCTTCACTGAGCTTTTTCGTTGTCCTTCATCAATCCAATCTTAGAAGGACCACATAACCCGTGGCAATAACCAAAAACAGGACGGACAAGCGTAGCGTTGGCTGTCTGTTTGCCAGACTTGTTGCAATTCTGCCACCGCCCCTACCGCAGTGGTAACACCGGTTCCCATCACCGAAGTTAAGCGCTGTCGGGCTGGGCTAGCACTTGGATGGGTGACCATCTGGTCTGCCGAGCGTTGTTGGCAAGCAGGGTGCACTCACTCCTTGTGAGGCATAACTGGGGAGCTACTTGATTGAGAAGTAGCGGCTCCGGTCTCGGAAACTGGCATACGGCCGGGAGAGCGGTGTGCTGACCACATGCCCCTCGATGTCCGCATCCAATGACGCATATGGGCTGAGGATGACACGGCGGCCGGTCTGTTCCATTGACCTTCACGGACTGTTCGGGAGGAATTTAGTTTCTAACACATTTTAAGTTTCCTGCCGATTAAATGTAGTCTTTCATTTGCCTTTCCTAAAAAAAATTTATGTGATTTTTAGCCTTAAGTTGTTTGTAACTGTCATCCCTAGGTACTAAGGGCGTTCAACGAGTCATGCTACACTTTAAAAAAAAAAACAGGTTAGTTTTATTCAAGATTCCAGAACACTATATTATTCCCCATTCTTCTTGTTAAAAAATCCTGTTTTTCAACATAATCCCCTTCAGTACGACGGGCCTACGCCAATTTACTTGGAGAGCCTGTATACCCAGATGGTACCACTAAACTGGTCACGTCGGAGCCAACTTCTTGATGCATCAATGATCTCTCCACCATCCAGTGCATCCTTCATTTGGGCAGACAGATGGAAGTAGAAAGGTGCTAGGTACAGGCGGTAGGGTGATGGAGGAAGAGCAGTTCAGTGATGTTTCTCGAGCCCCTCTCGGATGCGCAGACTTGTAAGAGGTATTGCGTTGTCAAGGAGAAGGAGACGTTCATTTATACACTCCTGGAAATGGAAAAAAGAACACATTGACACCGGTGTGTCAGACCCACCATACTTGCTCCGGACACTGCAAGAGGGCTGTACAAGCAATGATCACACGCACGGCACAGCGGACACACCAGGAACCGCGGTGTTGGCCGTCGAATGGCGCTAGCTGCGCAGCATTTGGGCACCGCCGCCGTCAGTGTCAGCCAGTTTGCCGTGGCATACGGAGCTCCATCGCAGTCTTTAACACTGGTAGCATGCCGCGACAGCGTGGACGTGAACCGTATGTGCAGTTGACGGACTTTGAGCGAGGGCGTATAGTGGGCATGCGGGAGGCCGGGTGGACGTACCGCCGAATTGCTCAACACGTGGGGCGTGAGGTCTCCACAGTACATCGATGTTGTCGCCAGTGGTCTGCGGAAGGTGCACGTGCCCGTCGACCTGGGACCGGACCGCAGCGACGCACGGATGCACGCCAAGACCGTAGGATCCTACGCAGTGCCGTAGGGGACCGCACCGCCACTTCCCAGCAAATTAGGGACACTGTTGCTCCTGGGGTATCGGCGAGGACCATTCGCAACCGTCTCCATGAAGCTGGGCTACGGTCCCGCACACCGTTAGGCCGTCTTCCGCTCACGCCCCGACATCGTGCAGCCCGCCTCCAGTGGTGTCGCGACAGGCGTGAATGGAGGGACGAATGGAGACGTGTCGTCTTCAGCGATGAGAGTCGCTTCTGCCTTGCTGCCAATGATGGTCGTATGCGTGTTTGGCGCTGTGCAGGTGAGCGCCACAATCAGGACTGCATACGACCGAGGCACACAGGGCCAACACTCGGCATCATGGTGTGGGGAGCGATCTCCTACACTGGCCGTACACCACTGGTGATCGTCGAGGGGACACTGAATAGTGCACGGTACATCCAAACCGTCATCGAACCCATCGTTCTACCATTCCTAGACCGGCAAGGGAACTTGCTGTTCCAACAGGACAATGCACGTCCGCATGTATCCCGTGCCACCCAACGTGCTCTAGAAGGTGTAAGTCAACTACCCTGGCCAGCAAGATCTCCGGATCTGTCCCCCATTGAGCATGTTTGGGACTGGATGAAGCGTCGTCTCACGCGGTCTGCACGTCCAGCACGAACGCTGGTCCAACTGAGGCGCCAGGTGGAAATGGCATGGCAAGCCGTTCCACAGGACTACATCCAGCATCTCTACGATCGTCTCCATGGGAGAATAGCAGCCTGCATTGCTGCGAAAGGTGGATATACACTGTACTATTGCCGACATTGTGCATGCTCTGTTGCCTGTGTCTATGTGCCTGTGGTTCTGTCAGTGTGATCATGTGATGTATCTGACCCCAGGAATGTGTCAATAAAGTTTCCCCTTCCTGGGACAATGAATTCACGGTGTTCTTATTTCAATTTCCAGTAGTGTATTTTTGTGGCTATGAAGAAGCTGAAGTTGTTTATGTTATTTCCTGGCTTGGCTCTGAGCACTATGGGACTCAACTGCTGAGGTCATTAGTCCCCTAGAACTTAGAACTAGTTAAACCTAACTAACCTAAGGACATCACAAACATCCATGCCCGAGGCAGGATTCGAACCCGCGACCGTAGCGGTCTTGCGGTTCCAGACTGCAGCGCCTTTAACCGCACGGCCACTTCGGCCGGCGTTATTTCCTGAGAGGAACACAGTATACCTCAGAGTTGATGGTGGGATCGTGAGGGAGGATATCAAAGAGAATAGCCCCTTCAGCCTTCAGAGTATTAGGAGTCCATCGCCGTAGGTTTACCGGCAGATGGTGCAACTATGAACTTTTTCTTCAGAGAAGAGGCGGTGCGGCGCTACTCCGTTAATTGCCGTTTTGCTTCCTGTTCGAGGTTATAGGCCCACGTTTTATCTCCTGTGTCTGTGACCATGTTGATCAAAAATTTGTCTCTTTCAGCCTTGTAACGCTTAAGCAGTTTCACACAGATGGTGTTTCGTTGTTCATTACGGTCTTCTAGGTGGCTATGAAGCCAAAGGGCACACACTTTTGAGAAACAGAACTGGTGGACAAGTGTGTTGTCACTACCAACAGTGACATCAAATTGGCAGAGCAGTAGACTGATGCGTCGATCATCTCACGTTTCAGCAATGAAGGAGTCACAGTTGTATGCCGAAGGCCGGCACGAGGGAGATCTGACAGCGACCTTATTGTGATGAAGACAGACGCCACGCCCAACGACTCACAGCACTTTTCTTCACTGACAAGTCTCCGTAGACATTCTGCAAGCACTTTTGTATACCTGCAGTATTCTGGTTTTCCGCGAAAAGAAACTCAATGACAGCTCTCTGCCTGAAATGCATCTCCTATCGGAACTTCGTGGAACTATATGGGTGGGAATATTCAACGCTCTGCCACAAAGAATTCCGCATTTTTCAACCGGAACTGAAGGAAACAAATCTGTTGCACTGTGTACTGAACGCCCCTCGTATTTTGATATATTGACAGACTTATAAGTTCAAAAATGGCTCTGAGTACTATGGGACTCAACATCTTAGGTCATAAGTCCCCTAGAACTTAGAACTACTTAAACCTAACTAACCTAAGGACATCACACACACCCATGCCCGAGGCAGGATTCGAACCTGCGACCGTAGCAGTCCCGCGGTTTCGGACTGCAGCGCCAGAACCGCTAGACCACCGCGGCCGGCACTTATAAGTTAATGGGATTTATAGTGTGACCGAAATGTAATGGAATTTAATATTCATGTGGATGGCCTCACATCCTGTATTGTTCGGGATCAAAAGATGCCTTTTGCGCCATATAGACATCTTATCTACTTAATTTTGCAATTTGTTTTGATCTTCTGTTTTCACTAGGCGGTAAACGAAAGCACATGTACAAACTATCCAGGAGCGCTACTCGGATTGTTTCCTACATCGTTTATTTAGATTAAGAGCAGTAGACTTCCCAGAGCAGCCCGAAGAGCCGCGCGCGTTAGCACGGCACTTCCAAGATACAGGGAGGCGCGCCGACAAGAGCCAGCGCATCAGACAGCCCGGAGGTTTTTGTAGGCAGTTTTCCACATTCGACCAGTTGCGTACTCGCCTTGTACCTGTGTCCTGCCTCAGTTACACAATTCGTAAATATTTAGGAAACCACACGGTCTGCCTCGAGGTCTGGAGTGGGACAGTGGTGGAGGGGGTGGGGGTGGAGTGTGTGCGGAGTGGGGGCAAGAGGCACTGCATCTAGTCGTCCTGTACCACCAGTACTGCCAAAGCCAATAACTAATTGGGCCTATAACACTTCCTTGGATTACCCCAACTAGAACTCGGTGATACTGGATGACTTGCTATGATTAAGATATGTCATCTTTTGTTTACAGGAAATCATGAATGCAGTCGCACAGCTGAAACAAAACTCTATAGGCATGCAGTTTTCATTAGAATGAGCTTATGAAGAACAGACTCAAAAATGTTCCGCAAATCTAGAAATACGGAATCCCCGTTAATGACACTTCTTAATTCCTACGAATAAAGAGCCCCTTGTGCTTCGTATTGAAGATTCCGTGCTGATTGTATAACCATAGATCGTTATCTGCCAGGTACTTCATGATGTCGGAACACAGTATGTGTTCCGAATTCCTATTACAAATTATTTGGGTCTGTAATTATCGAATTTCTTCTAATTCGTTTCTTTGTACGTAACACTGCAATTTTCCAGTCCTTAGGTTCGGATACTCTGTCGAGCCAATGGCTGTATACGAGTGTTAAGAAAAGGAGCTATGTTATTTGTCTACTGCGAAAGATATATAACTATTATGCAAAATGGTCAACAAGAGTTGCCCCTACATCCAAATTACTCATATCGGCAGCTTATTGCCTATGCGTGATTCAAATTCTGCAATAGTTACTATATCTTCCTCGGCGAAAGAATTTCAGATATATATCTGTGCTTCAGTGACGCTGTCACCATTAACATTACAATAGCTTTCAAATAGTGCGATTGTTGACTACGTTTCTCTACTGGCGGGCTTTAAATAATACCATAAGCTATTTGGATATTCTGCCAGGTTTAAGAGAGCGTTTCGTCATGAGAACTATTAAAAGCATCTATAACTGAATTCCGCGTGTACAAAGAAAAGCAGCACGAGTTCTCACTGGTTTGTCTCATCCACTTGCCAGCATCACGGAAATGCTGGAAAAACTGAACTAGAAAAGTCATAAAGATGACGCTAGCTATCCCGCGAAATACTGAAGTTTCAAGTGTGCAATATAGGAATATACTAATCCCTAAGTACTGTCGCCCCAGAAACCGCAAAGACAAGATAAGACCTTTTACGCCTGACGCAGATGAGTCTGAGCAGTGATTCCTCCCGCACTCCATGCGTGAATGGAACGTGAAGGAGCCATAATATCTTCTGCCATGCGTTTCCCCTTATTTTGCAGAGAATAGATGTATCTGTAGAATACGTCTGAATACGTTTCTGTATTCGGGGTGGAAAAAATCTAGATACAAAAAATTTTAGAGGAGTTATGTGAGAAAAGACAAACACTTTTTTAATGACAAGAATGCCACAAATGCACCCGAAAGAAGTCAATAAAGATTTTGACGCTAGTGATGTTCATAGAGAATGTTCAGCAACGTGTGACCAATATATTGGTATAATGATGTAGCTGATAGTCTCGTCCGTTTACATTAATGCACAACTGGCTTCTACGTGCTAATGATTGTCTAAGACGCTCAATACGTCTGCATCTACATAGATACTCCGTAAGCCACCGTAAGGTGCGTGGCGGAAGGTACTCCGTACCAATACTTGTCATTTCCTAACCAGATGTTTCTCGAATAATGCTGCAGTGTCAGCCAAATGTATAAGCAGCTCCTAAGCAATGTCAATTGACGTCTGGTACATCAAACTCTTCATCTATAACCCCCCCACCCCGTCCACAGCTCGTGGTCGTGCGGTAGCGTTTTCGCTTCCCGCGCCCGGGTTCCCGGTTTCGATTCCCGGCGGGGTCTCTGCGTCGTGATAACTGGGTGTTGTGTGATGTCCTTAGGTTAGTAAGGTTTAAGTAGTACTAAGTTCTAGGGGACTGATGACCATATATGTTAAGTCCCATAGTGCTCAGAGCCATTTGAACCATTTTTTGACCCCCCCTCCTCCTGGGAAAGGAATACTCGTACATAGGTCAGCACACATGCTGGTGATTACCGTCTCTGAACACCACTAACTTCGAAACATTTAGGACCCTCTGCAGGCAATGGTGCACCTGAGTCATTATCGTCACATGAAAATTGTGTTTCTTTTCATTTCCGCTAATTGCTCTACAGTTTTGTACACGTATGTTTTTTTTCTCTTTATTTGGACACACGATGTGGTCATCAAGTTACTCATTCATAAACGTATAACAGGTGCCTCTCCGAATTTCACCTGAATTTCAGTGCCACACTCTCACAGAAGAATTCCAGTTTCATTTTTCCTCACGCGGTACGGCAGTGGAAAACAAGGCACGCATTTTTGTCAGTACAGAAGCAGTGACAGCAGGACAGGTGGATCAGGAGAGCTCCGTGACTTGGAACGTGGACTGGTCAATGGATGTGAAACGAGTATCAAGTCCATCTGGGCATGTCAGCATTTTATAAAGCTGCTCAAGTGAACTGTCGGTGAAGTGACTGCAACGGGGAAACGCGAGGGAACAACTACAGCTAAACCAATATTAGGTAGACCTGAAGTACTGGCGGACAGGGACCGTCGAGGTTTGCGTAGGTGTCGTGAAATATCGCATGAAGTTGGCGGAGGGGAATCACTCGTGAGAATTTGTTGCTGTAAGCGGGCCTTTTCCGCCTGTGTCCCTTGCAGCACAAGAGAAAACTCTAAAGCCGGAAGTATATGAACATAATTTACAGCAATGTGTACTGCGTCCAGTAGAAGAGCAGTTTGGAGACAATGATTACATCAGCATGACAATGAGTCCTTTCACATACGTAGCAGCTTCTGTGAGGCAACGGTTTGTGGACAACGTTGGGCCTGCCCAGATTCCTTACCCGAAACAAATGGACCACCTTTGGTATGCATTAAACGTATTCGAATGTGGACAACCAACAGCTGTACAATGGACTGGCGACAATGAAAATTTATGCCGAACCGGGACTCGAACCCGGATTTCCTGTTTATCGCGAGCGGTCACCCTATCATTGTTTTTTTCGGCGCCAGATTAGTTTTTATTTCCCTACTTAAAGAAGTATCAAGAACTTTACAGAAATAAGAAATATAAAACAAAATTAATGGGAGGTGTGTGGATTTGATCTTTGTTTTTCTATTTTTTTAATGTCTTAGATAATGGCAAAGCAAATAATCTCTGGTATTCTAAGATAAATGACGGCCTGCTTCATAAAATTAAAAAGTATATTTTGAAAAAGTAAGTATACTTTTTCGATATCACGTTTTTCTCAGATCATGTATCATACTAATTTACTTATTTATTTATTTTTTATATTTGTTGAGATCACATAGGACGTCCTCCAGGCGACAAAGAATGATGTGTAATTACCATCGATAACAAACAAAATAAAAAGAGAATTATAGAAATGAGAGAAAACGCCCTCCTAGCAGGACAGACAAAAAGGCATCCGCCTTCCGCCAACTTGTGGGTAGACGCACACTGAATCCCAAGGCAGTCAGGCATGTCCCAGGCAGATCTTCATGAAGGATACTGCATTTTTCCGGTACATTGGACCGAGTCCTGGTATCACAGAATCCCACTGTAAACACCTTCTCATACCTGGGACACCCGAGCTGCAGGGAGGTATCGAAGAAGGCACTATCCAAAAAGTTGACATAGTACTGACGGTATCGCGGGTGGTGCACGAGAAAAGTAAATCGATCTAGCAGGAACGAGAGACCTTTTATCCATATCACAGCGTTGGCCTTCGTACGTGGGAAATATGTCTCATCTGGGAAAGGTAGAGTTTCCTGTGTGATCGCATGGAGAGCCGTGCATAGAAGAAAGGCAAGGATCTTCTGAATCAGCTGCCACACCTCGGCAGAAGATACACACACCAGTCGATGGTCGTCTGTATCAAGCGTGTGACAACGAGGACACAGCGGCGAATCTGTGAGTTTTATGGCATGTAGGTGAAGTTGCGTCATGTATTTTTTATTAACGACCAGATACCAGGTCGGACGAGCGCTCGTGTCGAGCAGGACACGGTGCACAAAAATGGTTCAAATGGCTCTGAGCGCTATGGGACTTAACATCGGAGGTCATCAGTCCCCTAGAACTTAGAACTACTTAAACCTAACTAACCTAAGGACATCACACACATCCATGCCCGAGGCAGGATTCGAACCTGCGACCGTAGCAGTCGCACGGTTCCGGACTGCGCGCCTAGAACCGCGAGACCACCGCGGCCGGCGAAGAAATATGGGCTACTGCAACGGGTGCCACTCGAGAAGGAGGGGCCAGTTCATCAATCAGGCTTCCCGTTAATCGGGTTCGGCGGCGGGTCCACGATTCAACCATTGTACTTACATAGAGGGCAGCTGCTCTCGCTTGAACGTTGACAAGGCCGTGCCCGCCATCTTGAGGAGGAAGTGTCAGCATGTCTATGCGGACTTTGAAGATAAGACCCGCGTAGCCGAACGCCGCCTGAAGTCTGTATGCCATTGACTTTGGCATCGGTAAAATCTGTGCTAAATGGGGTAGTCACGAGACTAGATAAGTTTTAACAAAATGCAACTTTTGTAACATGTCCAATGCTCTCACGTTCGTGCGGATAGCTTGAAGAAGGCGCTTATAGTTAAAAAGAGATCGTGCGCTGTATATCACGCGTGAAGATGATAACCACACATTTGAGCTTGTCTACTAATGGCAATGGAGCCACACTCTTTGCTGGAAGACCTCTACCGACGGACATTGCACTAGATTTCGTCAGGTTCACACGGTTGCATGCAGCAGTCCTGTCCTGATTGATCCATGGCAGTGTCTCTCGCACTTAATACTCCGATAGAACCAACAACACCACGTCATCTGCACAGGCGCGGCAGATGAAAGCATACCCCTCATTGTTATCCCTGTCTGCCGGCTCCTCAGACCGTGTAACAGTGGCTCAAGGGCGATAGCGAAAGCAGTATCGACAGCGGACATCCTTGACGGACCGACCGCATGACATTAATAGGGCCAGCCACACGGCCATTGACCAGCACTCGCGACGTGGCACAACGGAGGAGCCGCAAGACGATGTGTATAAACCTGTGGGGAAAGGCCATCCGTCGGATTACGTTTTCAGGAAAGTCATGACTCACTCTATCAAAGATGTGGTCGAAGTCCACTGTATCTAAGACACCGCGACTGCGGATGTGCCCAGGGCTATGACGTCACGGTAATCGCTGCGTGCCGTCTGAATGGTACTGGCACCAAGAAATCACGTTTGATCCAGAGAAATGACTTCACGGATGACGCGCCGAAGGCGAGCGGCTAGAATCTGGGTAAAAATCTTGAAGTCACAATTTAACATGGTCAGCGGTCGATAATGTCCAACTCCCAGATCTCCCGATGGCTTGGGGTCCGGGATAATCAAGTCTTCTACGGATTCGGGTAGGATGAAAAAGTCAGGGTTCATCAGTTCTTCATACATAGCAGTCCAGCACGAGCCCATGACGAAGTGGAATGTGCGGTAAAACTCCAGCGGAAACCCTCTGGGACCTGGGGCTTTCTTTGTCTCACCCTTACGAAGAGCATCAGCGACTTCACCAGAAGTAATTGCACTGTGAGAATCTCCGCAGCAGCCTCGTCAAGGGTAATTGTCAAGGAACGGAGGACATCAGTCATTACCTCCATGTTCTGATCCTCTGCTGCGTAGAACTGGTTGCAGTGATCCACAAAGGCTTTTAAGATGTCACAAAATGGTTCAAATGGCTCTGAGCACTATGGGACTCAATTGCTGAGGTCATTAGTCCCCTAGAACTTAGAACTAGTTAAACCTAACTAACCTAAGGACATCACAAACATCCATGCCCGAGGCAGGATTCGAACCTGCAACCGTAGCGGTCTTGCGGTTCCAGACTGCAGCGCCTTTAACCGCACGGCCACTTCGGCCGGCTCTAAGATGTCATTCTGAGACGTCGATCGACAACCATCTGGCATGTCGAGGGCGATGACGAACTTTCTCCGACACCGCTGCTTTCCTCGGATAATATGATGCATGGATGGGGGCTCTCCTAGTACACAATCGTGAGATCTTGCTCGTACTATTGTGGCTTCAAGACGGTGAGGCACAAGAGAAATTATCTTCGCCTTAATCCATTGAATTTCAATCTGCCGTGGAACAGAGGTGGCATGGATTGAGAGTTCCCGGAGAATTGTGAAATAGTATTTCATGGTATGTCGTTGCCACTGCATTTTGTCGCCACCGTAATTCATCATCAAACGACGTAAAGCAGGCTTGGTGCAGTCGAGTCGCCACAGGATACGCTGTAAGGCGTCTCACACAGTTGTTCCACGTCGTTTCTACTACCTGCCTGCATTCCGGATCCTTGAGATGGGCGACGTTCAGCTTCCACTGACCTCGACCGCGACACACCTTCTACCTCTGGAACGAAACAGTGCAAATGTAGGCGAAATGGTCGGAGAAGGCGGTAGGGCATAGCTCAGCGTCAAGCGTGGCAGTTACTATTCCGTGGGAAACGTAGACACGGTTAAGACGACTTGCTAAATGCATGGTGAAGTACGTATATCCAGGTCGATCACCATGCACACGGTCCCAGGTATCGTTGAGATTCACTTCTTAAACGAGCAGCTGCCATGTGGTGAAATAGGGATGTTGGTCCTTCTGGGATAACACACAATTGAAGTCGTCGCCAAGAACAATAAGGTCGCAATGGCCTACAAACAAAACATTGACGTTTTCGGAATAGAATCGCAACCGTTCGCGTCGCTTGGCCGTGCCCGAGGGAGCGTAAACATTCATGATTCGGACACCGTGGAAACTCACAGCAAGACCACTAGCCGATGGTAGGTAAATCACGTCGTCTACCTCAATGCCTTCTTGTAAAAGAATGACTGTCCCACTGCCACCGTCAGCACACGGCGTGAGTTAGGAAACGTAGTCATAGATCTTAAGAAACGTTGTCAGGCGAACTTCCAGCAGAAGTCCAACATCGAGGTCCGACGCCCTCAGCATTTCATGGAGCAATTGTACTTTGACAGGGGTGCCAGTGATTTTGACAATGATGGAGCCAAACCTGTAAGCTTGTCGTGGAATTGGGACTCCTGGGACGCTCATGGAGGCACGAAGAGCAGCAGTGAACAGGAACGTTCTCCCAGTAGGTTACACATCTCCATCTAGTAACCCTGTCGATTAGCAGTCGTGGGTTGGAGCAGCAGCATTTGCTGCTGCCTCAACGGTGGGTGTTTCGTTGTCTACATCGCTAGACGACGCAAAGGTGCGTGGATGGTTTGCATCCAGTGGAGTACCTGTGGAGTCCGAAGGCGGCGTCACGACGGCGGTGGAAGAGAGGTGCTGGCTCAGTTGCTGTTTAACGTTCATAGGTACAGCGCCTGGTGCATGCAAAGATTATTTGTACCTCCGACGGGGTGCAGACTAGTGCTTCCACAACGGAATCGTCCATCGGGGGAACAGCTTGATAGTTTGTGATCCTCATCGTGTGCGTCCTGCAGGTGTCAGACGGGGCGACCCACCATTTCCGACGTCTCTTCGGCGACCGTAGTTTGCGCACGTGATCTTTAGTGTCCGAAGACTTCTGGGGATCCGGGTGGTCAGGCACAAAAACATCGGTAGGCACAGCGATGGAGTCAAGGGCTATCCCTTACCCTAGAGATTGCTCACCACGGCACATGTCCGGAGGAGGAGGCAAGCGCGTCGGTCTGTCCGCAACAGCCTTACGCATTACCGGAGACGTCAATGTGGCAGTAGTAGAAGCCAGTGGTGATCACGGTCGGGGGTCGTTATGGAGTATTTCGACTATCGTCAGCGTTAGCGTCGTCGGAGCAGTCGTGGCAGGCAGGTCTCCAGGCGGTAACAGTGTAATTCTCCGTATGAGACAGCTGGAACGGAGGTTTCCTTCTTTGACACATCCCGAGCATGTCTCCGGCTCGCCATAACAAATTATAATTGCACTGCAGTCATCATCAATACATATGTAGGACAGCACATGTTTAGTTTGGTCTCTGCGGATCTCCCATACTCCATTCAGAACCGCGTATGTAGTGAACCGAACACACTTTTCAGCTGTATGACTAATCACCTTTCCATATGGGCCATATGTACCTCTGAAGGTACCTCGGAAAGGGAGTTCAAATACACGTATTGTCCACAGTCCAAATCCCGCATGTTCCACAGTTACGTCACCGATGTGTCCATCAGATTGACGGAACTTAAGACCACTTCGAGTTGCACTTAGAATTTTGTCACATATGTCTTCGTTAACCAATTTCACGTAATCCACACTGCTCACTATAGACGAGTCGATGTCAACAAGATCGTTGCAATCAATCTTGACTGCATCTCTGATAAACTATTCGATTTCAAGAGCTTTGGTCAGGCGTATTCAGGTGCAATGCTAATCTTCAGTGTCGATTTTATGTGGGCATGAGGCATGCCCTTGTGAAGGAGATGTATCGCGCTAAGACGGCAGAATCACGTAAACAACTGCGCGAGCGAGCTGCGCGGCGGGCGAGGACGTCAACTAGACGTCCGTGCCGCTAGCGTGGCCTAAGGCGACTACCATTCGTCTATCCGTGTACGGCTCACAACCAGATCCACACTTCCACATGTCGACATCCATGTGTCTAAAGCCTTTACTCGTACACCCATTATGTATATTCCCTTACAGACATTTAACTTGGCAGTCGCTTGCCCGGTTGTTGTTGTTGTGGTCTTCAGTCCTGAGACTGGTTTGATGCAGCTCTCCATGCTACTCTATCCTGTGCAAGTTTTCTCATCTCCCAGTACCTACTGCAACCTACATCCTTCTGAATCTGCTTAGTGTATTCATCTCTGGGTCTCCCCCTACGATTTTTACCCTCCACGCTGCCCTCCAGTACTAAATTGGTGATCCCTTGATGCCTCAGAACATGTCCTACCAACCGATCCCTTCTTCTACTCAAGTTGTGCCACAAAGTTCTCTTCTCCCCAATCCTATTCAATACTTCCTCATTAGTTATGTGATCTACACATCTAATCTTCAGCATTCTTCTGTACACCACATTTCGAAAGCTTCTATTCTCTTCTTGTCCAAACTGGTTATCGTCCATGTTTCACTTCCATACATGGCTACACTCCATACAAATACTTTCAGAAACGACTTCCTGACACTTAAATCTATACTCGATGTTAACAAATTTCTCTTCTTCAGAAACGCTTTCCTTGCCATTGCCAGTCTACATTTTATATCCTCTCTACTTCGACCATCATCAGTTATTTTGCTCCCCAAATAGCAAAACTCCTTTACTACTTTAAGTGTTTCATTTCCTAATCTAATACCCTCAACATCGCCCAACTTAATTCGACTACATTCCATTATCCTCGTTTTGCTTTTGTTGATGTTCATCTTATATCGTCCTTTCAAGACAATGTCCATTCCGTTCAACTGCTCTTCCAAGTCCTTTGCTGTCTCTGACAGAATTACAATGTCATCGGCGAACCTCAACGTTTTTATTTCTTCTCCATGGATTTTAATACCTAGTCCGAATTTTTCTTTTGTTTCCTTTACTGCTTGCTCAATATACAGATTAAACAACATCGGGGAGAGGCTACAACCCTGTCTTACTCCCTTCCCAACCACTGCCTCCCTTTGATGTCCCTCGACTCTTATAACTACCATCTGGTTTCTGTACAAATTGTAAATTGCCTTTCGCTCCCTGTATTTTACCCCTGCCACCTTTAGAATTTGAAAGAGAGTATTCCAGTCAACATTGTCAAAAGCTTTCTCAAAGTCTACAAATGCTAGAAACGTAGGTTTGCCTTTCCTTAATCTTTCTTCTAAGATAAGTCGTAAGGTCAGTATTGCCTCACGTGTTCCAGTATTTCTACGGAATCCAAACTGATTTTCCCCGAGGTCGGCTTCTACTAGTTTTTCCATTCGTCTGTAAAGAATTCGTGTTAGTATTTTGCAGCTGTGGCTTATTAAACTGATAGTTCGGTAATTTTCACATCTGTCAACACCTGTTTTCTTTGGCATTGGAATTATTATATTCTTCTTGAAGTCTGTGGGTATTTCGCCTGTTTCATACATCTTGCTCATCACATGGTAGAGTTTTGTCAGGACTGGCTCTCCCAAGGCCGTCAGTAGTTCCAATGGAATGTTGTCTACTCCGGGGGCCTTGTTTCTACTCAGGTCTCTCAGTGCTCTGTCAAACTCTTCACGCAGTATCGTATCTCCCATTTCATCTTCATCTACATCCTCTTCCATTTCCATAATATTGTCCTCAAGTGCATCGCCCTTGTATAGACCCTCTATATACTCCTTCCACCTTTCTGCTTTCCCTTCTTTGCTTAGAACTGGGTTTCCATCTGAGCTCTTGATGTTCATACAAGTGGTTCTCTTACCTTCAAATGTCTCTTTAATTTTCCTGTAGGCAGTATCTATCTTTGCCCGGTGTCGACGGATAAATACGATATGGCAGTGTGTGTTATTCCAAATTATAATGCAATGTCTCTTTGGACGTGCATGCATTTTCAAAAGAACATTACATCGTAATTCCGAGTAACAGACGGACTTCAAAGTTGTATCGCATCGTATCCTTTTGTATGAATTAGAACAAAGGCTGTAGCTCCAGTGTTGAACATCACTACCTGCTCTGGTTTCGGCTCTTAAGGAAGAATGGACTACTAATCCTCCATAGACACATCACTAAAAATGTTCCCAGCAGAGTTGAAAGCGACATAAAGGCAAAGGGGACACTCCATATTAATGTCTACTAATAGGTGTCTGTATGCATTGGATCTGTTTGTGTGCCTGGTTTTTGACCCTGGTGTTTGCATCTCGCTGGATATCTCATGTCAGACCAGTCCTGGGTTTTATTCAAGGAGTTGCAGTATTGCAAAGTGTTCATTCTTTGCGTAACTACGGGCAACCAGAAAATTGTATTACGCACACAACTATCAGCCTCTGAGGGCTTTGCGTTTTTGATGAAACGCGAGGGAACGGAAGCTCCATGACACCAATACAACTAAGCGTCCGTCGATATTACGGCTGCAAAATGACGGATGCAGATGCATGGTGGGACTCAGACGCCGCATACCGCTTAAGGAGTTGGTAGATAGGGACATATTCTGTGCACACCACAATTCTCATTCCAAGAACTGTGAATGAAGCCGAGAATGCTATTAGCATCAGAGGATGACCTAATGATACGAATGAACACTGTAAATGATATTTTGTTACACTTACTCTAGAGGTGCATCAGCCTCTACGACGTACATACTACAGCGAAATTGGAATCTTTCATGCCGTGAGGGCGCGTCGCGGGTTCTTCCACGATTGCTCAGTCGGTAGTAGTGTTGTGTATCGAGCTAGTGTTTTGGACTCAAATCACTGTCCGGCACTGACTTTTAATAAAAAAAATGGTTCAAATGACTCTGAGCACTATGGGACTTAACTTCTGAGGTCATCAGTCCCGTATAACTTACAAGGGAACCTCCCCATCGCACCCCCCTCAGATTTAGTTATAAGTTGGCACAGTGGATAGGCCTTGAAAAGTTGAACACAGATCAATCGAGAAAACGGGAAGACGTTTTGTGGAACGATGAAAAAAATAAGCAAAATATACAAACTGAATAGTCCATGCGCAAGATACGCCACATCAAGGAGAGTGTGAGCTCACGAGCGCTGTGGTCCCGTGGTTAGGGTGAGCAGCTGCGGAACGAGAGGTTCTTGGTTCAAGTCTTCCCTCGACCGAAAAGTTTAATTTTTTATTTTCAGACAATTATTATCTGTTCGTCCGTCCGTCCGTCTTATGCGAGGTAACTGCGCCATACTATGGGGACGCTACACCTAAACAAACATCGAAACACACCACGTCAGTCGACAACCCCGCACGGAAGAGAGTGTTCCTGCTAATGAGGCTCCCTGGCTGGCTGTTGACTGTTCGCTACTTTGGACGAGAGTGCATTAAATATGTGAGATGTATTCCGTGGGCAATATGAATCCAACAAATATAGCTCGCGACTTCAATAACAATCGCACGATTTTGCGGTGCGGTCGAAAAACACAAACACTAAACTTATTACAGTGAACAGAGACGTCAATGAACGAACGGACAGATCATAACTTTGTAAAAATAAAAAACGTAAACTTTTCACTCGAGGGAATACTTGAACCTAGGACCTCTCGCTCCGCAGCTGCTCACGCTAACCACGGGACCACGGCGCTCCTTGGCTCACGTTTTCCTTGATGTTGCCTATCGTGTGCACGGACTACTCAGTTTGTATATTTTGCTTATTTTTTCATAGTTCCACACAACTTCTTCCTGTTTTCTCGATTGATCTGTGTTCAGTTTTTCAAGACGTATCCACTGTGCCAACTTATAACTAAATCTGAGGGGGTTGCGATGGGGAGGTTCCCTTGTTAGAACTACTTAAACCTAACTAACCTAAGGACATCACACACATCCATGCCCGTGGCAGGATTTGAACCTGCGACCGTAGCGGTCTCGTGGTTCCAGACTGAAGCGCCTAGAACCGCTCTGCCACCTCGGCCGGCGACTTTTAATCAGGCAGGATTTTTGTAAACAGTGAACATTCTGTACCAGAGATGTATAATTAGAGTTGCCCTCCACCAGAAATACGTTTCGGTAGTTTGGTGCCCTACATAACTGACGTACTAAACGTTAGGTTTAGCGGTAGTATTGTTGACACTGGTAGGCAAAGAAACATGCATGCGTAAAAGAGAAACTGGAAGCTGACGACTTCTCTTTGTTCGCACATTATTAGAACCGCATTCAGTGTTAGTCCATTCTCCACTTTATATCACTACAGAATAAAAATTGCATTTCATAAACAATAAAAATTAGTTGATCGCCTAACATCTACGCTTTTATGTAACCAAAGCTTGTACCTTTGATGCAAGTGAAGTTTACGAGCACTAACTTTACTGATATTCCTTTCCATTCGTCATGATCGAAGGCAAGAGTTTTCTATTATAACTGATAAATGCGAAAGTTGTTTATGAATAATAGAAACATGTTTTGTATGATTTCAACGAAGTATTCAAGCGATAATTGTTATATTTTAGGGTTTTGTATTGCAGTTTTTGAATTTTTAACATTCCAGATCAATAGTTTACGAATAAAACCAGAATTAAACATTGTCAGTTTTAATGTTGCTATAAATATTGTTTGGCCTTAAGTAACAGACAGGAGGATAACTGTGTAGAATAGAAATGTTCCGTAGGTTACCTAGCCCATTATAATCTTCCATCAAATTCTAGATGGTTCATCGGTTACTCTTCTTAGGGGAACATACACTACTGGCCATTAAAATTGCTACACGAAGAAGAAATGCAGATGGTAAACGGATATTTATTAGACAAATATGTTATACTAGAATTGACATGTGATTACATTTTCACGCATTTTGGGTGCATAGATCCTGAGAAATCAGTACCCAGAACAACCACCTCTGGCCGTAATAACGGCCTTTATACGCCTGGGCATTGGGTCAAACAGAGCTTGGATGGCGTGTACATGTACAGCTGCCCATGCAGCTTCAACACGATACCACAGTTCATCAAGAGTAGTGACTGGCGTATTGTGACGAGCCAGTTGCTCGGCCACCATTGGCCAGACGTTCTCAGTTGGTGAGAGATCTGGAGAATGTGCTAGCCAGGGCAGCAGTCGAACATTTTCTGTATCCAGAAAGGCCCGTACAGGACATGCAATATGCGATCATGAATTATCCTGCTGAAATATAGGGTTTCTTAGGGATCAAATGAAGGGTAGAGGCCGGCCGTAGTGGCCGAGCGGTTAAAGGCGCTCCAGTCTGGAACCGCACTACCGCTACGGTCGCAGGTTCGAATCCTGCCTCGGGCATGGATGTGTGTGATGTCCTTAGGTTAGTTAGGTTTAAGTAGTTCTCAGTTCTAGGGGACTTATGACCACAGCAGTTGAGTCCCACAGTGCTCAGAGCCATTTGAACCATTTGAAGGGTAGAGCCACAGGTCGTAACGCTTCTAAAATGTAGCTTCCACTGTTCAAAGTGCCGTCAATGTGAACAAGAGCTGACCGAGACGTGTAACCAGTGGCATCCTATACCACCACTCCGTGTGATACGCCAATATGGTGATGACGAATACACGCTTCCAATGTGCTTTCACCGCGATGTCGCCAAACGCGGATGCGACCATCATGATGCTGTAAACAGAACCTGGATTCAGCCGAAAAAATGACGTTTTGACATTCGCTCAACCAGGTTCGTTGTTGAGTACACCATCGCAGGCCCTCCTGTCTGTGATGCAGCGTCAAGGGTAGCCGCAGCCATGGTCTCCGAGCCGATAGTCCATGGTGCTACAAACGTCAAAAATGGCTCTGAGCACTATGGGACTTAACATCTCTGGTCATCAGTCCCCTAGAACTTAGAACTACTTAAACCTAACTAACCTAAGGACAGCACACAACACCCAGTCATCACGAGGCAGAGAAAATCCCTGACCCCCTCCCTGCTACAAACGTCGTCCAACTGTTCGTGCAGATGGTTGTTATCTTGCAGACGTCCTCATCTGTTTGTAACGCCGGAAATGCATATCCTCCTATTTCCATCTGTTGTACTGTAAGTTTTTTCCTTAATTTGTTACCTGAATATATGACATTTCTGTGCCTTTATATATTGTAATTGTTTTACTATTTGTATATATATATATATATATATATATATATATATATATATATATATATATGTATGCATTTATGTCGGTGTATAATTGGTTTGTTTCGTAAATATTATTTGTATTTTTACGGTGGGTCTTGCCTAGGGAAAACTGCTATCGAACGATTACATCGATAGGTCGTGTGAAGAATCAAAGTGTGTAGGATCTTTGGTAGTGTTAACTCTGCCGCGTGGAGCGCGGGCAGAGCAGTTGGAGTCTGGCTGGAGTAGCGAGTGGAGCAGGTGTGTGGTGTGACGCTCCCGCGAGTTGCCGTGCTTTCGGGGTTTAGCAGCATGTAATTGCGCTCGACTTGCGATGATAGTATCTGACATGGTGTCGCGGACGGGAAGCATTAGCTGGCGCACATCAAGAGCCCGTTTCGTCTGGTGACCGTGTTGAGAAGAACGCGCGCCAACATCCAGCTTCTGCAACAGCGACGGCCGACAATGAGTGACTGTCGCCACCTCCTCGATCGACGGCTTCAAACCTTCAATCAACTAATAAGGAAGACCAAAAGCACGTAAAGTTTCAGAACTGTATAGCAGACCTCAGCTTTTCACATTGTTCCATTTGCCTCGCAAAATTACAGCAACTTAGCATGAACCTTTGTTGCTCATTGTCCCAATTGCATTACCAAGCAGGGTCCCTTCCTTTTTCCGAAATGAAACCGAGTGTCGTTGAAATTCAGACGCCAGCATTAAAGTACTATCATTGCATTTCATTACTTTAGTTTCAAAGTGCAGTTAAAGCATAGCTGGCTACAATAGTTAGATTACACAAGCACAAATTAAGAGTGCGAGTTTTGTTAGCATATTTTAGCTTACCTGTGACTGCAGCTCAGCTTGGTACGTACTAAATTTTACTATTGTTAATTATTCAGAATCATTTAATTCAAGTTCAAAGTTAAATCTCTTGTTTCTAAATTGCGTAGAGTCAAGTTGCTTTTGAAATGATGGTTGAGGTAGTCCAAGGCTAACCGTATTCTGCTGGATTTCGATGTGCTTCAGAAAGAAAGCTCACTATTAACTTCAGTCACTAAATTAACTTTCGATTTTCCGGATTTATTAATTCTTTTGCTAAATTAAGTCAGAGTGTAGCGAAATTTATTACTTCTGACAAACTTTCAGTTTTCACACTACACGTGTCAACCTTCAGTTGCCACGCTTCTAGTGCTAATTATATGTGTAATAACCTTTCTTTTTCAGTTACTATAGTAATTGTCCTTAGGACAGGCGACCGTGATTTCCCCCAAATCTCAAATATCTAATTACCGCTAGTTAATTGTTGACGTAACGGCCGCACATTTACTTTCTTTATTAACTTTACCCCTTTTCAAAATTAATTTCCACCAGTTTCATTTGCATTTTTCCTTTCATTTAGATGTAACCCTTTCCTCCCTCTTTACCGACAGATTAACTTCGGTGACGATTGCTTTCCCAAATTTCCCATTAGGTACACGCGGTTTAATTTTTCACTGTCATTAAGGTCGATAAGTGAGGAGGAGGTTACATGTTGACTCAGGCATCGAGACGTGGCTGCACGATCTGTTACAGCCATGCGGATAAGATGCCTGTCATCTCGACTGCTAGTGACACGAGGCCGTTGGGATCCAGCACGGTGTTCCGTATTACCCTCCTGAACCCACCGAGTCCATATTCTGTTAACAGTCATTGGATCTCGACCAACGCGAGCAGCAGTGTCGCGATACGATAAACCGCAATCGCGATAGGCTACTTGATGGAACGCATTTCTCGTCCTTACACGAGGCAACACAACAACGTTTCACCAGGCAACGCCGGTCAACTGCTGTTTGTGTATGAGGAACGGGTTGGAAAATTTCCTCATGTCAGCTCGTTGTAGGTGTCGCCACCGGCGCCAACCTTGTGTGAATGCTCTGAAAAACTAATCATTCGCATATCACAGCATCTTCCTCCTGTCGGTTAAATTTAGCGACTGTAGCACGTCATCTTCGTGGTGTAGCAATTTTAATGGCCAGTAGTGTAGTAAGTCGCTGATCGCATGCATAAAGAAAGTGATCGGTATGAGATATCGCCCGATAGGTATGCTGCACACCTAACATAAAGTTAATGCAGGTATGACCTAAACTGACCAAACTTACTAGGAAAACTCCCGTAGTCTATAGTAGCCTTCGGTAGTTTTCCTCCTCTATGTAAAAAGGATAAATTGAGTAATATTGTATCACTTTCATATTCTACATCCTCCACAATCTCCTTATAATCTAATCTGATTTATTCTAATTCGCTTGCTAACGCCACAACAGCCTTACAGTTCGCGTTGCGCGTGATGCCTACCGCCAGTGGGCAGCGCAGACGCGCCTGCTGCGCCCGCAGCGACCCCAGCGCCCGCTGTAGCTCCCCCCACCACCGTCTGCGGCCGACCGCGTTTCCGAGCGTAAATTTGTTTTCCCGCTTGCCGCATCTGTGGTTACAGCAGGCTCAATCTGCCACACAAATGTTTGTGCGCGCTGACAAAGTGTTCCCAGTGCACAGTTCGGTCGAAGCTTGGACCTGGATCCCGTCCTGGGAACAGATCACGTTTCTCTGATTTATATCGACCGTTTCGTATCGACACCTCGCAGCCTGAATCACTATTTCCACATTAAATCTTTGTCCTACCGCCATTGTACGACTAGAAATCAGACGCTTACGACGACAAATCATGTTCAGGTATTCAATGTACGCAGAGCAAAGTAGCAGCACATTAGTTTTGTATTTAATTCTCAAAGAAAATAGTTAAGGAAGGGGTAGGACGTCAAACGGGCCGACTCGGAGCAGGAGAGGCATCACAGGACATTTTAATTTCCAGTGTCGATACTTCTACAAATAAATTCATAAAACTTTGTCAGCGTCACCACGAAGGATTCTTCACACTCATTACACTGGAACTTCGGAAACATACCTTTTTTTTACGTGTGAATTTTCATCATTTTTCAGATACTAATGGCTGTATTTGTTGATATAGGTACACTTTTCTTCATAAGTTAGAGAGATTCTTCAATGAATATTGCACAGCATGAATACCATACTTACAAGTGTATGAAACTCTAGAATTTATTTAATTCATGAAAAAATGAACGAGCTGCTATATTTTAAATTTCATGTTTAGAAAAAACACAAATTTTATATTTAAGTATCTCAATTTTTACCACATTCTTTAATAGATTTGGATGATTCTAGAGTTTTATACACCTTTAAGTATGGTTTGTATGCTGTGCAAAATTCAACAAGAATCTCTCTTACTTATGAAGAAAAGTGTACCTATAGCAACTAATGCTGCCATTAGTAAATGAAGAAAATGATGACATTTCAGATGTAAAAAAAATTACTTCGTTATGTTTTCGAACTTCCACTGCTATGAGTGTGAATTCTGAATCCTTCCTGGTCATGCTGACAAAGTTTTATGAATTTATTTGTTAAAGTATAGACAGTGGAAATTAAAATGTCCTGTGGTGCCTCTCCTGCTCCAAGTCGGCCCGTTTGACGTCCTACCCCCCTTAAAGGTAGCACACAATTTATTTACTATAACCGATATCACTCGTCAGACGTGCCTTGGTGGCAACGCATTTGGGTAGTAAAAGTACCGGTCGCTGCAACTATCAAATACAAAGGAGTTGTTTTAGGTAAACTTTATTTACAACGATCGTTGTGGCTCCGGAGAGCCATGCCTGCATTTGCTAAATTTGCTTAGTTATTTTGTCTTGTGGTACTGCGGTCTACTAGCTTCCTCTGCCGTATAAACAATTTCTTCGAAAATAACATCGGACTGTTCATACAAATGAGTTACACCAATGGCACAACAAATTTGTCAAACATAGCTGCAGAATTTAAAATACAGAACAATTACATTACTATTAAAATTGTTCTAAATGCCTTTCTAATAAGCAAATAAAAGTTGCCTGCAGAACAGAGTTCCAGGATATAAAGAATCATAGCAGAGAAAAGGATGTACGGAACTAACGTGCGTATAGTAGATGCTGAAAGTGACCACCATTCATCCCATGGCAACTGGAGTCTGGTCAGCAAGCTGCTGAAGGCGGATCGAAGGTGGACTGCTGGAAATTCTGCAGTCTCATCCGAAATGTTGTGCTGCACATCTTGAAGATTGTGAAAGTTTTTGCGATACAGCTTAAGCCTGAGGGCTCCCACACAATGTGATAGCACACTGACAGATCAAGTGACCTGGTTGGCCAGCTATGGCCGCGACCAGACTGATATCTGCTAACAACTCTGCCAGGCGTAAGAGTTGTGTAATTGTGCTCCAAGGTTCAGCCGGCAGAATGGACAGTTGCTCCATCCTGTTAGAAGTAACTGTAGGTATTTTCCACCTCCGTGAATGCTGCCGCAAATTCCCATCCAATCGTATCCACTAGTGCCGGGCCACTTTATTCGCCCCACCATGCTTAACATTTCATCCATGTAGGAAGTCGTGACAGTAATAGACAAGAAGTCAAATTTATAACAGAAGGTGATTGGTCTGTGAAAGATTGAAAAATTAAAAGGAAATTGAGGCTGAATGAATAGCGGTACACATAGAGGTATGCTGAGCGAGACCTTGACACTGAGGCGGATACGTCGATTCACTCCTTAACGGTGGAAAGGCTGCGCGGGTAGGCCTATAGCCAAGTCACATCAATTACAGAAGATATCCTTTTAGCTCTTTCTTGTATGGAGCGTCATTCTGTACACACGATATTTGATAATTTCACGTAAACATGATGCAATAGAGAAAGATTTAGAGTTGTGCACAGTTGCAACGAAGACAGTGAGACGCTCATATTTTCGTTATGATTGTGGAATAACGACAGTTACCAGAGGAAGTCACAAAACTTTTATGATCTACTAAGATATAAGTTATGAAGTTAATAATTTGTCTATTTGCACGTATATATCTGCAGTTTCAGTTAACAATAAAATCCTCGTGCCATACTACTGCAGCGATCTGCCCGAGGAACCAAAAAGTAATAGCGCAACCTACAGATGAAGTGGAGATAGCCCATCTAGTGGCGTACTGCGGTTCTGTGTCGTCGGGATTTCAGTGTTTAGCAGGATAGCAGATACAGGGTGTTTCAAAAATGACCGGTATATTTGAAACGGCAATAAAAACTAAACGAGCAGCGATAGAAATACACCGTTTGTTGCAATATGCTTGGGACAACAGTACATTTTCAGGCAGACAAACTTTAGAAATTACAGTAGTTACAATTTTCAACAACAGATGGCGCTGCGGTCTGGGAAACTCTATAGTACGATATTTTCCACATATACACCATGCGTAGCAATAATATGGCGTAGTCTCTGAATGAAATTACCCGAAACCTTTGACAACGTGTCTGGCGGAATGGCTTCACATGCAGATGAGATGTACTGCTTCAGCTGTTCAATTGTTTCTGGATTCTGGCGGTACACCTGGTCTTTCAAGTGTCCCCACAGAAAGAAGTCACAGGGGTTCATGTCTGGCGAATAGGGAGGCCAATCCACGCCGCCTCCTGTATGTTTCGGATAGCCCAAAGCAATCACACGTTCATCGAAATATTCATTCAGGAAATTAAAGACGTCGGCCGTGCGATGTGGCCGGGCACCATCTTGCATAAACCACGAGGTGTTCGCAGTGTCGTCTAAGGCAGTTTGTACCGCCACACATTCACGAAGAATGTCCAGATAGCGTGATGCAGTAATCGTTTCGGATCTGAAAAATGGGCCAATGATTCCTTTGGAAGAAAAGGCGGCCCAGACCAGTACTTTTTGAGGATGCAGGGACGATGGGACTGCAACATGGGGCTTTTCGGTTCCCCATATGCGCCAGTTCTGTTTATTGACGAAGCCGTCCAGGTAAAAATAAGCTTCGTCAGTAAACCAAATGCTGCCCACATGCATATCGCCGTCATCAATCCTGTGCACTATATCGTTAGCGAATGTCTCTCGTGCAGCAATGGTAGCGGCGCTGAGGGGTTGCCGCGTTTGAATTTTGTATGGATAGAGGTGTAAACTCTGGCGCATGACACGATACGTGGACGTTGGCGTCATTTGGACCGCAGCTGCAACACGGCGAACGGAAACCCGAGGCCGCTGTTGGATCACCTGCTGCACTAGCTGCGCGTTGCCCTCTGTGGTTGCCGTACGCAGTCGCCCTACGTTTCCAGCACGTTCATCCGTCACGTTCCCAGTCCGTTGAAATTTTTCAAACAGATCCTTTATTGTATCGCTTTTCGGTCCTTTGGTTACATTAAACCTCCGTTGAAAACTTCGTCTTGTTGCAACAACACTGTGTTCTAGGCGGTGGAATTCCAACACCAGAAAAATCATCTGTTCTAAGGAATAAACCATGTTGTCTACAGCACACTTGCACGTTGTGAACAGCACACGCTTACAGCAGAAAGACGACGTACAGCATGGCGCACCCACAGACTGCGTTGTCTTCTATATCTTTCACATCACTTGCAGCGCCATCTGTTGTTGAAAATTGTATCTACTGTAATTTCGAAAGTTTGTCCGCCTGTAAATGTACTGTTGTCCCAAGCATATTGCAACAAACGGTGTATTTCTGTCGCTGCTCGTTTAGGTTTTATTGCCGTTTCAAATATACCGGTCATTTTTGAAACACCCTGTACGTACTGGCAAACAAATAAAAATAATTACATAACTTCATTTTCTCTAAATAATAATTAAAACTTCATGACAACCTGTCGTAATGAATACGAGGAAAAGTTCTAAGAAATACGGTGACTATAACAGTCAATGAAGAAAGCGAGTGAAAATCACAACGCTTATTTGGTCATACGGGGTGACAATTATTGAATTATATGAAATAGAATTCTCATAACTTCAGAACGTTTTGCGTTAGGACATTAAAACTAGATTTGGCCGCGGTGCACGATGGGAATTAGTATGCGCCTGCACACGCAGCTTGTTGTTGTCGACCATTTGCACGTGAAAATGTTACAGCGTGCCTCAGCGTGTAGCGCTTGTGAAGGCTTACTATGCGAGCAGTAACAGCCCAGCTGCGGCTCAGAGGACGTTTGCTAGCGAGTTCAAGCTGAAGACAACCGGTTCAAGTGTGCTAGCAATCAAAAATTTGATTCGCAAATTTGGATGACTGGGTAGTGTTTGTGACGACAGTGTTGGCAATGTCGGTCGTCCAAAAAGGACGGAAACGCCTGAAAACATTTTAAAAAACATGCTGAAGTTTTCAAACCAGCCCTAGGAAATCGATAAGGCGAGCTGCATCACAAGTGGGAATCGACCGGGAGACACTGCAACAAATTGTTGTTGGACACTTGAATCTCTTCTCGCACAAAATTCGGACCCATCAGCCATTAAGCCCCAGTCCCATGGAACAGCGGTTGTGTTCGCCAACACCATTGCCCACATAACTGACGAACAGGACTTTCATGTCAATATGGTTTGGTTTAGCGACAAAGCTCACTTTAATTTGGATTAGTTCGTCAATAAGCAAAATTGGCGCGTTGTGGAGGTGGACTGAGAATCCGCATTTTGCGATCGGAAAGTCTCTTCACTCTCAATGGGTCACTGTGTGGTGTGCAATGTTCAGTCACGGAATAATCGGTGCGATATTCCTTGATGGCACCGTGATTACGAACTGTACGTTTTTGGAAAATGATTTCATCGCTATAATCCAAAGTGACCCAGATCTCGACAAGATGTGGTTCATGGACACGAAGCAGTGATGCCCCGGAGGAGCACTCTGGTGACCAGAATCTGGCTGTGCAGTACACAGTGGCCACTAACATGGGCCCGAATTGGCCGCCATATTCTCCGGATCTGATCACATGTGACTCCTATTTGGGGGGTTATATTAAAGACAAGGTGTACAACAATAACCCAAAAACCATTGCTGAGTGGTAAACAGTCATTCAGGAGGTCATAGACAGCCACGATGTTCCGACACTTCAGCGGGTCATTCAGAATTTCGCTATTCGTCTGCGCCACATCATCCGCAAAGACAGCAGGCATATAGAAGATGACATACCATAAATCCAAATATCTGTAGTGACGTTTGCATGTTGAATAAAGTGAGTGCACGCCGTAGTTTGTAAATAATTTAAGTTTTTTCATAAAGTTCAATAATTGTCGCCATGATGACAAACAACAATATTTTCATCAGGAAAAGGCACATCTCAAGGTTTCTATTCCTGTGAGTCACTTTAACAACATTACAGTAACATAATTTCTGGTCGCTTAGTTACTAGGTCATTTTTTATTATTGGTTAAGAAATATGTTCTTACGCTTTTGAGCTGCATGTAACAAAGACAATAATGTGCTAATGAGACGTGCCACTCTCTTCTGCCAAATTTATATGATGACGGGGTTAGTTTTAAACAGGGCAACGGAGCATTGTCAATGACTATGGCAGGAAATGTTTCACGAAAATTTTCACTTAACGATCTTAGATGTGAACTGAGGACCATCTTTACTTCTAGGAATTCTGTATAAGACCAACTCTTTCTGTCTGTTGGTATACTGAATTTGATGCTACAGAAGCCGTACTGCGAGAAGAACGACACTCTGGAACGTAAGAATGTCCTTCATGTAGTGTATCCTTTGGATGACGTTATTGCTGTTAATAAATATGTAGCCAATTTCTGCTTGCTAATGATGCCATTTCTTCGCTGAAATACAGCTCTTCTGTAACATGTAGAACACATTATTCGACTACTTTCCTGTTGTTTTTAATGTTGTAACGTACAGATTTATAGACTTAAAGGTGCTAACTATGATTTAGAATAGGTGTGTCTGTACAATTTCTATCCCCGCCCTTCTCCCAACATCCGTCTCTTACCAGGTTAAGTATTACCTTATGCCTCAGCACGTCAACTATAACATTAACTGCAAGTAAAACGTAGTCTTGCATGCGATGTGATATTGTACGCTGCCAGAAAAACTCTTAAAAGTTCTTGAGAAACATTCGTCACTTCAGTAAAATTAAATATCGCATTTTAATTTCAAGAAGAAATTTGTGTCGGAGGATATGTAAACTACAAATTGTGCAAAGTTCCAGTATATTGATAACTCTATTTTCAGTTTATCAGCTCGCCAAACGACGGTCCACAGCTATACAAGAAACGAAAAACATGTTATTTTTCATTCTATGTGAATGACTTTTCCAAAACAAGTAAATTACCCCAGGAAGTAAACTGATGACCCTTTTTTGCTAAAGCTATACTGTAAATATACTTGATGGTTTTAAAATTACTTCTTTCTGGACTTTCCTTGCACGTTAACACTCTCCATACACACTTTATAATTTGAAAGGGCTACAGTTTAACTGTGTCATGTGCTTGATGAGCCTCACAACGTTAGAAGAGTAGATCCTGTTTCAGACATTTCCTTTCCTTGGGGACGCACATTTGTGTACTTGCGCGAATCACTGAGCGCGCCAATGTGTGTGTGTGTGTGTGTGTTTTTCCCTCTGGTTCGGATTAAACAAGACATGAATTTATCTAACAGCCATTTCGGCAGAGGCGTCATATACACATACATTCTAAAAATATTTACATCCTGTTTCGTAAGAAGTTTTATTTACTGAACCACCATCTAAACCAAACAAGGGTCATAGTATTGTCTTCGCTAATTCCCTTACAACTTCGTCACTCTTACTTAAATCTGGTTAAGGAATGTATTGCTAAAGCAATACTGTACCCACTTTTAATATCAGGTGCATCATATTAACGAATTGGTTCTGACGTTTATTGAGATATAATGTATACAGACAAATCATAGCAGAGATTGAAGTAGTTTCAAGAAAATGAACGCGAATTATGCCTGGACAATATAAGTTGCGTAAAATAAATGTGGACATGATAATTATGCAAAAGAGTTTGTCCGTTGATCAACGTCTCTGGGAAGAGTGTATTTGGCGTACGTAAAATAAGGTTTACATAAGGCTTAAATTTTGGTCACGACAGAAAATGTGAAACACACAAACTATCAGCATGCTTCATCATTGCAGAAAGCGGCTGTAGGTTGTTCTAGAAAAGTAGCGATTTGTCAGCCATCGTGAAAGCTGTAAACTCGCAGGACCAAGCATAGATAACGATACTGTAGTTGATAGTGTGCAAAAAAGGCTTCTAATTAGAAGAAGATGCTATAATCATGGTAGTGGATCGCAAAATGTGGCATCAGCAACGCATAACAGGCATATTGTCTGCATAACGGTTGAAAATATCTAATCAAAATATACACATCGTTTATCAGGTCAGTGGATGCTTAGTTGATGCAGGTGTAGTTTTCCACAGTCATCTATTGCACTTATACGAATGACCGCCCACAGCAGACCTGTTGTCATCTATCATTATTTTTAGTTGTTACTGCGTTATGCAGGAACAGCTCAAACTTCAAAAACATACCAAACAAACTTGTGCAACACCTCTTACAAGTGGTCGGTGGATAAAAATCTGGAAAAAGAACTATAAACACTTAAGAACCTCAAGACATTTTATTTACCAGCAAGGAAACAACACGTGAAACAAAGATAAGATTTAACAATAATATTTACCATGAACAGCATTATAAAATACCTTGAAACAGTGTTAGATAAAATACTGACCTTCAAAAAAGTCTCTGGATGCTGTCTTCCGTTCAAACATTGCTTTGATGCACCTTTGCGTTGTAGTCCATCTTTGAAGCCTCTGTACCTCTGCGTAACTGCTGTGTCCTTTATCCACATGAATCTGTTCACTGCAGTCAAACCCTAGTGTCCTACTACAATTTCTACACTTCACACTTTCTGACACATCCAGTTTAAGTGTCGCTTTACGGCTCAGAATGTACCCCATCAACCGATCTTTTCAAGCTCTACTCATTAAACTCTACTCATTAATGAAAAGCAATGGACTTATCATTTAAGTACAAGTCATAATCTTTGAACCATCAGCTACAAGCTACTACATATGGATCTGAATTTGGTCTCTGGCCTTAGGTAATTACATCTATACAGATCAGTGTCTCGAGAACCGATTGCTAAAAATCAGTACTACTGCTTCAGGGTACCAAACAAACAGAGGAAGCTCATCATTAGTGAACGTCGAAAAGATTACGAAAATAAACCAGTCAAAGGAAACAATTTGAGTATACTGTCTCACATTAAATTCTCATTTGCAGTTTAAGTACAGGGTGTTTCAAAAATGACCGGTATATTTGAAACGGCAATAAAAACTAAACGAGCAGCGATAGAAATACACCGTTTGTTGCAATATGCTTGGGACAACAGTACATTTTCAGGCAGACAAACTTTAGAAATTACAGTAGTTACAATTTTCAACAACAGATGGCGCTGCGGTCTGGGAAACTCTATAGTACGATATTTTCCACATATACACCATGCGTAGCAATAATATGGCGTAGTCTCTGAATGAAATTACCCGAAACCTTTGACAACGTGTCTGGCGGAATGGCTTCACATGCAGATGAGATGTACTGCTTCAGCTGTTCAATTGTTTCTGGATTCTGGCGGTACACCTGGTCTTTCAAGTGTCCCCACAGAAAGAAGTCACAGGGGTTCATGTCTGGCGAATAGGGAGGCCAATCCACGCCGCCTCCTGTATGTTTCGGATAGCCCAAAGCAATCACACGTTCATCGAAATATTCATTCAGGAAATTAAAGACGTCGGCCGTGCGATGTGGCCGGGCACCATCTTGCATAAACCACGAGGTGTTCGCAGTGTCGTCTAAGGCAGTTTGTACCGCCACACATTCACGAAGAATGTCCAGATAGCGTGATGCAGTAATCGTTTCGGATCAGAAAAATGGGCCAATGATTCCTTTGGAAGAAATGGCGGCCCAGACCAGTACATTTTGAGGATGCAGGGACGATGGGACTGCAACATGGGGCTTTTCGGTTCCCCATATGCGCCAGTTCTGTTTATTGACGAAGCCGTCCAGGTAAAAATACGCTTCGTCATTAAACCAAATGCTGCCCACATTCATATTGCCGTCATCAATCCTGTGCACTATATCGTTAGCGAATGTCTCTCGTGCAGCAATGGTAGCGGCGCTGAGGGGTTGCCGCGTTTGAATTTTGTATGGATAGAGGTGTAAACTCTGGCGCATGAGACGATACGTGGACGTTGGCCTCATTTGGACCGCAGCTGCAATACGGCGAACGGAAACCCGAGGCCGCTGTTGGATCACCTGCTGCACTAGCTGCGCGTTGCCCTCTGTGGTTGCCGTACACAGTCGCCCTACCTTTCCAGCACGTTCATCCGTCACGTTCCCAGTCCGTTGAAATTTTTCAAACAGATCCTTTATTGTATCGCTTTTCGGTCCTTTGGTTACATTAAACCTCCGTTGAAAACTTCGTCTTGTTGCAACAACACTGTGTTCTAGGCGGTGGAATTCCAACACCAGAAAAATCCTCTGTTCTAAGGAATAAACCATGTTGTCTACAGCACACTTGCACGTTGTGAACAGCACACGCTTACAGCAGAACGACGACGTACAGAATGGCGCACCCACAGACTGCGTTGTCTTCTATATCTTTCACATCACTTGCAGCGCCATCTGTTGTTGAAAATTGTAACTACTGTAATTTCGAAAGTTTCTCCGCCTGAAAATGTACTGGTGTCCCAAGCATATTGCAACAAACGGTGTATTTCTATCGCTGCTCGTTTAGTTTTTATTGCCGTTTCAAATATACCGGTCATTTTTGAGACACCCTGTAGTAACCTACCCTAACCTAACCTAACCAATGTTCCCAAAGTGTCACTAATAAGATAGGTTTGCATCTAGCAAAAATTCTCAATATTAAAATATGATACAACCATGAAGTCCCGTTGACTCTCCCAAAACATACACGGAAAGTATGTGTCTCAAACTGATAAAATTCTTCGAGAAAATTCAGTGGTTCCAAAACCATTGTTGCCGCAATAACAGATACTCCATATTCATTTTAATTGTTGCTTCCGTCGCTTATTGGTGGAACTACTGCATAACCGTAAACGAAAATTATGTGTGTACGGTATCTAACATAATGAAAATCATCCATAGTTTTGTGCTTTTTTTGAATAATTATTTCAGATTCGTTCCATCCGTATTTCTCTTACAGTGATTCTAGAGTATGCGTGAAACGCTACAGATGACGCTATTTCTCAGATGGATTTTCTGAGGGAAAGCGTCTCGTAGTGTCATCGGTCACGTCCCTTTGTGTCATGAATTGCCTGATAAGTGACTGCCACATAAAAGAAGTTCTGAAGTCCTAATGGTATTGAAGCAAATTTACACGATAGCTCATTTCTGAAACATGGGACGTGTTCTGTGTCGCTTTTCTGAAGGCCGAAGTAACTGGGTAGTTGTGAAGGTGAGCAAATGCTTAGTACATAAGAGTGGTCTGTTTCACATATCAAGATATTTGTATCGTCTTAGGCAGAAATCATGATAGAACGCTATTGTAGAAAAGAGCGTTATTCTACTTAATAACAGTAATATATAGAATATGAATTTAGTTGAGTGTATTTTGCAGTTGTAAGAGGGTTTTACCTTACTATCTAAAGTGGTGAATAATTATTTTTCAATGTTAAAATGCCTGCTCGGTCATCTGTTATCAGTGTGAAACACACTAGCATTTATTCGTGTCAGAGGTCAAGCCTTCATCATCAAAAATGATGTACATTAGCCGCTTTTAGAGGTTCTTTTACAGCAAATAGGAAGATAATGCCAGAATGAGATTTTCACTCTGCAGCGGAGTGTGCGCTGATATGAAACTTCCTGGCAGATTAAAACTGTGTGCCCAACCGAGATTCGAACTCGGGACCTTTGCCTTTCGCGGGCAAGTGCTCTACCAACTGAGCTACCGAAGCACACTCCGCTGCAGAGTGAAAATCTCATTCTGGAAACATCCCCCAGGCTGTGGCTAAGCCATGTCTCCGCAATATCCTTTCTTTCAGGAGTGCTAGTTCTGCAAGGTTCGCAGGAGAGCTTCTATAAAGTTTGGAAGGTAGGAGACGAGGTACTGGCAGAAGTAAAGCTGTGAGTACCGGGCGTGAGTCGTGCTTCGGTAGCTCAGTTGGTAGAGCACTTGCCCGCGAAAGGCAAAGGTCCCGAGTTCGAATCTCGGTCGGGCACACAGTTTTAATCTGCCAGGAAGTTTCAGGAAGATAATGGTTTGACCTTCGATATTTGTAAATTAGTGACGTTTACGCTGTAAATATGTGGTCGAGCCAACATTTTAACATTGACTGTTACAACTACTATCTCATATCCACTACTGATGAAACCATAATCATTTATGTCGATGATGGATTGTTGTCACTGTAAAATCTCTTCCAAATTAACTATACTTTTCAGTGAAAGGATGAAAATATTAGTTTCACGTTCTTTGAAGAATATTGTTACCGTAAAAGTTTATTACTGGTACCACTCAAAGTATTGTCCATTACTGGTACTACTGAATGTATTGTTTCGCTTGTAGCACCATTAGCAGATACTAAACAGTTACTCTTGCCCTATTCGTCAAAATATTTCTTTTATTTTCATTCCATACGATGTATTTTCGTAATTCATTAGTGCAAACATAGTTTCAGATCCTCTAAGGGACATCTTCTCCAAAGTAGTGAACTATTGGTGGATATGTCCTAGGTCGTGTTTCCTCTGCTAGATGTTCCAGAATGTTCTAAAAGCTGATGCCAACGCGATGAGAGGAATTATTGGCGATTTTTGATTTAGTCACTCATGACATGACATTATAAGTATGTATGTTTTGAAGCCTGATTAAAAAAGTGAAACGCTACGAAAACTGTCGACTGGTACAGCTGCTGTATTTTCATTGGTTAGGTTTCTCATCAAGAAGGACTGTTTTAAACGATGTACAAACAGACAACGATGTTTTAACTGGTTAATCACTTTGTACAGTCAAGTGAACTACATCATTTTATATCTCCTGCAAATAATTCCCCAGGATAAGTGTTACGTCGTACTGTAGATTGCAACTGTATTCCAACTCACAGGCGCAAGTGATGCGTATTTCAGCGTTCTGTGAATGGTAAAACGAAATCAAAAATATACAGATAGGCATATAGAAGACGACTGTTTCTCTTTCAGTTTAAACGGAAATGTTTCATACGTTGCACCACATGAGCTATATTTGGCCAAAGATATGGGCATAAGATGAAGAATTGAACAAACAGTTAGCTTTCACTAATACAGTTTCGTATCTGAAGCAAGAACTTACCTTAGTATCACAACTGCATTCGACTATGCCGTTTCCTCCAGTCTTCTTCACCAAAACACCTGTAAGATAATAATGCAATTGTTACTATTACATCTGTCTAAAAGAATAAGAAATATAGGTCGTAAACGACACAGGTGAGATAAACGTAGATGTCAATATAATCGTTTACATAATTACAACACAACCATGTCTAATAGTGGATATTGTAATAAACAATACGGTCAATGGGGAATCTGATGTTACTTAAAGAATTCAGCGAGAGTGTGATCCCTCAACAAGTGCGTTTATGTAAAACAATCTTTTGTTCTAGGAACAATATAAATATCTTCCTATTTCTTTGATATTTGTGTGTGTCAATTCCTAAGGGACCAAACTGCTGAGGTCATCGGTCCCTAGATTTACACACTACATAAACTAACTTATGCTAAGAACAACACACACACCCATGCCCCAGGAAGGACCCGAAATTCCGGCGGGAGGGGCAACGTAGTCGGTGACATGGCGCTTCAAACCGCGCATGTTTGTGGTATTTCTACCAGCCTTCGGTTCCTGCAATTTTTTTACATAGGAGTCTTCGTTTCATTTCTTATATACATCTTGACACACCTAGAAATCGCTTAGTGTGTAATAAGGTAGAAAAACAAAGTCTTTTTCTCATGGCAGATTCCTACGGAGAGTGTGTCCTAACACTCACCTAATCAGTCTGCAAAAAATAATTGTATGGCTCTGTCACTTAAATGAGACAGCTTTTCCTCCGTAAGACATGGTTCTTCTGGAGCTTTCCTTAAGTGTACTGTAATGAAACGCAAACTAAATTCTTCGCCTTGGTACGTTAAGTGAAACACGCAATGAAGCGTGAGCATGGACAACGACGTAGGCCGATAGTCACAAGCTTTCCGGCACTTCAGGGGTTTGGGGACTTATAAAGGCGAGCCTAACGACGTTTAGGAAAGCCCATCTCCACGCCAATAGCCGGTCGAAGCATTAAGACGTCTTCTCTATAGGGATATGTAAGCGAAACACACTGAACAGGCAGAATATTGTTAGCAAACCAGTCCTTCGGTGCCCTGAAAACCTGCGATGTGTCTTGGAGGCGTACAAAGGGAGACGAATGAGATGTCAAGAGTGTATTTATTTATTTATTTCATCCAAGGATCATCTCACAGTGATCTGTTTGTCACGGTAATACAGTAAAAACCAACTGCTCAAAATGTAAATTCATACAAATCCTACTTAAGTATGGTCTATACGGACAGAACAGGTCGTACGCCGTGGCCTCGATAAAGGAACAATTGTAGCATTCGCTTAAAGTGATCAAGGAAAACCACGGAAAAATCATATCAGGATGGCCGGACGAAGCGAGTACAATCGTTCCAAATATGAATTCAGTTCCTTATCAACTGAACCGTCTCATGGAAATAGTCTGAAGGTGATTTGTTGAACACTCTGCCCCAAATACTTAAGTGTGAAGTGTAAAGTACTTATGTAGATGTATGAAACGATGCCAATTACTGTGAAAATTTGTTAACAAAACATGTAATGTTCAGACCAACTTTTTAATTACTGTCTTTACACTTGTCAACAGCGATTTAAGACAGCTGGCAAATAAATAGAGTAAAGAATAAATTATGTTGAAATATTTCTGTATGTATGTGATACCTTAAAGTTATCCCAGAAAAATGTAACTGTAGCATGTGCACATTAAAGAATATTCATTAATAATAAATTTATATTACTTAATGAATGTAGACCCTGTGTCCCAACAAAATGAAGATTCGTTCTTTCGGAAATCACTGTCAAACGTAAGCTCCAGCAGTGAGTGTGGCTACAGTCTGGTAATTACTTACGTTATCTGTCTGACAAGCCTGAGATTAACCTGTAATCCCAGCATTACGAGCAGGACATTATGCCCACCGAGCCATTAGACACGGGCCTGATTGACAAAGACAGAGTAGTCCTGGGGGGTGGGGGACGCGAAGCATAGGTGACATCAGGTGGGGAGTGGGGAAGGACAAAGGAAGGGAGGGAGGAAATGGTTCTCGGCGATGAATAGCGCCAGACTGATGTAAAGGTGTAGGTAAATGATGGTAAATCTACTTCATCTGCTCTCCAAATGATAGCCATATTCCATGACTCGTGCATCGCTCCGATTAATGAAGCACTATTTCTTACAATTTATTTCCTTGTAGCTTGGAGGTTTCAATAAAACTTCCTACAAACAGCTAACGCAATTTTTTTTTCGAGTTCCCAAGTATTTCGTCCCAGTGAAGTGATAGTGATAAAATGAAGATCGTTATAGGCGACTGTTGCACTTTTTCTCAGTTGATATACAATTTTTTAATAAGTTTAGCTTACTATGTTAATATCAGAAAATGTTTTCTATTTCTTTCCTTCGCAGGACACCCTATCTTTAGTCACAACGTCTATCCACTACCTTCAGCGTCTGATATACTTCATCTTTTTATTGATGTAACTTATACGAAAGGTTGCTTTATCTGAATCAGGGGTAAACGGGTGAGGGGACCACTACTCTCGTCTTTCACCTGACAGCTGTTGTTTACTTCACCACATGGTCTACCCACCGTCTGCTTATATGCGCCGCGTATCCTTCGATAGAATGTAACCACTACAGTTCTTATTAATAGTCTAGATCTAATTGTTATAGCTGTTCCAACGTTTATTCTGCACAGTAATGCTTAATGCTGACTGTCGTCAATCTGTGAAAATCAATTTCGTGTACTTTAGGTATTCCTTTTTCCCATTCTTCTTACTTTCCTAGGTCTTTTGTGTAATTCTTGTATATTCTATGTATCAATAAGACACAAAATATTCATAATCCAAATAACTCAATTTATTTATTATTCTGTTCAGTTTACATAACTTTTCATGATAAGCAAATTAATTGATTTCTTCTTTTCGAGCAGCATTGCCCCGAAAACTTCACATAAGCGCGTAATCATTTCCATAACGTCTGCCAGACTGCAGTAAATTATTCAGCACTACTGGTCATCTTAGGTCAGTGTCAAGCACTCAAGATGAAGTTGTACTCTTAATAGGTGTGCATTCAAAATGACATATCATGCAAGCTTACGGCAACGCCACATTGAACTTCGACAGAATTTGATTTTCCGTGTGTATCTATCATCATTATGTGCCCACATCAATGTTGTACTGTTTCAGAGTTAATTAACATTGAACGTAGACGATGAAGGCGTTCGGTGTGAAATTAAAAGCGCCACGTCAGAGAAGGTGTCGTCAAACGACCGAACAAAAGAGCGATACAAAAATGGAACATGGGGCGATAGTAAGGATCGATCTAGTGAGCTATCATCGACGCTATGAAAACAACGGACACTAATTGTACCCGGCGCACCGCTTGAATTTCCACGTGCAACGGCCTGAAGGGCGAACTTAAACTCTAATTATGTCAGAAACGGCGCACGAATTATTATGAATTGTTTCTCAGCACTACCTTCCCCTCAACACACTTTCAAGCTTTTCGGACTGTTCGTGACCACCTTGTATATAACACAACTTTCCTTGCAGCCACGGCACTGTTCCTTCCCAACTTTTGGATATAGGAATTTAACTTATTGAAGGTAACTGTGAAAATTTGAAACATATGCATGGATATTCTATGTGCTACAAACTTCACTTGTACTTGCGATAATCTGCCCTGAGAAACTTATTTGTTAGTATTTCGCTAGATTTATCTCCTCTGCGCAAAATAACGATGCACAATAAACCTTGTCTCGTTCATTTAACCCGAGCCACTGCGCCTATTTCGTTGTACTAACATCACAAGTCACACGAGGTGCTACCCGGAAAAGAACGTTGAATTAAATATACAAAACGAAGTATCCGAAAATAAACCCAGCAAAATGCACACAAAATGACGAAATGCGAAAATAAGACTTGTATTATGGATACCAGAACGCACTGGGTGCATAGTACAATGATGGAAAGCACACCACTTGAAACATAAAGTGCATCTGTTACGTGGGCACTATCCACGTTTCGCATGGGTAGTACCTACGACCGGACGACCTATCTCGCGTGGTAGTAATAATTTACATACACAAACCGTCCTCGTTACGCAGTCTGTCTGTTAGAAACAAGTGTATCAGAATCTCTACAGTAGCTCCTGATACATACATACATACATACAGAAAACGTGGCGGCGCCATTTAATTTAAAACTTGTGTAGAGGTCTAGAGAGCTGCTTCTTGGGTTCACATGTCAATGCCGAAACTAAAACAATGTTAAACAAGCGTCAGCTGTTCGTTTGTGGAGTATTAAAAATCGAGGACTAAAGCTTTTACCAAACCAACAGCAGCAGCAGGAGCAGCAGAGCTGAACCCAATATTTACACAGCAAAGTGAGTCAAAATCAAATTTACTGTCACACAAGAGACTAGATACTTACCAAGATCGCCTACTTAAGATTCCAAGTCATTCAAATGACAATTCCGCGAGGTGGCAGGACCAGTCGGAAGAAAATAAGTGAATTCGATTCATTAGTACCGTGACTGGTACTTCGCAGCTCAATGGGCCTCTTGTGTCGACACGCTACACGATGTTGACGGAGCGAGAAAACAACACAATATGCGTAAGTTGTGACGTGTAAGAACAGACACAGGAAAGACGAGCTTAAGGCAACCATGACACAGCCAGCCCCTGACGCTTCACAGATCTTACTGCATGTCGAAGTGCCCAAATTACAAACTAGAACTTAAAGTGTGAGATGAAAGTGCCCAAGGTGATAAAAGAGTACGTAGACTACCATCAAATATCGTGTGTTAAAATGCGTCATTTCTTCTGTATTGTGAACTATTCCATTAGCTATATCCTAAAAGAATGAAGTTATTAGCTATATCCTAAAAGAATGAAGTTGATTTTACATTAATCTGGTTTAAAAACTATTTATTAAATTTTCACCAATTCGATCGTAGAATACCTGGATCTGAATGTAACATGAACACAACACTGAAACCTGCAGTGGAGATATTCCAGCAGATTTCACCATATGTTTTATGAAATTTATATTGTGTAACGTAATTGTCCTCAAACCAATAAAACTGCCTGTACATTTCGATTGAAGAAAGTGGTTTACTGTTACCAATTACGAGTTTAAGGAGGTTTAAATCTTTATCGAGTGAATTTATGTGCAAATGTGTTGTGTTGAGACTCTGGGATAACACATGCCGCTGCCAAGTAGAAAGGACCAAAAATTAAACACTATTTTCGTACGTGACACATAGTTTTGTTATTGTCCGCCTCCAATTAACTCTTCTCACTCTTAAGGGAAACGATTGGACATGTAATTTTCAATTGTAGGAGCAGTGAAGTGTTTAGTATGGCCAGTTACCACGGATGTTTAATTGTTCATGTCTGAGTGCGTCGGTTTTGCTATTTTACTCGCCTATTTATCATTTGTTTTTGTTGTTCTGGTTTCCTTGAAACTCATGCTAATGGCCAGTGCTGTCTAAGAAATTATGTAGTGTGTCTCTTCTACTTAAGTGGTTCAGATTAATTTTAGTGTGCTTCAGGACGCAATTGTTCTCTCCGAACCGCTATCGTTTACTGTTTACTGTGGTTTACTGTTACCAATTACGAGTTTAAAGAGGTTTAAACCTTTATCAAGTGAATTTATGTACAAATATTTTGTATTGAGACTCTGGGATAACGCGTGCCGCTGCCAAGTAGAAGAGGACCAAAAATAAAACATTATTTTCGTACGTGACACATAGTTTTGTTCTTGTCCGCCTCCCATTAACTCTTCTCACTCTTAAGGTAAACGATTGGTCATGTAATTTTCAATTGTAGGAGCAGTGAAGTGTTTAGTATGGCCAGTTACCACGGATGTGGTTACTCACAGGCTACTTTGTCTACCGTGTTACGTCAAATACTCCACTACTTGCTACAAGCACTGAAGCGAGACAAGATGAAGTTTAGAATCAAATAACTGCAAAGAACATAATAGTAGGAGAGACGATTAAAATACTGATGTGGAATGAACACAAAATCCCATTTCAAGTGTTCTGTAAATGCCCTAGAAGTACAACGCAGTGGTAGACGAATTATCTTTAATTCTCTCAACACTATGACAGTTGTAAAAATATGTAATTCAAATGAAAAATATGAAAAAAAAGGATTTTCCGAGTCATGTTCATACTGTAAGTGGGCTGCATCTTTGTTGGCAGCGCTGTGTAGCGCTTTGCATTGGATCTCTGACTGCGCTTTCTTTGTAAGAGACTCTGCGACTGGTCGGACTCGGTGTTGGAAGTTAATCGCCAGTAGTGTTGGGCAGTTGGAAGTTAGTCGCCAGCAGTGATGGAAGAAGTTGTAGTCAGTTGGACAGGTGAACAACCAGCAGTGATGCATGTTAGATGTGAGAATTTAGCATTGATGGAGGGTAGAGGTCTGAAGTGTTAGCGTAGGCTAACGATCTGTACATGTTAGACCTGGAGATTGAATATTATTCACGATTATATACCTTTGTACTAGATGTCTATGACAATTTATATTCGTGCTTGAACTGGATGTCACATTATTAAGTTAAAAAATACATTATTTGGTTTGCGACAAAATCTTTCCTTTGCTAACCATATGCCTATTAGTAGTTAGTGGCTTTAGTAGTTAGAATCTATTATTTAGCAGGCAGTACTGACGCTTACTGTATTGCAGTAGTTCGCGTAATGAAGAGTTTTGTGGGGTAAGTGCTTAATGAAATGTATAGGTTATTGTTAAGATTTCATTTTAGTCAGGGCCATTCTGTTGAATTAATTATTTGAAGCTGTAATTTTTCTGAGCAGTCAGATTGCGTATTGTGGGTCAGTATTGACATGATAAGAAAAAGTAAGGAGAAAGTAGGCTTAGTACCTTCAGTTTTTCTCAGCTGTTTCAGAATCAAATAACGTAAAAGTTTCATCTTTTCAGTCATTCTGCAATTTAAGTACAAAGACACTCACTTAAATAAAGAAGTTTTAATAGCAAAATTTTGTTTTATTGGCTGGAACAAATACCTACATTTATAGACACCGATTTATAAACACCCTGTATAGTGATTACGTATTCTTGATTTATTCAAATCTAAATCACTAAGCACGGAGACGAGATAAGTGCCGTAAAGTGATTGGGGCAACACTTCTGCGTTTTGTAGTAACAATGTCCGTAACTATGTACGTAACTCGAATCAGAAAGTAGAAAGTAGAACGCTGTGATTGTTTCATTTGAGCCGTAAGCCCTCTCTCAAACCTACCAAAGAATCCTGGTAATACTGAGTGATAATGTAGCATTTGTTGGCCCTATTGCGCATAAAATCAAATAAAGATTTGAGCTCGGACGCAGTGCGGAAAGAACGGCGCAGCGGCGCGATCGCTGAAGATCAGCCAGCACGAGCGGAATATTGCAACACGTTCTCAGATGATCGCAGCGGAGGTCGACGAAATCCAATATTCCCCAATAGGCGCAACGTTTTTATACGGCTGCGTCAGCGGAAACCGGCGTTCCTGCTTCGCCGAGAATGGCCCGTGCCCCCACATTCACTCCTCGCCCTGCCGTTCTCACCCCTCTCCCTCCCACCCCCTCTCCGTCCTTCTAAAACACCCCTCGCGACTCATCGGCGCCGTTGTCGACACGCTACTGCTTCATTACGGTGGCGACGTCTGTCGCTCTAGAGACGCATTCCGCTGTGGCGCCTTGCCCCTCCCACTGCTATTCGCGTCAATCCGTTCCTACGAGGCTCTGGCAGTGTCACGGTTCTAGTTTAACACCTAAATGTTGTCGAACGCGACCTAAGACGTTCTAGGATTACAAAATACCTACCTTGCATGTCAATGATACTCCGACCTACACTTTCACTAATTTTTTTTTTCCTTTATCGTATTTAAATTCCCCATCGGGGAATATGCACTACTCTTCAGCCGAAAGACATAGAACAAATAATATAAGACATTTAAAAAAATTACAAAGGAGAAAACATGGTGAATGTAGATACAAAAAAGGGGGAACATCATGGAAGACAATAGACAAAAAAGGGGGCGACTGTAAAATGGAGATAAAATCCGTAAAAATGTAGCACACTCAAAAAACCACTCACTGGAACAATTAAAAGAAACAAGGCGCAGTATGACCGGAGCATAAAAGTATCAATGGATGGCGTAGCACATAAAAAACACTGACAGTAACACTAAGTACACGGCCAGCACATAATTAAAGTCACACCTCTCGACGCACAGGAAAAACAGCACAAAACACAACACTGACGTGGCACAATGATCAAAACGGAGGATCTGCCAGGTGCAAGGAGATGAGGGAGAAGGGAAAAAGGGTTCAAATGGCTCAGAGCACTATGGGACTCAACTGCCGTGGTCATCAGTCCCCTAGAACTTAGAACTACGTAAACCTAACTAACCTAAGGACATCACACACACCCATGCCCGAGGCAGGATTCGAACCTGCGACCGTAGCAGTAGCGCGGCTCCGGACTGGAGCGCCTAGAATCGCACGGCCACCGCGGCCAGCTAAAAAAAAAGGGAGGGAGAGGGAGAGAGGGGGGATGGGTGGGGGGCATGCCAGAAAGGGCCAGGTGGGGAGGGACGTTAGAGGGAAAGAGGCAAGGATGGCGGCAGGGACTCAGGGGGGGTGGGGGGGGAGAATGAAAATCCGCTCTATGGAGAAGGAGGGGAGAGGAAAAAAGGGGGGCCATGGGGAGGGTGGAGGAACAAGGCCAGGTCATAGTTGGAAGGAAGGGTATATGTCACGGCAAAGTTCATCATCCAGGAGGGGGAGGTGCTGGAAGTTTTACTAAATTCCTGGACCTGGGTATATCTGTACTGGCGTAGTCCAGTTGAAAGAGAAAATTCCTTCACTCGTCAGATGGTCGCTAATCTTAGGACTTAATCTAAATACGAAGTATTGCACCAAAAGTATCCCGCATTCCTACCAAAACTGCCTCATTGTCTTCTCGACGACAACCCAATACCTTGTCATAAAATGGTACAGAACTGGAGGGTGGCTTCTAACCTCCATCTTGCTGTCGCCGCAGTGAGCTATAACACTGCTTTAGAAGCCTTACTAAATGCCACAGTTACCTGGTCTGCTTGGATATTTTTCAGGGCCTGGAGAAAAAGTAAGAGACGTACATTACAACTTCAATTAATTGAAATCTTTATATTTCTAATTTTACTTACGTTCTTGAGCCGGGGCAGTTTTCTCGCAATGTATCCATATCACTGTTCTTATAATCTTTGACTAACTTGCTGCCGATGGAGCGCAGCAGCATCTGGTGTCGCGCGATTGGCCGTAGTGGCCAGTTTGGTGGGAGTACAAGCTGAGCAACGAAGCTATAACGATCTTCCTGGGGCCTCTTCGCTGTGGTGTTAGCTGTTGGCGGGCGACCAGTATTGGGTTCATGTTCCCGTTTGTAAGCTATTGAGTTCCAGCGTGGCTTGTGCTGTGGTTTACCAGGAAACCGAGCTGTCAGTGCAGTGTTCACTGTTATTTTGTTCTGTCTTACTTCTGTTTGTTGGGTACAGACGCCCATGTCTCCATGGTATTCGAAGGACAATGTGACTCCAAGAGCCGTCTAGAGTGGCCGAGTGCTTCTAGGTGCTTCAGTCTTGAACCGCACGACCGATACGATCGCACGTTCGAATCCTGCCTCATACATAAAACAAAAAAGTTTGAGGGAAATTGACACACACAATAACATTTAAACGGGCAACTGAAAATTCAGTTTAGTAGCAAATATTGAATAAAAACAAACCATGATTTCAACTGCAAGATTAGCGTTGTCAAAAAAAAAAAAAAAAAAACTAGCTTGGCGTTTACAGAAACCTCCGCACTGACACACAAAGTCGCAAAGGGGTCACCCAAAAGCATAAACAAACTGAATTCCAGATCAGCTCACGCCAGGCTCAACTAACAATCTTTAAGTGCAGTACTTACTAAACAGTCTTCATAATTAATTTCAAACGAATGCCGAGGAGGCCAATAGCTACAAGACTCCAGGCATCGGATAACACTACCCTGCTGCTCACGGCTGCAAACAAGTTGTTCACTACTTCTCTACATATTTAGCACACTACGATTGGATAATGCACTTCGTAATCTAGTTGCAAGCGACGAGAGCCGCTCCTTGCCATATAAACTCGCCGATAGCAACGGTCAACGCTGCAGAATAACGCAGGCCCCCCAGCCCTACTGTCAGCGGTGTTAACTCGCAACCGTGGCCAGGACGCAGAGCACTCAGCCACGACCGTCTGGTTCCTAGTCCGACACACCACTCCCAGCCACCCATCCACACAGGAAAAACATAACCCAGCAAAGATGATACGGCGAAGGAGTGTGGACGTACGTATTAATGTGAATCGAAGAAGTTTCTCAGTAACCGGAGGCTACGTTTGTGGCTGTTTTGGAGGCAGAGATGCCATAGATCACCATCTACCACGCATTACAGACCAGAGAAGCCTCCAGACAGCATGTTCTGTAAAGATTCGTGGACGTTCAACCATTTAGAGGCTATCTGTAGTTTCACTGTCCTCTTACCTCTTCTTGTAAATGCTCACGGCAGTAGCACGTGAACATTCGACCAGCTTCGCCGTTTTCGAGATATTCGTTCAGTCTTTGCGTAATAATAATCAGCGCTTTCCCCATTTGCAGCACATAACTTCGCTAGGGTGATCCCCCGCGCATGTCTGCTCCGCTTACATACTTTGGTTACGCGTCACTTGCCCGCAAGGACACCCGGCGGTGTCCAACGTGCGGTGGGCAGTGGTCATAATGTTTTGGCTTATTGTAATTGCCTTGTGATAATAAATTGAAACTCTGTAGCAATATTACTTTATTAAAATACACATGCAGTAACAAAAAATTAAAGACGAAGCCAGCAGGTAGAATTTAGAAGAGACCTTAATTTAATCATCGCTAACAGTTCGTTTAGTAATAATGAAAAAAGGCGGTCTACGTCGAAGAGACCTGAACGCAGTGGAAGGTTTCAGACATTATACAGTAGTAAGAGAGAGATTTTGCAAACAGTGATGCATTTTCAGAGGTAGATATGGGCTATGACCATAATTTATTTGAATCTTCTCTGTAGATTAATACTGAAAAAATAGAAAAAATGGGAAATTAAATGGAGGGGACTTGGATTAGTTGAAAGAACCAGAGGAATCAGGGAGTTACAAAGGAATAACTAGGCAACGACTAATTAAAAGAGGGGAAAGTACCACAACAGAGGATGAATGGGTAGCTTTTAGAGATGAAACAGTGAAATAGCAAAAGGGTCAATACCATTAGATACCCTAGGATATCTCAGGAGGTGCTGAACTTAACGGATGAAAGAAGAAACTGTAAAGAACAACCGCAAATGAAGCAGGAAAATAGAATACCTAAGTCTCAATAATTATATTGAGAGAAAGTACAAAATGACTGAGCGGGACTGACTACACGACAAATCAAAGTCTTTAGAGGCATGTATAACTAAGGGAAAGACCGTTAACGCCAAAAGAAAAATTTAAGGTGTCTTTAGAGAAAAGAGATGCAGCTGTTTGACTATAGAGATGCAAAACTAATAATAAGCAAAGAAGGGAAGGTAGTAGCAATATATAGATTGGCTCTACAAGGGAAATGAAGGAAATGTAGAAAGAGAACAAGAAATAAATGTGGGATGGGAGATATTACACTGAGAGATGAATGTGACAGAGCACAGAAAGACCTAAGATGAAACAAGGCCCCTGGATTAGATGATATTTTTTCAGAACTGCTGATATCAATGGAATAGACAGCCTTGACAAAGCTATTCCATCTGGTGCACAAGATACATACGACTTGGGAAATACTCGGAATAGAAACAGAATGTAATAATTTCAATTCCAAACAATGCAGGTTCTTTCAGGTGTGAATCTTAGCGAAAATGAGTTTAATATATCATGATTACAAAATTTTTACACCAGTTATTTACAGAAGATTTAAAAAAAAGGAAGCCAAGAAGAATCCGACCTCGGCAAAGATCAGTTTGGGTGCACAGAAATGTTGGAGCACCAGAAGTAATGCTAATAATATGTCTTACTTTGAAAATAAGTCAAAAGAGGTTGACCACTGTTTATAGCTTTTGTAGACTTACAGAAAGTTTTTGACAGTGCTGACTGGATTACCCTCTTTGAAATTCTGAATGTAGCAGAGACGAAAGGTTATTTACAACTTGAACAGAAACCAGACAATAGTTATTAGTGTCGAAGCGAAGTAATCGTTGAGAAAAAGGAAAAAAAAATTGGAGAAAGCATTTAAGTTCTGGGAGAAGAAATAAAAAGTTCAAGGTTTGCCGACGAAACCGTAATTCTGTCAGAGACAGCAAAGAACTAGTAAATAGAACATAAGTGAGTAGACCACATCTTTAAAGGGAGATATAACATGAACATTAACAGAACCAAAACCAGTTAATCAAACAATAAGAACGAAAGCTGAGAAATGAATTAAAATTTGTGTCATGCCCAGGACTCCTTGCTTAGTAGGCACAAAAGCAGACGATTACACCACAGCAGCACTACCGTTAACATTTGTGCAGGTGCTACCCAAGCCCAGTGCCGTCCCAACACAAACTGCACTTCGTATCTTCAGCTTATGTCCCCCTGAATCATCACTACTGCCAGGGCTCTCCGGCATTGGAACAGCAATCCATTGTTAGATGTAATGGGGAAGTCCCGTACCTCAGATGATCTTATAGATCTTAGAATTAATTTTCCCCTAGACATTTAAGTCTCCACTTCACCTGCTAGAAGGATGAAGACTGAAGAAATTGATTAAAAATAGCACCACCACCGGGACTCGAAACCAGGCCTCCTTGTTTACTAGCTGGAAATGCTGACCGTAACACTACCGCACCACTATTGTTTATAGTGCTGCACCGACTACCCAAACCTAGTGCTCTCCCCAGCGCCTGAAGAGGGCACTGGAGTTGGGTAGTCCACGTAAAACGTTTTACTATACTGCTGTGGTGATGTAATGGTCAGCATTTCTGCCTAGTTAGCAAGGAGACCTGGGTTCGAGTTACAGCTGTGGCACAGATCTTACTTCATCCTTACCGTAGATAAAAATGAGAAAATGTGTCTGGTGGAACATTAATTATAGGTAAAAGAAATGTAGCCGTATTCAAGCAGGTGGTCCAGAGAGAATAAGTTTACGAAATGACATGCTGTAGGAAACAGATGAGTGTTGATATTTGGGCTGTAAGATAAATGATAATAGCCAAAGTACAGGGGACATAAAATGTAGGTTGGAAATGGCAAGAAAATTTAATGTTAAGTATTATGAAATTTTTTGAAGGCATTTGTTTGAATTGTAACCTTGTACAGAAGTGAAACGTATACTACAATCAGTTGCGCCTAGAAGAAAATATGTTCAAAATGGTTCAAATTGCTCTGAGCACTATGCGACATAACTTCTGATGTCATAAGTCACCTAGAACTTAGAACTAATTAAACCTAACTAACCTAAGGACATATCACACATCCATGCCCGAGGCAGGATCCGAACCAGTGACCGTAGCAGCCGGGTGATTCCCGACTGAAGCGCCTAGAACCGCTCGACCACAGCGGACGGCGAAAAAATGTTCAAATGTGTGAGAGATCTTATGGGACTTAACTGCTAAGGTCATCAGTCCCTAAGCTTACACACTATTTAACCTTTATTATCCTATGGACCCATGCCCGAGGGAGGACTTGAACCTCCGCCGGAACCAGCCGCACAGTCCATGACTGCAGCGCCTGAGACCGCTCGGCTAATCCCGCGCGGCCGCCTAAAAGAGAATAGAGGTTCTTGAAATACACTCCTGGAAATTGAAATAAGAACACCGTGAATTCATTGTCCCAGGAAGGGGAAACTTTATTGACACATTCCTGGGGTCAGATACATCACATGATCATACTGACAGAACCACAGGCACATAGACACAGGCAACAGAGCATGCACAATGTCGGCACTAGTAAAGTGTATATCCACCTTTCGCAGCAATGCAGGCTGCTATTCTCCCATGGAGACGATCGTAGAGATGGTGGATGTAGTCCTGTGGAACGTCTTGCCATGCCATTTCCACCTGGCGCCTCAGTTGGACCAGCGTTCGTGCTGGACGTGCAGACCGCGTGAGACGACGCTTCATCCAGTCCCAAACATGCTCAATGGGGGACAGATCCGGAGATCTTGCTGGCCAGGGTAGTTGACTTACACCTTCTAGAGCACGTTGGGTGGCACGGGATACATGCGGACGTGCATTGTCCTGTTGGAACAGCAAGTTCCCTTGCCGGTCTAGGAATGGTAGAACGATGGGTTCGATGACGGTTTGGATGTACCGTGCACTATTCAGTGTCCCCTCGACGATCACCAGTGGTGTACGGCCAGTGTAGGAGATCGCTCCCCACACCATGATGCCGGGTGTTGGCCCTGTGTGCCTCGGTCGTATGCATTCCTGATTGTGGCACTCACCTGCACAGCGCCAAACACGCATACGACCATCATTGGCACCAAGGCAGAAGCGACTCTCATCGCTGAAGACGACACGTCTCCATTCGTCCCTCCATTCACGCCTGTCGCGACACCACTGGAGGCGGGCTGCACGAGTTGGGGCGTGAACGGAAGACGGCCTAACGGTGTGCGGGACCGTAGCCCAGCTTCATGGAGACGGTTGCGAATGGTCCTCGCCGATACCCCAGGAGCAACAGTGTCCCTAATTTGCTGGGAAGTGGCGGTGCGGTCCCCTACGGCACTGCGTAGGATCCTACGGTCTTGGCGTGCATCCGTACGTCGCTGCGGTCCGGTCCCAGGTCGACGTTGACGGGCACGTGCACCTTCCGCCGACCACTGGCGACAACATCGATGTACTGTGGAGACCTCACGCCCCACGTGTTGAGCAATTCGGCGGTACGTCCACCCGGCCTCCCGCATGCCCACTATACGCCCTCGCTCAAAGTCCGTCAACTGCACATACGGTTCACGCCCACGCTGTCGCGGCATGCTACCAGTGTTAAAGACTGCGATGGAGCTCCGTATGCCACGGCAAACTGGCTGACACTGACGGCGGCGGTGCACAAATGCTGCGCAGCTAGCGCCATTCGACGGCCAACACCGCGGTTCCTGGTGTGTCCGCTGTGCCGTGCGTGTGATCATTGCTTGTACAGCCCTCTCGCATTGTCCGGAGCAAGTATGGTGGGTCTGACACACCGGTGTCAATGTGTTCTTTTTTCCATTTCCAGGAGTGTATGTTACTGCAGAAGAATGTCGAAGGTGAGAAATGGCTGGTTAGCGTAACTAATTATGCGGTACTGAACAGAACAGGGATCACCAACTTATTTTTGGAGGGACCCATGTCTGTGTTGGGGCCGAGAAGAATGCAAAAATTGCAGAGTTAGATAAAGAGATGAGTACACTAAAGCAGGTCCAGTTGAATGTGCATTGCAGTAGTTATTCGAAGATAAAAAGAGTTGGACAGGACAGAGTTACTTGTGGAGATGCATCAAATCACTCTTCGAACAGAAGACCACAACAATATCTAAAAATGGCACACTTCAGTTGTAATATCCTTGGTAAACAAATTATTCTCATAAAAATAGAAAAAAGATATAACGCTCCATCAGCCCAATCTGCAGACTGATGACACACAAAAAAATACCTGATTAAAAATGAAAGAGTAAGGATACCGTAATTCCCAGAAGAATCAATAGTTCGAAGTCGTGTGTCTTCTATATGAGCCAGAGAATTAATCTCCGTTAGGAGGTTAGGTTAAAATAGTGCTTCTAGACACATAAATTCCGCAATGTGAAGCTATGGTTGAACTTTTAATATTTGTCATTGACTGGTCAACAACAGGAGACGTCTGGCTACTGAACAGGCTACTGCATAATTTTCTTCTCCTTCACGAAATACTACCCAGGTTAGGTTTTATTTGGGGTCGACCACCGCCTTCGTTGTTAATGGAAATGGCCGCCCTTAGAGTGCACACCTACCCATTCGACACGAACGCGCACACACACACGCGCGCGCGCGCACACACACAAACGCACACAAACACACACACACAGAGTTACCTTTATTTTTACACCGCAGCTCCAGAATCGTTTGAGGCACCTCGTGACGCTCTCTGGCTTAATCTCGAGCGCAGTTTAATTAAAACGCGCAATTTTGCGCGAGGTTTTCTCTCCGCGCGGCTCCTGGGGTAACCATTAGAGCCTCGTAAATACGTCTGCTACGGTTAATACCACCTGGCGCTGCCCGGCCAACCGATGTATTGTGCTAATTTACATTCAATTGACCAATAAAACGCAGGCGAGCTCCTCGCGCGTGAATAGTAGAAAAGGGGGCCACATGTTTCCAGGAAAGCCCTTTGTTGGGAGGTCTATGTATTGCTCAGCCCCACGTGAAATTTAAACGTTCTACCCCACGTAAAGTTTGCAAATCCCTTCACTGGAGGAAAGTATCAGCACATGCTGATGGAGCTCACCTGAACCATCTTTGTTTTGTAGATGACTTTGTACGGTCTGCCTCTTGTTCAGGTAAACCTGAACAAGTTACGGAAGAACTTAATCGCAATTGCCTGAGGAAAACATACGAGTAGCTGTTAATTTCAAATAACTTACGGGTTTGCTGCCGGGTGACGTCGTCGACCACCGCCGATATTTCGACAGGAACACACCCTACCATTCTCAAGGCACAGCTGCAAGGAGGAAGAAATGTGCAAGGAAATTTAATACCTCGGTTCACAGAGGAGAAACAAGGAAGATACCACACACAGAACAAGTGTCAACACACACAAAGATAACGAGCATTAGAAATATCGATAGTGACTATTAATCAACAGGTGAGGTAGCACTAATTCTGTCCCTCTGTTTTTTGAGGAAAGACAGCCTGATTCCAAGCAGCATTTAAACAAAATCCACCATCTCTGTTGATAAGGTTGCTTGATAGTTTGATTTCAACTGCTTCCTTAACAACACTATCCCAATAGCTGGACGTGCAAGCCAGAATCTCCGTGGTGTTGTATTCCATAGGATGACCGGTGTTAAGGTTATATAAGGATTGTACTTGCAGTCGTAGAGACAAAACTAAACTTGAACCAATGTGAACTAACAATGACTGGATACACCTAATAATTACAGTTGTTTCTAACTGCACAGGTATGGCCTGTTCTATTAAGAGGCAAGGCTACTAATAGAAGAGGCCATACCTGTGCAGTTTGAAACAACTGTAGTTCCACCAACCTCTCCCTCTGAAATCAGTAAAGCTTGTTCCCCACAGATAAGTAGGATTCTCAGCCACGTATGTAATAGTTCTTTGGAGCAGGGTGTTTTCCCTGATAGACTGAAATATGCCATTGTAAAACTATTGCATAGAAAGGGGGATACGTCGGATGTCAACAACTACCGCCCAATCTCTCTTCTGACAGCTCTATCAGAAATTTTTGAGAGAGTAATGTATTCAAGAGTAGCCTCCCATATTTGTAAAAATAAAGTACTAACAAAATGTCAGTTTGGTTTTCAGAAAGGCTTTTCTACAGAAAATGCTATATACAGTTTCAATGATCCAATATTAAATGCTCTGAATAACCGGACATCACCCATTGGTATTTTCTGTGATCTCTCAAAGGTCTTCGATTGTGTAAATCATGGAATTCTTTTAGATAAGTTAAATCATTATGGTTTGAGGGGGGCAGTGCACAAATGGTTTAATTCATACTTAATTGGAAGAATGCAGAAAGTTGAAATAAGTGGTTCATGTAATGTTAAAACAACAGCTGATTCCTCAAACTGGAGGGCTATAAAGTACGGGGTCCCACAGGGTTCGGTCTTAGGTCCTTTACTGTTCTTGATATACAATAATGACTTACCATTCCACACTGATGAAGATGCAAAGTTAGTTCTTTTTGCTGATGATACAAGTATAGTAATATCATCCAAAGACCAAGAATTAAGTGACGTAATTGTAAATGATGTTTTTCACAAGATTATTAAGTGGTTCTCAGCAAACGGACTCTCTTTAAATTTTGATAAAACACAGTATATACAGTTCCGTACAGTAAATGGCACAACTCCAGTAATAAATATAGACTTGGAACAAAAGTCTGTAGCTACGGTAGAATTTTCCAAATTTTTAGGTGTGTACATTGATGAGAGGTTAAACTGAAAGCAACACATTGATGGTCTGCTGAAACGTCTGAGTTCAGCTACGTATGCTATTAGGGTTACTGCAAATTTTGGTGATAAGAATCTCAGTAAATTAGCTTACTATGCCTACTATCATTCACTGATTTTGTATGGCATGATATTCTGGGGTAATTCATCGTTGAGTAGAAAAGTATTCATTGCTCAAAAACGTGTAATCAGAATAATTGCTGGAGCCCACCCACAGTCATCCTGCAGACATCTATTTAAGGATCTAGGGACCCTCACAGTAACGTCACAGTAAATATATTCACTTATGAAATTTGTTGTAAATAATCCAACCCAGTTCAAAAGTAATAGCAGTGTGCATAGCTATAACACCAGGAGAAAGGATGATCTGCACTATGCAGGGTTAAATCTGACTTTGGCACAGAAAGGGGTAAATTATGCTGCCACAAAAGTCTTTGGTCACCTACCAAACAGCATCAAAAGCCAGACAGATAGCCAACTAACATTTAAAACTAAATTAAAATAATTTCTAGATGACAACTCCTTCTATTCATTGGCTGAATTTTTAGATATAAATTAAGGGAAAAAACCACAACAACAACAACATAAACATTAGTGTCATGCAATATATTGTGTAATGTAATATCTTGTACAGACATCTTTTATTAACCTGACACGTTCCACATCATTATGAAGTGTCGTATTCATGATCTATGGAACAAGTATTAATCTAATGTAATCTAATCTATTAAAAGAGGGTAGAAAATAAATACACTCAAAGCAACTAAGCCAATAAGGCTAAGTCAAGATCGCAAATATGTTTCATTGTGATTGCTAGTTTCAGCCACACACGAACCAGCTGTAGATCATAAAAGGCAGACTTGATTTGTGTAACTGCCATAACCAGTTAACACATCGTCATAAAAATTTTATGACAACCTTCTACAGAATGAATAAGTGGAATAGTTACAACGCGTTAACACTGGAAAGCGATGTGATATGGAACGACGATTGTGGTAGGGAAGGCGAATGGTGGACTTCAGTTTATCGGGAGAAGTTAGGGGAACTGTGGTTCATCCGTAAAGGATACCGCGTGTAGGGCGATAGTTTGACCTGTTATTGAAGAACGCTTTAGTGTTTGGGACCCGCACCTGATCAGAAGAAAGGAAGACATCGAAGTAATTGAAAGGCGGGTTGCGAGACTTGGTACCTAGGTGTAGGGTCAATCAGCACGAAAGTGTTGCAGAGAATTTTCTTCAAAGACTTCATGTTTACTCCAGTGACTGTTAAACTTTAGATTTCCACTACTGCAATTTCGGTCTTAGGCCATTATCAAGTGCACATGTTTGGGCTTTAAGCGATGTCTACTTCATACAAGCTGACATATTTATATGTCGCTGTCATTTGCTGTTATATACCGGGTGATTAAAAAGTCAGTATAAATTTGAAAACTGAATAAGTCACGGAATAATGTAGATAGAGAGGTACAAATTGACACACATGCTTGGAATGACATGTTGTTTTATTAGAACCAAAAAAATACAAATTTCAAAAAATGTCCGACGGATCAGAATAGCAATAATTAGCATAACAAAGTAAGACAAAGCAAAGATGATGTTTTTTACAGGAAATGCTCAATATGTCCACCATCATTTCTCAACAATGGCTGTAGTCGAGGAATAATGATGTGAACAGCACTGTAAAGCATGTCCGGAGTTATGGTAAGGCATTGGCGTCGGATGTTGCCTTTCAGCATCCCTAGAGATGTCGGTCGATCACGATACACTTGCGACTTTAGGTTACTCCAAAGCCAATAATTGCACGGACTGAGGTCTGGGGACCTACCTGGGAGGCCAAGCATGACGAAAGTGGCGGCTGAGCACACGATCATCACCTAACAACGCGCGCAAGAGATCTTTCACGCGTCTAGCAATATTTGTTTTTTTTTCTAATAAAAACCCATGTCATTCCAAGCACGTGTGTCAATTTTTACCTCTCTATCTACATTATTCCATGGTTTATTAAATTTTCAAATATATACTGACTTTTTGATCACCCGGTACATTCGTAACGCTGCTAATGTGCATAACAGCAAATGACAACGACATATAAAAATGTCAACTTGTATGAAGTAGACAGGCTTAAAACCAAAATATCTGCACTTGATAATGGCCGAAGGCCGTAACTGCAGTAGTGGAAATAAAAAGTTTAGCAATCACTGGGGTAAACATGATGTCATACAAGAAATTTCACATGACTGTAAATCCCAGCTATGAAAAGTTAATTTGTTGCAGAGAAGTTTCGGGAAATGAAATGCGAATCTCTGGAGGGAAGGCGGTCTTCTTTTCAAGGAACGCTATTCAGAAATTTACGAGAACCGACATTTGGAGCTGACTGCAGAATGATCCTACTGCCGCCTAAATGCATTTTGCGTACGGACCACGAATATAAAGAATTATAAATTAGAGCGTATACGGAGGCATACAGACAGCGGTTTCTCCCTCTTTCTTTCTGCGCGTTGAGCAGGACAGGAAATGACTATCAGCGGTAGAGAGCAAACCCCCCCCCCCCCCCGGTCATGCACCGTAAGGTGCCTTTCGTGGTATATATGTAGATGTAGATGTAACTGCATTTGAGGTGGTGTTTCGGTTAAAACTCATAGACCTTGTTTTGGATTTACTCTCAATCCTTATGTTTTAATCATTATGTTTTCTACTTAGCAAAAATTTTTCTCCTGATGCTACACGGGTATTTCAGAAGAACGAAATGTGTACAGAACATTTATAAAGGATGCATTACAGCAACTTCTTTCTCCTTAATCAGATATATAGCATCATAAAGCTTTCGCAAATGAGGAACGTATCCGGTTCTCCATTCAAAACCCGCTTCTCGAGAAGAACGCGCTGCGGTTAGAGCGTTGCTACGTTTCGCGGAAATCAAAGGGCGCCCTCGAGCCCCATAGACTGAGCAGATGCTCCGCTTTTGACTCCCTGGAACGGGTACGCCCAAAGTGCTCTCCACACAGAAAATGAGCGCCCTGTGAAACTGCATCGGCTGTTGCCTGCTTCCTTTGTTCATCCCGCCTCTAATCAACGCGAGCAACAAGAGCAGACGAGCGCCGCCACTTCAGGCCCGCACCAAAAGCTGCACCAGGCCTGCGTCCAAGTGCGGCCCGCCCCAGTACAAGTGGGCCCACGCCTGCAGTCATAATATTCGCTCGATGGTGGTTCTTGCGGTGATACGCAATCTGTTTTATTAGGATGCATGCCTAGACGACTCAGGTACTTAAGACGCAATGCACTATTATGTGCCACCGTGGTCGTAAGATCGCCGATTATTGTACTGATCCACCACTGTTCTCACGAATCGAACGTCTACACCGTTATCACCTGGACCAAATGCAACAAAGATGATGTTATTTTATGCTATGTTACGTTAACCGGGGAACTAGAATCGACGGAGAGGCTCCGTCCCCGCCGCAGCCTCATTGGTCCGCAACCCCACGACGACTACCGCAGTCCACTTCACCCCTCCGCCGCCCTACACCGAACCCAGGGTTATAGTGCGGTTCGACCCCGATGGACCCCCCCACCCCCCACCCCCCGGGAACGTCTCACACCAGTCGAGTGTAACCCCTATGTTTGCATGGTACAGTAATGGTGGTGAACGCCTACGTGGAGAACTTGTTTCCGCCGCAATTGCTGACATAGTGTAGCTGAGGCGGAATAAGGGGAAGCAGCCCGCATTTATCGAGGCAGATGGAAAACCGCCTAAAATCCATCCACAGACTGGCCGGCTCACCGGACCTCGACACAAATCCGTCGGGCAGATTCGTGCCGGGGACCAGCGCTCCTTCACGCCCGGAAAGCCGTGCGTTAGACTGCACGGCCAACCGGGTAGCATCACAGATGATACTCCAGTTGTAATGTCGCGATATCCAGGAGCTAGGTAGTGGAATGGTGAGGGGCTGGGTTCGTTAAGGAACACACAATAATTTAAAGCACATTTATTGCAGGTAAAACTTCCGCATAGTCAACAGGATCTTAATTACACCTTTAATTGGTCACGTCCTCAGTGGACTTAAGCAAAAATTACAGGAGAAAACTCTTAACTAACTTTTATCTCCAAAAAATTATAGCGGCTAGAGGCCAAAGAGTTCTTACAGTGATAAAATTTATTAACTGCAAGAAAATAACAGAGGTAAGATCCAACTAAAGCCTTACATAGCATTCTATTAAATAAATTACATCCAGAACCACTTACAGAATTAAATTTTGCACGTCTGTAAGGTAGCACGTTGTCTCCAGAATTACACTAATAACGGATTTAGGCATCACGCCCGGAATCAGCGGGCGTAATGACTGGCGTCACACGATAGGATGATTACACGTAGAGGAAATACGGGACTACTGCACCATGATTTACATAATGCTCGTCGGCCCACAAGTTCTGGGATTTACGAGCACAATTATTACGCTACATTGAACACGTGAACGATATAAAAGCTCAGTAGAAATGAACACACAGCGTTTAAAGGAACCCATTTAGATTTTCACAAATCAACTAAATTTTAATAGATTTTAGGAACTTCTTCTTCTTCTTTCGTTGCGGTACAGTCCTTAGTAAGCCTTGGCTTTTTCAACAATTTTCCTCTACATTGCTCGGTTGTTTGCTGCCCTTTTCCACCTCCGGACTCCCATACTGATGAGATCCGCTATTACATCGTCAGTGCATCTTCTTCTAGGTCCCCTGTGGTGTCACCGCCAGACACCACACTTGCTAGGTGGTAGCCTTTAAATCTGCCGCGGTCTGTTAGTATACGTTGGACCCGCGTGTCACCACTATCAGTGATTGCAGACCGAGCGCCGCCACACGGCAGGTCTAGAGAGGCTTCCTAGCACTCGCCCCAGTTGCGCAACCGACTTTGCCAGCGATGGTTCGATGACAAAATACGCTCTCATTTGCCGAGACGATGGTTTAGCGTAGCATTCAGCTACGTCATTTGCTACGACCTAGCAAGGTGCCATATTCGGTTACTATTGATATTGTGAATCATGTACCATCAAGAGCGACGTTCATCATTAATGGATTAAAGTTAAGTATTCCAGCAGCTACGTCGGTTTTTCTAAATTCTAATTTCCTTGTCATGTTTCAGACCTCACGCCAGCGTGCGTGAGCTAAAACGTGTGCATTTCGGCCTCCTTTAGTAAAACGAAGTTGGCTCTCCTGCCAGCCACAACATTGGCGACGAGGCAAAACCGCGTTCTTATCGATATTCCTCTGATTTACTTGTGTAATGGCTTCGCCACAATCTCCAGATGTACTGTCCGGATTTTATCGCTTACAGAATCAGCAGACGCAAGGCCTTACTGGATGCCCTTGGACAGCTCGTCCAGGGTCAACGTGCGATGCAAAACGATGCGGCAGCAGCCGCTCCACCGCTAACGCAGCCACAACACGCTGTTGCACCAACTTTTCGACCTTTTGATGCTGCACTGGGAAGCTGGACGGAATGGTCACGCCAATTTGGATTCCATCTCGCCGCCTACAGAGTTCAAGGTAACGAGCGGCAGCCTTATCTCTTATCATCGGTCGGCGTACAAACGTACCGTGTGATAGTCAAATTATTACCCTGACGCAACGTTGCAACTCTGTCGTACGAAGAAATTTTGTCTGCATTAGATGCATATTTCAAAGAATCAGTCAATGTAGTTGCGAAAAGGTATACCTTCTTTCATACAAAACGTACGGCAGGTCAGACTAATCGGGAGTGGGTTGCAACCTTGCAAGGCCTTACTAGGGATTGTGCTTTTGAGTGTCAATGTGGACTCCCTTATTCAGATACTATGGTACGTGATGCAATTGCACATGACGTTTCTGATGTTCGTATAAGGGAACATATTTTGAAACTAGTCAGTCCCTCCCTCCAACAAGTGATGGACATTTGCATCGGCAGGACACACTTGACTTTGCTCAGGACCCATTTGAAACTTCACTGGCGGTGTGTCAGGTTAACCTGCCGTGTCGCGCCGGCAAGCAAATGCAGTGCTAAAATCATGCCCGCGGTGCGCTACTAGACATTCGCGTGAGAATTGCCCGTCACGCCAAGCTATTTGCTTTTTCTGTAATAAAAAAGGACATGTTCAGATTGTTTGCCAGAAAAAGCTCAGATCGGAAAATCACAACCATTCCAGGCCCTTTGCTTCGCGACGGATTCGAACCAAGGATACTCAGGCTCGTGAAACTTCGCCCATGGAAATTCGCGTGGTTCATTCCACTCCGCTCAGTGCCACTCTCTCTACCAGTCACTGTGTTCGTCCCACAAATAGTGTGCGTCGACATCGTCAGAAATCCCGTCAAGTCGCAAGTGATTATGTACCAGTGTCAGTTCACGTTGCACGAGACAGTCGCTCTTAACGTCAGCAGGACAATAAACTTTTTTTAGACTTGGACATTCACGGCAAAGAGATACCACTCCAGTTCGATACCGGAGCTGCAGTTTCACTGATCAATCAAGACACGTGCAAACAGCTGGGCACACCTCTGTTGCGTACCGCAAATGTTAAGTTAACTAGTTATTCCGGTCAAGATATCCCTCTGTTAGGACAGTGCAGCCTTCTTGCAACATAAAAAGGAGAAACAAAACCTGTGTCATTTTACGTCCTTCGTTCTTCTTCTGCAGTGAACGTGTATGGTTTCGATTTATTTCAGTTGTTTAACTTGTCTACAGTGAATCAGGTCCTATCAGTGAACCAGACTGTGCCTTCAGACAGTGTTTCTCGTCTATGTGAAGAATTTGCAGACATTTTTGCACCGGGCCTCTGTTGCGCTAAGAACTATAAAGGCACATTTGGAACTGAAAGTAAACGCGCAACCGAAATTTTTCAGAGCGCGCAATGTTCCCCACGAATTCCGTGATGAGGTCGCAAGGACATTACACGATTTGGAATCACAAGATGTAATTGAACGTGTGCAGGCTTCTCTCTGCGCATCACCCTTAGTAATTTTGCCAAAACCTTCCGGAAATTTGAGACTTTGTGTGGACTTCAAGGCAACAGTGAATCCACAACTAGTGATTGCAACTTTTCCTTTAACCTGCCCGGAAGATCTTTTTGACAAACTGTGCCCGGCTAAATATTTTTCGAAGTTGGACCTCGCAGATACGAACTTCCAAATACCGGTGGACGAAGACTCCCAGCGCGTTTTGGTGGTTAACACGCATCTTGGTTTGTATCGATTCAAACGACTGCCATTCGGGTGTGCATCCGCCCCTGCATTGTTTCAGCAATATCTGCAAACTGTTTGTTCGTCGGTCCCTACTGCAGCAAATTATCTGGACGATATTGTGATCTCCGGAAAGACGGAAGAAGAACATTTGGCCAATCTCAGAACATTACTTCAGGTCTTGCGACAAAATTGTCTTCTCTTGCGGAAGGACAAATGTGTGTTTTTTGCTCGAGATTTGCCATACCTGGGGCATGAAATCAAAGCGCAAGGCATACATCCCAGTCCCACGCACCTTCGTGCCATACAAGACTTGCCTTCGCCGCAGAATTTGAAGCAGCTACAGAGTGTGCTGGGAAAAATAAATTACTATATCCGTTATATGCCACATGCCTCTTCCATTTCAGCTCCGCTTCATCGCTTACGCCGTAAAGGTGTTCCGTTCGTCTGGACGACGGAATGCGAACGCGCCTTTCACCGGTTGAAATCGGCGTTGCTTTCCAATACTTGCCTTACGCCATTCGATCCCCCGAAAGCCCCTTTTGTTGATGGTGGATGCATCGGATTTCGGGATCGGTGCTGTGCTTGCGCACAAAGATGGATCGCACGAACGCCCTATTGCCTTTGCGTCCAAATTGCTCTCGTCTGCGCACAGAAATTATTCACAGATGGAGTAAGAAGCATTGGCTCTCGTATTTGGTGTTACAAAGTTTCATGATTTCTTGTATGGTCGTCACTTTACCATCATCACAGACCACAAACCTGTGACATCGCTTTTTCATCCGCCCAAGCCAGTACCTCCAAATACAGCGCAGAAATTCATTCGCAGGTCTATTTTCCTCTTGCAGTACCACTACGATATCTTGTAAGGGTCCACTGCTAAGCATGGAAACGCCGATGCGTTGTCCCACTTGCCTGTTGCTGAGGATAGGGCATTCGATTCCTCCGAACTTGCTTGCATGTTCATTGATGCGGAAACCGATGACGTGGTCGAATCGTTTCCGATTGATTTTCGTCGTGTAGCTACAGCCACAGCTGCCGACCCTGTCCTTGCTACCGTTCTGCGTTTTGTTGCCACGCAATGGCCCTTGTCAAAGTCACGGATCGGGGACCCGTCGGTTCGCCGAATTTTTGCTCACAAGGAGAGACTTTTTGTTCGACGTGGTGTTTTGCTGTTGCGTTCTGATAATGATCAATCCAGGGTCGTGGTCCCACGTTCGTTACAGTCCTCTGTCTTACAGCTTCTCCACCAAGGACATTGGGGTATAGTGAGAACGATGCAACTTGCTCGTCAGCACTGTACTTGGTTCGGAATCGATGCCGCGATTACGAATATGTGCTCTTCTTGCCTGGTGTGTGCCGAACAACAATCAGCACCACCGCGGAAATTCTTTGCATGGCCAAAAGCCTCTTCCCCTTGGCAACGCTTACACATCGATTTTGCTGGTCCATTCAGGAATGCTCGATGGTTGGTTGTGGTAGATTCATTCAGTAATTTTCCTTTTGTTGTCCGGATGTCTTCCACTACGTCATCTGCCACCATCCAAGCGTTATCTGCTATCTTTTGCATTGTAGGTCTTCCACAGACTATTGTTTCCGACAATGGCCCACAATTCATGTCCGCTGAATTTCAGTCATTGTGCAAGGCCAATGGTATTGACCCTAGGATGCATATACAGGGCCTCCGAGGCCCTTGTATGTCTTCATTTTTTAAAAAAAATTCTGTAATTTTTGGTTTCATTTCAATCTGCTTTCCAGTACTCTTTCACTAATACTGTGACATTCCTCCTATCAAGCGTGAACGAGATAACGTTTTAAGTTTTACCCATACACCGTGAATGCATAAGTAGGGCTTCAGAAGCCCTCACCCATTTATAAATGTTCTTTAGCCTATATTGTCTTCAACATTTGTTTGGGAGCAGTTATTAATTCAACAATAACTGAAGTGGTATTTCCAGCAATAGGAATGCCAACAGTAGCAATAGCGGTAGTAGTAATAGTATAAATAATAAATAATACACACTACTTTCACTTATTGGCGATGTCGGTGTATTATTGATCTTTTTGCTATCAAATGTTTTATTATTGTACAGTATTGTTATCTTGTGCTGCTCTTGTCAGTCTCATTGTTACTGTGTTTTGTTTGTTGCTGCAAAGCCCATATTGTTACGAGTATGACTCGTTTAGTGCTGCACACGCTGGTGTTCGAGAGACACGCCTTTTGCTTTGGCTTCGATACGCAAAGGAAGAGCGTCAGTACGTGCAAATGCAGCTAATTTTGAATGTTTTGTAGCTCAGTGGTTTGAAGAAGATGATTCTTGCGAGGAAGGAAATATTTTTGAAGATACAAGTAGTGACGAATCAGCCAATGAACCTGCAGATGTGAAGATTGAGGCAGATGACAGTTCTTCCGATAATATTACTTCATCTGAGTATGAAAATGAAGAACCTGTAAACCTAAGGATGCCTGGGACTATTTCATCTCCAAGGAAATACTGGAGGAAATCATCAGCTGCACAAATGTTGAAGGCAGAAGAGTGGCTGCTTTACGTGGTAAAACGTGGGTAAACGTTTCGCTTGCTGAAATGGAGGGTTCTCTTGGTCTTTTACTGCTTTCTGGTGTTGAGAAGAGTTGGGATGTCCCTATTAGAGAATTATTCTTGGGTGAAAAGGCAAATCCTACATATAAGGCCACCATGTCAGTAAATAGATTCGAGGATATAAGGAGAATGATTAGATTTGATGACAGGCATATCCGTAAAGCTCGATCTGCAGATGACAAACTTGCAGCTGTTCGCTATATATGGGAACTATTTCTTGACAAGTGTAGAAATAGATGATTCCCAATGATTCGCTCACAGTTGACGAACAGCTAGTCCCATTCCGTGAAAGATGCAGTTTCAACCAGTATATGCCCTCTAAACCAGCCAAGTATGGCATAAAAATATTTTGGTTATGTGATGCTACACTTGCAAGAGACAAACAAGAAGATGGCCATTTGAATTATGGATGAATATGATGGACGTCGCAGCAATGAACAGTGAAATTTTATTTTCCGCCTAACATCTGACATACCACAGTGGAAGAAGTGACAAAAGGCGTTTGTTCCTAAGAGATTTAGCAGAGGAAATGGTAAGACCACTAATGGAACTTCGTATTCAGATCCCTAATTTTCGAAAGAAAATCGTTGATGCCATGCAAAGATGTTGTGTTCAAAAAGAAAAGATATCATACTGCCGAACCAGCTACCTGTTTCAGGAAAAAGAAGAAGATGCAATTATTGTCCATATAATGAATACAAGAAAAGTGCTATGACATGCATTAAGTGTAAAACCAAAATTTGTAAGCAACATAGTGGCGTTCTTTGTGCTTCTTGTTTGTCACATGTTGAAAACTAAGAAAAATACAAATTTTATGTGGTCAATGAACAATAACTTTTTGTCAAAATATTGCCTATATACATAATATTGTGAATAATGAGTATGTTTTAACTGAAGAATTTGGTTGTAATAAATGTTATAAAATGTAAACTGCAACTTATAACTGAATTAATTAAATTATTTGTATATGTTGTATGTAAATGGATGTAACTAATAAAAATTCACTTTTAGAGTTTTTTTTAATTAATAATATGTTAATCAGGCCCACTAGATCCTGTTACTGTGTCTTAGGAATCTTTCAATATGACAATAAACTTAACAGAAATAAATTTCACTGCTAAGAATGGTTGTATGAAAAGAGGAAAATCTTAAATTAGGGCAGGGCCTTGGAGGCCCTGCATATGCATTCATTTGTGTTTTCGGCACCATGCATCCTAGGGTTAAACATCTGAAGTCCGCGCCGTTTTCGCCACAGTCAAACGGTGCCGCTGAAAGATTGGTTAGGACTTTCAAGTCACAGATGTTGAAGTTAAAACAGTCGCATTCTCGGGAGGACGCGTTATTGCTCTTTTTGACCTCGTATCGCTCTCAGCCCCGAGATGGTCGCTCGCCGGCTGAGTTGCTCCACGGTCGCCCTCATCGAACCTCGATGTCTTTGCTACATCCGCCGCATCAGGTTCCTGTGCAGCGGCAGACACCTGCTTTTGCCCCAGGCGACGTTGTCTACTACCGCCACTACCGAGGTTCACGGCGTTGGCTCGAAGGGCGCATTCTTCGCTGCCTCGGACGCGCTATGTATCTGGTTTTGGGGGCCTCTGGTGAGGTGCGCCGGCATCTCAACCAGCTGCGCCTCTGTCGTCGAGCGGGATCTGCCGCTCGCCGTCTGCTTTCAGCGACGGTGCTGTCCGGTTAGCGCCCTGGGGACCCATCTACTGGCTCGCCTCAGCCCCAGGTGTTACCGACGCTGCCTTCCATTTTGCCCCATGGTGACGCGCCACCGCCACCGCCGCCTGTTCTCCAGCCGGCGACGCCCGCAGTGGACGCGTCGCTGCAACCGCCAGGAGCCTCCCTGGGTCACGCGCCGCCGATCGCTTCCCGTGACCAGTTTTCCTCCGACATGGAACTCTTGCCCGCTCCGGACCATATGTCGTCTTTGCCCCTCGGGTGCCCCGGTCCGATGGAGGTCGACCCTTCGGCCCCTCCTGTCTCTCTGCGGGCGCATACACCGCATGTTGGAGTGCACCCTGGAGCAGGTTTTCAGGCTAGCTCCCTGCGATCCGAATGGCAGGGTACGGGTGGCACAGCCTCGCCTGTTGTTAGGCTCCCCACTTCGTCGCATACGTCAACGTGGGGTCCTCCCCACGGCGGGGGGAAGCCTTATGCCATAACCGTGCGCCGATTTGCGGGGGAGGAATGTGGTGTCACCGCCAGACACCACACTTGCTGGGTGGTAGCCTTTAAATCGGCCGCGGTCCGTTAGTATACGTCGGACCCGCGTGTCGCCACTATCAGTGATTGCAGACCGAGCGCCGCCACACGGCAGGTCTAGAGAGACTTCCTAGCACTCGCCCCAGTTGTACAACCGACTTTGCCAGCAATGGTTCACTGTCAAAATACGATCTCATTTGCCGAGACGTTGGTTTAGCATAGCCTTCAGCTACGTCATTTGCTACGGCCTAGGAAGGCGCCATATTCAGTTACTACTGATATTGTGAATCATGTACCGTCAAGAGCGACGTTCATCATTAATGGATTAAAGTTAAGTATTCCAGCAGCTACGTCGGTATTTCTAAATTCTAATTTCCTTGTCATGTTTCAGACCTCACGCCAGCGAGCGTGAGCTAAAACGCGTGCATTTCGGCCTCCTTTAGTAAAACGGTGTTGGCTCTCCTGCCAACCTCAACATCCCCCATTTTGGCCTAGCTGAATGGATCACATATTTTATCATTTTCTTTGGAATTCTATCCTAGCCATCGTATTTATTGTTATTTCACAAGTTTTACTGTGTCCCTACTTTGTATTAATATTTGTAATTCGGAGTTGTAGCGTATTCTCCAGCCTTTTTCCTTCCTTATTGGACTATATTATTTTCCTAGTATTTTTCGCTCAAACGTTCTTAGTGCATTTTTGTCATGTTCTATCGACATCCATACCTCTGACCCGTATGTGAGATCTGGGCGGACTAGGGAGTTATGTAGTTCGTGTTCCTTGTAACAAGGCTGATTCTGAAAAATTGTATATTTGTAAAGTAAACTGTTTCCTGCTCTTATTATTTACCTTATAGCCTTTCCAATACTGCTACAATTTGTTATTAGGGTTCCCAAGTAGTCAAAAGAGGGTACACATTTGAAGCATTTCCAATTCATGTTTAGGTCTTAAGGGTATTCTTCTGACATCAGATTGTGACATTACGTAATATTTTACTTTGTTTTCATTTACTATGAGGCCAGTTTCTAATGCTTCTGTTTCCATTGCCCGGTATGTTTCTTGAATTGTATTGATATTTCTTCGTTCTATAGCACTGTCATCAGCGTATGCACAGATCTCCTTAATTTTCATAAATACGGTGCCTCTTTTGTTGATTTTATTTACTAGACTATGCAGGGCTATATTGGATAGAACAGTGGAGAGACTACCACCTTGAATCACGCCTTTAGCAGCTACCGTGCTGATTTAGGAACCAACTCAAGATACACGTTTAAATGTATCAACGGCTTCGACCATTGTCTTACAGAATCAGATAATTATTTAACCACTGAGACAATTTTATTTGCCAAAATTTCCTCCGATAAGCACATTACCACTTATTCATAAGTATCAGGACAAATTTTATCACAGCTCTGATAACTACACTCAACTCGTTCTGCGGCTCTCTCCCTTTTTTCCCTAAAACCTTGCATTAGCAGAGAACGAGAGTAAGAGAAGGCTTGTATGATTCCCAATAAGAATAACAATACCCCAAGTAAATTTATCAGAGCTGAGCATTAAAGGAAGCCTCAGCAACAAACGGATAAATCAAGAACGATCCATAGGATGTTCACGATCCGTGTGGGAAGTCACTGTCCCACAGCCGTACCACAACAAACATGGTTCCTCCGAACACGTCCAGTAGAAATTTCTGACCGCTATGCTCCAAGCGAGCGATCTCTTTAGCCGCAACGCACTTCAAAACATGGCGGTAATACAGGTGTGCTCCAATCCGTCCGTGCGAGTGCACAAATACCATTACGAACGCACCAAATCTCACATCATCTCAGCGAACGCCATCCCCCCTTTTGTACAGTATGTGATCAAAAGTATCCAGACACCCTCATAAATATAGTAGGTGCATTGTGCTGCCACCTACTGACAGGTACTCCACATCAGCGACCTCAGTAGTCATTAGACTTCGTGAGGGAGAAGAATGGAGCACTCCGGGAAAATCACGGACTTCCAACGTGGTCAGGTGATTGGTTGTCACTTGTCATACGTCTTGACGGGAGATTTCCACACTCCTAAACATCCCTAGGTCCACAATGGAAAAACGTTGCTGGAGTGACGAATCACGGTACACAGTTGTGGCGATCCGATGAAAGGGTGTGGGTGTGGTGAATGCCCGGTAAACGTCATCTGCCAGTGTGAGTAGTGCAAACAGCAAAATTCGGAGGCGGTGGTCTTCTTGTGTGATCGTGTTTTTCATGGAGGGGACTTGCAGCCCTTGTTGTTTTGGGTGGAACTATCACAGCACAGGCCAACATTGATGTTTTAAGCACATTCTTGCTTCCTACTGTTGATGAGCAATTCGCGGATGGCGATTTCATATTTCAACAAGATCGAGCATCTGTTCATAACGTACGGTCTATGGAGGAGTGGTTGCACGACCATAACATTCCTGTAATGAACTGGCCTGCACAGAGTTGTGACCTGAATCCTATACAACACATTTGGAATATTTTGTAACGCCGACTTCAAGCCAGGCGTCATCGATCGACATCGATACCTCTCCTCAGTGCAGCACTCCGTGAAGAATGGGCTGCTATTCCCTAAGAAACCTTCCAGCACCTGATTGAACGTATGACTGCGAGAGTGGAAGTTGTCATCAAGGTTGAGGGTGGCTAAGGGTGGGCCAGCACCATTTCGCATTACCGATGGAGGGCGTCACGAACTTGTAAGTCATTTTCAGTCAGGTGTCCGGATACTTGGCGGCGTCTGGGAAGGGGAATGTCCTATTTACCATGACCATTTTCTAGTAGTTTGGGACATAAATGTGAATGAAGTTGAGAATTTGATAAATGTACTAAATCTCTGTAATATCGATATAAACATATTCTTTGTAAATCTGTTTTATAGACCACGGTTGTTTGTCAGAGAGGTTACTTCCTTTGAAGAAAGAAGCACGCAGTGTAATTGTGCAGTTTCTTATTCACAAATATTGCGTACGGTCGAAGTTTGTTGCAGAAATTTTATAATGCAACGTATGATTTTGTCTTATAAATGAAATGATTGTCAAGCAAGGCAATTGTACACGAAAGTGTTACTAAGAAATACTTTGCTAATTTGTCTAGGTGTGAGAACTTTCTAAAAAGGTGTGTGTCTTCGAGCCTTAATGAAGCATAGTTAAACTTGGAGTCGTTGTTCTCATTTATCAGTCCTTAAGATTAGCTCATAATTTTCATATACTTTCATAACCGTGTTTACATACTCACATTGCACATCACGAGTTGTTTACTGAGAAGCATTTTTAAGAAAAATGGCATAATACCAACTTGAACTGCACATCGCAAGTACGGCAAACGAAATTTGGTTTTCGACAGTCAGATCAATAGGCCTAATAATAGAAGGTTGCAGAGCAGACCATAATTCCGTGCGCACAGGTATGCAAATAATTTAAATTACCATTGAAGTTCATGTCCATTGTAATGCTAAGTGACTGTCCTAGAGCTTTTGTGAAACTATCAGTATCAGTTCTTAGACTTAAAACCAGTAAAAGATTTCAGTAAGATGCTACCTTGTGAATTTTCAAACATTTTTATCAGAAATTCATATGCGTTAATTTTAAACTTCTTTTGCTCTGTAAGTACAATAACAGTTCGGATACAGTGATTGTCTGCAACACTAAAGATACAAAAATTAGCAATATTGGGGGCAAACATTTTACTCCGAATCATTTTGTTTTTCAGTCAGATTCCATTACGAAATACGGGGAGTGCTCACAATTGGTTCACCTCTTACTTTAGCAACAGGCAGCAAAAGGTCATTATTCACAATGTTGATAACGGCTGTGATTTGGGGTCTGAGTGGGGTACTGTCAAGTGGGGGGTGTCCCTGGGATCAGTGTTTGGGCCACACCTGTTCCTTATTTATATAAATCTTATGCCCTCTAGTACTACGGATAACTCTAAAATATTTCTGTTTGCTGATGACACTAACTTGGTAGTAAAGGATGTTGTGTGCAACATTGGCTCGGTTTCAAACAGTACAGTACATGAACTCAGTTCATGGTTTGTAGAAAATAAACTAACGCTAAATCACGGTATGATTCAGTTTTTACAGTTTCTAACACACAATTCAACAAAACCTGACATTTAAATTTCACAGAATGGGCATATAATTAGTTAAACTGAACAGTTCAAATTTCTAGGTGTTCAGATAGATAGTAAGCTATCAAGGAAATCCCACGTTCAGGATCTTGTTCAAAGACTTAATACTGTCATTTTTACTATTCGAACGGTATCAGAAGTGAGTGATCGTTCGACACGAAAGTTAATCTACTTTGCTTATTTTCATTCGCTTATGTCGTATGATATTATATTTTGGGGTAGCTCTTACCATTCTAAAAGGGTATTTTTGGCTCAGAAATGGGCGGTTCGGGCAGTAAGTCGTGTGTGTTCACGAACCTCTAGTCGACCTCTGTTCTCGAGTCTGCGTATTTTGACATTGGCCTCTCAATATGTATATTCCTCATTGTCGTTTCTTCTTACCAATATTAGTTTATTCCCAAGAATAAGCAGCTTTCACTCGGTTAATACTCGGCAGAAATCAAACTTGCATTTGGATCGGACTCCCTTAACTCTTGTGCAAAAAAGTGTGCAGTATACTGCTGCATCCATTTTCAATAAGCTGCCACTCGAATTCAAAAATCTTAGCTGTAAACCACGCGCTTTCAAATCGAAACTGAAGAGATTACTCATGGGTTACTCCTATTCTGGCGTGGAGTTCCTTGGAACGTTAAGCTGATTTTTATTGAATTGCTGATAGCATTTTCTTAAACTTGTGGACTGTATTTTTAAGGTTCATGAACATCTATTTTTGTCTGTTATTATATTTTTGTTGTAATTTCATGTTCTGACACGTTCCATGACCTTGGAGATTTGCTCCTCAATTTGGTCCTATGCAATTCGGAAAGTAAATAAAAATAAATAAAACACTGTAGCATATGCTACTTTAATTGAAAACTCATGGCTTTCTCGCAGGTATTTATTAGATGTACCGGCTTATTTGGATTTCGCATCGTGAGGCATGGGCTCCACATATTTCGAATCTAAGCTTATAAAGTTTTCAGTTAGATCTGTTGCACTGTAGCGAACCTGACACTTACGAAAACAAGTTTATCCGATTACTTCCACACTTACCAATCGAGCGCCGGTCGCTGTGACCGAGCGACCCTAGGCGCTTCAGTCCCCAGCCGCGCTGCTGCTACTGTGAAAAGTTCGAATCCTGCCTGGGGCATGGATGTGTGTGACGTCTGTAGGTTAGTTGGGGTCAGGCAGTTCTAAGTCTTGGGGACCGATGACCTCTGATGTTAAATCCCGTAGTGCTTAGACCCATTTGAGCCAGTCGAGAATGCGCTCGCCCCTATCGGAACCTCTTGTCGCAATATAAGAGTTGGCCACTACCGACATATGAGACAAAGAGGATTTTCGCGCAACGGTAAATCGAATTGGCGTGCCACAGCTCACTAGTGTTTCCTTATCTATGAGCTATTGAGCTTAACGTTGTCTCCTCGTGCATGATCATTTTCAATAAAGTGATTCCTACAGTTGAAAAATGATACACCACCACCATTCGTAGTATCTGACGTTACTGGAAGTGGAGAACGGAGCACACATGTCCAATGGACTTGCGATCAGTTTATCGCCATCTTCCATATCACAAGAAATGACAAGAAATACACAAGTGCGTTGAGGCCGTAGGGGATACAGCTCTTTCTTGACATCAGTTCAGAAAGAAATTAAGATATTGTCACTTGATACCTATTATGTGAGGAATTATACTGAGAAGTTGCCTTAATATGAGGAATAAGTTTCCACGAACCGACGTTTGGAGCACATTATTGTATGTGACCGAAACATGGTTTCTGGAAAGAGAATCGAAGCGTTTGATGCGTGGTGTTTCACAAGGACATGAATATCAGACGGACTGATAAGGTAAAAAAAGCTGCGGATGTTTTCCACAGAATCAGGCGGCAGAGGTACGATAACAAGAAGAGGGGACCGAATGATACGACATCTGTTACGACATTCAGAAATAACTTCAGTGGTAGTTGAAGGAGGTCTGTCAGGTAACAACTGCAGGTGATGGTAGACGGTGATATACGCCCCATAATTATGACTTGGTTTCAAGTACTACCTCGAGATGAGGAGGTTGGCACAGTAGTGCATTTACTGGAGGGATGTACCAAAAACTGATGATCCTCTTCACTAAGTCTAAAAAATATCAAACTGGTGCTGCCTGGTGTAGCACTTTCCAGTTCTGGCAGTGTTTATTCAGATATTAGCAGCTTAAGAGTAAAGATATGAGTGTTATTCAAAAGTCATTGCAATAATTTTTTCTTGCGTACAGGGTGGTCAGAAACACTGCAGATGTTTGTAAGGGTGTTGCAGGGTAGGTTGTTCTGAGAAATAATTGTTAGGAGAAAACCAATACGTAGTGCCGTCTCCCAGATAATTAGCACTGAATTTAGCTAGTAAGGTCGTTGTGAGTGCAAATGCAAGCGGCTCGCCCGATACGGTTAGTATCAGTTGTTTTCATAACGTAGATGGTAGCGCACGAGACTGCTCAGGCTTCGGCTTGAGTTTGCTCCTTAATACTGTCCCATGTAACATTTTTGGATCACTCCCTTGTTCGGTTTTAGAAAACCAAACGAATTACATGTCCGGTGGCACCGTCTCTACCGGGCAACTTGGATTTGCGCACGCAACAGCCTAAACCGCTAACTTCAATGTCAGTTATCTCTAAAACGACACAACGTATCGACTTAAACTCTTAACAGATATTTAAGTTAGTTTCTGACAACCTGTTTATGCGAGCAGATCACAATCCTCTATTTGTCGTACAAGGAAGCTATGTAAGCACGCAGTCTATTCACTACAACAGATGGCTTTGTAATTGCTGGTAGTGGCACAGAGTCTGCTGCGAAACCAGTTGTGTGGTGAGCGTCCGTTCGAGATGGAAGTAACCGTATTGAGCTGTGCACATACATCAGAAAAGCCGTCCACCGAGAGAATGTCACAGTGAAGTAGCGGAATCCTAGAGAATAATGCCCTACTATGCTATACAGCACCATAGTGGGTAGAAAAGTTTCAGCAAGAATGTATGGCAACCGCTGATCAACAACACTCGGTACGACCTGTCAGTGTGTGGACTGAATTGCCGAATGCGCCATCGGGCAGCGACGATCGACGCTACTGGAGTTAGGGAGGGGAAGTGCCGTAGAGAAACGCACCTTCCTCAACGTATTGAGGACAGAGCCGCTACTGCACAAATAGCATCACGCTGTGTACTCCATGAACTGACGTAGGTTCAACGTTGGATGCGATAGACAATACGCTCCGACCATCTAGCGTGCTAGCAACTGGACGGTCATGACTTCATGTCTGTACTAAACGCTATCGATGAACCATCGATGCGTTTATGGCCAGCGCATAAGAACCGGAAGAGTCATTTCGCTGGGTGGTGATATCCCAGGTCACCAAGGTAGCAGAAGTTTCGTCAGAATCCTTCCCCATGAAACTGATGATCGGTGCGTATGACAGCAGGGGTGTTATTATGTGTCACTTCTTTCCACATGACAGAAGAGTGAGAGCTGCAGGAGTATTACACGAACATCCTGCTGAGACAGATACGACTACAATCAGGTGGAATGTCCGGACCTCGTGGGCAGTGCGATCATATTGCACGATAACGCAGGATCAAGAGTGTGAACGATTGTACCTGCAACAGTGGAGTCGATAATTGCAAAAGTGTTCCCACTGCATAGTTTTGTCCACGAACTGACATCTCTATTACGTGCGATAAATGTTCGATGGCACTCATCTCTCACGAACTGGGTGGACAAATTATAAGCTCGAAGTGTCCAGAATATTCTTTAAACTGTGGTCCAGTGACTTGCCGCACAGTCATCCACAAAAATACCTTCGTCGTTTGGGAACATGACGTCCTTGAATGGCAAAAACTGGTCTCCAAGTAGTCGAAGATCAACAGGAGCCAGTCTGTTCCATGTAAACACAGCCCACACCATTACGGAGCCACCACAGACTCCCACAGTGCCCTGTTGACAACTTAGGTCCACGGGTTCGTCACGTCTGCACCGCACTCGAACCCAACCGTCAGCTCTCACCAGCTGAAATCGCGACTCATCTGACCAGGCCACGGTTTTCCAGTCATCTAGGGTCCAGCCGATATAGTCACAAGCACAGGAGAGGCGCTGCAGGCGATATCGTGCAGCTACAAAGGCACTCGCCTCGGTCGTCTGCTACCATAGCCCATTAACGCCAAATTCTCCGCATATGTCCGTCTTACGCCCCACATTGATTTCTCCGGTTCTTTCACGCAGTGTTGCTTGCCTGAGTCTTTCATAGAGTCAATTCGACCCTCCATCCTTTTTCAAGAATAAAAATGCGCTATCGACAACATATTGCCATCATTAGTGATCACACACACCATTAATAACCATGTCCCGCTGTTTTTAACGTTTAAGTGACTACCATAAGTGGATGTCGGTTCAGTATCAGTACGATATTTGAATAAAAATGTACTCTCTCCTTTGCATTTAACAAGGCAATTCCCATTGCGTTCTTAATGTTACCGACTTTGCTTTTAATTACACCGAAGTCTGTTTCGACTTTTCTATATGCTCAGTCCATCCTTCCACACATTTTTCGATTTCATCATATTTCTAGTGGAGCGATTTCGCCTTACCTTCCCTGAATTTTCTAATTTCATTCGCAAGTGACTTGTACTTCCGTATTCCGGCAATTCTTCGAACAATTTTTGTTCTTTCTTTCGTCGATCAACTGATTTCCTTTGTTAATGATTTCTTCACAGTTACCTTCCATGTACCTATGTTGTTCTTTCCAGTTTCTGTCATTGCCCTTTTAGAGATGTCCATTCGTCTTCAACAGAACTACCTACTGAGCTATTCATTGTCACAGTACCTACTGCCTTAGAGAACTTCAAGCGTATGTTATCACTCACTAGTCCTTCTGTAGTATACTAGCACTGACAACAAAAAATGGCTCTGAGCACTATGGGAGTTAACTTCTGAGGTCATCGGTCCCCTAGAACGTAGAACTACTTAAACCTAATTAAAGTAAGGACATCACACACATCAATGCCCAAAGCAGGATCCGAACCTGCTACCGTAGCGGTCGCGTGGTTCCAGACTGTAGCGCCTAGAACCGCTCGGCCACTCCGGCCGGCACTAGCACTGACAGAAAGGGCGGTTTTTCACCAAGAAAAGTCTACTAACATCAAACGTAGTCCTTGAACTGGGGAAGAAATATGTAAGGGGCTACGTTTGGAGCAGATCATTGAAAGATAGTCAGACCACGAGAACACCCTAAAAGAAGAGAAACAATGTGCTTGAGATGTGGTGCTACGGACGAATGCTGAAATTAGGTGCAATGATAAGTAAAGGAATGTGGAGCTTCTGTACAGAATAGGCGAGGAATGGAATATGTGGAAAACACTGAGAAGAAGAAGGAACAGGATGATAGGACATCGGTTAAGACAACCTTGAATAGCTTCCACGATACTAAAGTGAGCTGTAGCGGGGAGACAGAGACTAGAATACATGCTGTAAATAATTGCTATTCCGAGATGGAAAACCTTAGGACAGGGGAGGAATACGTGTCTGGCCGCATCAATCCAGTCAGAAGACTGGCGACTTAAAGAAACTAAGAAAATGTAGTAAAATAAAATAAAATAAAACAAAATAAATAAAAACGCTGTCCGTATGTTTTTCATCAGGTACCGGCGAGAAACTGCACTGCAAACCTTCAGGAAACCAAGGAACCCAGCACCATCATGGTGAACGGTATCTACTGGGTGTCACAAGCTCTTTCATTTTAGGTATCAGCTTTGGTTCCTACGGAGGATATCTTCTCTCTCCAGTATTAAGAATTAATTTTTCAAATTCTACAGCAGATTTATGTCAGAGATATAGATTTACAGTTTGTGCGTCTGTTCAATGACTCTTTATGGAAATGGGTTCAAATGGCTCTGAGCACTATGGGACTCAACTGCTGAGGTCATTAGTCCCCTAGAACTTAGAACTAGTTAAACCTAACTAACCTAAGGACATCACACACATCCATGCCCGAGGCAGGATTCAAACCTGCGACCGTAGCGGTCTCGCGGTTCCAGACTGCAGCGCCAGAACCGCGCGGCCACTTTGGCCGGCTATGGAAATGGGGACGTGTGCCTTTTTTCCAATCAGTAGGAACGTTTCATTCGTCTGGAGACTTACGGTACACTGCTGGTAGAAGAGGGACAAGCTCTTTGAGATCCTCTGTGTGGAAGCGAACTGGTATCCCGTCAGATCCAGTGGCCTTTCCCCTGTTGAGCGATATGACTTGCTTTACTGTCCCTTGTCTGTCATTATGTTGTTCACACGAAGATTTAAGAGGAACTAAGGTGATGAAAGACGTTTAGTATTCCGGCCCTTTCTCTGTCAAGGAATATGTAGAAAACACTGACAAGGTGAAGGGACAGGATACTAGGCCGTCTGTTAAGACATCAGGGAAAGACTTCCATGCATCTAGAGGGAGCTTTAGAGGGCAAAAACTTTACAGTAGGAAGAGATTGGAATACATCTAGCAAATAATTGAGGTCGTTCGTTGCAAGTGCTACTCTCAGATGAAGAGGTTAGCACAGGACAGGAATATGTGGCGGGCCGCATCAAGCCAGTGAGAAAACTGCTGACTCAAGAAGAGGTGTCAAGAGTGTGCCGAAAGTACTACTTTTCAGGTATTGCCTCTCACCAAGGCTCGTGGTCTAGTGGCTACCTTTGGTACCTCTGGATCACGGGGTCCCGGGTTCGATTCCCGGCCGGGTTGGGGATTTTTCTCTGCCCGGGGACTGCTTGTTTGTGTTGTCCTCATCATTTCATTATCATCCTCAACATTCGTGACAGTGGTAGATTGAACTGTGAAAAAAATTTGACTGTGAAAAAATTGGGACTTTTTATGGGCGCTGATGACCGGGTAGTTGAGCGCCTCACAAACCAAACATTATCACCACCAAGGACAATGCAGTGATCGGCGGCTAACGAACGAGAACAACGGTGTTTGCGTAGAGTTGTCAGTGCTAACATACAAGCAAGACTGCGTGAAATAACTACATAAATCAACGTGGGACGTACGACCAACGTATCCGTTAAGATAGTGCGCCGATATTTGGCGTGAATGGCGTATGACAGCTGACTACCGACGGCAACGCTATTGCTAACAAGCGCGAAATCACCTGCAGCACCTCTCGGTTGGATCCTAGACGACTGGAAAACTTTGGTCTGGTCACATTAGTCCCGGTTTCAATTGGTAGAACTCGTGTGGTGGTGCACCCCCCCACGAACCTATAGACCGAAGTTGGCAAAATTGTGGTATCTCCTTAATGGTGTGGACGGCGTTCAGATGGAATGAAGTGGGTCCTGTGGTCCATCTGAACTATCATTGACTGGACATGGTATGTTCGGGTACTTTGAGACCATATGCAGCCGTTCCTGGCCATCCCAAACACCGAGGAACATTTTATGGATGGAATTGGAACATGTCACTGTGCCAAAATTGTTCGCAACTGGTTTGAAAAACATTCTGGACAAACGCAGCGAATTATTTGTGCAGAAAATTGGAGCGAATGATTTTTCAACCCAGATCGTCAGACATGAATCCCTTCGAACATATTTCGGACATAATCGAGAGGTCAGTTCCTGCACAAAAGCCTGCACCGGCAAGATTTCCGCAATTATGGACGGCTATTGTGTCAGCATGATTCAATAATACTGCAGGGGACTTCCAACGACTTCTACAGTTCATACCTCGTAGAGCTACCGCAGCACTCCGGGTGAAAGGAGATCCGACACGTTATTATATTGTATCACACTACTTTCGTCACCTCTCTGCATTACTGCTGGGGAACCTCATGGATCAGTTCTCGACTGCCCTATATACTGTGTAATCAACGATATTCCGCAACAACCAACGGGACATCTGTAATGGTACGTTGCCTGGAATTTCAAAACTATCTAGAAGATATCCACAAATGTGTCCTTCTCAAAATAAATGACATCGAAACTCGAGTTATCACCAATGCTAGCATAACGATGTATTACGGTATGGAAATTATTGGAGATGGAACACTCTTAATCGGGAAGACCAGTGTCAAATACGTTGGTCTAATTCCAGTTATATTTTCAAATACTCATCGACGATATCTGCAATAAAGGTAACGCGCTATTATGTCAGATGCACATGCGAATCGAAAGAGGTAAATTCAGAGCTACTCTGCGACTCTGCATTGTATTTCCTCTTCGTAGAATAACATATGGGTCAGAAATCTGGGATATCTGGTAGGTACAATTTCATAGATGTAAAGGTCGTACAGTATCATGCACATATAACTCCAGATCCATAAAATACAGGAAATCATCCAATAACAAACCAAAATGTTAACATCTTATTCAAGCCCCAGGGATCCTCACACTCGACTTACGGTGCAAATTTCATACCATGGCGGTAAATCATCAATTCAGCTTCTAAACTAAACAAAGCTATATCCTGCAGAAAGAGATTGAAACAACAGTAACGTGAAAATCAAACCTCATTTTCGTAATCAGAATCCCTGACATAGAGACTGAGGCCTTAAAATCGATGGGTCTTTAACACCACAGATTGCTCATTCTGTGTATCAGCCTCCTACCATAGTTGTTACACTGCTTCAGAGCCTACTCTGTCCCATAGTTTGTTGCTTGGTCGCGCAAGAATTAACTCCTTGTTGCCGAATTCACAATTGGTGAGAATCACTGGCATTCACAGCCTTCAAGTTCGCAGTCGAGCAAGTGGATGGAAGTCATGTTACATTCTAGAGTGAAGAATATTTCAGCCTCTTTCTGTAATGTAAATTATGCAGTCCAATTAAAAGCGTAATGAATACACGACGTGAATGTCTGATATCTTGCCACTTCATAATTACTGAAAAACGCTATTTTTTTACATGTAAACGTATATTTGAATTTTTTATGAGTAACGAGTAAGTCCAGCAGCTACTTTTCTAAGTATCTGACAAATATTTATCTTCATACTGTAGGTACGTTATGCATCTGTGCAAGTCACCACACTGTTGCTTAAGTGTAACCTGTATTGCCAACAGATTATCAATAACTGTCAACAGAAAATTTTTCACAGGATCTCTTGAAGATGCTAAATTTGCTTTTAGGAGCAAAAATTGATCTTTTTTCACTTTTTGGATAACGTATGATCATTTTGTGAACTAGTAAATGGTATAAACAACAATCGAGTGTTCGTTTCGAACGGTACACAAGTGATGAATGAAAATTTTATGGATGCTGCATAGAAAGTTTATCTAATTTCGAATACTTTGTAATCTTATTGATATGAAATACCAGCAGTGATGTCACATGATCTTTACTATATAAGTAAGAGTAAGAAGCTGAACGAATGTTACATTCAGTTCACGTAGTGCCTTCTCGAAATGATTCGTATGAGGCTGGAGGTCTACACAAAGACATATTCAGTAAAATTCTTCTCTGTTCGTTTCAACATTGTGTTAAAAATGTATGGAAACATATTATAGTTCAAATAAACCGAACTCATGGTGCTGACGTAATCCTCCGAGACAAATAGTAGAAAGATCAGTGAAGTGATTGACATTTGCATAGTTGATATTACAATATAAGTAAACTTCGCATCCGTACCGTATAGCACCGATACCTACAGTGAACAACCAATACTAACGTTAATAACTGGTTTTGTTTCGGGAGGAAGACAGTAAGAAAGTTTCTTTAGGACTGCCAATTCCAGATGAAGCCACTCATTGTCGACAGCAACCACTAGATCAGTGGTTCCCAACGTTGGTGAGACTCTTACCACTTAGTGCACCCAGATATTACCTAGCGCACCCGCCCCGCAATCCCCCGTGCACCATCATTAGCATCCACGCGCCTAACTAAACCTTAGAATAGAAAAGAATTCTCCTTGAAGCCTTTCATCTTTAGGACAGTGAAAGGTAGTCATCCAACTGCAAATCGACCAAGATGTGATGGGCCAGAGTGGGGAGGCTGTTGCGGGTTAAATAAATACTATGTATATACTGTATAACTTTTTGTATTAAGTTGTTGTTGTTGTTGTTGTTGTTGTGGTCTTCAGTCCTGAGACTGGTTTGATGCAGCTCTCCATGCTACTCTATCCTGTGCAAGCTTCTTCATCTCCCAGTACCTACTGCAACCTACATCCTTCTGAATCTGCTTAGTGTATTGATCTCTTGGTCTCCCTCTACGATTTTTACCCTCCACGCTGCCCTCCAATGCCAAATTTGTGATCCCTTGATGCCTCAAAACATGTCCTACCAACCGATCCCTTCTTCTAGTCAAGTTGTGCCGCAAACTCCTCTTCTCCCCAATCCTCTTCAGTACCTCCTCATTAGTTATGTGATCTACCCACCTAATCTTCAGCATTCTTCTGTAGCACCACATTTCGAAAGCTTCTATTCTCTTCTTGTCCAAACTATTTACCGTCCATGTTTCACTTCCATACATGGCTACACTCCATACAAATACTTTCAGAAACGACTTCCTGACACTTAAATCTATACTCGATGTTAACAAATTTCTCTTCTTCAGAAACGCTTTCCTTGCCATTGCCAGTCTACATTTTATATCCTCTCTACTTCGACCATCATCAGTTATTTTACTCCCTAAATAGCAAAACTCCTTTACTACTTTAAGTGTCTCATTTCCTAATCTAATCCCCTCAGCATCACCCGATTTAATTTGACTACATTCCATTATCCTCGTTTTGCTTTTGTTGATGTTCATCTTATATCCTCCTTTCAAGACACTGTCCATTCCGTTCAACTGCTCTTCCAAGTCCTTTGCTGTCTCTGATAGAATTACAATGTCATCGGCGAACCTCAAAGTTTTTACTTCTTCTCCATGAATTTTAATACCTACTCCGAATTTTTCTCTTGTTTCCTTTACTGCTTGCTCAATATACAGATTGAATAAGTATGCATAAATATTTGACTAGTAACATAATAAAGCTGTAAAACAAAATAAATTGTCCTGTGAAGTAATATACGTCATGTAAAACGGACGATGACATCTTGGGAGGCGGAAGTATCCACACCATGATTGAGCCCAAGTCCTGGTGCAAAGAACACCCCCAAAGTCTCACAGAAAGCTCTTCGCCATGAATTACGCATGTTGCGCACTTCAGATCAAACTTCTTGTTGGGTCGACAGTGTATTCTAGGCTGTGCATTACTTGACAAATTCTCTATCCCTTGGACCACACTACATCCTTGCAGTGAAAACTGTCAGATTCATCTTTGAGATATGGCCTTTGGAAAGTACCAGACTTTAAAAGAAATTGCATGAATGCAGTTCCCTTTGAAGCGATTGAGATAGACATCCATTCACTGGCCACAGCAAATCTCTCCTGTTTGAAACCAGTTCTCATCGACAAGGCGTCACACTTCAGATTTTTACGACCTCTGTTCTTATGCTGTATTGCTGCAAATGGTACACCATTCATGATAGACACGCTGCATAGTCCACCTTAAAGTAGAGCAAAGCGGCTAACTTCATTCAGTTTGATAACGGGACGTACCTCACGGAAGCTCCTTTCAGCAACCGTATCTCAACGGCGACATATCTTGTTGCACTGGTTCCACACTACCGATTGGCACGCACACACCACTTCACTGTCGTCACTGCCGCGGCATTTGTGGTGTCAGCCCTACGCCATTAACTGACCCCCGACGCCGTTAGTGTGCAGTTTAAAGGCGAGGACTAATATATTGCCCTAAGAGCTTGCACTGTACAAGATACTAGTCAGATCTTCAGTCCGCACTCTGGCCTGAAACCACTCTTTCTACTGGTTACAACATCCTGTTGAGTAATCCCAGACCCCGAGATCCGAATGGGTATGTTTTACTTTTGGAATATTTTACCCAAGAGGATTCCATCCAAATTAAACCATGTGGGAGATCCGTTTAAGAAACTCGTCACTTTTGAAAATAAAGTACTGAGAAAAATATATGGACCAGTGGAAGAAAATTAATAGCGGAGAATTAGGAAAAACAGATAATTATACACACTGCCTGACGTCGTAGCGAGTGTCAAAATTATGAGACTAAGATGGTACGGATATGTGAGGAGGAAAGGGGAGAACACGGTAATAAAGGCTGTAACGGATGGAGAAGCTGAAGGAAAGAGACCACTGGGACGGCAGAGAATGAGGTGGAAGGATAATACCATGGGAGACATGCTGATACTGGGTCCGGGAGATGAAGATGCAGATGACAGGGAAGTGTGTGAGGCCAAGGACTGGCTGCAGTTTGCGTCGCCAGTGTAAGTAAGTAAGCAAGTACGTGAGTCAGGCAGAGCCGCATGTCCTCAGAAAATATGGCTGTACTACCACCATGCTTTCAGCCATTCGCATTACAAAAATAGTAAGGAAATTAATAAATCGTCGAGACTATTGCCCCTGCAATTACTGAAATGGCTACTCGCCCGTCTTCTGAAACTGTATGTGTTGCTGGGTTCCACACAGAGCCGGCCGGAGTGACAGAGCGGTTCTAGGCACTACAGTCTGGGGCTGCGCGACCACTACGGTCGCAGGTTCGAATCCTGCCTCGGGCATGGATGTGTGTGATGTCCTTAGGTTGGTTAGTTTTAAGTAGTTCTAAGTTCTAGGGGAATTATGACCTCCGATGTTTAAGTCCCGTAGTGCTCAGAGCCATATGAACCATATATGTTCTACTCAGATACCACTCATATCCAAGCTCTGTTTCGCAGTATAAAACTTACAAAAAGAAAAAAACGAGAGAGTATGCATGTTAAACCGCTGGATATTACGATAGCGTATCTGGAAATACGTACTTATTACTGAGACTGTCACTCACTCTGACGTCAGTTCAGCACTAAAATATCAATTTCTCAAAGAAGTTCGATACAACTGTCAATAATTCCCATAGAGGTTTAAGGGTGTAAAGTAAATAAGTCCTTTGGCAGGAAACATGGCACTCTGGTAGAATACTCAGCAGCAAAGTTGGCGGACCTGGGTTCGATTCCCGATCGATGCAATTTTTTAAACAAAGATGCATGTTCTACGGGTATTTTCGTGAAGCATAAGATACATGAAGATGGACAAAAGTCATTACCACAACAGACTGTTAATTGCTGATTTGAGTCTTATTTCTATCATTATTCATTTAATTTTTCCGTACAGTTACAATACCTGCACCATTTAAGTATAAAATCCATCAGATATCATAAAAAAGCTTCAAAAATTAATCATTTTCTTCATATTTACATATTTTATGCTCGCGAAAGTGCTCGTGAAAAATGCATCTCTGTTTAAAAGTTTACAATGACCAGGAATCGAACGGGACCGGCTACGTAGCAGTTGAACATTCTGCCACGGAGACACACTGCCTGTCGAAAAGTCAACCTTATCTTAGGGTATCAAACACGCTTGGCAATTTCCAAAATTGATTTTTTGGAGAATTAGAGAGAGCTGCGTCCAAATGTTGATGCTTGATATTTGAAGCTGAAATTCACGTACCACGAATACAGAAAATTACAAAAATCGGATTGTCGTGTGACCTTCATGTAAGATGAACTGCGTTTCTGTCATGAGCTGGGTGTGAATACAAGTGCCGTTAGACCGACACGGCAGACAATGAAACAGAAACCACTATGCAGCATGCATGAGCCGCACAAAGGACTCCGAACAACCTAATTATCGCGGCCGGGCTAGCTACCTTTCCGAAGCTCAGTGCGATGGTGGACGCTGCAGGATGTGGAGCCACGGTGCAACGCCGGCCCACCCCCAGCGGCTCGGTGGCAAGGCTGATTATCTCCCCCCCGGGCCGTACTGGACGCCACCGAGCTAAATGCGTGCCGATTCGTCGAGCCCAATCACGCTAATGAAGTTCTTTTCTGCCGGCAGTAATAGAAACGCAGGCCGGTCGGCCGACCCGCGCGGCCCACTATCGATCCCCTCTGAGGCTGCTGGAGCAGTGATTGCGCTAGTGGTGGTCCGCACAGAGCGTCTCCCGCGAAGGGGCCGCGCGCCACGGACGCGGCCGACTAGGAGGCCGTAACCGCTTCACACTGCCCTCAGTGAACAGTCTTCTTTTAATGTCGACACCATGTCTTCCAAAATCACGAAGCTGTATTTCGCAGTCAGTTTCTTTTAACCTTTCTATCTTTCCCGGTGTCTCTCAATCTGTAAGCAGGACCATCTCCATCTCCCTCTCGTTTGAAGAACGAACGAAGACTATGATCTTTCACCACTACATTCGTTCTGAAAACGACATACATGACATTCAGAGATAAAAAAAGAACTGTTCGAAAACTGACGGAAACCAGTTTCAGTGCATTAACATAATTTTCAAACACTGCACTGATCGTGTCCGCCGGCATCTTGATACGTAAATTTTGTAACATAAGCAAATATTTTCTGAGGTGTGCAGATTTTACTGCTGACATTTGGTATTCAAAAACCACGACCCCTTAAAACACTTCCAGTTTCTTCTCGTATATGTACCTTTCCCGGAGATAGCGGGTGTTTCTCAACCTCTATGCTGAATCACCTCTATTTCTCTCTCAATGTATTTAAATAATTTCCTAAATCTAAAGTGAAGATTATCACAGGCATTTTGATGGGTAACTTTGGTATGATAAACGAACGTATTCTAAGGTATGCTGTTTTTACTGTCAACACTTCGCCTTCCAGAATCACGACCCAGTAATTCGCTTTCAGTTTCTTCTCATCTTTGTACGTTTGCGGAGGATAATGTATATGTCCCCCAACCCCTAACCAGAGCCATCTCTGTTTCCATTTGTGCTAATCTAAAATTAAAAAAACAAGTGGTCGAAAACTGGCGAGAATCAGCTTCAACGTATTTATATAATTTCCGAACGCTATATTGAAAGTGACAGCAGGCACCATAACTTAGGTAACATAAACAAATGAAAAAACACACAAAAATCCGCAGCTCTCGGCATTAGACTATAAACTAAAATTCTACGAACTTGGGAAGATTCCTGCTAAAAGGCAGAAACAATATTTTGGAAGAAGTGGAAATAAGCGAAATCTTAAAACTCATCCTGTAAATTTGTTAAATGAACAAACAGACGTATTTAATAGATTTCTGACCCACAGGATAACTTAAACTCCGTCCACCAAATAATTATGAATATTAACTCAGTGCTTCAGGCTGTTGTCAGTGTCTCCTTCTCGTCATCATGACACCTATGTGCGCCTTAATTTCAGTTCTTGAAACTTATAATGGCGTAGAAGCTGGTTCCCAACTGTTTTTGTCCAATATGGTATCTACATTTACGTAGAAAAAGTAAACATAAAACTCAAAATAGCATTTTCTTCTAAGGAATAAAACTGTACAATAAATTACCAAAAGAGATTAAAGAAATTGCAAAAATACACTTATTTAAAAAGGCAGCTAAAAATAGTTGTTATGAAATAAATTTTATACATTGGAGGATTACTTAGATAAAACAGTGTAGGGGGTTTAGTTAAAAAATGTTATACAAGTGAATAATAGTACTGATAATAAAACATCCAACATCCCACACAACACCTTCACACTATGTTTTTCTGCCTTTTGTTCCGTTCCTAGAAAAACTTACCCCCAAGCTATGCACAGCACAATACTAACACCGTCGCGCGGGGTAGCCGTTTGGTCTGGCCGCCTTGCCACGGTTCACGCGGTTTACCAAGTCGGAGGTACGAGTCCTCCCTCAGGAATGGGTGTGTGTGACGTCCTTAGCGTAAGTTAGTTCAAGTTAGATTAAGTAGCGAGTAAGCCTAGGGACCCATGACCTCAGTAGTTTGGTCCCATAGGAACCTCCCACAAATTTCCAAACTACTATCACCTCTTTCTCTTTTTGAGCTCAACATCTCACTCATTATAGAAGGACGCTGTCTCAGTTTTTCAGGACATTGCAATGGGAGGTTTCGGTACAGAAAATGGCCCAGAGATCACGAGTGTGTGTGTGTGTGTGTGTGTGTGTGTGTGTGAGAGAGAGAGAGAGAGAGTGTGTGTGTAGTGAGATATGAATGAACAATGTGTCATTACATTATTTAATAAGTTGTTTGTGAAAAAAAGTATTGTATACCAGGAGGAAATCTAATGATTGTATCTAGCTAGAAGTCTGTAAAATTGTGTGTATACGAATTACCTTATTTTAAATCGGTGTAAACTTGTAAATACTTGCAAATGTCCTATAGCCTTGTAAAAAGAGATCTGTGGATGTATAAAGCTACGACTACTACTACTAATGCTACTACTACTACGTTACTGATGTGCGCAGGAAAAAATGAATCCACTTTCATGACATTTATTCATAACGCCAAAGTTAGTTATGTTTTGTTTGACATATGTAACTAGATATTTTGATCCTTTACACAGCTGGTATGCGACGAAGGCTGACATGGGCTGTCTAAGCTCACATACGTTTTACTTGTGTATTAATGTTGACACTTTCTGTGTTTTCAGCAAACGAGTTACATTTTATGTTACAAAACTAATTTTTTTCATGGCAGTACTGTGAAACACATCTGCTTAACCAGTTGGAGAAAAACTTAAAAATTTAAACTATATTTATATAATGTGTGTGTGTGTATGTGTGTGTGTGTGTGTGTGTGTGTGTGTGTGTGTGTGAGTGTGTGTGTGTGTGTATCCACTGAACTGTGTGTATAAGATGATATAAATTTGCTGGCACATTAACTGTTACACGTAGTTGCTGCCTGTGAAACGTGTTGCGAATAGATTTAGTACGAAACTGAAATCCCATGGGTGATGCAGCAGTTTATCGCACATCTCAATTTTTATGATTTCGTATCTCCTAAACTACGTCTCTGTGTCGTACAATGATATAATTTTGCAAGTACTTTCAGTGGTTTACATGAATACAGGCTGCAAAATCTGTCGCGGATAGACTTAGTAGTAAACTAATAATAAATGAAAGCGTCATGCCTGCTGCAGCAGTTTTACTCCAGGAAAAGCAAAAATGCAATGCCATTACCTTTTTTCCCTTCATGTTGTAGGGGGCATCAGCAAGAAAAAGTTCCTTAAAGCTTTTATATTATATATTAAGTTAGTGGCTTCATACTCTCAAATATTTAATGAATGTAGGCTGGGCGGCCAGAATGAAATGGGCCAACCGTTAAGGGCATTAAATCTAACAGCCATCATACTCAGAATCAAAAAAGAAATCCTATAATTAGCGTTCAGGTCCCTAGAGATCTGGAAATTTAGCTCTGATGTATCCAGAAATGTAACTAACCAGCCTATATTTCTTCCGTCCCCAGTCGAATTCTCTGTTGCAAACTTTTGTTACTGTTGTTTAATTGTCTGCTCAAACATGATAAAACAGAAGGGATACATAAATTAAAGTAATGGGAAGGACGGAAGAAGGAGGGACTTCAGAGTTCTTGAGAACACTGGCCTGTCACATCTCTATCAACAGGAATCAGGCTTCAGCTCTGAAAACTTCACACTCATCACCAACACAATTTTATCATCTTCTAGGCCCAGTTAACGAAATTATTCCTGAGAGCTACTCTTCATATGTGTCACACCTACCAACTCGAATAAGACTCTAGTACATCGCTTCTCTATGTAATCCTGTCCATTGCATAAAGGCTATTTTCTATCAAGAAAGAACTTTTACTCTGTCTCAGAGCGTGTGCTGATTGGAAACTTTCTGTGACATTAAAACAGTGTGCCGAACCGGGAATGAAACCTGGGACCTTTGCATTTGCGGACAAATTCTCCACCGACTCATCTATATAAGAACATAATTTTAAATATTTTTAGAAGGTGACTATCAACAACTGTCAAGAATTGGATAAAATGCATGTTTGATCATCAGCTGCTCTGTTTACGCTTGTTATTAGTATATTTGCTTGTGAAGGTCCTACACATGAGACATGGCCATTATTTAAGTAATGACAGATGTGCTGTTGTGGTTTAAACTCTTTTAACTCTAACTCACGAAGATGATCTGTGACTGAAGCCGATCAATATTTCGGTCAAACATGCATTTTATACATAATTTTAACTGTGTATAGGACTGCGACACGAACTATGGATCTCTACAATTGGCGGTAAAGTGCCCTAAGAGCTGAGATATCTGAACATTTCACACAACTCGCCCTTTTAGCTTCACATCCGTCTGCACATCTTTCTCCTTCCTTCCAAACATCACAGGAGTGCTTGGATAGCTCAGTCGGTAGAGCAGTTCCTCATCAAAGATAAAAGTCCAAGATTCGAATCCCGGTTCGGCACTTAGTTTCAATCTGCTAGGTAGTTTAAATTCTATTTCCTCTCTATTATTTTTTTCCACACAAACAACTTACTTCTCTTCTAAAGTATACTATCCCAGATCCTTAACCAACCCTTTCATCTGGTAAAACCAAGAAGCTCTACCCGCCACCTTCTCCGTAGGTCAGGAAACAAACTCATAACATAACGACATCCATCAGTCAGATGGTACGGACAGTTTTATTTAGCTGCATACAATTTTCTATGACAGTTGGATAGTTTCTCAGTGTTGGATTATAATTCTCAATGATGGCTTTCCGACTCCTAGCCTTCCAAATATTCAAATATTCAAAAAATTCTGGTGCCTCTAATTTACACTGTCTTTTTTTTGCGTCATAACTTCTATACCTTGCATCGGATAGTGTGGCGGACGATGCTTCTTAGTGTTTCGGCTTCACACTACGTGATAGTAATATATTCTTGTGAGTGTATCATCTTTGCTGGTTGACTGGTATACACGGTGAATCACCTAGAACCTGCACTGCAAATATTGTGTAAATGGAACTGTTGTGCGATTTTCTCTGAATGGACTGGTAGTCAGCAGCTCGTGTTGTTACCCAACAAACGTATTTTAATAACACCTAGAAAGTTATTTTTTGTGCAAAATACACTTTTTTAAATGGAGCAGTACCTATTGAAATTAACAACTAAAAGAAGGTTAAATTAGAATGTCAGTGGTGTTTTTCGCAGGACCCTAGAGTGAGTCATTGAGGAGGCTTCGTATTTTGAAAACTTTCCACACCGACGCTTGGTTGCGCCTTTCAACCTGCGTGGTTGCAAGCTACGCCGTTGTTATGTCTGCTTACACTGTTCTTGTGTTTTCCTATACTACCAGCCGGCCGAAGTGGCCGTGCGGTTAAAGGCGCTGCAGTCTGGAACCGCAAGACCGCTACGGTCGCAGGTTCGAATCCTGCCTCGGGCATGGATGTTTGTGATGTCCTTAGGTTTAACTAGTTCTAAGTTCTAGGGGACTAATGACCTCAGAAGTTGAGTCCCATAGTGCTCAGAGCCATTTTGAGCCTATACTACACTGCGACTTGCTAGTCAGATAATGTGTGACTGTCCAAGCACTAGGTCGCGAGTGCACGATGGGATTTGCCAACGCAGGGAAAGCCGTCATGCTCATGGCATATGGAGAGTATAGGAAGAAAGCAGTTCGTTCCTTGTACGGTCTATGAGGCCAAAAAAGTTAAACATCTCGGCAATTATTTATCAAACTCTGCTACCAATTATGTGAAAGAGGTAGTGTAATACCTAGGCAACGTAACGGAAGGAAACACGTGATGACAGAATGGGTGGAAATTAATGTTCTTCCTGCTGTTGCTGTTGATGGGCACGTTATGTCCTGTTTAACTTCTGTACGTAGGCACTGAGACAGGATACTCCAGGTGTATCAAGTATCTTGTTTAGCGACGATGCCACATTTATTAATCATGGGTAGGTAAGCCCCCGAAACATGGACTGTTGACCTGTTGGAATGGAAATGAGCGTTTGGCGTCATTGGCCGCGAGATCCGTTGAGGGGCAGGTCCGGCCACCTTGGTGCAGCTCTTATTACATTCGACGCCACATTGGGCGATCTGCGCGCCGAATGGGGATGAAATGATGATGAAGACAACACCCAGTCTCTGGGCGGAGAAAATCTCCGACCCAGCCGGAAAGCGAACCCAGGCTGACCAGTCAGCTATCGGGGCGGACACTATTGATCTGTTGCTAATCCTCATTGGCTAGGCCAGGTGGAACGAAGTGTCCATGGAGTGTAAACGTCTGGTGTAGAATAGTGAACAATCACCTCATGGGCCCGTTTTTCATAGACGAACAATGATCACCCACAACTATCGCAGTCTGCTAACAGACCAACTTCCATGGACGCTAAAGGAAGTTTCTCTGGAGAGTAGAAGGAACCTGTGATACCAACATGATGGCTTTCCACCCCATAGTGCACGAGGTATTACAGCATTTCTTCACGGAATGTTTTCCAATCGTTGGACTGTACGCAGAGGATGTATACCTTGGCCGGCTCGTTCCCCTGAATTTCAACCCTGTGGATTTTTTTCCATAGGTAAATCTGAAAGGCGCTATCTACAAGAGCATACCCGATGATATGCCACGACATATTACTGCAGCCAGTTCAGATATCTTCGCTGAAATACTGGAATGTGAATAGTAGGCATTCCATACCAGACTGGAGGCATGTTTTACCACTGCCGGTGGTGGTTTGTAACACAATTGGTGATGGACAGCTGTCTCGATACTGGTCAGAATGCACATAACTAGTGCATGCCATTGTGGTGTTCTTTAGTGTGTGCTACCACAGGTAACGTACAAGTGTCGGTGTTGGAACCTGTCAAAATACGACATCTCGTAAATGACTCCCACTAGAATTCAACAACGAAAACCACTGACATTTTAATATAACCTACTTTCAGTTTGAAAATGTCAGTAGGGAATATTCCATTGAAACCTTTGAATATCTGTACAAAAAATACACTTGTCCAAGCATTATTACAATCGTTTGATTGACTTATAATACATGCCCCTGACTACCTATCAACTCTGTGAAAACCGCACACAAACTTTGCATTTCCGCAATAGCTGTGGTAAAAGTTTTAAAGGCTTAACCCTATACACGGTGTTACAAAAAGGTACGGCCAAACTTTCAGGAAACATTCCTCACACACAAGGAAAGAAAATATGTTATGTGGAAATGTGTCCGGAAACGCTTACTTTCCATGTTAGAGCTCATTTTATTACTTCTCTTCAAATCACATTAATCATGGAATGGAAACACACAGCAACAGAACGTACCAGCGTGACTGCAAACACTTTGGTACAGGGAATGTTCAAAATGTCCTCCGTTAGCGAGGATACAAGCATTCACCCTCCGTCGCATGGAATCCCTGTTGCGCTGATGCAGCCCTGGAGAATGGCGTATTGTATCACAGCCGTCCACAATACGAACACGAAGAGTCTCTACATTTGGTAACGGGGTTGCGTAGACAAGAGATTGCAAATGCCCCCATAAATGAATGTCAAGAGGGTTGAGGTCAGGAGAGCGTGGAGGCCATGGAATTGGTCCGCCTCTACCAATCCATCGGTCACCGAATCTGTTGTTGAGAAGCGTACGAACACTTCGACTGAAATGTGTAGGAGCTCCATCGTGCATGAACCACATGTTGTGTCGTACTTGTACAGGCACATGTTCTAGCAGCACAGGTAGAGTATCCCGTAAGACATCATGATAACGTGCTCCATTGAGCGTAGGTGGAAGAACATGGGGCCCAATCAAGACATTACCAACAATGCCTGCCCAAACGTTCACAGAAAATCTGTGCTGATGACGTGATTGCACAATTGCGTGCGAATTCTCGTAAGCCCACACATGTTGATTCGGAAAATTAACAATTTGATCACGTTGGAATGAAGCCTCATCCGTAAAGAGAACATTTGCACTGAAATGAGGATTGACACATTGTTGGATGAACCATTCGCAGAAGTGTACCCGTGGAGGCCAATCAGCTGCTGATAGTGCCTGCACACGCTGTACATGGTACGGAAACAACTGGTACTCCCGTAGCACTCTCCATACAGTGACATGGTCAACGCTACCTTGTACAGCAGCAACTTCTCTGACGCTGACATTAGGGTTATCGTCAATTGCACGAAGAATTGCCTCGTCCATTGCAGGTGTCCTCGTCGTTCTAGGTCTTTCCCAGTCGCGAGTCATAGGCTGGAAGTTTCCGTGCTCCCTAAGACGCCGATCAATTGCTTCGAACGTCTTCCTGTCGGGACACCTTCGTTCTGGAAATCTGTCTCGATACAAACTTACCGCGGCACGGCTATTGCCCCGTGCTAATCCATACGTCAAATGGGCATCTGTCAACTCCGCATTAACATTGCACTGACTGCAAAACCACGTTCGTGATGAACACTAACCTGTTGATGCTACGCACTGGTGTGCTTGATGCTAGTACTGTAGAGGAATGAGTCCCATGTCAACACAAGCACCGAAGTCAACATTACCTTCCTTCAATTGGGCCAACTGGCGGTGAATTGAGGAAGTACAGTGCATACTGACGAAACTAAAATGAGCTCTAACATGTAAATTAAGCGTTTCCGGACACATGTCCACATAACATCTTTTCTTTATTCGTGTGTGAGGAACGTTTCCTGAAAGTTTGGCCGTACTTTTTTGTAACACCCTGTATACTTGTTACCTACTGCAGAGTGGAATACTTCCTCTAATATGTTGGGATCATTCCATTCAGTAAGGTTTTTAAATTAATATACTCTCTTGCTTTGGCCAGATCCACTGATAATCTTTTGTCAACTAAACTGAACTCGGTTGGCTCGGAGTCCTTACTTAGTTTCAGGAATACTCTGAGCGCCGGCCGCGGTGGTCTCGCGGTTCTAGGCGCGCAGTCCGGAACCGTGCGACTGCTACGGTCGCAGGTTCGAATCCTGCCTCGGGCATGGATGTGTGTGATGTCCTTAGGTTAGTTAGGTTTAAGTAGTTCTAAGTTCTAGGGGACTAATGACCACAGCAGTTGAGTCCCATAGTGCTCAGAGCCATTTTTGAATACTCTGAGAAATGGAGTTGTTTGCAGAGTGTCCTTAGTGTTAACGTTATGTAATAGTCATTCTGGTTCTAGCTATTCTATCAAATGTTCAAATGTGTGTGAATTTCTAAAGGACCGAACTGCTGAGGTCATCGGTCCCTACAATTACACACTACTTAATCTAACTTACACACATACCCATGCACGAGGGAGGACTCGAACCTCCAGTGGGAGGAGCCGCGCAACCCGTGACATGGTGCCTCTAATCGCGCGGTCACTTTGCGCGGCGCCCTTTTATCCCACTATCGAAATTGCCCCCGATCAGAACATTCCAAGTGTCTAGTTCCATGTTCTGTTTCTCACCAGTCATTCCACGACTGTTTTAGTGTAAATATCATCAGATACCAACGACCCATAACTAGCTTTAGACCTAGTCTCTTTCACGTATTGTACAGAGTGAATGCTAATACTCGAATAGTAATACTTGAATAAATTTTCCAATCCTTCCTAAGGAGGTTTCTAACTTTGGAGTGAGCCAGTATTTTTAAGCAAGATTTATTCAGCACACAATTTACTAATATTTACATCAAAAACAGTCTTGATCACAATTTATTTATTACGGTGACCGGTTTCGACCACTACTGTGATCATCTTCAGACCTACAAGTCGTATACAAAGCTTTAAATACAGGGCTACACACATTAAAGAAAATACATAAAGCTATAAAACGATGAATTATCAATGAGTAAGAACCTCCTGCTGGCGGTAAATCACTACTGGAGAAACCAGTGCACGTCTTATTATATATAATGGAGGCTCCGCCCTCTTCTGACGGAATTATGTCAATTACTAACCAATGGGTTACAGGTCGCATAACAATGTAAAATTTTTTAGTTAATAGAACATTGTCAAGGAAGTAAAATAAACACACACTAAACTTAGCTTGTTAATCAGCGATTGTCAATTAAGAAGCGTTAAAAATATTTAAACATGTAGGATAAATTAACTTCGCTTTGACAGTACATGGGTTGCCCTGTCAAGGCCTGTTAGTGAACCATTTGGAATCATTGGTTGCCATGGTGAAATTGGACGCCGTTCCAAAGATGTGGCGGCAGGCTTCTTTCCACTGAACTTGTTGTAAAGTCGATAGGCAAACCAGTGGTTGCCATGGTGAGGATAAACGCCGGTCCAAAGATGTGGCAGCAGGCTTCTTTCTAACGAAGTTGTTGCGAAAGTGGAATGACAAAGACTGTCACGTCACACGATGTATTACTGAGCCGCAACATGTCTTTATTGAAACGATTTTCAATGCGTAGGCTGCAATAATCATTAACTGACATGTATAGTACATGATCCACAGATATGATTTACTGGTGTAATAAGAGACCTCCATTTACATAGATTACATAATAATTCTTACAGATCAATACTATGAAAAAAAAATCGAGGGGGCACAGTACTTGTGCATATTTATGAAATATTGTCTATGAAGTTCATTTGTAGATTCCATTTTTTTTACATGTGACAATTTTTAAAAGGCATTGCTATGTCTTATGCTGCATGCCAGTGTTATAAACAAAAAAAGTAATAAAAGTGGAAGGAATTTAAAATTATAATACTACAAGCCGTAGTGTCAAAAATAAAGGGATGTGTATTAGCAATATGCAGTCTTAAAGCATATAAGCAAACATTATAAAAACAGATAGTCAGTCATAAAATAATGTTTGGAGAAATAAAATTACCAAGTAAAAATAAAATATTTCCTAAAGGTCTTCATAATTTTAAAAACGGACCGACGAGTGAACATTCTAAAGCAGATCATCAAAAAGCTGAAAGAAATGTTTGTCTTTGAATTCAAGTTGCTCATTTAAAACCGATAACGGTTTACTTTTGTGAAGTGAATAGATTTCAATTTCTTCTAAAGTATTTAGCAGTAGTCCTTTTGGCACAGTATGTAATAATTTCAAATTGTTAGAAATGCAACCCTCAGAATGATTGTATCCATCAAGATGTTGAGCAAATATTGATTTGGTACGTTCAGTACCAGTAGTATGTTCCTTACAACGGGTTAGAAAGTTATGGCCAGTTTGGCCAATATACTGTTTCTCACGGTCATTACATAGTATTTTGTAAACGCCTGACTTTTGGTATATATTAGATTCCCCAATTGTGTGTTTCAGTTTCATCTGTAGTGGGTTATTGCTTTTGAATGCTATTGTCACGTTTGTAATCTTAAATAATTTATTTGTTTTATCTGAAATAGGTTCCACGTATGTCATTTTAGTAAATCTCTTCTTAGAATTTATAACAGCATAATTTGTTTCTTGTTCCCATCAGGTTGATCTGTTATATCAAAAATTACAACAACTTCAGTACAAAGAAACCTGCTGCCACATTTTTGGAACGGCGTCCAACTTCACGGTGGCAACCAATGGTTCCAAGTGGTTCACTAACAGGCCTTGAGAGGGCAACACATGTACTGTCAAAACGAAGTTAATTAGTCCTACATATTTAAATATTTTTAGCGCTTCTTAATTGACAATAGCTCTTTAACAAGCTAAGTTTAGTGTGTGTTTATTTTACTTCCTTGACAATGTTCTTTTAACTAAAAAATTTTACATTGTTTTGTGACCTGTAACCCATTGGTTAGTAATTGACATAATTTCGTCAGAAGAGGTCGGAGCCTCCATTAAGTATAGTAAGACGTTCACTGGTGTCTCCAGTAGTGATTTACCACTAGAAGGAGGTTCTTAACTCGTTGAAAATTCATAGTTTTATAGCTTTGTAACTTTATGTATTTTCTTTAATGTATGTAGCCCTTTAATTAAAGTTTTGTGTACGACTTGTAGGTCTAAAGATGACAACAGTAGTGGTCGAAATAGGTCACCGTAATAAATAAATTGTGATCAAGACTGTTTTTGATAGTAAATATTTGTAACACATTGACCACTGTTCAATCCCACAATGTATTCAAAAACACAATTTACTGTCTCTGAAAGCCCCCTGATATTTCCGAGTATACTCTTCAGGTGTATTTCTATAATTTTTTGCTGGGACAAGTGAGATTCCTTGGCACATTTTCACGTCTGTAACTACTTCTTTCTTCCGCAATGAGTCAATTAACGTTGATATACAGCGATATGGTAAATTCACTGTCTTCTGCATATTCTGGGATGTTTAACAGCACTCTTAACATCATAACTTGAGGATTTAACTACAGTGATGATCTCTTCAACTAAACTCTACAAACGTTATTGATTTAACAAATTTCTTGCATTGAAAGTAAGAGAAAATGTTTTCTTTGGTATTTGGTTATCAAATAACACACTGAGGGGACCAAAACTGATATTGTTCTCGAAATACTGTACGTATGTAAAAGGCTCTGCAATAGTTTCTAATGCGCCTTCGTTCATCGATGTTTCACTTGTGTTTGAAGGACTGTCTGATTCCTCGGATTCTTTTATGAGCTAGCTTCACTTTTTCTTCACTTACTGTGTCGAGCCCTGGTACTGAAATAGGTATTGCATAAAACAGTGATCTACAACTTCATAAACTGAACTACAAATTTACAAGCTAAAGAGATAATTACCCTGATTTTCCCCGATAGGCTGCCAGCAGTGCATCCGATTGACGTTGGTTTCCCACTTTTAATATTTAGCTACCACAAACATGGAGCAACGATATTAACATGTTGTGTCGCGTATCGTACTCTCAGGTAATTAATGAAACAATTAGTAATATCACAGCAAACACAGAGCGTAATTATTTATTTAGTAGCGCCATATTTCATAAATTATTGCTTACATGTAATGGGTACAAACTGGTCTTCATGTGTTTATGACACAGAATGGCAAAGATAGTGCCCAAATAGCACATTCCATTCTGTTTGTGCATATGGACGCAGGAGGAAACACGAATGAAAATCGATATTTCTGTATTATGAACACTCAGTCACGTTGGTGGACTGTTGTAGCCTTGGAATGACATCAGCAAAAATAAAATTCGAAGTCTCTTTTCGTTCAAAAAAGAATAGCAGTCTGCGTGCGACATTATGTGTGGTACCTGCAGACAGTACTAACTATTTACCCTTTGTAACTTGCAAGCAGAATCAAATGAATGATGACGTAGGTTAACTATACCTCTCCTTTGCCAGAACTTAACGTGTATGATCAGCTCTCGTATGAGTATGGTGCAGTAAACGCATTTGTACTTAATTATTACTTTGGGCCCGTCCAATCACAACTTAATGAAGCACACTTTCGTGTCATAAACGTTCCGCCTCCATTATTTGCAAGACATCTTCAGTGGCCTGGCGTTGAGGAATGTATACATACCTTTCTCAAATTTTTTGCTTTTCATTTTGGAATTTGTATATTGAATTTATAAGCAGTTCATCGCTCTCCGCTTTTCGATTATGTAATAACAATTTAAATTTTTACTTATAGATTTCTCAGATGCTGAACTACCTGTACCCTTTTTCTTGTTTTACAGATTTTCTACTTCTGCTCAGTGAAATATGAAATACCCCACCTAACCGTACTAGAGTAAATATCAATTCGTGCGCACACGCACGAGAGCTCTCTCTCTCTCTCTCTCTCTCTCTCTCTCTCTCTCTCACACACACACACACACACACAGAGAGAGAGAGAGAGTGACAGAGAGAGAAGAGGGAGACAGATCATTTGATATCACATAAACACATTCAGTAGAAATAACATTCAACAGTCGGCAACGTTATCGAAAAATAACATCTAAACGAGTGATCGTTTGCTAGTGTCGTGAAACCAAATTTCGTATGAAGGTAAGCAACGAAGAACACGTGTAAAACAAGCACAAGGAATACGAAATTTTAATTATAAATTTTAATTATTACTGCGGCCTAGAAGGGCAGAAAATGTAGAAATGTTTACAGCATCTATATTCAACGTGCAACACGTAAAACAAAATAGCATAATTAATAATATGAGCGAAACTGGTTCATGGGGATCATCAGAAATTTTTCTCCTCCACTAACCTTTTCATCTCAAAGTAGCATATGTTTCATCCTCAGTTATTTGCCGGATATCTATCTGTCGCCACAGTTTTTACCCTCTACAGCACCAACTACTATCAATGAGGTTATTCCCTAGTGTCTTAACGTATCTCCTATCATCCTGTCTCTTCATCCTGTGCTTCCCATATGTTCCTATCTTCGTCGGTTCTGTGGAGGACCGCCTCATTTCTTAGCTTATCAGTCCACCAAATTTTCAACATTCCTCCTTACCTCTCCATCTCAAAAGCTTCGATTATTCTGTGTTCCGGTTTCCCCACCGTCATACAATGCTCTACTACATACGTAGAGTCTTAGAATTTTTTCAAGTTAAGGCCTCTGTTTGATACCAGTAATTTCTCTTGTCCAGGAGTGTCCTCTTTGCCTGTGCTAGTTTCCTTATGCGTGTCTTGCCTGCTTTGTTCGTCATGGGTTATTTTGTTTCCAAGGAAACGCAACATATTTGTAATATGGGCAACTGAGGAACAAAGGGAAACGTCAGCTGAAAATGCATTTCTGTTTTCCAACACTCCTTCAACTGTGACTCTCCTCTCTCTCTCTCTCTCTCTCTCTCTCTCTCTCCCCCCCCTCCCTCACCCCCTCCCTCTCTCTCTCACTCTCTCTCTCGCTCGCTCGCTCGCTCTCATATTTCAAGCAGCCTATTAACGTTACTATTATTACTCATACTGCTGAGTTTCGCCTTGACTATTAGGCACTGTCTGAACTGGAACGCCCTCCCATCCATTTCTCACTGAGAACTACTTTTCTCCATCCCCATCAGGGTGGAATTTTGCATTAAAATATCAAGCTTTCCAATGGACTGAATTTCTAGCTCCCTATCCTGTCTTAGAATACATTGTAAGTAAACACTGATATTGACATGCTCTTCCAATTCTGTCAGAAGGCAATAAGAAAAAGTTTTTAAGGTAGTACTTATAATTTGTGAAAGAGCTTAAATCGTGCTAATTAGATTACCCATACTGACTGAATTTTTAAATTTATATGTCTCATTTTATCAGATGTTAGTCACTAGACACAGCTCAAGAACTATAGGAATCAACAACGCAGAAGAGATAAGAAACATTCTTCGCAACGTGTATAATAATTGGGGAAGTGACAATCAAACGTTTATCCACGTTAGTGTGGAGAATTTTTGAGCTGGAAGCCTGCCGTCGGACTTATGGGAAGATACGACTCACAATCTCATGAAGATAGCAAGGCAAAATAAGTGCGAGAAGTGTGCTACAATAAACTTGACAAGCATAAGCACCCACTTTGCAGACCAGAATGATGTACAGAACACTGAGAACAACGAAGTGATGGTCTGTTAGAGGGCCACTTAGGCTTCATGCATTTTACAAAAATATTGTTAAATAAAATACATTGGTTATCCTTCGGTTTATTTCCTGTCGAAGTGACGTTAAAACTGAACATTAAAAAAAAATATAGGGACTCGCGCACACGACCCTTGGATTACTGTTCTATAGACCTAGTGCTGTGCCAACCGTTGCCCGAAAACGACCACAAAATAAATGCAAAATTGCAGTGCCCGTGTTTTGAAGTATGATGTGACGTTCCTCCGGACATTCAAGTATGTCCCAAGGAACATTGCATAGCACTTGCCCACAGTAAAGTAATGCCATACCGTATTTATCCGCCAGCACCGGGCAACTGACTTTAAATTAAAATGTTTACCCCGTTCGGGAATATACATAATGGAGATACAAGTTCTGGTTGTAGAGAAACGGTTGGCAACAAATAGAAATTTGGCTGTGGCCGTGAAGTGTGCTCGGATAGCCAAATTGTAAGCCGACCACTCGCAATAAAGGGAAAATCTGGGTTCGAGTCCCGGTCGGGCAGAAATTTTCTTTGTCGCCATTCCATTACACAGGTGGTGGTTGTCCATATTCGCAACTACGAAGATACTTCATGCCTAACATAAATGACTCATGGCTCGCCCGACCCGCACCAAAAACGCTGATTTTTCTAAACGCCTGGCCATCTGTAGCACCCACTTCTGTCTCGTTTGTGGCCAAGCCCTGCATGTAGAGGAGGTCAGTTGTGACCAGTAGGCGCGGTCCCATTGTGAGAATAGTTAGGGAAATGGAATGAATTTTGCTAGTGATGATCTGCCGAGGGTAGTGCAAAGATGACGTCGCAGAGTAAATGAATAACACGCCACTGCAGGCTTGCGACCAGGAAAGCAAGTGACATTACCGAAATAGTGGATCACTATGTTTTTATTTTTCGTTCATTAAGCCCACTTCACTAACTTTATTACTTACTACTGGGACATATGTGGTTAAATGCAGCTTTCGGAGTCTACACTGGATAATAATTTAAGTAGCTTTACTTAATGTCCCTTGTTTTGATGCAACTTGGGGTCAATCACTTTTCGGTAAGAGGTGTTTGTTCATTAAATGTGATATAGTAGAATAAATATTTCATATCTTACCATTTTAGTGAATCCGTTTTACATGCCACAATTGACCGAGAGGGTTGGGATGGTCGTCATTGCGAGCTTAGAAAGTGTGAAGCCGAGGGCAAGTGCGATGCTTACATTGACCGTAGCGGATAGTTCTTTTGTGGGTTACAGCTTTACGAACAACTTTAGTTGGTACCAGATACACAAACAGGCTGTGGAACACGTGCGTTACCCTAATCATTAACGTATTAGTAACGACAGTGGGACTGTCATTGTACCTAAAACAACACCATAACGAAATGAAATCAGATTGACAAACAGTTGTCGCTGTTTTAGGAAAAACTTGGTTTTGTGAGATGTTATCGCGACGTAAAAGCCAGGGAGTGTGGCTAGGCGGCTTTGTGGTAAGTGGCCTAAACGTATATCTCGGGTTGGTGCTACGATTTTTATCTGTCACCAATTCTTTTCCTGAAACTTCCAGGCAGAAGTACAGTTGTGAGGACGGGACGTGAATCGTGCTTGTGTAGCTCTGTTGGTAGAGCACTCTCCCGCAAAATGTAAAGGTCCCGAGTTCGAGTCTCGGTCTGGCACACAGTTTTAATCTTCCAGGAAGTTTCATATGAGCGCACAATCCGCTGCAGAGTGAAAATATCATTCTGGAATGTTTTTTTCTCTCTGACAATAGTTGCTAACACTAAAGCTCTGACCAGCGCTATAGTTCAGAATCCATTTTTAACTCTCAGGACCACTATAATTGGCTAGATTATTAGTTCGAATGTCGTGGGAAGGCAACGGTCAACCATTTCCAACAGCAACAGTATAATGCCAAGTGCAACACTGTGGCGTTCAAATTGGTCTCTGGGTTGATAACAGCTTCAGTTTTTTAAGCCGGAAAACAAAATCGACTAAATCGAGACGGAAAACGTTTGGTCAATAGAACCGCGACATTAACACAACCGACTGATACTGCTTGTCGGACACTACGGGAGCAAGTGAATATGAGCGAAGTACTCAGTGTGAAATCTCATGGAACAGCGTCCATAACAGACGACTCTTGGATGAGACTACAGGTAAAAACGAAATTAGTCGCCTGTAGTCCCTCGTCGCTAATACACTCCTATGACGTCACGGATGCAGATTGTGTCCTATACGAAAGACAGTCGGAACTGTTCTCGTTATTTTTTACGAAAACTGTGGGCGAAAGTCATAGAGGAAGTGAATGTCAGTCATGCAGATGTGGTTTTCATAGTTCAGAGAGATTTTTGACTAAGAAATTCAACAACTCAATACAAAGCTGACTCACAGAAAATTACACTACAAAATTTTCTTTTGGAGAAGCAGTTTGTCTGAGAGATTAACCGCTTTCGGTTTCTGTTTATTCTTGTAACAAAGCATAATATTGTTCACTTTCTTTCTCAACGAGAATATAATGCAAGAAGCAGCTGCACATTCAAGAATCGTATCAGCGAAACGAGGGTTGGTGGCAACCTTTGAAGCACTCAGCGACTGTTGCTCATGATACCGGACGTACACACACTGACTTGTTGTGCCTTTGGAAGTAGCTTATTAAATATTGTTTCTGATGGGCGAACCTGCGTTACAGAAAATGGCCTCGTTAGGTACGCTTTCAGAGCGTACTCTTCATTTCCCAACTGGACGTGCTGAGCTAAAATCGTCTCTCTGAAGTGAGATATTGCCTCAGTATTTGTGTCTACTGCAGTCCAAATCTAGCGAAACGTCTTTGGATGCAACCGCTAGTAACGAATCACTGGAGGCTGTTACCGATATTCTCGCGAAGCTGATAGAACTTTTTAATAGATTTTCTTTTACACAGTATTGGACTCACCCTGCTACTAGATTTTCTGTCGTGGACAGGGATCATCCACTTCGACAAAAATCTCGCCACCGCTGAGAAAGGCTAATAGAAGTGTCCTGGTGGGATGGGTGCGTGGGTTCTAGGACAGCACACACGCAATGAAAGTAAAACAGAATAATGAATAGTCAAATATATTACTCAATTTTGGCAACGTGGTTACAGCAATTGTAGAATGCAAGTTCAGCCTATCTGTCTTGCGTTGGCTAAAGTTTCACGAACGCAAACTAAATAATAATCTCTGAACTATAACGAAGGGAAGCTAATTTTATGCCTTGATGTACTATTAAGAACCACTCCAGACTAACAGCTCAGTTAAATCTCTAGGCAGACGGTCTATGTCCATACATGATAATTCCATTCACGGTTCTGTTTCTACGAAGGCTAACCACTGTCTATCTATCGGCCACTCTTTCTGAAGCTTTCTGGCAGATTAAAACTGTGTGCCGGACCGAGAGTCGAACTCGGGACCTTTGGCATTAGCGGGCAAGTGCTCTACCAACTTTTTTTTTTTTTTTTTTTTTTTTTAAATTGTGTGCCGCACCGTGACTCGAACGCGGGACCTCTGCCTTTCGCGGGCAAGTGCTCTACCAACTTTTTTTTTTAATTGTTTTTTTTTTATTTATTTTTTTTCTTTTTTTTTTCTTTTTGCTGACACTTACCCTCTGAACTCCCGAACAAATTTGAAACGATAAAATGATTTACACTTTTTTTTTTTTTTTTTTTTTCGAATGTCAGGCTTACCACCTTTGCTGACATACATTGTGGTACTATCGCATAAATAGTGTCTACAAAGTCCCTATGTTGACAAATAGCGGCGAATGAAGGAAATGAATAAAACTGAAAATGTCCAAAAGAAAGACATGAAGACATTGCGGATAGTACAAATACAAAAGAAACATGCTCCTGTAGCAATGAAATGAAATACGTGTCGGGGGCGACACCTGCTCACGACCCGACGTTCGATAGAGCAAAAGAGCCATCTATCGACTCGTTCTCCAGACGTTGGGGTAAGACTGGGTCGTCTTCTCGAAATTAACTAAGGGTCCGTAAGTGTGATCGATGTCTATCTCGGCTTCTTCGTCTATCTCATCTCTCACCCGTCACACCCCATCTGGCCGGCGGGTCGGTAAATGTAAGCCGCAAGTAATTAGCGAAGTCTTGCCTATATTTCTTATGCTGTTGCAGCTTCGTGTGTCCATCCAGGAGAAAATTCCAAAAATCGATTTTGTCCTTTTCCGATTCGTTATATACGTAGCCCACCACCATTCCCCGCACCCATGTCACCGCATTGGTTTTTTTGGACCGGGAAATAAGATTCTTGGGGGAAAAAAAGTGTGTCTGATGAAATTGTGTGAGGGGCGGAGCGTAACAGGAACGCCAATATCTGTTGTGCCAAGTGCCACACTGGAGCCGTCCCACTACATACTAAACGATGTTCATCAGTGTCCACTGTTGCGCAGCCTAAACATAGTGGAGTGTCCGCCAAATGAATCGCGTGCCGCCGTTGATTCGTTGCGTACTTCCTATTTATCACCACATACCATGTTGAGCGTACCGACGTTGGAAGGTAAACGTTCCGTATAACGCGCCATATCTGTCGCCAGTTCTTGTCTGGGTACTTCTTTTCCAGGGTATTCCTGGGGCACCGGCGCAGTAAGAGTTGGTATACGTCTCGCGTCGTCGGTAGTCGTGTTGTTGGGAAGGAATCTCTGACATAGCTAAGCTCCAAAAAAAAGGACTTGAAATGTGACAGCTTCGGTGAAATATGGCCCACATTGACTGGGGGCAGCATTGATGTGGGCGCTAGTACATCGGCTAACGCACCCGAGATATTGCGAAATTGACCGCGCCACTGTCGGAAAATCGTACTTACGAATAACGCCCGTGCCTTTTCATACACGTTCACTAGACCAAGTCCACCCTCTCCAGGTGGTAGCGTAAGCGTTGTGTATCGGATCTTAAACAGGTGTCCCACACTCACGTAGGTTCCGAAAGTTGCTTGTATGCGTGATGCCATTGTGCGCGCTAAAGGCAGGACATGCGCTACGTGAGTGAGTCTCGGTGCTAGGTATACGTTAACATAGGTCACCCTCTGAATCATATCCAACGCTCTTAATTTCTGTAACAGCACCATTGTCCGCATCAGCTTCAATATGCGTCGGTAGTTATCCGCTGCTGTCCGCTGCACATCCGTGTGGAACGTAATACCTAGGCATTTTATGGTCTTAACTAAGATGAGCGGGCCTTCCTCACCCGGTTGTAATCCTCGACCGACGTTCATGCAGCGTGATTTTTGTAGATTAAGCACGCTTCCTGCCGCCATCCCATATCGCTGTATCCATGCCAACGCCGTACGTACTTCTTCGCCTGTCCGTGCCACCAGCATCACATCGTCAGCATAAGCGCGGCAATGAAAGGTCAGTTGTGGCAACGGCACTCCCTCCAACCGTCTTCGGAGACCATATAGACAGGGTTCCAAAGCCATTGCATACAAAAATATCGAAAGGGGGCAACCTTGACGAACTGACCTTGAAATAACAATGTAGTCAGTGCCCCGCCCATTCACCGAGACCTTTGATCGTACGCCGTGTAACAGTCGCATGATCACTAGGATGAAGGCCTGTGGGATTCCCAATCTGCCCATCACCGCATGCAAAAAGGTATGATCCACTCTGTCGAACGCATGGTCGAAGTCTATAGAGACGAGTGCCCCACGCACTCGGCATGCCGCTGCTAATGCGATGATATCTCGGTAGTCACTGAGCGCCGTATGTACGTTGCTCTTACCGCCGAGGCAAGTTTGATCTATGAGGAGTCTATCAGAAAGTGAAGACCGCAGGCGAGCCCCAAGGATGCGCGCGAAAATCTTATAGTCGCAGTTCAAGAGAGTGAGTGGTCTATAATCTCCTGGATTTCTGCCACCGCGTGGTTTGGGTATTGGGATGATGATACCCTCCGTGAATTCGACAGGTATCTCAGTCTGCGGTAACAGGAGTTCGTTGTACATTTGAATCCAGGTCCGTCCCATGAGGTATGCAAAGGCGCGGTAAAATTCAATTGGGAAGCCGTCCTGTCCTGGGGACTTGTTCGGTGCCCCCCTGGCAATTGCGGTTGTCAGCTCGTCCTCTGCTATCGCTGTGATGAAAGTCTCTGCATCCAGTGGTGGTCCTCTATCTGGCATTTCCGAGATGACTTCATGTAGTGTCTCGGTGTTCACATGTACAGGTCCATATAACTGGCGGAAATAGTCGGTAAACACATGCGCAATATCACGCTGGTGCACAACTTGCTGGCCAGTTTCAGAGATTAGTTCCCTGATCAATGTCCTGCGTCGTCGTTGGCGTTCACGTACCACGTGGTGCATGGAGGGGGTTTCGGCAGCAACTGTGTCCGCCAATCTCGCCCGGACCATTATACCTTCCATTCTTAGTCTCGTCAGCTGTAATAACTTGGCTTTTATCCTGCGCATGGCCGTGTGTCTTTCCGGCGATGGTTGTTGGGTCATCAGCTCCCTCAGGGCTGTAAAATAAAAATCAGCCGTTGTGCGGTTCCACTGCGTTTTGTCCTGCCCGTATCGTATCAACGTTCTCCGTATCGTTGGTTTTGCGCATTTTAGCCACCACTGGAGAACCGAGGAGTAGGCTTGTTGACGGCGAACGCAGGTCTCCCAGGCCGCCTCTATCGACCGGTGACATTCAGTGTCACGTAGAAGTGCACAATTCATTTTCCAGTGACCTTTACTCCGCCATATCTTCTGACGCGTTAGTGAAATCGTACAGACGTACGCCATATGATCCGTAAAAGCCGCTGGCCAGATTTCGGCATCCAGTATCGCCGTCCGTAGTGCTCGTGTCACATACACCCTATCAAGTCTACTCGCCGAGTGTCCCGTGACAAACGTATAACCCGGTCTGTCACCATGCTGCAGTTCCCAGGTATCCAGAAGCGCCATTTCGGTAATCAACGCACGCAGTTCCATGCATGGCACATAATGAGGTACTTGGTCCTTTTTGTCGACGACACAATTAAAGTCGCCGCCCACTATATAGTTATCAAAGCGTCCAGCGAACAACGGTGCTATCTCTTCGGTGTAAAAAGTCGCCCTTTCTCTTCGTTTTGTGGAGCCAGATGGTGCGTATAAATTGATGAAACGAACGCCATCGACAGTGATCGCTATGCCACGTGCCGAAGGGAGAGACCTGACGTCTTCCACTCCTATTCCTTCCCTGGTGAGAATCGCTACACCGCATCCACTTTCATCGTGCACTGAATAATGTGCCTCGTAACCGTAGAACTCTGGCGGCGATGTGAATCGCACTTCTTGTAGGAGTACAATGTCCACGTCCGCAGCGCGTAACATATCTTGCAGCATCTGAATTTTAAGCGGTGTCCGTATGCCATTAATGTTTATCGTGGCAATGCGGTACGCCTGGCTTGTGTTCATCAGTTGTAGGGCGGTGTCATTAAGCGGCCATCTGCACCCCCGGCGCTCCGCATCACACTAAGTTGGTCAACATTTCCCGACTCCTCCCGGCCTCTGGCCAGGACTATCCTCAATCGTCGCGTTCGTATTTTCATCCTGTTCCTGTTGGTCCATTTCTTGCGCCCAGTCCCCCAGCATATTTCCGGAAGTGGTCGAAGGATGGGAGGTAACGTTGTCATCGCTCTGATGTTGGACAGTTGTCATCTCCACTTCCGCCTTCCGGTCATCAGAAGGAGAGTTCAAGTTATCATCGCTGTGTAGTTCCTGCATCGTCATCTCGGTATCTGTGGAATCCACTGGTCTCAGATCGATACTGTCGTTGTCGTCCACTGTCCCCTCGGGACTATGGCTATCGTCAGCAGAAGTCAGTCGACGCTTCTTTCTTCTCTTCGGCGAACGCTGTTTCCGTTGCCTTGCTTCCGCATCGTCTGTGTGGGTTGCGTATCCTCCGTCTTGGTCCTGGCCTATCACGCTCTCGGTGGAAGCACTAGCAGCCACCACGGATGAGCCTGGAGCGGCCGTCAGCTGCATCTCTTGTGTGGTGTCCTGTGTCTGTTGTGGAGGAACCGACGGTCGGAGTTCCAGTCCGTTGGTGTCCATGTTCTCTATAGGGGGCAGCTGCTGGTGCCTATCGGAAATCTCCCTCACGTCGCCTCTCAGGGCTTCCACAAAGGTCAACGGTAAGACAGTCGTCTGTTGTGGCACCTGAACGTCATCCCGTGGAGTTTGCACTAAACGTCGCTGGAGACATTCCGAGCGGACGTGACCTTCTTTCCCGCACCCCGAGCAAGTGCGAGGTTGCCCATCATAGATGATAATCGCTCGACAACCTCCTATGTACAAATAAGAGGGGACGTGCTTGCGCAGTTCTATCCGTATTTGTCTCACCCCATTTAAAACGGGATACGTGGTAAAACTCGTCCATTTTTCGGCCACATGGGATAGAACTGTACCGTATGGTCGAAAGGCGTCGGTAACAAGTTCAGACGGGACCTCAAACGGAAGTTCGAAGACGCGTATAGTGCGGATCCCCATTCCCGCGTGATCGACTGTAACCGCACCTACATTCCCATCGGCATGACAGAAACGATACCCGTTCGGTGATCGTTGTAGAAGTCTGTCGCAAGCAGCCTCGTCAACAAGTTTGACATAGACGACGCTTGAAACGAGCGATAAATTGATTCCCACGATTTCCTGTGGATCGATTTTTACCTCTTCTCTGAAGAAACGTTCAATCTCGTGTGCCTTTGGTCGTGTATAGTTGTTCGCAAAACTGAACTTCAAAGTCGTTTTTCTGTACGAGTGTGCCATCTCGTCCTATACTCACAACACCGCACACGCGAAGCTGCTCCGGCGTAAACAAACAGGCGCGCGCACCACAGCGCGGCCGGCTGGCAACACGGTCCGCACTGTGTCACTGCCGAAGGCAGACTGATCAACTGAGCTACCCAAGCACGACTCACGCCCCATCCTCACAGCTTTACTTCTGCCAGTACCTCGTCTCCTACCTTCCAAACTTAACAGAAGCTCTCCTGCTAACGTTGCAGAACTAGCACTCCTGAAAGAAAGGATATTGAGGAGACATGGCTTAGCCACAGCCTGGGGCATGTTTCCAGATTGAGATTCTCACTCTGCAGCGGAGTGTCCGCTGATATGAAACTTCCTGGTCCCGAGTTCGAGTCTCGGCCCTGCACACAATTTTAATCTTCCAGGAAGTTTCAAATCAGCGCACACTCCACTGCAGAGTGAAAATCTCATTCTGGCCATTCTTTCTATCCCACTCGACAACTTGAGGACTTCAAAAGACAGACGTTCGTCCTGGAGACACATCTTAGTAAGACTAGGACCGACTTACAACTTGCGACTCTTCCACGGTTACTAAAGGGCGTGTCTCTCTTCCAGGTAGCGCTCCAGGGGTGTGACTCTTGCGGGCAGAGTGGCTGGTTTCAGCACAGTTGCGCACGGTCGTCCACGGTATTTCTGGTACTAACTGTCGTAGGCTCTTCTTGTTTGGTGTCTGAATACGCCACACTTTCTTCCACCAGCTTGCATTCTGCAGTTCGTCCGGTAGGGAAATGTTGCAATAGGAAGTCATATACACAGCAATAACAGGGCTCGCTCACTGTAACGTTTTCATCAAATGCTTACAGATAGTCGCATTAAGGCTGTTGCAATCGATGATCCCAGTCACTCATACTCGCACAACTGAAGTGTCCTGTAATTGCGTGTTCCCGTAGACACTTGTTTCACAAGCCTTTTCTGGTTTTCGTTGAGTTCCGCTATTTCAATTTCATTCACTTAAAGGAAAAATTACATCGCCGAAATTAATCTGCTAGTGACACATTTGAACGAAGCAGCAAAGCTGCGCACACAAGTTGGCTGTCGCCTCGAGGGGCGTCCCAAGGGCTGTTTGCTGGTACACAAGCGCCGCACGTGGAATTTGTGAAAACTATCGCGTACGCAGTGGTCCCGGCGCGGGCCCTTTGGCGCACGGCGCGGCCAGTTAGCAGTGTGGAGGTGCAGGGCCAGTTAGCAGGGGAGGTCGCGTGACGTCGCTAATTAACAGGGCGCCGCTTTAATCACGCTGGGGAGGTGGTGGCCGGCAGTCGGAGCGCCTCCCTGTTGCTGCTGCTGCAGCCGCCCCCAGGGTCGCGTCTAATCCAGCCGGCGCCGCATCTCGCTTTCCTCAGCTGGACCAGTACTTTACGGTCCAGCGACTCGCTCCGTGCGCGCTGCGAGCTCATAAGAACGCTTAAGTAAATACGTGGACTGTTATCCACGCCTGGTTTGACCGACAAAAAATGTTCGCCTAGATGTGGTAGAAAAAAGTTTATTTAACAAAAGACAATGCGTCCTCTCCGACGTGTGGTTTAGTACAACTTGACTAGATGGATGGAGATGGAGATTGGGATATTAGTGTTTAACGTCCCGCAGATAAAGAGGCCATTAGAGATGGAGCACAAGCTCGGATTAGGGAAGGATGGAGAGGGAAATCGGCAGTGCCCTTTCAAAGGAACCATATCGGCAATTGTCTGAGAAGATTTAGGGAAGTCACGGAAAACCTGAATCAGGATACGGGTTTGAACCTTTGTCCTCCCGAATGCGAATCTAGTGTGCTATGAACCCAATAAGGGCGAAACTATACTGAAAAGAAAGTCTCTTCTCGAGTGGTAAAGAATAATAATATTTACCGAGAGGCTGAAGCCCGGTACGAATCAGTCACTGCTTGAGTAAGAACGAAGAAACATGAACATGGTCTGACAAGGAGACGGCTCGACCGTGGAGTCGGGGATTTGTCCGAAATTTTGTGTGGTGAAAGAGGACCGCTAACACCTCATATGGTTAAAATATTAGGACGCAGTACCCGGAAAATCCCGGGAAAAATCGATCCAAAGTTTCTTAGGTGCCGTATGAGTATAAAATGTTAGCGCATTGCCGAGCCGCCGTCTGTCGTAGATGTTTAGGGCTCGGACTGTTATGGCAGAGGTCTCGGGTTCGATTCCTCCTCCGGCACTTTTTTTCATCTGTTTCATTTTCTTTTGTTATTCCACCAATTATTCAGAAAGTTTCCCAAACCTACATTATCTTTAACAAATTAGTTACATTATTGAATAAAAATTATTTTCTTTTTGTCCAACAACACAATTCATGGAGGTGGGTTTTCCATTTTTCATTGTAAAGTATATGAGGAGAAACATTGGGTTTTTAATCAGAATAATAAAGTCGATTGGCAAACATTCAATTTATATAGATATAATAATTAGATACAAGAACAAAGCAATAATTTTTGCGACAACCTGCTTAACATATAAAAGCGGATGTTTTACAATCACAGGGGGTTTGCAATAAATCTGTACAAAAACACGCTCCATTAACATTTACGAAAATGTTTTGAGTTTCTGATAATTTTGAGCAAACCAGGAATATTGAATTATGTCTCTGAATATTGGTGACGATAATTGATGGTGAATTATGGAATGAATTTTTATACAATCTTCCCGGGAATTCACTTCACGATTCTCCTGTAACAATGCGCTGCAATTTTGCAATGAACAGAATAAAAAAAAAGTGCGACAGGAGGAATTGAACCCGAGACCTCTGGCGTAAGGATCCGAGCCCTAACCATGCAGGCCAAACGGCGGCTTAGCAACGGACAAACATTTTATTCTCATACGTCTCCTAAGAAACTTTGGATCGATTTTTCTCGGGATTTTCAGAGTAGTGCGTCCTGATACCTTAACCATGTGAGGAGTTAGCGGTCCTCTTTCACCACACAAAATTTCGGAGATATCCCCGACCCCACGGTCGTGCCGTCTCCTTGTGAGATGGAAAGCCTTAAAGAAGAATACAAACACTGCCAGAAAATGACTCTATATGTCCTCGGAGTCTTTCGCGATGGCATACATGAATAAAACGTTCTCGGTTTTCCAGCCGCGACAATTCGAATAAAATAATAGAGCTTTCGATGGCCATCTCCGCCATCGTCGACAGGAGTTCACTGATTGCCAGGGCTGCTTTTTTTTTTCTTTATTGTGATTTTTATCACCTTATACAAGGCGGGCTGTCAGCAGCAGAGTACGCAGCTCTTCAGCCTTGAGTTTTACAATAAGTAATACATAGAGGGGGCACAGAAGATACTATCAAAACGGCGGGCAAAACAATGTAGACACTAAAAAAAAAAACATGGAGCCGTTCACGCTGGACGAGAAAACATCACTGACACTAGTTGACACGGCGCACATAACAAGGATGATGGCGACGGTAAACGGGAACAGTGGCGGCGTGACGGCGAACAAACACTAAACACAAACAAAGGCACACACATGAGACACTGATGGCGATGATCTCCGGCGCGCGAATGTTCACTATGCGTGTGCAAGTCCGGGGACCTGTCAAGAGAGGAGGAGGAGGAAGGGGAGTGGGAGAGCGAGAGGGGAGAGCAGAGATGCTATGGGCAGGGCAGATAGGGGGAGGGAGGAAGGGGGAGGGGAAGCCCGGCGGAAGAGGGGTGGAGGGAGGGGACGGGGGAAAAGGAAAGAGAAGGGAAGGGAAGAGAAGGGAGGGAGGGTGCCTAGAGGAAAGGACACAGGAAGTGGGGGGTGAGGCAGGGTCAAAGTTGATAGGAGGGGTAGATGGAGGGGAGGAGGACATCATCAGGGAGAGGGAGCTGACGGAAGCCACCTTGGGAGAGGGTAAGGAGGGTGGAGAGATGGAGACCGGGTGGGACGTGGGAATACAGGCGCGGCAGCGGGCGGGGGTGGGAGAGGATCAGGGAGACTAGTGGGTGAGGAGGATCGAGTTTATGGGAGGTGTACAGGATCCGTATCCTTTCAAGGAAAAGGAGGAGGTGGGGGAAGGGGATGAGATCGTACAGGATGGGAGGGGAGACGGATGAGACAGGCGAGGCAGAGAGCATGGCATTCAAGGATTTGGAGGGATTTATAAAAGGTAGGGGGGGGCGGAGATCCAAGCCAGGTGGGTGTAACAAAGGATAGGGCGGATGAGGGATTTATAGGTGTGGAGGATGGTGGAGGGGTCCAGACCCCACGTACGGCCGGAGAGGAGCTTGAGGAGACTGTCGGGAGCGTGCCTTGGCTTGGATTGTCCGGAGGTGGGGAGTCCAGGAGAGGCGACGGTCGAGGGTGACGCCAAGGTACTTAAGGGTGGGATTGAGGGCGATAGGACGGCCATAGATGGTGATACAGAAATCAAGGAGGCGGAAGGAAGGGGTGGTTTTGCCTACAATGATCGCCTGGGTTTTGGAGGGATCCAGGGCTGCTGTGGTTTCTCGCTTATATAGGCATGATATCATCAGCAGCCAATCAGAAAGATCCAATGTGGCGCGCGTGCGTAAGTCGACCCGGGCAGCTAGCGGAGCTATTGCCCGTGTCAGTACTGGTGACGTCAGGTGGCGCCAGGGGCAGGCGCCACATTTGAAACTGCCGCTCCTGCGTCGTGCATCGGTCTTTGCTTTCTTTCGAAGTCCAACGCCCGTCCCCATGCCTTGCTGAGTGTGTATCCCTGGTCTCTGTTGAAATTGCTGTTGTTCAAACGTATCTCGGCCGCTTCCTTTATAACGGAGTCCCAATATGTAGACGCATGAGCTAACACTTTGGTATTTTCGAACTGTATTTTATGTCCGGTTTCTAGGCAATGTTCCGCTATGGCCGACTTGTCAAGCTCCCTTTGTTTTAAATGGCTCTTGTGCTCAGTACAACGCTCAGCAACCGTGACAATTGTTTGTCCAATATACATGCTGCGACATTCACAGGGTACAGCGTACACACCGGACTCTCGAAGAGCAATGCCGTCTTTAAACAGGGCGCAAAATATCTCGTATCTTGAGGGCGGGGCTGAACACTGATCTTAGCCCACGCAGCAGACGTCCTAACTTTCTCCTAGTTTCTCCACAGTATGACAGGAATACAGTCGGTTTGGCCTGATCTACTGATACAGCAGGTGTCTTTCGTCGGCGGCCCATGAAAGCGTTTGCGATTTCTCTTTTGCTGTATCCATTTTCCCTGAAAACACGTTTTAAGTTCTGCAGTTCAGACTGTAGGCTGTCGTCGTCAGCATCGGTTGCCGGCCACCGCACGGTCATAGGTGACACAGAAACACAGTGGATCACAAGGCCTGCTGTTAATGTGTAACGCGAAGTAATTTTGGAATTGACCGCGCGAGGTATGTCAGAAATGCGAGATGCTCTGTCAACAGCCGATTTTAGGTGACCGATGACTGAACTAAGGCACAGGACGCACGTAGTAGCTCTGAATATAAACTCATGTCCTAACCTAACCACAACCTTGTCATATGCAGTGTATCGGAGGAAACAGCGGCCAACAACCTGCTTCAAAACTCATATCACTATCGCTGCGATCGCGGCGATTAAAGCTAACCTGCACGAGCAAACTGAAAACAGAAATGCTTAACTTTTAGCTTTAAGGGAAGACTGATACTTCTCGGTAGTATTGGTTACCTGAAACTATTCTGTAAAAGAGCTGCAACGTAACCAACTGATGAGCAGTTTGGTTGGCACTGACTCCAAAATGAGTTCAAATTGATACAGTATTTATACATTTCCGGAAGGCATTTGACATCCTACCACACAAGTGGCTTGTAGTGAAATTGCTTACTTATCAAATATCGTCTCAGTTATGTGGCTAGATTCGTTCAAATGGTTCAAATGGCTCTGATCACTATGGGACTTAACATCTATGGTCATCAGTCCCCTAGAACTTAGAACTACTTAAACCTAACCTAAGGACATCACACACATCCATGCCCGAGGCAGGATTCGAACCTGCGACCGTAGCGGTCACGCGATTCCAGACTGAAGCGCCTAGAACCGCACGACCACAGCGGCCGGTCGCTAGATTCGTGATTTCATGTCAGAAAGGTCACAGTTCGCAGTACTGGATATAAGATTATCGAGTGAAACAATTGATTTCTGGCGTTCGCCAAGGTAGTGTTACGTGCCGCTGGCTGCGGTGGCTGAGCGGTTCTAGGCGCTTCAATCCGAAACCGCGTGACTGCTACGGTCGCAGGTTCGAACCCTGCCTCGGGCATGGATGTTTGTGATGTCCTTAGGTTAGTTAGGTTTAAGTAGTTCTAAGTTCTAGGAGACTGATGATCTCAGATGTTAAGTCCCATAGTGCTCAGAGCAATTTGAACTAGTTTTTTTGCTATGGGCCTTCTGTTGTTGCTTCTACATCCACATCCACACGGATACGCTGTAAATCACATTTAAGTGCCTGGCAGAGGGTCCATCGAACTACCTTCACCATTCTCTATTATTCCAATCTCGTATAGCGTGCGGAAAGAACGAACACCTGTGATAATTTTTTTTATAGAAACCTGTATCTTTCCTTACGATCTCTGATTTCCTTTATTTTATCATTCTGATCGTTTCTCTCTATGTAGGTCGGTGTCAACAAAATATTTTCGCATTCAGCAGAGGACGTTTGGAATATCGTGAGAAGATTCCTTTTCCAACGAAAAATGCCTTTGTTTTAATGATGTCCACCCCAAATTCTGTATCATTTCAGTGACACCCCCTCCAATATTTCGCGATAATACAAAATGCGCTGCCCTTCTCTGAACATTTTCGATGTACTCTGTCAATTCTATCTGGTAATTATCCCACACGGCGCAGCAGTATTGTAAAAGAGGACGGACAAGCGTAGTGTAGGTAGTCTCCTTACCTACATTAACGATTTAGGAGACAATCTGAGCACCCGTCTTAGGTTGTTTGCAGATGTTGGTGGTGTTTATTGTCTAGGAAAGTCATCAGAAGATCAAAACAAAATTCCAAAACGATTTAGAAAAGATATCTGTGTAGTGCGAAAATTGGCAATTCACCCTAAATAATGGAAACTGTGAGGTCATCCATATGAGTGCTAAAAGGAATCCGTTAAACGATAAATCAGTCAAATCTAAAGGCCGTTAATCTAAGTAACTACCAAGGAATGTCAATTGGAACAACTTAAATTGGAAAGAACACATTGAAAATGTTGTGGGGAAGGCAAACAGAAGACTGCGTTTTATTGACAGAGCACATAGAAAATATAACAGAACCACTAAAGAGAATGCCCTCACCATACTTGTCCATATTGTTTTGGAATATTGCTGCAATGTCTCGGATCCTAACCAGATAAGATTAACGGAATAAGTCGAGGAAGTTCAAAGAAGAGTAAAACGTTTTGTATTATCACGAAATATGAGAGAGAGTGTCACTGACACGATACAGGATTTGCGGTGTACATCAATAAAACAAAGGCGTTTTCCGTTACGGTGGGATCTTCTCACGAAGTTTCTATATTCAACTTTCCCTCTGAATTCGAAAATATGTTGTTGACGCCAATCTACATAGGGAGAAACGATCATTATAATAAAATAAGGGAAATAAGAGCTCGCGCCGAAAGATATAGGTGTTCGCCTTTTCCGCGTGCTGTTCGAGATTGGAATAACTGAATTATTCTGAAGATGGTTCGATGAACCCTCTGCCAGGCACCTTTGCGTGATTTGTAGAGTATGCATGTAGATGTACATCTAGTTGTGTAGGTTATATATTTAAGTGATTAACATTGTAAGGTCACAGGCTAATGTAAGCACAGCATACGCCACTGCAAATGTGTAATGCTGGTACCTTAATAACCGGTGATGCCGCCAGAATGTTGAATGCAAGACGTACATCCATTGTATTGTACAGGTGCCCGGTGTCAGTTTTGTCGGATGGTGTTCCAAGTCTGTTGCACATGGTCAGTCAGTACAGGGACGGTTGATGCTGTTCGTGGATGACGCTGGAGTCGTCCTCCGATTATGTCCCATATGTGCCTGAATGGAGACAGACGTGTTAGTCGAGCAGGCGAAGGCAACGTGTCGATACTCTTTAGAGCGTGCTGGGTTACATCTGTGTTATTTGGGCAAGCGCTATCCGACTGGATCGTTGTTCAGAATGATAGCACATTAAGTCGAATCACCAAACTGACGAACACATTTGTATTCAGGGTACGTGGAATAACCACGAGGGTTCTCCTGCTTTCATACGAAATCGCACCCCGGACCATAACCCCAGGAGTAGATCCAATGTGTCTGGAAACACAACAGACCTCCTCACTATCCTCCAACGCGCTCTTACTTTACATCACTCAAAGCAGAAATGGTTGTGGTTTGGGGTCAGTGGAATGAACGCTATAGCGTGTCTGGCTCGGATCTGTCCTTGAAGTAACCAATTTGTAACTGTTCGTTGTGGCAGGGCGGTGGCAGCTGGTGCTCGAACTGGAGGTGTAGTACAATGTTCCACATCCACATGCCGAACACGTTGGTCTTCCCTCGCGATGGTGCCAAGTGTCCGTCTCGTGGCCTCTTCTGTCAGCAGTCACGTGCAGTGGCTACATTCTTGCCAAGTGTTTCTGCAACATCGCAGAAGGAATCAGCTTCTCGTAGCCCTATTATTCAACTTCGTTTAAACTCGGTGATATTGGCATTTTTGTCGCCTTAAGGCCGTTCTTGCCTAACATCAAATCGCAGCGTCCAATCTCAGACTTAACTGACGCTCACGACCGTCAGAGCGTGTATTTAAAGCAAACCTGATATGCATCCTGATAGTGGCGCTACTAGCTCCGGTCATAAGCGACTGGTGCGAAATTTGATTAGACACCATCTTTCATATGAAGAACCATGAATACCAACTTTCGTTTTGGAGCACCCCCACCACTTCTTGATTTTATGATATTTTTATGTCAGTGAATTTGTGACAAGCAAGACAATCTCTCTGGTGCTCTTTTCACTCGTAGCAATTTAAGCTGTGCCCTAAGGTTCTTACCTAACCATACCATAGGGAACCGCGACATGTGCGGAAAAAGCGGTCAGATATTCGTGACAAGCAAGAATTAAAATGTCACTGCTGGTCTCTTGACTCACAGGAATCTCATCTATCATATTTTAAACTTCTACTGTTCACATAAGCTGTCGCACGTTGCACAGATCACAACACGTTCTTTTGCTTCAGTTGTTTGTCTTATGTCAGACTAAATGCCTTAAAAACATTTTTAACCATTTTTAACATTTTTAACCATTTTTAACCATTTTATGTTCAAGGTGTAATGCGTTTTGGCGTATATTGTTTATTATAATTTTTAAGCTGTAAACAAAAGGAAGAGAATTCTAAAACCAGAAATATTTATTCTTGTGTGTACTACAATTGAATCTAATTATTTATATTTGTAAGTTATTGTTCTTGAAAATGGAAGCAAAAAATTTTATTGTAGAGTGTTTTTTACATACAAAGCAAGCGTACACCGTATACATCATTGTTTCCGATCTGTTTTTCGACCTCCCATGTATCCTTTTTTCTTCAGGATTTCGTGAATCTGAAGTGATTGTTGTGGGTATTAGAGCCGTAGACGTGCTTCGAGGTCACTTGGGAGCCAGATAATTTTTACTCCTGGGACACATAGTTATGTTACTAAATTAATTCACAACATGTTTTTAAAAAATGCTATGTAAAATGTGTCATTCGTTTGCTTTTACCATGATGTACAACATGTGGATATTCACGGCAGCTGTATTTGTTAAGGCGAAGAAAACCGATAAGGGTAACATTCTTGCTGTTCTGGCTGCGCTATATGTTCCGTATCCCCTCTACTTTTTGTCCTATTATAATGCGATATAATTTTCGAATTTCCACTGTACGGGGTCTATGTCTCCAGTATCGTGCATAGTAGACATAAATAGCATGTTTGGATCAAAACGTGTCCATAATAAATCAGTTGGGGATATGGAATGTCGTACTATTCTTCTTGGTCTTGATAAAATTTTCACGATGTTTTATTTTGGTTACATGCAACATGATATTCGGTCGTTTTTGGCAACCAAATATCGAAGAACCGACAGCTCTCATCTCATTAGGCAAAAATTTTGGAAAAGTAAGGCTTTTATCTTTTCTCATAGTAGTGATACTTTTTTATGTGAGGGTTGTACCTAGGGGGACAGTGATATTCTAATTATCGTTTGTTAAATTTCTTTTTATATTTACTATGTCCTCAACAAGACATTTTACAACTTCTCCCTGCAAGTTTGAAACAGGTTGTTCGCCAACATAGATCTCCAAGCTTCCCTAATAAAACGTCATTGCATCTGCCATTGCATAAACTTTGAAGCCGTATTTGGCAGGTTTCGAAGGCAAATACTGAATCCATTAACAGTGTCCACAAAATTGTTGCAACATTTCATTAAGAGAAATACGTTCACTCATGTTTTAAGATTTTCTTGTACTTTGAACAAAGTAGTCAAAAACATATTTAATGGCAGTAATTTTGTCAGGCCTTCTTCTCTCCTGGCGGGTTATACTATCGTCAAATGGAAGGCTCCTAAAATTACCAGAAACTTCCTCATATCGTTTACCGTATTTACCATTCGTCACTTTTCAAGCGGATTTGGTTCAAATGGTTCAAATGGCTCTGAGCGCTGTGGGACTCAACTGCTGAGGTCATTAGTCCCCTAGAACTTAGAACTAGTTAAACCTAACTAACCTAAGGACATCACACACATCCATGCCCGAGGCAGGATTCGAACCTGCGACCGGAGCGGTCTCGCGGTTCCAGACTGCAGCGCCAGAACCGCGCGGCCACTTCGGCCGGCCAAGCGGATTTGGTATAGTGATATAGATAGTGACCAACAGCTCTTCCCTCGTCAGATCAGTGCTCTCTCGGGGTCGCGCATACAGTGGGAATATTGTTTTATTTATTTCTGAATTGTTGTGTCCAGGTGTTTCATCAGTCATGCTCCCTGTCACGAACTACCGACTATAGTGGCTGCTGTGGCTGTTACCCATTGTCGTCATGTGATTAGTCGGCATTTGCGTTTATTACGTCATGCTGTCAGAGACGGTGTCGCTGCCTGTAGCAGTGGTGCTAGCGCTCTCTCAGGAAAGTAAACTTCAGCGCACATTCCTGTGTCTTCTCAGCTTCGAGATCTCACTTCCAAGTTCTAGTAACAACGGGATAACGTCCACCTGTCATCACTTACCTCTACTAAACACATTGCATGTGCAGGGCTTGCCCAGAAATGAAAGTGATAGAAGTGCGAGCTCCGGATAGCTAACCGAAAAGAAGAAGTAGTAGTTTTTGAGCAGCTAGGCCATCAGCCATTTACGTTAGGGTAGTTACTGGGCAGTGGCTGGCGTACTGAAGAGACCAGAACCGAAATATGACGGTTCCCAATGCGGTCTCTTTCCTTTAATTTTCAGTTTTTACGTTACTTACACGTCAAATAAACCTAAACAATGCTTTGTATATTTTACTTATGAAAATTATAAAAAAAAGACTTGAAAGAAAAGGCAAAGGAAAATATGGGTTGTAAATAAGTTTCCAGGAAGGCATGGTAAGTCGTACACGTGGACTACTTAAAAGAACATAATTTATTATTTTACAATTGATGATTTACACGTGTTGGCTCAATATAACCCACAAATACAGGGAGAGCAGTAAGTATCCCGGAATCTCGCACACGTAAAAAATGTAGCATTTTCATAATTATATCGTTGTTTTAAGGTTTCTATAAAAAACTAACTTGATTTAAGTTGACAAAAGGTTGCCTCTCATCGCACAATTTGGCAATTACCAAGCGTAACCCGTCATTTCGCCAAATATTAACGAGGAGTGGTCATGATGTACAATGAAATGTATTTTGGTGTAGACCTCTCCGGATGTGATTTTTTTTTCTTTATTGATGGGTCTATTTTACATACAATGGGAATCCGCCGAGGCTTGCTCGAAGGTCAAAATGGAACTAACGAAACAGTGCGCTTTAATAATACCACCTCCGTGGCAAGATATATGAATACTCCTTATGCACGCTGTAAGCAAAATTCTGTCTTGGAAATTTAATTGAAATCCAAAATTTCTCTTTGCCTTCCATTCCATGACGTTAATGAAAACATTCGTAGAGAAAGTAAGCAGAAAACAAACAAGTAAAAGAAGGTTTCGACGATGGAGTCGACCCCACGGCCGTCGGATTAGCGTTCTGTACTTTTTCCACTACGCCTATCGCTACGTAACAACTGTAGTTACTGTGGTATTCAGCCGGAAGACTGGTTTGATGTAACTCACCGTGCTACCCATCGTTTCCGAGCCTCTACATCTCTGAATAACTTTCGAATCTGCTACTGTATTTCTCTCTTTGTCTCCCTCTACATTTTGTACTGCCCACACAATTCGCTCCACTATTAAATTGGTGATCCCTTCACGTCTCACAATATGTCCTATCAACCGATCCGTTCATCTAGTAAGGTCGTACCACAATTTTTTTCCCCAGTTCTATTGAGTTCTTCCTGATTAGTTACGTGGTCTACACATCTAATCTTCAGCATTATACTGTTGCACCACATTTCAGAAGCTTCTATTATCTTCTTGTCGAAATTGTTTCAACTGTCTTTCGTCCATGTTTCTCTTCCATATATAGTTACATTCCATACAAGTACTTCCTGAGAAGACTTCCTGACACCTACATCTATATTCGATGTCAACAAACATCTCTTCTTTAGAAACGCTTTTGTTACTTTCTACGCCCATTCCATTCCGTTCATCAGCTCTTCAAAGTCCTTTGCTGTCTGTGAGAGAATTGCATCATCGGCAAACCTCAGAGATTTTACTCGTTGTCGCTGGACTTTAATTTCTACTCCGTGTTTTTCTTTGGTTTCCTTTACTGCTTACTCAGTGTACAGACTGAACAACATCGGAGAAAGGCTACATTCCTGTCTCGCTACCTTCCCAACCACTGTTTCCTTTTCACGCCTCTTGACTATAATTGTCGTCTGGTTTTTGTACAATTTGTAAACAACCATTAGCTCGCTATAGCCCTGCTACCCTCAGAATTGCAAAGGCAATATTCTGGTCAACACTGTCAAAATCTTCTTCCAAGTCTACAAATGCTATAAACGTAGGCTAGGCTTTCCTTAACGTGTTTTCTATGACAATTCGCAGGATTAGTATTGACTCGCGTGTTCCTGCATTTCTCTGGAATCCAAATTGATCTTCCTCGAAGTCGGCTTCTAGCAGTTCTTCCATTCCTCTGTAGAGATTTCCTGTTAGTATTTTGCAGCCATTAGTTGTTAAACTGATAGTTCCGTAATATTCACACCTTGCATCACCTGCTTTAGCAACTATGTATTGCCTGATCCGCGTCGGAAATGCTACTTTTTGTAAACGCTCGACCATCAAAAGCTCCCTCTGGTGTCGCTTTCATTTTTGGTCAAGCCCTGCATCTACCCTAACTTTGCATAAGATCGGTGATGACGAGTGGGTGCAGTCCTCTCGTAAGTACATAAGCGCTGGCGCAGTTGATCTTATTCTCCCACATTCCAATGTCTACTGATTCGCAGTATATAGAAACGTGATGGAAGGCTTTAGTTCCTGCAGACATTATTCTGCTGTCATTTGTGTTCCTTCCCTTCTGTGGTTCTTCATCTAACGTAACTGGTGGGGTCCTGGAAAGAAGAGGCACGAGATGTATTTTTCATGCAGCCTACAACGATGGAAAGCCTGCTATCGGTGAAGGCAGTGTTGCCAGCCAAAAATAAATTATTTCTTCTACGGGCGTACTCACATTCTGCTACATTCCACTACAATGTCAAATGCAGTTTGTAATACAGCCTACACAAATTGTTAACGATATTATAATCCAGTATAGTGGATCATTCATTAATCGTATCGTAACTGTGCATCAGACGAGTCCAGCACTTGTTCGTGTTTGTCAGAGAGCTGATACATACCTTTTACAAAATTGAGGATATGCTCTTTCATATTTTATTAGAAATACAACAATGATGCTTGTTTATCAAGTCTCTAACCAATTAAGTCACTTAGTGTTTATGGCTTCGGCCTTTTACATTTTTTAGTTTTAATGTCTGTCACAATGGAGATAGCTCGTTCGACGTCTGCATCTCCATGCGATGAAAATAGTATAACTTTTGCTACTTTGGCAGTATTCGAGAACACACACAGTTGATAAAAATTTTTTATGTCACCTACTGCACTCCAGATTTCGACGCTATTCTTTGAGCTTAATGCTTCTTTTTCTTTGTCAGAATAGTACACCTTCCTTTCATTCGACTAGGCAAGTTGTGTTATATCACATACCTTTTTGTCTCGTGACTGAGGACGACTTCTGGAATAACAAATCACATGCTCCTGTATAACCTGTTGTTAACTAGGAAGCTCTTGTACGCACACATGAGCCTGAACTGTTCTTTGTCACTTTCACTTCAGTATTTCGGCACTTCTACTGTCTGTTAACCAAATTAACTTCTTCATTACCGTGTTACACACGGGTACTGAAACAGGAGTTTCATTGACTAAAATATCGCATTGTACTGATTAACTAGAGGCAGTACGTGCTTCAAGGAATGAGGATAAGGCTTTTTGTAGTGATTTTGAAGTTGACAAAAGAACATGTTCCCTACGGGATTCTTATTTTCGAATGCTGGAATTTTTCTCAACTCGTGTAAGTTCACCCGTATGTTCCCTCTCTTCTTAGGTGTTGAAGAGGTAGTATCAGCAGTCATCATTTATTGGTCTTAAACTTTTAACGTAACTATGTCCAAATGACACATGCCCATTTCACACGACTTGTTAGCAATGAACTGAATTAGTGACGCACTGTTATCCCTCCTGTGTGAATTGGCGCTTTAATTTAAAGTTCCGGTTATTATAGTCAAATGCTAACTGTCGGTGTCATCCTTCAGTTTATTGCTATCGTCTCCGACGACTGCAGATCACTCATATCGGAAAGAATGTGAAAGCGTGCAGATTAAATTGTATGCAACGTGCAGTCTGTATTAGCCTGTGAATTACTAACGTTTTAAGCCACGCTGGATAGCGTAGTAGTGAATTAAAAATTATTGTACTTTGGAATGGAAATAAAAAAGTGTTTACTTTCAGCAAAGGAAGATAAATTGTGCTACATTGTTAAAAATTTTAGAATTCTGTTGCTACGCCGCGGAAGTAAAAAATCTTCTCTACGCATTGTGGAATCCGCTACGGTTGCCAACACTGCGTTAAGCGCATTCTCGGTGTTACTATCACTGGAATTTATGAAATTCTACTCTTTCTGCGTGTTGAAGTTACCTGAGTCATCAGTCTATCTAAACCGCTACAGGCCGATTTGCAGACCACTAATATTATAATTCTGCCGCTGTGCCGCGAGATTCAAAAAGCTCCGCTGAACATAGCGAAATTCCGCTATGGTTAGCAACACTGGGTTAAAGGGCACCCTAGATGTCACGGTCGCTGGAATTCATGACGTGGTAGTCTTTCTGCAGACTAAAGTATCTTCAGACGACAGTCTCTCCAAACCTTTGGAGGCCGATGTGCAGACCATTTAACAGTCCTGTCTCACACTTCCAAAAACTGAGACCGAGCGGGGTAGCGCAATGGTCGGGGCACTGGTTCGAATTTGGGGAAACGACGGTTCAAGCCCGCGTCCAGCCATCCTGATCTAGGTTTCCGTGACTGCTCTGTATCGCTTAAGGAAAATGCTTGATGTTTCAATCGAAAGGGCATGGCTGCTGTCTTCCTCAATCGTTTACTCCTGTCCCACACTTCTAGATACTGAGACCAAGTGAGGTAACGCAGTCGTTGGCACATTTGTCTGGCATTCGTGGGGACGCTGGTTCGACTCTGCATCCAGACAACCTGACTTAGGTTTTCCGTGACAACTCTGTATTACTTAAGGCAAAACCACATGATGTTTCCTTCGAAAGAACACGACCACTTTTTTTCTCCCTTCTTTCCTGTTCCTATAATTCTGTCCCACGCTTCTACGTATTGGAACCGAGCGGTGTAGCGCAGTGTTTGGCGCAATGGGCTCGATTTTTGGCGGCGACTGTTCAGTCTCATGTCCGGCCATCCTGAATTTGGGTTGTCCTAATTTCTCTAAATCTCTGAAGGTAAATCCGGCAGGTTTCCATCTCCATCCTTCCGGAATAAGAACTTGTGCTCTGTCTGTAATGACTTCGTTGTCAACCGGACGCTGAACACTGTATTACTTAAGGCAAAACCACAGGTTGTTTCCTTCGAAAGAACACGACCACTTTATTTCTCCCTCCTTTCCTGTTCCTATAATTTTGTCCCACGCTCCTACATACTGGAACCGAGCGCTGTAGCGCAGTGTTTGGCACTATGGGCTCGATTTTTGGCGGCGACTGTTCAGTCCCATGTCCGGCCATCCTGAATTTGGGTTATCCTAATTTCTCTAATTCTCTGAGGGTAAATCCGAGAGGTTTCCTTCTCCATCCTTCCAGAATAAGAACTTGTGCTCTGTCTGTAATGACTTCGTTGTCAACCGGACGCTGAACACTAATGTCTTACACGCATCTAGATACTGGGATTCTATTAATAAAAAGGAGTAGACATTATTATCTGCGAGAATACTTTCCATCTGGACAGCACCTACATAGTGTTTCCGTAAGAGCGTGCTAAAATTTAACGGGACGTAGATGTTGCTCTACTGAAATTGCTCCATAATTTGAGGTAGAGAACCTGTGGTCGGAGAATCCGGCTTAAGGAGATAATAGAAATAAAATCACGTTAGGTGTACTTTTATATTTACATTAGTTATAGTTAACTGCAAATACCATCAATGACACAACGAACGTACCATTTGTACTGCATGTTACAAAACTGGTTGACACTGACGACCATCAACCTCATTGCAAGCATGACATCGGCGAACAAGATTCTGCCTCACCCTGACAAATATCCGTGGTGTGTTTCGAATCACATCACAAGCGGCTACAACTGGCAACTAAGTCCCTCTTCATATCCACCAGGGCCTCATAGCAAGTGACTTCAGGTTTCCCCATAGGAAATAATCAAGGCGATTCAGGTCAGGAATGCACCTCCCAATCAAGAGTCCAGGGAATACTCCTCTGAGATGGTTGCGGAAATCCACACTGAAGTGAGGCGGTGCACCGTCAAGTTGTATCCACATCCTCTCACGAATAGCCTAGGATACGTTCTCCAACAACTCATCTAGAACTCTGTACACGAACTACAAGTACAGGTGGTTATTGAGACGGGCAGACATACGTCCTACTAATCATGCTCGTCCTCTTGTTTCCTTCTAGGAAATAAAGAATGTACATATAAATAAACGCGTAAACTTGTATACATGTCCTCCATATTCATTAAATATACGTGCCGGAGGGAATTTATCTTGTGCGTCCGCAGAAAAATGCAGTCCATTTGATGCCTATGTTTTGAATACCATGGATTGGCGAGACTGAGATGACTTACCTTCTGCTATTGTTGCTCCATGTTCTAACTGCACTACACAGTTTTCTCAGGATTTTGCGAGCTGCAGACGGCGATATACATGTTGCACGCCAGTTGAATCGTCTCAAAATGATGCCAGGCAACGGCGTGGGCCGTTGTAGAGACTACTGTATTGTTGAGAACTGCGTCACCATGTTTTGTTTTTCAAAGAGGATATACGAGAAATAACAACTGCGGAATTAAGGAAAGTATCCAGTGATAATAGCGGCGATGTAACTATGATTGAACGACCGGGACAATGACCATGAGTATAAGGTGTTTCTGGAAAGAAAAAAAAGGAAAAATAATGAGAAAGAATTAAAATGTGAAGGAAAAGTAGAACATTTAATAAAGTCGATCAGCCAAGAGAAACTTCTCGCTATGTTAAAATAATGAAGGATTGTTTTGAAAATTATTCTGGTAAACAGTAATGCTAGACAAAGCGGTAGACAAGTTTACTTCCATACCTCCTCAAGCTGACTTTTCTGACCACAGGGTCCTTAGACCGCAGCTCGTGGTCTCGCGGTTGCGTTCTCCCTTCCCGAGCACGGGATCCCGGGTTCGATTCCCGGCGGGACCAGGGATTTTCACCTGTTTCGAGATGACTGTGTGTTTGTGTTGTCCTCATAATTTCATCATCATTCATTAGAATGGCGAGGTTGGGCTGAGCAAAGGTTGGGAATTTGTACGGGCGCTGATAACCGTGCAGCTGAGCGCTCCACAAACCAAACATCATCATCCCACGGTCCTTACCACAAATTGTTCAGTGGAGCATCTGCATGTCCTGTTACATTTTAGCATGCTTTTAGGGGAACACACTCTATAACATTAGTAGTAATTTATTTAAAATTCAACTCTTCTAAGATCAGATAATGCTTAACGTAGCAAGTAAATCTTTTAGTTCTGATGGAAGAACATAACATTACGCGAAAACTTTAAATTTTGGAGTCAATGCTACCGTGAAAACGGTACTGACGTTTTCCTTTGATTCTTAGAGGGACTAAGGAACTACTCAAAACCAAAACATTGATGAAATCGACTCTCCAGTACATATCGGTTTCTAAGGATTAAACCTTTCTGGCCTCGAAATGACGGAAAGCAAGTTGTGTAGAAAATCGGTAAACAATACCGTAAACCACACTCCTGTAATTAGGGCGAACACAGCTAGGTTGTATCGTGTACTCCATTTTCAGATCAAAGAACACGGCTATCCGGTATGAGCGATGAACGATAACATTTATTACATCAGATTCCTGACGTATTACATGGTTTCTGGTGGACCACAATGCTCGAAAACTGCTTTGGAATTGGAACCGATATCCTGAGGTTTATTGGCTTCAACACACATGCCGATCGACCCCTCATTCAAGTAACTTCCACTGTCCATTCTTTAAGGAGACTGGTCGGTAATTAGTCAAAATTCGTGAGTATTTACCTGATTTCAGTCTTTCGTCACTTTCAGGGAAATTCTCATTTCCACCAAATACGATTAACGATCCCGAGAATGTGTTTTTTGCTGTCATTGCTAGCGCATTTAACCTTTTGGTTACGGATTATTATTGTAACCAGGAGATCTTGTTGTTGTGTCTGGGGAAGGAGACCAGACAACGAGGTCATCGGTCTCATCGGATTAGGGAAGGACGGGGAAGGAAGTCGGCCGTGCCCTTTGAAAGGAACGATCCCGGCATTTGCCTGGAGCGATTTAGGGAAATCACGGAAAACCTAAATTAGGATGGCCGGACACGGGATTGAACCGTCGTCCTCCCGAATGCGAGTCCAGTGTCTAACCACTGCGCCACCTCGCTCGGTAACCAGGAGATCTTTCCACATTTTGCTGAAGCAATTCTGAGGTCCTATCGACGTAATGAAATTTGCGTGATTCTAGTCATTACACATATCAGAATAACATGCTTCGCTACGCCGGGGATTTGCGGTGATAGCCGCTACACTCGGACACTTCACTGAAGTGAGCCGCGAGAAGTTCATCAATGACAAGTGGTCGGTACAAATACCGCTACTGCGATATACGCTGGAAACTACTGTGGGTGGCTTACTTTACTCCACACTTGACGCTTGATACTATGGGGTTTCAGTTTGCACAAATGAAACGAAATGGTCAGCACTACTGGTTATCTTTCTGAATTGGAAACAGTGAATTCACCCAACTACCTCTGAATGTTATTAAATTTTCCGCAGTACAATGACGTAACAGCTTGAATTACATTCCACACTCCCATTCATCTGCAGATATTTTATTTGACCGTCATGGCAGAAGTTACGACGGGAGTGGGGTGTGGGTGGCAGGGAATGGAGGATCGTTACTTCCGCAGCGAATATAATCCTGCCAACAGCACATGAGGTGCAGAAAGTAACTGAAGAAATGAGGAAGCAGGAACACAGCAAAATAAACGAGCGAAGTGGAATACAGACGTCTCAAAATGAGGCTGACAACAAAAGGCTGAGAAATGCAAGGCTTTAGAAGTATGCATGATTATGGGGAGCACAGAAGCAGCATTTAGGAAAATTAAGGAGACCTTTGGAAAACAGAGAAGCAACACATTGAATAGCAAGATCTGAGAAGGCAAGCGCGTGCTCAAGAAAGAAGAAGAGGCAGAAAAGTGAGAGGAATAATAGAGGGTATATGTAAAGGAAACGAACTTGGAGGAAATATTGTAGATGAAGAAGATGAAGTAAATTAAGATGAGATAGGAGATACGATACAGCCAGAAGAACGTGACAGAACTGTGAAAGAGCTAAGCGAAAACGTGTCTAGAATAGACAGCGTTCCTTCAAAATTATAGACGTCCTCGTGAGGGCCAGCAGGCTATTCCACTTTGTGTACATGACGGACGGACGGAAAAGTAGTCACAAACTTCAAGAAGAATGTAATAATTTTATTTCAAAGAAGATAGGTGCTGGCAAGTGTGAATTTTACGGAACATCAATTACGCTGACACGGATTACTCACACAAAAACAGATAATACAGATAGGAGCCCACCTCGGCGAAGATCAAAACATACGGGGCCGTGCTGACTCCACGACTTATCATACAAGATAAGTGAAAAAAAGCCAGCCTATTGTTACAGTATTTGTGGATTTAGAGAAAGGTTTTGTCAGTGTTATTAGAACACAATTTTATTTCTGCTGGTATCAGGGGTAACATACTAGGGAAAGTAAAGTTATCTGCAAGTAGTACAGATACTATGCGAAAGTTCAGAATCCACGAACATACACGAAAACAAAGCACAATGGTTATTCAATATGTACATTGAGTAATCAGTAAAGGAAGCTAACGAGGTATGTGAAAAAGGGAGTAAAATTCAGGAAGCAGATATTAAAACTTGGTTATATTCAAATGACATTGTAAATCTGTCGGAGACGGCAAAGGGAAGAGCAGCTGAACGCCCTCAAAAGAGGGTACAAAATGAACATCAATGAGAGTAGTGTAATGTACTTTAGCCGAATCTAATCGCGATTCTAAGGGAAACAGATCAGAAAAGGTGACACTGAAACCAGTCTGGGAGTTTTGGAACTTCGGCAGCAAAATAATTGACGTATGCAAAAATAAAGAGGATATAATACGTATATCAAGTGATCCTGAAAAATAAATTATTTTAACATCGAATATAAAGTGCTAGGAAGTCTTTACTGTCGTTATGTTCTTTAAATATAGAGGCCTTGTTCGGAAGCGAAACGTTGACGATAAGCAGTTCACCAAAGAATGGACACAATCTTTTCAAATATGGTGCTACAAAAGAAAGTCGAGAGTTAGGTTGCTAGATCGAACAACTAACGAAGTGATACGAAATATAATTGTGAACAAAAGGACATCATGGAACAATTTACTTTAACACGTTATCAGTTGACTAGACACATTGTGAGGCATCTGCCCATATTCGTAATGGCGACAACAACAAAGAAGAGAACTCCTTAGAATCCGTTCAGTGGAAGGTGAAAGCTCATCTGAGCAATTAATAGTGTACTCGTATCATCAGTTGGGTCTTAAAGGAGAGGGTGATAGAAAACTAGGCCACGTAGCTGAGAATGTCATAGAAGTTCCATCAGAAGGGGGAGATTCTAGGGCTGCAGATAGAAATAGTTATATAAAAACCTACTCTCTGGCCCGCACTGAAACGTAATTGGGTTCTATTTTAAGCAGATCGAGTTCCAGATCATAAAGTAATTGCTCTGTCACTTAGTCCCTATAAGATGTTGTTGCGTGTGATAGTATGGAGCTATTGCGTCAGCTACGTCGCCTAGTTTTCTATCACCCTCTCCTTTAAGACCCAACTGATGATACGAGTACACTATTAATTGCTCAGATAAGCTTTCACCTTCCACTGAACGGATTCTAAGGAGTTCTCTTCTTTGTTGTTGTCGCCAGTACGAATATGGGCAGATGCCTCACAATGTGTCTAGTCAACTGATTACGTGTTAAAGTAAATTGTTCCATGATGTCCTTTTGTTCACAATTATATTTCTACTTTAAGCAGATCGAGTTCCAGATCATAAAGTAATTGCTCTGTCACTTAGTCCCTATAAGATGTTGTTGCGTGTGATAGTATGGAGCTATTGCGTCAGCGTACTCTGAAAGGAACCTGACCGACAGACACTCTTGGTCGGAGTGTTTTAAGCTGCTTCGCCACACCGAGGATATCTGATTCTAAGTTACTGAAATCAGTTCTAATCCTGTAACATTTACCTCGAATTATTTTGTTAAGGAATTCCGGAAAACCATGCTTAGTAACTGTGCTTTAGTAGTACTGTCTCACCGTTACCGTGCAATGAAGATATTGATTGCGTCTTGCTACTGGTGCACTTTACATTGGACCAGAACCTCTTTGGTTTTTCTGTCAGATCATGGGACAGGGTTTCGCTGTGGAAACTATTAAAACCATCTCACATTTAAGTAGGTGTCAAATATTTTAGCTTCAGTAAAACTTCGCCGATCTTCGGGATTTTGCGTTTTTTAAAATTTGGCATGCCTCTTTCATTGCTTCTGCAACTGTGTTCTGACCTGTTTTGTGATCCACGGGGTCATTACCATTTCTTAGTAATTTATTTGGTACATATCTCTCAATTGTCGTCGACTATTTTTAAAAAAATTTGAACCACATCTGTTCTATGCCTACACAATAAGTCTGGAAGGACTGGAGACTGTCTCTTAGGAAGGTATCCAGCAAGTTCTTATCTGCATTTCTAAGTACACCTGCTTTGCGTTTATTTTTGGTGGGTTTGTATGTTACGGTATTCAGTCTTCCTAGAACATTCTCACGGTCACTAATCCCTGTATCCGTCAGAATGCTCATTGTTTGGTCAGTATTATTTGTTTCTAAGAGGTGAAGTACGTTATCGCAACCATTTACACTTCGGGAGGGCTCCTAAATTACTTGTTCAAAACAAATTTCTGGGAAAGCATGTAGAATAATTTCGAACGAAGTTTTATGCCTACCACCAGCTTTAAACATGTATTTTCGCCAACGTATCGTGGATTGATTTAAGCCACACCTAACTATAATTGTATGAGTGGGGTAATTATTTGAAATTAGACACAAGTTTTCTTTGAGCTTTTCAGCAATCTTACTATCTGAGCCAGGTGGTCGGTAAAAGGAACGAATTATTAATTTATTACTGTTGTCAAATATAACCTCTATCCACACTAACCGACAGAAGGCCTCTACTTCAATTTCACTACGAGGTAAACTACTTCTGACAGGAACAAACTTTTCACCATGAACTGTATTAAATGTATCCTTTCTGAACATGGCTGTATCCTTCATAATAATTTCCAATGAACTTCTTTCCGGTCTCATTTAACCTATAACGATTTGAGATTCAGTGCTTTGTATTAACACTTGGAGCTGCGGTTCTTTCCCAACACAGCTACGGCAGTTTACAGCTACAATATTGAGTGTAACTACGTCCATCCTCTTCGTGTGTCTGTCCTGCCCCCTTTGAAACTGGAGCTCTTTCTACACTTTCCCTAGACCTCATAACATTGAATCCGTTCAGGGCGACACACTTAAGAGTACCACAGCAAAACCGGAAGGAACGTCAGTGCTTTATTTCTTTCTGGCGTTTCATAATTATACCTACAATGATTTTATTTAAAGAGCGTTCGAGTTTCTTTACTAGTGGCTCGAGTTCTATCTATGTTCTTCTACGTGAAAATTCATAAGCTCATTCTCAACGAAATGGCGAGCCGCTAAATTTGGTTTCACACTTGATTTTTCCTCAATGTTCTTGTGAGGTGCCTATTAGGATTCCCATGGCTTAACTTGTGATGTAGGTGGCGAACATAGTTTTAACTATCTGTAGCACGTGGCTACTTCGTCCACTGGTTGATTGTGAGCTGCTAATCAATTTCTTAAGTTGGAGGTGGAGGGAAACACGTTGGCAGGTGTTGGCCACCAGCCGGCATTGAAGACGTTACCCGAAGCCTCAATACCCCTAACTGGTTGGTCACTTACTCCGCAGCATGCTTGGTGAGTTTGCAGCTCAGGCATCAGCAGTGTGGTTACCACGCTGGATTTCGGGTGTGAACATAAATCCGCTTGAATAAAGGCGGATATACACTAGACCAGCGAAGGGCAGCGATGTACAACCAACCGCTTCGCTGCCCGAAATTTGCTTAGTACATAGACGGCAATCGAAACCAACGAAGCGGTTGGCAGTTGGCCTTGGTTGTTATTCGGACTGCCGGCTCTAACATCAAAGCATTGGCGATGAGTTCGGCGTGGGATCCACCTCCTAGTGTGCACACAGGGTCGAATGTTCGTTGGTTCAGTAGCGATTTGCTGTGGCTATTGAACGAGCGCGTATTTATTGTGTCTAAAATTGTTGGAGCATTGAATGGAATATGGAGACAGCATTAAAATTCATACTTATATCCTGAACGGCAATGTTTAATGGACCCGAAAAGATTAGACGCTTAGAGGGAAATAAGTGAGCTTTTAAAAATAATGTGCACGATGTGGAAAAGAGAACACAATCTTTTTAGATAAATTTTTAATGTGGATAAAGCACTCTTAGAAGAGGTGTCATCTTCGGAAACTGTAAGGCTTACACAAATCGATAACAATCCGAAAACTGCAGCTCTCATTCGCAAAAAAATATGGAATAGCTCGTTTTCCTAATCAGCTTTAAGTCAGACGTTAATTTTGTCCCACCATACTGATGCCTACTTATTAAAAAAGTTGTCCACCAGCGTCGTTCCTTCTTATTCTTTTTTTAAAGATTAGCTTCTTGCAATAAAATATATTATGTACTTGCCACGACTGCTAAAACATGCTACAACTGCTAAATCGTCTTCTCTCCTTAATAAACCGGCTGCTGGAACTGATATTAAAACGCTGCTTTATAACAATAACACAATGGGAGCAACCTCGACAAGTTATCAGAGCCAAGGGCGATTTCACAAGGCCGAACATGTTGGTCCGAATTCCTTGGTTTGGTGAGTGTGACAGGCCGAAAACCGATGAGTTGGCGACCAACGTTCCCCCAAATCCACTGGCCGTTGTTCGTTTGCCTTTTTTGGGCTAGTGTGTACGCGCCTTGAGGGGAGCGTAAGATCGTCATGGACAGCAGACAGGTTATTCTCGAGTTCTTATCCGAAACGGCCCACACTTCAACAGAATTTTGGAAGTTAAGGTGAACTCGGAATGGGAAGCGTCAGTAATTAAGCCGAAATAGTGGGGTCATTTGGTGTGGGTCCTGACACCAGCAGTCATCAGCGTGAAATCACATAAAGAACTGCTTTTAGTTGCCTTTTACTACCAGAGAGCATGGACTCCGGTCTATTCCATCCATCCCTAATCCAACGTGGGAGAAGTATAAAGAACAGCCACTGGAGTCTCGGAAATTGGCTTTGATTTTATCCATACTGGATGAGAAGTCGTGGTTGTGAATGTCAATGTTAAAAAATATATCGGCTCAACCACTTGTTCATAGTGTAAAACACTAAGATTGACGCGTTTCGGAAGTCAAGCTTCCTTCATCAGAATAATAAAAAAAAGATGTTTTAATTTTATTATCAATTTTATAGTGCCTGTTGCATGTTCCATTTTAGCGAGTTTTAACAGGTTCTTTTACTTTTTTTATTATTCTGATGATGGAAGGGTGACTTCCGAAACGCGTCAATCTTAGTGTTTTGCACTATAAACAAGTGGTTGACCCGATATATATATATATATATATATATATATATATATATATATATATATATATATATATATATATATATTACTCGGAAATGGAAATGGTGTCGCAAACTACTGTGATGACACAATTAAACGGCTGACTTCTTCTTTCTCACTCTGACACATGTCTCGTTTTTCATGTTGGAGGAGAGGTTAAGAAAATGCAATAACACAATCTTCGAAGCAGCTTAGTAAACTTCTAAAGAGAAACAAGAAAAAAGTTTCCAGAGTCATCTATGGACAAGGCTTTAGTACATCAAAGAAGCACGGCGTGGGCGTAATAAGTGCACGGCATCGTGAAGAAACCGCCACCTCTTCTCTTGGTATTAATGGTAGTTACGAAAGTAATACGAAAAGTAACGACGAACCGGCTGCTGGAAGAAAGATGCGCAGAGTTAGCAAGCAGAGTGGAGACCAGGAAGAGGCAGTGCGGGGCGGTGTGCGATCCAGCCGGTGGCTAAGTCTGCTTTGTTAATGAAGCTTTGTGTAATAAGGGCGGCGCGCAAATGGCCACCGCGACACTGAATTCCAGTAAGTAATAACGCCGCCCACGGCGGGATTAGCTGTCTGCTGGCTGGGCCGTGCCGGGACGGGCCGGTGCAGGGGGCTTAATGAGATTCCGTGCGAGCTGCCACCTTCCCTTCCTTATGGAGTGGCCGCCGCTGCCCGCACTCTACTTGTTATCTGGGAACGGGCCAGTGCGGTACCGCAACTCAAATTCGCCCACCACAACGGTTTCAGCAGTTGCTGGGTCAGCAGACGGCGAGATATTCAATGGACTCCGTCAATGCTTACCCCCGTGCACACAGTGTGTTCCAAGAGGACGAGTAAATATTTTAGGAGGTTCTAGCGCATACTATTTGGGACGCAACAATCTTTACATGATGGGTCCAGTTTTTAGTGTCTACAGAGATACAACTGTTAGAAGATAAACGAAACAAATTCAGTCATATCAATAAGTTCAAATACACTGAGGAGCCTAAGAAACTGGCAGACCTGCCTAATATCGTGTAGGGTCCTCGCGAGCACGCAGATGTGCCGCAACACGACGTGGCATGGACGCGACTAATGTCTGAAGTACCTCTACGTCTATGTGTCAGTTAGGCCGTCAGAGAGACCGGATCGCTATTTCCTTCTGCTACTAAGGCGAGTACACCCTTCGCTTTTTACATATTTTTACGAGCTTCAAACAGGAGCGACTTATTTTCAGTTATCTATGTAGTTACTAGTTTATTTTTGTAATTTTCGAGTGCTTACTAGGCACAAACTTTTATTTCAATAACGGTCTAGTGCACTGTACCGCCGTTGCTATTGATCGTTGTATCGACTCTTATATTGTTCAGGCTTTTGTTTGTTTGGTTAGAATAGCTCAGTGTCAGTCAGACCGTCAGAGAGAGCGGATCGCTAATTCCTCAGGCTAATAAGGCGAGTCCACCGTTCACTTTTTACATATTTTTACGAGCTTCAAACAGGAGAAGTGCAATAATGGATAGGAACAGTAATTGTTGTGTACAGATGCGAGCTGAGCTAGGGACCCTTCGTTCACAGCTTCAGGCTGCGTTGGCTTCCGTCACAAAGCTTGAGGCTGCTGCCAAGGGGCGTAATTGTGGGGCATCGGACGCGGGGATGCGAGGGACGTCAAGCGCGTCCCACGTGTCCTCCGATCGGTCCACTGCTGTGACCTCCCCGGGTACTGCCTGCACTGAGGCTGACCCATCACCCATGGTCGAGTGGGAGAACATTCCAAAGTCTGGGAGGCAGCGAAAAACTTTCCGTGTGGCCGATCGTAGGGCCTCCCCGGTTCGTTTGACGAACAGGTTTCGGGCGTTATCTGCGCCTGACTTTGTCTCTGAGCCGGATGCAGTCGTCCACCCCGTTCCAGAGGAAGCTTCTCGGCCCGCAAGGTCTGGGTATTCACAGAGGGTAGGTTTGCTGGTAGTTGGGAGCTCCAACGTCAGGCGCCAAATGGCCTCTCAGGAACATGGCCGCCAAGGAGGAGAAGGAAGCCAGTGTGCATTCCGGCGGAGTCAATCCGAAAGTGGAAAGGGTGCTTCAGGATGCCATGAAGAGGACAAGGTGCAACCAACTGCCGGTGGTGGCTCATGTCTGTACCAATGACATGTGTCGCTTTAGATCGGAGCAGATTCTGTCTGGTATCGGACGACTAGCGGAAATGGTAAAGACTGCCAGTCTTGCTTCCGAGATTAAGGCAGATGGTGATCCGTAGCATCGTCGATAGAACCGACTGTGGTCCTTCTGTGCAGAGCCGAATGGAGCGTCTGAATCAGAGGCTCAGGCGATTCTGTGACCGTGTAGGCAGCAGATTCCTTGACTTGCGCCATCGGGTGGTGGGATTCCGGGTTTCGCTTAATAGGACAGGAGTCCACTACCCACAGGAGGCGGCTACACGGATAGCGGGGGCTGCGTGGAAGCGACTGGGCTGTTTTTCGGTTAGAGGGTCTCGAGGAACCACAGAAGGGGAGTCCGTCAGAAAGTGGGCAGGTAAAACACAGTAAGGTAGTTGTAGAAACGATTGGTATTGTAGTTGTAAATTGTCGTAGCTGTGTTGGACCCTAAAAGGAAGCACTGAAGCTCAAATACTTGTAGGTACAGAGAGCTGGCTAAAGCCGGAAATAAGTTCAGCCGAAATTTTTTCTAACGATCTAACAGTGTTCAGAAAGGATAGATTAAATACAGTTGGTGGTGGAGTATTTCTTGCTGTCAGAGGTAGTTTGCCTTATAGTGAAATTGAAGTAGACTGTTCATGTGAAATAGTATGGATACAGGTTGTACCTGACAATCGTTTTACCGACCACCTGACTCAGAAGACGTAGTTGCTGAACAGTTCAAAGAAAACTTGAATCTTATTTCAAATAGGTACCCAGCTCATACAGCGACTTCAATCTAACCTCGATATGCTGGAAAAATTATACGTTTAAAGCCGGCGACAGGCGCAAAACATCATGCGAAGTGCTTTCTCACAAAATTATTTTGAACAATTAGTTCATGAGCCCACTGGAAGCGTAAATGTTTGCGAAAGCATACTTGACCTTTTAGCAACAAATAACCCTGGACAAATAATGTTGTGACGAATACAGGGATTAGCGATCAAAAGGCAGTTACTGCTAGGCTGAATACCGTAACACATACAACCATCAAATAGAAACGCAACGTATATCTATTTAAAGAAGCTGTGAAAAATGCTTTTAACGCTTTTTTAAGAGACAGTCTTCACTCCTTCCGATGTTATCATGTAAGTGTAGAAAAGTTGTAGTATGTATTCAAAGAGATAGTATCAACAGCAATTGAGAGATATACACCACGTAAATTAATAAGTGATGGTACTGAATGCCCATGGTACACAAAACGGGTCAGATCGTTGTTGCAGAAGCAAAGAAAAAAGAATACCAAATTTAAAAGAACGCAAAATCCCCAAGATTGTCAAAGTTTTACAGAAGTTCGAAATTTGGACGCGTATTTCAATTCACGGTGCTTTTATATTATTATTTTACATTATATTATATTATTTCCACAACGAAATTCTGTCTCGAAATCTGGCAGAAAACCCAAAGAGATTCTGGTCATACATAAAGCGCACCAGTGGAAAGACACAATCAATACCTTCACTCTGCGATATCAACGGTGAAGTCACAGATGACAGTGCCACCAAAGCAGAGTTATTAAACACGGTTTTCCGAAACTCTTTCACCAAAGAAGACGAAGTAAATATTCCTGAATTCCAATCAAGAACAACTGCCAACATGAGAAACGTGGAAGTAGATATCCTCGGTGTAACAAAGCAGCTTAAATCACTTAATAAAGCCAAGGCCTCCGGTCCATCTTGTATACCAGTCAGGTTCCTCTCAGAGTATGCTGATGAAATAGCTCCATATTTAGCAATTATATACAACCACTCGCTCACAGAAGGATACGTACCTAAAGACTGGAAGGTTGCTCAAGTCACACCAATACCGAAAAAGGGAAATAGGAGTAATCCGCTGATTTACAGGCCTATATCACTAACGTCGATTTGCAGTATGGTTTTAGAGCATATACTGTATTCGAACATTATGAAGTACCTCGAAGAAAACGATTTATTGACATATAGTCAGCACGGATTCAGAAAATATCGTTCTTGTGAAACACAACTAGCTCTTTATACTCATGAAGTAATAAGTGCTATCGCCAGGGGATGTCAAATTGATTCCATATTTTTACATTTCCAGAAGGCTTTGACACCGTTCCTCACAAGCGTCTTCTAATCAAACTGCGTGCCTACGGTTTATCGCCTCAGTTGTGCGACTTTATTTGTGATTTCCTGTCAGAAAGGTCACAGTTCGTAGTAATAGACGAAAAGTCATCAATTAAAACGGAAGTAATATCCGGCTTCCCCAAGGAAGTGTTATAGGACCTCTTTTGTTCCTGATCTATATTAACGGCATAGGACACAATCTTAGGAGTCGTCTTAGATTGTTTGCAGATGATGCTGTCATTTACCGTCTTGTAAAGTGATCAGATGATCAAAACGACTTGCAAAATGATTTAGATAAGATATCTGTTGGTGCGAGAAGTGGAAAAACGAGCACTTAAATTTTTCCGTGGGAGCCCTGATTTCTCTTATCTTATCGTGATGATCATTTCTCCATATGTAGCTGGGTGCCAACAGAATGTATTCACAATCTGAAGAGAAAACTGGTGATTGACATTTCATGAGAAGATCCCGTCGCAACGAATAACGCCTTCCTTTAAATGATTGCCACTCCAGTTCACGTATCATGTCTGTGACACTATCTCCCTTATTTCACGATAATACAAAACTAGCTGCCCTTCTTTGTACTTTCTCGATGTCATCTGTCAGTCCCACCTGATGCGGATCCCACACCGCACAGCAGTACTCCAGAATAGGGTGGACAAGTGTAGTGTAAGTAATCTCTTTAGTAGATCTGTTGCATCTGCTAAGTTTTCTGCCAATGAATCACAGTATTTGATTTGTTGTACCCACAACATTATCTGTGTGATCGTTCCAACTTAGATTATTTGAAATTGTAATCCCTAAGTATTTAGTTGGATTTACAGTCCTTAGATTTGTGTCACTTATCGCGCAATCGAAATTTAGCTGATTTCTTTTAGCACTCTTGTCAATAGCTTCACACTTTTCTTTATTCAGTGTCAATTGCCACTTTTCGCACCACACAGATATCTTATCTAAATCATTTTGCAATTTAGTTTGGTCATCTGATGACTTTACCAGACGGTAAATTACAGCATCATCTGCAAATGATATAAGAGGGCTACTCAGATTGTCTCCTATGTCGTTAATATAGATCAGGATCAATAGAGGATCTATAGCACTTCCTTGGGGAACGCGGGATATTACTTCTGTTTTACTCTATGACTTATCGTCTGTTACAACGAACTGTGCCCATTCTGACTGCAAATCACAAATGCAGACACACAACTGAGGCGATATTCTATAGGCACACAGTTTGGACAGAAGACGCCTGTGAGGAACGGTGTCGAAGGCCTTCTGGAAATCAGCCGGCCGAAGTGGCCGTGCGGTTAAAGGCGCTGCAGTCTGGAACCGCAAGACCGCTACGGTCGCAGGTTCGAATCCTGCCTCGGGCATGGATGTTTGTGATGTCTTTAGGTTAGTTAGGTTTAACTAGTTCTAAGTTCTAGGGGACTAATGACCTCAGCAGTTGAGTCCCATAGTGCTCAGAGCCATTTGAACCATTTTAGCCTTCTGGAAATCTAAAAATATGGAATCAATTTGACATCCCCTATCGATAGTATTTATTACTTCACGAGTATAAAGAGCTAGTTGTGTTCCGAATGAACAACATTTTTTTAATAAGTTCTGACTATGTGTCAATAAATCGTTTTCTTCGAGGTACTTCATAATGTTCGAATACAGTATAGGTTCCAAAACCCTACTGCAAATCGACGTTAGTGATATGGGTCTGTAATTCAACGGATTACTCCTATTTCCCTTTTTGGATATTGGTGTGAATTGTGCAACTGTCCAGTCTTTAGGTACGGAACTTTCTGTGAACGAGCGGTTGTAAATAATTGCAAAATATGGAGCTATTGCATCTGCATACTCTGAAAGGAACCTGACTGGTATACCATTTGGACTGGAAGCGTTGCCTTTATTAAGTGATTTAAGCTGCTTTGCTACACCGAGGATATGTATTTCTATGTTTCTCATCTTCACAGTTGTTCTTCATTGTAATTCGGGAATATTCTCTTGGTCTTCTTTGGTGAAGGAGTTTCGGAAAACCGTGTTAGTAACTCTGCTTTGGTGACACGATATCAGTGACATCACCGTTGTTATCGTGCAGTGAAAGTATTGATAGCTTCTTACAACTGGTGTGCTTTATATATGACCAGAAACTTTTTGGGTTTTCTACCAGATTCCAAGACAGAATTTCATTGTGGAAATTATTAAAAGCATCTCACATTGAAGCACGCGCAATTTTTAGAATTTCTGCGGAACTTTGCCAATCTTCGGAATTTTGCGTTCGTTTAAATTTGGCATGCTTTTTTCGTTGCTTCTGCAACACCGATCTGACCCGTTTTGTGTACTGTGGGCAAGCAGTACCATCACTTATTAATTTATGTGGTATACATCTCTCAATTGCCGTCGATACTATCTCCCTGAAATCATTCCACATCTTTTCTATGCTTACGTGATCAGATCGGAAGGAGTGGAGACTGTCTCTTAAGAAGGCATTAAGAGCATTTTTATCGCCTTTTTTAAATAGATGTTCTTTTCGTTTCTTTTTCATGGTTGTGGGTATTACGGTATACAGCCTAGCAGCAACTGCCTAGTGGTCACTTATCCCTGTATTCGTCATGATGCTCCCTATTTGTCGAGGATTATTTGTTGCTAAGAGCTCAAGTATGCTTTCGCGAACATTTACGCAATGCATTCAGCACAATTTCGGATGACGTTTCATGCCTGCCACCGGCTTTAAAGGTATAATTTTTCCACCATACCGAGGGTAGATTGAAGTCACCACCGACTATAATCATATGAGTGGGGTACCTATTTGAATTGAGACTCAAGTTTTCTTTGAACTTTTCAGCAACTGTATCTTCTGATATGGGGGAGGGGGTTCGGTAAAACGCTCCAATTAATAGTTTAGTCCGATTGTCAAATATAACCTCTACCTGTACTATGTCTCAGGAACTGTCTACTTCAGTTTCACTACAAGGCAAACAACTTCTGACAGCAATAAATTCTCCACCACCAACTGTATTTAATGTAGCCTTTGTGAACACTGATTGATCGTTTGAAAAAATTTCGGCTGAACTTATTTCCGGCTTTAGCCAGCTTCTGTACCCATAGCTATATTAAGCTGCGGAGCTTCCTTTTAGGGTCCAACACAGCTACGACAATTTACAGCTACAATACCGATCGTTTCTACAACTACCTTACTGTGTCTGACCTGCCCCCTTCTAGAAGGACGCCCTTTGTGTGGTTTCCTGAGACCCTCTAACCTACAAAACCACCCAGTCTCTTCCACACAGGCCCCACAACCCGTGTAGCCACTTACTGTGTGTTGTGGACTTCTGACCTATTAAGCGGAACCCGGAGACCCACCACTCGATGGCTCAAGTCAGGGAATCTGCAGCTTACACGGTCACAGAACCGCCTGAGCCTCTGATTCAGACCCTCCACTCGGCTCTGCGCCAAAGGACCACAGTCGTTTCTCTCGACGATGTTGCAGATGGTGAGATCCGCCTTAATCTCGGAAGGAAGGCTGGCAGTCTTTACTATTTTCGCTAGCCGCCCGAAACGAGAGAGAATCTCCTCCGATCCAAAGCAACACACGGCTATGGTACCGATATGGGCTACCACCTGCAGTTGGCTGCACCCTGCACTCTTTATGGCGTCCGGAAGCATGCTTTCCACAGCCGGAATGACTCCCCTCGGTATGCACACATAGTGCACACTGGGTTCCTTCCCCTACTCGGCAGGCATGTCTCTAAGGGGCCCTTTTAGGCGCCTGACGTTGGAGCTCCCAACTACTAGTAAATCCACTCTCTGTGAATGCCTAGACCTTGCGGACCGAGACGCTTTCTCTGGAACAGGTTGGACAACTGCATCTGTCTCAGAGACTTCGTCAGCCGCAGATAATGTTCGAAACTTGTTCGTCAAATGATCTGGGCAGGCCCTACAAAGTCTTTCGCTGCCCGCCAGACTTTGGAATGCTCTCCCACTCGACCACGGGTGAGGGGTCAACCTCAGTTCTGGCGGTACCCGTGGCGGCCACAGCAGTGGATCGATCGGGGGAGACGTGGGTCATGCTCGACGTCTCTCCCATTCCCGCGTCCGACAGCCCACAGTGATGCCCCTTGGCAGCAGTCTCAAGCTGTGCGACGGAAGGCACCACTGCCTGGATCTGTGAGCGAAGGGTCACCAACTCAGTTCGCATGTGTACACAGCAATAACAGTGTCTATCCATTTCTGAACTCGCTCCTGTTTGAAGCTCGTAGAAATATGTAATAAAAAACGGTGTATTCGCCTTATTAGCAGCAGGAACTCGCTGTGCTCTCTCATTGACGGGCTAACCGACAGTGCTGTAGGGAACTGACACTATGAATCCTGCGGGGATGTCCATTGATCTGGAAGAGTACGAGGGGTTGCAAATTTCTTTTGAACAGCACGTTGTAAGGCATCCCAGATACGCTCAGTAACGTTCATGTGTGCGGAGTTAGATGGACAGTAGAAGTGTTTAAATTCAGAAGACTGTTCCCGTAGCTACTCTGTAGCATTTCTGGACATATGGGGTGCCGAATTGTCCTGCTGGGTTTGCTAAAGTCCGTAGGAATGCTGAATTTACATGAATGGATGCACGTGATCAGACAGAATGTTTACATGCGTATGTAGACGGGTCTGGGGGTCCCATATCACTCCAACTGCACACGCCCCAAATCATTACAGTGCCTCCAGCAGCTTGAACAGTCCCCTGCTGACATGCAGTGTCCACGCATTCATGAGTTTGTCTCCATACTCGTACACGTCCATCCACCCGATACAATTTGAAACGAGACTCATCCGACCAGGCAACATGTTTCCAGCAATCAATAGTCCAATCTATTCACGGGCCCAGGCGAGGCGTAAAGCTTGTTTCGTGCGGTCATCAAGGCTACACGAGTGGGCCCTCGGCTCCGAAAGCCCATATCGATGATGTTTCGCTGAATAATTCACATACTGACACTTGTTGATGGTCTAGCATTGAAATCTGCGGAAATTTGGAAAGGGTTCTGCCACAATAAACGATTCTCTTCAGTCGTCGTTGGTACCGCTCTTACAGGATCTTTTTCCGGCCGCAGCTATGTTGGAGATACGATGTTTTACCGGATTCCTGGTATTCATGGTACACTTATGAAATGATCGTACGGGAGAATCCCCACTTCATTTCTGCCTCGGAGATGCTGTGTCCTATTCCTCGTGCGTCGACTATAACACCACATCCATACTCACATGAATCTTGATAATCTGCAATTGTAGCAGCAGTATCCGATCTAACATCTGCGTCAGACACATGTTGTCTTACATAGGCGCTGGCGACCGCAGCGCCGTGTACTGCCTGTTTACATATCTCTGTATTTGAATAAGTATGCCTATTCCAGTTTCTTTGTCACTTCAGTTTATTCTGCATATTTTCATTGAATAATGTTAGTGACTATGGGAATGGAATGTTGAACGTGCTGAAGTTAGTATGGAAAAAAATCTTTTAAAAATATTTATTAATAACAACCAGATCTGAAGCTTTACACCTCGCTTCAAGAGCCAATTTAACAATAATCAAGACAATACATATTAACCATGAAAATACAGTTCTTGTTGCTCAGAAAACGAGTGGCGTCTCCCCCCCCCCACCCCCCACCCCGCCCCACCGCCGACCCCTCCCAAGAGATGGGTTGAGTACACAAAAGTTAAACCTCAATGACACACTGTTCAATTACAGATTTAATATTCTTGAAAATACACATACAGGATGTAACGAGTGTAAGCGATAATACTTTTTATATGTTGTTCGTTAACATGTACACACATATTCGACGATGACATGCATACGTGTCGGAAGATTTTTAGTGTTTGACATATGTTGAGTCAAAATATTTTGCAGTATCACTTGAAAATGGCCCAAAAGCTTAAACTGCAATTGTGAGACAAATAATGTCTTATTTCAACAGCGAGTGTGATGTCCTTACAAAACTGTCAATGAGTTGGTTGTGTTTTCTCTGCGTGGCACAGTCGTCCTGCGGACACATCACGTAATTTACTACCTGAAGATTTCTTCACAGGACTACTGCACCACTAAGTGAACTACGCCTGTCAGTATAGACTTACCGTTTTGAGCCACGTTTAATCAAACAATACATTAGATTAAATATTATTCTAAAATATTAGAAAACTTCTGTTCGCCTCCGTAAGTGAAAAGTTTTGATAAAGATAATAGAGAAAAGCTTGGGAGATAATGAACAAAATATGGACACAGCTGCACGTCAAAGTAGCAGAAAGCATATACCAAGGATCAGAAATCGACACTGCAGGAAATGGAAGAAATTCTGGAGTAAGACAAGGATGCAGTTTGTCTCCGATTCTTTTTAATATTTATCTGGACGATGTGTTGAGACAATGGATCAGTAAATTGACATTTTATACCTCCGATTTCAAATAAAAGTAATACTCTATGAGACTATATTTTGCTGATGATCAAACTTCTGCTCATACTTCATCGATAGCAGCTATTTTATGCAATCTGTCAACATATTCAGCGGAAACACAAGTTATTGCTTTGACTGGCCTAGAGCCAATTCCGAGCAAAACAATAGCAAACTATCTTGAAATAGAATGCGTAAACTCGTGTAACTGCTTCGGAGATACTCTCATTCATGAGAGAAAGGAACAATAAAAGAAAGTAGAAAGATTTAATTATACGCAAACGGAACAATCCACAGCATCCTCAAAATTTAAGTTCTACAAAACCCATGTCTCTAATAGCCATGACATACAGCAGTAAGACGTGGACTGTTACAAAAAGAAATTAACAAAGATTGCAAGTACGGATAAAAAAAATGGTTCAAATGGCTCTGAGCGCTATGGGACTTAAATGCTGTGGTCATCAGTCCCCTAGAACTGACAACTACTTAAACCTAACTAACCTAAGGACATCACACACATCCATGCCCGAGGCAGGAATCGAACCTGCGGTCGCGCGGTTCCAGACTGTAGAGCCCGGAACCCCTCAGCCACTCCGGCCGGCATGAATAAAACAATTCCTAACAAGATTATCTGAACATGCACCATCCGCAGGAACATGAATGTTGACGTGAGGCAAGAACTGGGGCTGAAAGGCGTATACGAACAGGTTACGGTAAACAGGAAAACTGGCTGGACCATTTCACAAGAATGGAAGATGGTGTAATACGGAACATAACAATGAATTATTACTCGGTGGCACAAGATAGGAAGACCGAAGAAATCGTGGAACGATCAACAACTTTAACCAAGTTTTATGCCTAATACAAGTAGGAAGGCGATCTGCTTTAGTATTATCCCACGTTTTAAATTTTTTTCCAATAATTAACCTACAAACGTGATTTTCCTAAGAAGATCCACTGTATAGCATTGCTTGTGTGGTCTTACCATATGTAAACTAGAACCTAGTGTTGGTACTGAAGTTTCATAATGAGTTGCTAATACCCCTTCCCACCACTAAATAGGTGTTATGTTTGCATAGTTAAGGTATGTCGCTGCAGTTTCTATTCAGTCCAAAAGAAAACCTTCTTATGAATAATATGTGCATTGTGATATCTGTTGAATACACTAACATTATGCGAGCTCAACTCACCTACATTAGTGACCCTTAACAAGCCTGTCGGTTATTCAACTAAATATTTTTTCGTTTTAAAACTTTTTCATTTTAAAATACTTTAATTATTGAACAGTAAATGATATTAAAAATTCATTTTGAGACATTGTGACATGGTTTAATGAGGGACGCAACTGTAACATTTTCTTATACGTACCAGTACAAGCTCACATGCCACTACTTTTATTTCAGCCAACACTTGTTGGTAGAAGAGTCGCATCTTTAATTTCAGGGTAGTCGAGAAGGCATTTTAAGCGATCATAGGACGTTATACTTTCTGCGTTACAGATTAGAAAAGAAATGTTACCTTTATGAGACTCATTAGTTTGCTTGATAAATAATGTTTCATGCGTTATCCCTTAGGTTTAAACAGTTTTAGACATACCAGCAGAGTCTATAAGAATTTGACATAATTATCAGTTCGGAATCAGTAGCTGTATTCACAATTAGCCGTGTGGAAATCAGTAGTAATGGCACATAGTTTATTCAGTTTCTGAGGGTATATGGACAGAGTCACATGTTTTATCAAGATCAAGGGAAATGAATATGGAGAATTTGTGTTTCCTAAGTTGGAGAAAGGCTAGATGGGATGGAAATTAGGACGGAATCGACAATGCTCGACTGAGAGGGTGGGTGCAGGTTTAGTTTTTTATAACTTCTAAGGGAGAGGACGGATTGCAAGACAGTGCCGAACATCGAGATGAGACGTCTCTGGCAAGCTGGTTTAATTTAAAGAAGAGAAGGATCGAAAGATTTTCCACAGCTCAGCATAGTAGCTGTGTGAAGGATCACATTGTAGGTGTGGAGAAGAATGTGTAGGAAGGAATGAGGACATTGCTTCCAGGGAAGTTAGGAAAAACAGCCGAGATGCGGATAAGTGCTTCGTCACTAGTGGGATACTTGTTTCATCTCTCGTACTGTGATTCGTGTAATAAGGTCGGTTATTAGTGTGTGGTACAGGCACGAAAAGCTCTGAGACAGAGGTGGGGCAGACTCGTAGATTCGTTCCTAGACAATGGAGAGTAAGCAGGAATTGTAAAATTTTCTGGTACGCATGATGGAAAATGGCTGGCAGGAAAATGTTGAATATTGTGTAATACTGAACTGAAGGGAGTGGGATTGTTTCCAAAAAGGCAGTGGAAGGCCTTCCAGTGTCTGTAACAATTTTCGGGTAGTACTGTTTTGGGCCAAGCAGATTATAGGTTGGTTGTGACCTGTAAGTAGGTCTCGGTAAGCCGTAAGCCTCGAAAAATGAACAATTCATTAGAATGGACCGAAGGAGGCATAATAGAACGTCTGATGGGCCTGAGAAGACATTTTTGTGTAGTCTTCTTTTTTTATTTTTCGTGGGAAGGAAATGGCGTGAAGAGTAATATCACGGTTTCTGAAGATGTATTTAATTTATCTGTGTATTCCCAGTAAGCATGCTAACTGATGTGGAAATAGTCTTGGATAAGATCTGAACTGGAATTAGGAGTGTGCGTGCACGTGTCGATTGTTGGGAAGGGAATGATATGTAGAATGATCGCTTCCAGTGAGGTCCGCCAGATTTACAGCGGTGCAGCTAACGTAATTAGAAGTTAACAAGTTATATAAATAAATGTAGAAAGTGGGAAGGGAAGAAGCGAAAAGACTGGTATTGCCACCAGGTTTCTAGTTTTTTTAATTTCAAAGGGGGGGGGGGGGTTACGTTGGAGATTACTACCAACAGCTGCAACAGATCATACATTGCTTTTATGCTAATATTACTTGGCAGTCCTTCTGGATAATTATCGGAAACTCGCGCTTCCTACAGTACATACGTGCTTCTGCGTACGGACGCAGTCTGTGGGTAGCTGACGGCGGATCCGTCTCCATCAATCATCGAACAGTCGCTGCGGTCTGTAAACATCAGACTATCTGGCAGCACAAAATGAATCGGTACTGTGCCTGCCCACGGCTGCACGACAGCTCGGAGCCTCAAAAAACAAATTTCGTGTGTTCGATGTGGATTACTTTACTCTTAGTGTCTTTGTTAAGCAGAGCTTTCGTTTATGTTTTATAATATATATCAGAAGAAAATCGGTCTTTTTCAACCAAATTTTTTACTTTTGTCTTCCAAACAAGTTTTGCCTATCCATCATGTCATCAGTGTGGCATTAATCTTTACATTCTTTTCATCTGTCCTTTTGTTCTTCTGTATGCACATAGTACAGGTTTCCAGTTGTTGGGTCACATTTAAACATTTCACTGCACATAACCTATCCTTCAATACTTCGCGGCCTCTTTCTTACATGCCTGAATGCCCTACAGCAAGTGAGCAACATGACGTGTAGTTTGCTGCAGTAGAGCTTGCGTGCAGTGCAAGGACATGCCTAGTATGAACAGGCGAACTTATACTGACGAATCAAAACATTATGACCATCTGCTTAACAGCTTGTTGGGCCATCTTTGCAACCGATTCTACTGTTCGTTGATAGATTTGTGGAGCTATGTGGCAGCAGTTGTATATGCACAAGTCATGTAACTCTCGTAGATACGAATAACTCGTCGCTGATTTATGTACACGATGATAGCGCTCGATAGTGACCAAGATGGGACGCCTCAGAATGAGATCAGGTGAATTAGGTGGCAAAGACACTAACGTAATTTTACTATCATACTCCTCGAACCACTGTACCACACGATTCTAGCGTAGAGACACGGACATTTAGGAGGGTTATTCGGAAAGTGAGGTCCTGAAATGGAAAATACAGTGAAGATCTGATAAAGCTTTGCACAGATGCGTTGGGCACTGTGTCTAGTACGCCCTTGGACCGAAATGGCGCTCTTTTCAGTTCTGAGAACTTAAAGATGGCTATAAATTATCGTCTCCCGCCAAGTATGAGGGCCTCGCGAAAGATTTCGCCTGAAGCTATGCAATCCACATAACATAACTGTCATGTGGTTCGTTCTACATGACAGTTATCGGCCGAACTCTGCAGGGGCAATGAAGATGTTCCTTCAGCGTTTGATCACCCACAATACAGCCCGTAATTGGCTACCCCTGAGGTTCATCTCTGCTCAAATGAACCGCTGGCTATGAAGACAATATTTTGACACAGTCAACGAGCCGCAGTCCAGAGTAGAAAATTGTCGAAAAGCACTGGTGGCTGTCTTCTGTAACGAGAGAACTGAAAAGTTGGTACAACGCTACGACAGATGTCTAAGTGTGAGCGGCGACTGTGTAGAGAAGTAGCTGGCAGGTGTACCTAACGACTGCAAATACAACAGTTTTGATTTTCACTGTGGTTTCCATTTCACGACCTATCGTTCCTTACTTTCCGAATAGCCCTCGTATACTGATGGAAGATGACATCGTCGTCAGAGGAGACATCAAACATGAAGGGACGCAGGCGGTCCGCAGCTGACATGATGTCTTCGATTACTTCCACAGGTCCCAGCCAAGCGCAAGAGAATGTCTGTCACAACATAATACTGCTCCACCAGCCTGCATCCGTGGCGAGGGCCACATTTCGAGCAGCTGTTCGCCTTCGTTTGCGGAGACGACCACTCACCTGGTGAGGCAATAACGTGATTTATCCGACGAGCCGACACGTTTCCAGTGATGATTGTGTCGTTGGGTCAACATGTGAAAATACAGAGACCGTCTGCTGCGAGGCCCCTTGTTCAACACTGTGCACTAATTGGTGTGCTCGGAAACAGACGGGCGTCCACCGCCTTTGTGCTCTTTCGCCAGAGGTGCCACAATCGTCACCTACCCTACTTTACAGAGCTGACGAGCCTCCAAACTCCATGCTCTGTGAAGAGTGGTGGACGTCCTACCACTCAGTGTACAGTGGGAGTTTCAATGTCCATCTACCACTTTCCGTAGATGCTCACGACAGCAGCACGTCAACATACCCTCAGCGTAGCCGTTTTCGAGATACTCGTTCATAGGCTCTGCTTAATAATACTCTGTCCTTTGTCAAAGTCGCTTATCTCAGTGAATTTCTCCATTTGCAGCTCGTATCTTCGCTAGTGTGTTCCCCCATCGGTCTCTGCTCGGGTTACATACTTTTCGTAATGCGTCATGTACCGGAAACGCCACAAGAGCCATCAACTTTGCAGTGGGCGGTAGTCATACTGTTTTATCTGATCAATATATTTGGTAGACAAAAATAAAACCTCCAGTTGAAAAACATACGCAATATTCCTTGTTTGTATGACAAGGCCTAATTAAAGTTACAACTAAGAAATATTTGTTGCTAATGGTAGCAATATTAAACAGAGAATGTTGTTAGACAGTTCTCCATGCTGTCGTTCCGTACTACGTCGTACAAAGCAGCTGAACATTATGGTCATTAATGTTTGGCGGGCTGCCTCGCTAAGTGCATTATTGTTACAAAATATGTATCACTAATGATTAAGCATTGAGAATGGGGTAGGATCCAGCGAGGTTATGTCGAATGAACAGTACTGTGAATCACGTTGTATGACTTCAAGTAATTCACATATCACACAAAATACGGTTGCCGGAGGACTGCTGAAAGCTAGATACACTATATGTATCCTACCATATTAAGAGGTATTCTTCTTCTAATTTAACTGCTCTAATACACCAACGAAACTTGTTTTTAGAAACTTATTTATACAGTATTTACATTTTTCTGTTGTAAACATAATTAATATAAACCGTCTCATGTTCACAAGTAACATTGTAACTGACATTAGGACTGACATACTCCATCGTGTATGCATTGTGCTTGCTCAAATGTAGATGCATACAGTGATATAGTATCATTTAAAAGAGGGAAGGTTAGTAACACGAACTCAAGCTGGCGTTGTGCGCAAGATATTGCTCTCTATGTGATTTGTGCAGAAGGGCTCTCGGATAGTAGTGAGGTTCTGTGGTTTTTAAAGTATAGTATTAGCCAGGACACAAAGACATACATGACTGAGACAAGTATCTCATGCTATAGGAAATAATGAACTAGAGTTCTGAAATAGACCACAATGACACTTATTAAACAATAATCTTAGGGTCTTGGAATTCCCTATCAATAACCTATGGTGGCGTACGTGCTAGTGTCTGCTTCAGAGTCCAATGTCACCTTTGTACATTAAATAATGATTATTAGACAATTCTAATATGATACTAGTTTACGCATGATACAGTGACGAGACAGATGTTTAAAGAAAGTTCATATGTTTGAACCCTTGTCCGATGATTCGAATGTCTTCTCTGGTACCAGTGCATTCCTTGAGGTAAATGTCGGAATTGTACCTCTGAAAAAGATATAGTCCATATCCTGCCGTCTCACACGTTCATGTATTAATACGTTGCAATATGTATTAGTTGTGTATTACAGAGTTTAGCAAATTTTTCAAAAACATCATATTATCTATGGAAGTCACTGAAATTCTGAATGAGCGATCTCATCTTTTCACAAGACAGTACATGTTGTGAAGGAAAGATGATTTACTGCAATAGCATGAGCTTTGAAGTGCGCCAGGGCATGAGACGGGCGAGAAACGACAAATTGCCCAACATACGTGTTTCGTTGAGCGTTTCTTCATGAATGAGACGAATCATTTATATATAGAACGAAAAAAGGGAGGAACACAATTGAAATAATAATATCCACACGAAAAGGCAGAAAAATTCCAAACGCTTAGACCAGTGCTCGCAAAAACTTCTTAGCATGTTGTTGGTAGTCTGCTTCCAAGTTCGGGACGAATTCATTGATAGCGATCTAAATGGATACCGGTACTGGGCTAAACCAGCATCTCACAGAGGGCTGATAGGTAAAGAAAACACCCCTGATTTCCGCTAACGCACAAACGTCGGAGACAACAAACACACCGCTTCTTATTTGTAACCTGTACATAAACAACGACTATTAAACTTTGCGCTACTTCGCGCATAACACAGAACACAGGAAAGCACTTGCTAAATGTACGTGTATTTAGTTGCAAAATTGTGTGGAGAAGCGACAGGGTAATGCTCTGATAAACATTGTTTAGGGCCATGTATGTCGAACGCGTAATGGAATACTTGGAACAGAACTGGCTTCCTAATATGATAGCTGTGTGTTCACTCCATCTCGTTGTGCCCATTTTTCTGCACTGCTTATACGCCCTTGACTAGAGCTTGCTTAGGCACGTAAGGCACTCCTGCTGTGAGATGTACAGCTGAGCAGTTCAACGTTTCAAGAAACGAAAATAATCCCACACACCACTGAGAACGGAGAACTTTCACAAGCAAATCCTAGAACTTTCTTGGGATCTGCTGCCACTAATCGATTCGCAAAGAGGTATCGAAGGTCTGGTTCTCCTTTGTTGTATTCCAATAGTTGACATTATTTCTTGAGAACAAAGAGAGGTAGCTTACAATGAATCATCAGAATGGCATAACAGCAAAGGGATGCTGCTTGCTTCCTTAACATTTCATTCACTCAAGTCTTTCTAAGAAGACCACGGAAAGCCCTTTTTAGTCATTACTAAAATTTTCTAACCAAATCAGGTCTCAAATAAAAACTAAATTCACGTATTGAAAAATGTGACTCAATTTACTTTTCACCTGTCGACCATCGCAGCACTATAACTACAAGTGCAATAAATTCATGATATCTTTCATTTGAAACGACGTACTATGTGTGACTAGTCATAAAATGTTGATTATGAGATAGTAAAATTAGCAGATGTAGGAACACTTACACGGCAACATATTTTTATGCCGTAAAACCTTGTGCATGCACCTTCGTACCCATACTTTGCCTCATACTTTAGTATGCTTTGCTAAACCCAGACATAGAAAGAACTACATGACTATTTGGGTATCAGCAAAACGTTTCTTTTCGGCATGCTTTTCTATTTTCTTTCTTATTGACATCGGAGCCCACTTTGCAGACGAGCGTTGGATACGATATTTCACAGCAAACTGTCGCCCTGTAAGACTGTTCAATCCATGAAGTGGAGAAAACAGAATCTCTGGACTCCAGCAAAATAATTTTCCAGCCGTACGTGAGATTAGGAGAGGGCGCAGGTCTGTCTTTCACCCAGATTCCATGTCTCCTTGTACAGCATAAATGCTTTCGTGCTGCCCATCCGAGATAACTGAAAGAACAGTTCTGTACACAATTTGAATCTTTTTCTCTTGCAAACATAATAAGCAATCGTTTGGTCTGATTTATCCTCTATACTCAGAACTGAAAAATACATGGGGCTGTTTTCGAATACAGATAGGTCAGAATTCGAACACGTCGTTGTAGCGGAATGCAGAGACTCTCCTTCGTTACCGGAAAAGGAAGGTAAGCGTAATGGTAGCTACGAATTTTAACACACTGCACCAGCTAGACTCGGGCGCCTAACTGCCGCTGCACGAGCTCTACTCGGGTTCCGCCACGGTAGTTTAAGGATGTGCGGTTAACAGTTGTTATAGTCTGGCATTCAGTCGTTTTCTATCCCACACACGACTCAACAACATTCTTCGTGAAACAGTGCTCTCATCATCAGTTTGTTTAGCACTAAAAGATTTACCAACACATTTGCGGCGTTCCTTCAGTAAAATAGAAGAAAACCACGTTGGAATGCGGGTCCTCGTCTTACATTAAAATCGTTGGATTTTGTTCGTAGTCGTCCATTCTCACATCCCACCAGACCAAGTACATCAGCTGTGGGGTCCTAGAGTGTCTAAAGGACTCATCTGGGGACGTGCAAGTGTGGTAGTGAACTGATTTCTCAATGGTATTACTGTATAAACGCTGCAGCCGTTCACTCAATCTTATTTCTGTTCTATTGGTTTCCTACCTTTACTCCTTTCAAAGACGCGTGTTATCTCCTGTCGTCAGCCTTTACCTATTTCCTAAAAATTGTATCACAAGTTTATAATTATGCGTCTAATTTAAAATAATGCTAAGAAGACGTCAAAAAATCACGTCCCGTTGTAATACACTTGCGCATTAAGAATATTGTTATGTCGTTTTCATGAATGGCAATCTCCAGTTTTTCCAGAAGTCAAATTTATTTCAATTCTATGTGCAGGCCGGACGCGGTGGTCGAGCGGTTCTAGGCGCTTCAGTCCGGAACCGCGCTGCTGCTACGGTCACAGGTTCGAATCCTGTGTCGGGCATGGATGTGTGTAATGTCCTCAGGTTAGTTAGGTTTAAGTACACTCCTGGAAATTGAAATAAGAACATCGTGAATTCATTGTCCCAGGAAGGGGAAACTTTATTGACACATTCCTGGGGTCAGATACATCACATGATCACACTGACAGAACCACAGGCACATAGACACAGGCAACAGAGCATGCACAATGTCGGCACTAGTACAGTGTATATCCACCTTTCACAGCAATGCAGGCTCCTATTCTCCCATGGAGACGATCGTAGAGATGCTGGATGTAGTCCTGTGGAACGGCTTGCCATGCCATTTCCACCTGGCGCCTCAGTTGGACCAGCGTTCGTGCTGGACGTGCAGACCGCGTGAGACGACGCTTCATCCAGTCCCAAATATGCTCAATGGGGGACAGATCCGGAGATCTTGCTGGCCAGGGTAGTTGACTTACACCTTCTAGAGCATGTTGGGTGGCACGGGATACATGCGGACGTGCATTGTCCTGTTGGAACAGCAAGTTCCCTTGCCGGTCTAGGAATGGTAGAACGATGGGTTTGATGACGGTTTGGATGTACCGTGCACTATTCAGTGTCCCCTCGACGATCACCAGTGGTGTACGGCCAGTGTAGGAGATCGCTCCCCACACCATGATGCCGGGTGTTGGCCCTGTGTGCCTCGGTCGTATGCAGTCCTGATTGTGGCGCTCACCTGCACGGCGCCAAACACACATACGACCATCATTGGCACCAAGGCAGAAGCGACTCTCATCGCTGAAGACGACACGTCTCCATTCGTCCCTCCATTCACGCCTGTCGCGACACCACTGGAGGCGGGCTGCACGATGTTGGGGCGTGAGCGGAAGACGGCCTAACGGTGTGCGGGACCGTAGCCCAGCTTCATGGAGACGGTTGCGAATGGTCCTCGCCGATACCCCAGGAGCAACAGTGTCCCTAATTTGCTGGGAAGTGGCGGTGCGGTCCCCTACGGCACTGCGTAGGATCCTACGGTCTTGGCGTGCATCCGTGCGTCGCTGCTGTCCGGTCCCAGGTCGACGGGCACGTGCACCTTCCGCCGACCACTGGCGACCACATCGATGTACTGTGGAGACCTTACGCCCCACGTGTTGAGCAATTCGGCGGTACGTCCACCCGGCCTCCCGCATGCCCACTATACGCCCTCGCTCAAAGTCCGTCAACTGCACATACGGTTCACGTCCACGCTGTCGCGGCATGCTACCAGTGTTACAGACTGCGATGGAGCTCCGTATGCCACGGCAAACTGGCTGACACTGACGGCGGCGGTGCACAAATGCTGCGCAGCTAGCGCCATTCGACGGCCAACACCGCGGTTCCTGGTGTGTCCGCTGTGCCGTGCGTGTGATCAATGCTTGTACAGCCCTCTCGCAGTGTCCGGAGCAAGTATGGTGGGTCTGACACACCGGTGTCAATGTGTTCTTTTTTCCATTTCCAGGAGTGTAGTTCTAAGTTGTAGGGGACTGATGACCTCAGATGTTAAGTCCCATAGTGCTTATAGCCATTTTTCTATGTGCAGGATTTCTAATTCACTTCTGTTACCTTAAGGCTAAGGCCTATTTCGCCTGCTGGCTACGCAACAGATGATTTGTCGTCGTTCAACCGTCTGTCCAGTACAGGCAAATTCTTTCACTATTGTCGTTCATATTTCGTTTTCCCAATGTTGCATTCAGTACAATGGATAAAAGCAAAATATCCTCTGCTTTTATATATTCTTTCTTCCTTTCGTGGTAGAACGTACAGAACATGAGACTGGTGCATATATCATTTATGAGGAGGAAGGTGAGATAGAAAAAGGTTAAGAATAAGTAACGGCGATCCAATTGATGCTATATAGTGACATTGCCTTATTATATTTCGAATTGAGTAGAAATTACCCGACTATCAGTCTCCGTACCTTCATCTGATCCGTGTCAACGGTAGAAATACATCGTGTTACTTATCTAACGCTACTGCATTTCGAAAATTTATATTTCTTGAATATAGCTGTGATTAACAAGGCAAGAGCGATTTTTGTGTCAATTTGAAACAAGAAAGAAAAAAACACTGAGCGGTTTCACAACATTTTCATCGATGCTTGTATTCCCCTCCTAGTTCCCCCACGTCGTGTATTTTTAGGTTAATTAGGACGCACAAAGCGCTTTCAATACTGGCTCAGGGGAAAAAATTGCCTCTGCTTCCAGCTTTTTAAATGAAATAAAATGTAACGTACTGTAAACACCTCCCTGCTGTCGCATTAACATTCATAAAATGCACCGTAATTTTTGCGCTGTACCCGGAAAACTTTTTTGCCCCCTGCCTCCGACCCCGTACTGAGTGGGTGGGCACCGATGCAATTTCGCAGCAATATTAATGCGATCTGCCTCATATCACTGCTGTGGTTACCGGAGCCACGCAACTGCTGTGTCCAGAACGGAATTCCATTATGGACGACAGTCTCCCACTGGTACTTTATCATCTCATTTAATTTTTCAGCTGGAACGCGGCCTGTTTACCTACAATGCCGAGATAGGACGCAGTTAAATTATTCACTTATCTGAACGCATGACTTTTTTTGAAGTCGCTTGTAGCACGGTAGGGTTGTATTGAGACAGTTGGCAATAATGACAGCAACGTGAATCAAAATCAACTACTCCAAAATTGTAGAGTTATTTATTACGTTCTGGATACTACACTGGAAATCACAAGGGATTTTATTTCCTAGAAATTGCATTTTAACCATCAGCTGTTTTATTTCACCTTTATCTCATCTACTGGTTTCGGTCATAGACCATTGTCTCTGGATGTAAGATGAAAAGATCAGTTAAACACATATCTTATTTTCCTCAACATAAAGATTGTCACCGTGAAACCACCCAAACAACTATAGTAACCCGTCCCCGAAATACTTCCGAACTTATTCCACAATGCTTCATGTCAAATAGCTTGGCTGGAAGCACTGTGAGATACGATCGGTAGAATTTCAAGGTCGGGTACTATAATTGTTTGGATAGTTCTACTATGACAACCTTCATGTTGTATCAGCAAAAATGGGATATTTACCGATTATACCTTACATTCAATGAAGAAGGTGTATAACTGAAATCTGAAGATGAGCTATAGGTTACGCTGATGGTTAAATGCATCTTCTGAAGCACTTACCGACTGTTAGTTCTCACCTGATAAACACATTAAATGTCATGTCTATCCAATCATGCAAGGATTTGATATTGTCTTCTACCTCAAGATTACGCTCTACACGCCAATGTATGCGGCAAGATACAAGCTATAACTTCATTGTGCGATAGCGAGGCATATCCAATAAACCGTAGTTACTATACACCGTTTTCTGAAATTCATTCGCCAAAGAAGACGTTGTAAATAGTTGTGAATTCGAGTCACATGCAGCTGCGAACATGAATAATTTACAAGTAGATAACCTCGATATAGCAAAGTAACATAAATGAATCCATTAAGCAAGCATACCAATTCTGATTGTATTCCAGTTGAGCAGGCTGTGACAAAAGGCTCTATGTTCTCCTTATACGAAGTAAGCGTCAAACGAAAAAACTACAAAGAAAGAAACTTGTCTAGATTGAAGGGGGAAACCAGATGACGCTATGGTTGGCCTGCTAGATGGCGCCACCATAGATCAAACGGATATCAACTGCGTTTTTTGAAATAGGAACTCCCATTTTTATTACATAATCGTGTAGTATGTAGACAAATATGAATGTTTTAGATGGACCACTTTCTTCGCATTGTGACAGATGGCGCTGTATTAGTCACAAACATATGGCTCACAATTTTAGACGAACAGTTGGTAATAGGTAGGTTTTTTAAATTAAAATACAGAACGTAGGTACGTTTGAACATTTTATTCCGGTTGTTCCACTGTGATACATGTACCTTTGTGAACTTATCATTTCTGAGGACGCATGCTGTTACAGCGTAATTACCTGTAAATACCACATTAATGCAATAAATGCTCAAAATGATGTCCGTCAACCTTAATGCATTTGGCAATACGTGTAACGTCATTCCTCTCATCAGCGTTTAGTTCGCCTTCCGTAATGTTCGCACATGCATTGACAATGCGCTGACGCATGTTGTCAGGCGTTGTCGGTAGTTCACGGTAGCAAATATCCATCGACTTTTCCCACAGAAATAAATCCGGGGACGTAAGATCCGGTGAACGTGCGGGTCATGGTATGGTGCTTCGACGACTAATCCACCTTTCATGAAATGTGCTATTCAATACCACTTCAACCGCACTCGAGCAATATGCCGGACAATCATCATGTTGGAAGTACATCGCCATTTCATGCAGTGAAACATTTTGTAGTAACATCGGTAGAGGTAGTGGGAAATCAGCATACATTGCACCATTTACATTGCCATCGATAAAATGTGGGCCAATCATCCTTCCTCCCATAATGCCGCACCATACATTAACCCGCCATGGTCGCTGATGTTCCACTTGTCGCAGCCATCGTGGATTTTACGTTACCCAATAGTGCATATTATGCCGGTTTACGATACCGCTGTTGATGAATGACGCTTCATCGCTAAAGAGAACACGTGTAAAAAATCTGTAATCGTCCCGTAAATGCCCGCATCTCGTGGTCGTGCGGTAGCGTTCTCGCTTCCCACGCCCGGGTTCCCGGGTTCGATTCCCGGCGGGGTCAGGGATTTTCTCTGCCTCGTGATGGCTGGGTGTTGTGTGCTGTCCTTAGGTTAGTTAGGTTTAAGTAGTTCTAAGTTCTAGGGGACTTATGACCACAGCAGTTGAGTCCCATAGTGCTCAGAGCCATTTGAACCATTTTTTTTCGTCCCGTAATTTCTCTTGTGCCCAGTGGCAGAACTGTACACGACGTTCAAAGTCGTCGCCATGCAATTCCTGGTGCATAGAAATATGGTACGGGTGCAGTCTATGTTGATGTAGGATTCTCAACACCGACGATTTTGAGTTTCCCGATTCTCGAGCAATTTGTCTGCTACTGATGTGCGGATTAGCCACGACAGCAGCTAAGACACCTACTTGGGCATCATCATTTGTTGCAGGTCGTGGTTGACGTTTCACATGTGGCTGAACACTTCCTGTTTCCTTAAGTAACATAACTATCCGGCGAACGGGCAGGACACTTGGATGATGTCGTCCAGGATACGGAGCATCATACATAGCACATGCCGTTGGGCATTTTGATCACAGTAGCCACACATCAACACGATATCGACCTTTTCCACAATTGGTAAACGGTCCATTTTAACACGGGTAATGTATCACGAAGCAAATACCGTCCGGACTAGCAAAATGTTACCTGATACCACGTACTTATACGTTTGTGACTATTATGGCGCCATCTGTCACAAAGCGAAAAAAGTGGTCCAACTAAAACATTCATATTTCTTGACGTACTACAAGAATATGTAATAAAAAATGGGGGGGTTCCTTTTTAAAAAAGCGCAGTTGATATCCTTTTGACCTATGGCAGCGCCATCTAGCGGGCTAATCATATCGCCATCTGGTTTCCCCCTTCAAGCTAGACGAGTTTCGTTCTTTGCAATATTATCGTTTGATACTTATTTCGTGAGATATTTGGCCCGGTCACTATCAATGGACCACCCTGTATAAACATTGATGTCACTTAGCGACCTTATATAAACAACCGGCTCACTTGTGCTCTTAAGTTACATTTATGCAATGCTAATTTACGACCCTAACGTAAACGAACTGTCCACCAATGTTTTACCAGTCATTTATTTGAGTCCCAGGTGTTTTGCGGCCGGTGTGGCCGAGCGGTTCTATGCGCTACAGTCTGGAACCACGCGACCGCTACGGTCGCAGGTTCGAATCCTGCCTCGGGCATGGATGTGTGTGATGTCCTTAGGTTGGTTAGGTTTAAGTAGTTCTAAGTTCTAGGGGACTGATGACCTCAGCAGTTAAGTCCCATAGTGCTCAGAGCCATTTGAACCATTTTTGCTCAGAGCCGTCCCAGGTGTTTATCCGACTGACCCCTTTAATATTACGATCATCCTTCTGTCCCCCTGAAACTTCTCTCCCCTACTGTTTGAAAAATGATGAGAAGTTAAACCACTGGAAGGATTTGACCCAAACCGCAAGTTCCCACACTACCATGACCACCACCCATCATCATGAGATGGATTCATCGTTCGTGCTCTGTAGATGTCTATCACCATGAAGTGTCATCAACAGCAGCTGCAGAGACCAGCCACAGAGACCAGCCCCTCCCCCCCCCCTCCCCCTAACAGAACTAAACGAAGACTATCACATTCAGATAGTAATGTTATTGATCCATTGATCCTTACCCTTATTGCAATTCGATATGTGTGTGTGAATTTCATATATTAGTACTGTTTCTCCCTAGTGCATTAGGTCCCTGGTGCAGCGGGGCAGGACGTGCTGCAACTATTTGAGTGTACACCGCCGCACCACCACACCGACAGCCTCCCTGACAGATGGGATCAGAACACGTAGGCTTCCGAGTTTTTATCACAGCAGCAGTACACTGTTGGCCTGTCCAATACTTCGGAGGAAGTTTTCAAGTGTCCACTCACTCCTCTTATACTCCTACCGATATCTACTACTTAAGCAGAAATGCATCCCTCATTGGCTTCTATGGAGATGGAATCTCGAAACATTTGCTCCTATAGAGGAAGTCCCATTTATCTGGACCTCCCTAAATAACTGTTTGTACAGATGCAAATTAAAAAATGTTTCAAGCAAATATTCCTTAGCCGTCAGGGGGACATCAATCGGCATGATTACTTTCGTTGTAGCATTGTGTTTTACAAAGATATGAACACTGCTATGACTTTTTTTAAATGGCACCTTGTGTTTTTTATTTGGTAATTAATTTCCTCTTCTAAAGACCTATTCAAAAACGTATGATAGTGTACCATTCACTGAAACACAACGTGATTAATTAGAGAACACAACATTGACGTTAACGCTCCCAGCTCTTAGTGCAAGTAATCGGGGTGAGGGAACACATCCACGTGCTGACGTTGACAGGGGACAAATGTGAACATCAGTAGAATGCACACCCGTCATTCCGTCAACCATCGTCATTTGAAGAGTTGTGTGAGTAGAATGTACACCATGGAAGAGAAGGTAGAAATGCTACCCATCTATGCGGAATGTAAGTTAGCAGAAAAGTAATTGTAATACTGTTTTGTTACGTACGGGTACATATAGTACAACAGTTTAGCACTTTTAAATACCGTTATGTAGAGTTGGCATACAGTAAAGGCTGTCGTTCCTACAAACTGCATCGACATAACGTTTCTTTTATTGTTGTTGTTGTTGTTGTTGTTGTTGAAGATAGGCCAACTGCTACGCAGGCAGCGGAACTATACAGAGGGCGATAGCCTGACAAGAGCCCACCTTCCCGACGGATTTTTCTCGTCTTGTTGCGACGCTTCAGGATACGGGAAGTTTCAACGCACGACAACGCAATCGTCGTAGCACTCGCACAGAACAAGCTGCCGAAGTTACTGTTCTCGCTTCCGTTGCTATGAATCCACATGTGAGCACACGACAGCCTTAACTCGAGATTGCCATTCCTAAAACCAGTGTACACCGTATTCTTACATGTCACCGGTTCCATCCTTACCATGCACACCTACATCAAGAATTGCATGGGAATAATTTCCAGAATCATGTACAGTTGTGTCAGTGGGCACAGCAGCAAATACTCGCCAACCCGAAATTCTTCTCCAATGTTTGTTTTTCAAACAAAGGACAGGTAAAGACAAGGGAAATGCATTATTGGTTCAGCGACAACCCACGATGCCTAAGACAGGTGGAACATCAGCTTCAACGGAGACTTAACGTCTGGTGTTGGATGCTTGGTACTACAAATATTGGCCCCTATTTCATCAATTTTACACGGCACAGCGTATGCCAACTTCCTCAGGTGAATTCTTCCACCTATTCTGCAGGAAGTGCCGCTAAGAACAAGAATGCTTATGTGGTATCAACACGATGGACGTCCAGCACATAATGACTTGCTTGCACGTCGTGTTCTAAACCGAAGGTATCCTGCCAGATGGATTGGTCGAGGAGGAATAGTTACTTTGCCTGCTATGTCTCCTGATTTAAATCCTCTGGACTTTTTTCTTTGGGGATGCATTAAAAACGGTGTCTATCACGATATTCCAACAACTCCAGAGGACATGCAGGAACGTATCGTGTTTGCTTGTAATTCTCTTCAGTAGGCAACACTGGAAGCAGTACATAATTCTTTCATTCAACGAGTGCACCAGTGTATCGGTGTCCACCAGTGTATCGGTGTCCACCAGTGTATCGGTCACCACTCTGAGCACTTTTCAATGTTCTACTACTCGAAAAGTGTACAGGAGAGCCCAAGGCAATTTTGTCTTATGCTTTTACATGGTTTTTATTGCTTTCCTGACAACTCCAGCAAGAGGACGGGTTTGTGATCCCGGGCTCAAAGTCAGTGTTGTGTTATTGATTAATAACGTCGTGTTTCGGTGAATGGTACACTGTGATACATTTTTGAATAGGCATTTAGGAGAGAAAATTAATTACCGAATAAAAAAATATAGGATGCCATTTAAAAAAGTCACACCGCTGTTCATATCTTTGTAAGAGCCAAAGCAACAACGAAGGCAATGTTGCAGATTTATGTCCCCCTGACGGCTAAAGAACATTTTCTTGAAACATTTTGTAATTTGCATCTGGGCAAACAGTTATTTAGGGTGGTCAAGATAAATGGGACACTCTGTATATCAGGTAGGTCAATGGCGTTCTGCTACTGAAGCGCAAACTCGAATGGCTTCATGTTCTCATCCTTTATATTTGGCGAACTGTCAGTGTGGTGCTGCTGCGGTGGAGACGTAAAGTTGCTGCGTGTTCTGCTCCACTGCTTAAGTGACTTGTTGCACTGTGGGAGAAATAATAAATAATAATAATTACATACGGATGTGACAGTCTTTTATTGTGCCTGGGGGCTGTGGCTGATTTGTGCAGCAGTCGCGGCTGCTGCTGACGCTTTATCTACATCTTCATCAAACTACGCAAGCCACCTCATGGTGTGTGGCGGAGGGTACTTTCGGTACTGATCATGGTGATCAGTCGATGTATAGTGTACGAATGACAGTCCATCTTATGGGTAGTGTACCCCAATGACTTGTTGATGGGGGGGAGGGGGACTGGAGATGGTGGTCAGTCTCATTTATGACGTTACTAAACGCCATTTTTTTTCAGCCAATAAGGAAAGAGGAGTGTGCCTAGAGGAGAAGTGGCTACTGAAAGAGATCAGAGGAATGAACATCTGAGACTTAAATAACCGACAATACTATTCGTGGACAGTCTGTTTACACTAGGGTTCATAAATTTAGTCATGCATAAACGTAAGTTAAGAGCACAGGTGAGCAGTTATTTTTGTGTAAGGATGTTAGGCCAAGTGGCGCCATTATCAACATAAGCAAAACAAGGGGTCCTATGTTACACTTGCCGACTGCTATGATACTATCAGTGCCTTTCAGAAAAATTTTGTGTTTCGCTTGAAAGGAAAGGAAAACACGATTAAGGTTTAATGTCACTTCGACAAGGTGATTAGAGACGGAAATGTGGAAACAAAGCAGCCGTATGCTCTCTGAGGATCCTTCTCAGCAATTTAGGGACAGCTGGTTGCCAGACGAGGATTTGAAATACCGCCATACTGAATATGATATGTCTTACCACTGTCCCACTTCACTCAGACTTCGCAGAAGAATCTTTGGGTAAACGCGTTATTTGATTAAGATCGAAAGAAGTTCTACGAGTAACACATCAGATGTGAACAATGAAAATCTAATAGCCGGCCGCGGTGGTCTCGCGGTTATAGGCGCGCAGTCCGGAACCGTGCGACTGCTACGGTCGCAGATTCGAATCCTGCCTCGGGCATGGCTGTTTGTGATGTCCTTAGGTTAGCTAGGTTTAAGTAGTTCTAAGTTCTAGGGGACTAATGACCACAGCAGTTGAGTCCCATAGTGCTCAGAGCCATTTGAACCATTTGAAAATCTAATAAATCGACGAACATCATCTGAAACAAAGGCTTCATTAAAAACTGCGTTTAACTTGCAGATGAGGAAAACGGCAGTTAAAGCATTTTCATTGCAGCAACGTATTCAATATGTAGTTTCCTACAACAATTCAGTGAATTCTCCTGCTGCGAAACTACCTCTTTTGAGGGAACTGAATCAAGTTATTGACAGTTAAAAGATTATTGTTTAAATTATGAAAGATTAACAGACGGATGAATTCAGCAGAAAGCTATTTTATATATGAAGAGGGTGACCTATCATTGTGCTACACATCAGATGGTAACAGTATCACTGATCATTCATCGTTTAAGTAAATGTGTAGAAACGGCTAATCCAGATTCGAGAATTTGTCTCACAGAAATGTTATTTTGTCTTAAAATATTCATTCGAATAGAGTTTTGAATTGCCATTCTTTAAGATTCCTAATAATCCAACTCATTTATTTCGTTGTAGAAACTATTTTGATTTTTCCCCTGCTCCAGTCAGTACCAGTCTTTCCATATGTACGTAAGTGTTGTTTTTAACATTTTTCACGATCTGTTTCACGCATTCCAGTTATTGTCCGCTGCTACGCTTTAAATTCTACTGCCTCTTCCTGCGCGAGTTGTCAATTACATGTGTGGAGGCCATACCACATGTCTCACCAAGCGACCACTTTATGTGTTTTTAGATAAATTTCTTTCCGAGGCTATTCTTTATGTTTTATTTCATACATTGTACGCCCTCTGAATTTTTAACTTCCATTTGTAGGACCACAGTTACAATTGAAATTTACTGAATTCCATCGTGGCTTTGTGATATGGAAAACTTACTATGGCTAATATTGACGACGGCCGTGGTGCCCGTATTGACTACTAGCCCAATACTTCGCTCATGCCGTTTTCGCTCATATGTAAGCTCTGTGGGCATGCGATCTCGGGTCATATTTACAGCTTGTCTGGGTGGTGGTGTACTGTGCCGCTATGACTGTTGTCTCCAATTCTCATGAGATAACTCGGCTTTTTCCTCCTCTCCTTTTTTACCGCTCTCTGTTCCCAGAGTTCTTCTCCAGGCTGTTTCATGATCTACTTTACAGTTCATTTGATCTGGTGACTCACCAATAATTAACACACCTTAAGAAATTATCACGCATGCGAGGTGAATCACCTAGAGCTTACACCACATATTTTGCGCAGATGAAAACTGCTTTTGGTGTGCGGTTTTCACATAATGGATTGGCAGTAAGAGGCTCGTATAGTTAGTCAATACACAGAGTGTAATGATGTTTAGAAAGTGTATTTTTGTGCGAACATATGCTTTTTAAATGGAACAATGCCTATTGATACGAGGGTTGGAACTTAAATAGTGGCAACTATTTATTTAAAGCTCGTACAAAATAGATATGTGTTACAAAGTTTTACTGACCTTCAAAGTAGTCACCAGAACTGTGTATAGCCCGTTGCCAGCGATGTGGAAGTCTTAGTATACTCTTAGCAGAGCCAGTTGTGCTGACAGTTCGAGCAGCGTGGTCTATTGCTCGACGAATTTGTAACAATTCTGAAGCGAATGCCATGAAGTGTTTCCTTCAGTTGAGATATCGATTTTAATTTACGACAGCTTAAGTCAGGGGAGTGCAGAAGGTAGTATAGCACTTAGCAGCCCCATCAGTTAAATAAAGTAAGAGCTTGCACTGTACGTGCTTGAGCAGTGTCCTGCAAAATGATGGTAAAGTCCTGCAGAAAGTGTAATCACTTCTGTCTCTATGCCGTTCATTTTTGGAACACAACCTAAGAGCAGCTTAGAGACAGAAGTGATAACACTTCCTGCGGTACCTGGCCATCAATTTGCAGGACAATCCTCAAGGACGTATAGTGTAAGTTGTTACTGATTTGTTTAACCGATGAGGCTGCTAAGTGCTATACCACCTACTGCACTTCCCTGACTTAAGCCCTCGTGAGTTCAGCTCGATTTCTAAACTGAAGGAAACACTTCACGCCATTCGCTTCAGAACTACTACAGATTCGTCGGGCAATAGACGCACCGGAGATAACTGTCAACACAACTGGTACTGCTAAGACTATCGTACGACTTTCACATCGCTGGCAACGGGCTATATACAGTGCTGGTGACTACTTTGAAGGTCAGTAAAACTTTGAGACACGTATCTATTTTGTACGAGCTTTAAATAAATAGGCGCCACTATTAAAGTTCTAACAACCCACTATTAACAAACTAAAAGTAGGGTCAGTAAGAATGTCGGTTGCATGATTCTGGTGCGAGTCATTTACGAGATATCGTATTCTGAAAAGTTCCCACATGAAGCATGTCTGTGCCATTCAACGTGCGTGGTTGCGTGGTACGATGTTGTTATGTGTGCTTGTGTGTTCCTTGAGTGCAGTGCGACTTGCTAGTCATTTAGTACGTGACAGTCTAGGCAATAGTTCGGAGTGGACGATAGAATTTACCAACGCAGAAAAATCCGACATGTTCATAGTGTGTGAACAGTGTAGAAATAATGCAGTTGTTCTTGTACGGTGCATACAGCAACATATCCCAATGGAAGTCAACCATCTCGGCAGTTATTTATAATCCTCTTCAATCAGCTACATGGAAGTGGTAGTGTAACACATAGAAACGTAACAGAAGGAAACAAGTAGCGACGGAAGAGGCTGGAGGTTGATGTTCTTGCTGCTGCTGCAGTTGAACCATACGTTGGCTCCCGCGCAATCGCACGGAGAAGTGGTATGTGTGAGGCAAGTCTCCCACACATGCTCCACCGACATACTGCGTACATTCAGTGAAAGTCTTTTGAAGTCAGAAGGGCCTTTGGTCGTTCACTGAGGTGACAGAAGTCACGATATACTTTCTAATATCGAATCGGACCTCCTTTTGCCTCGCGCAGTGTAGCAGCTCGACGTGGCGTGGACTCAACATGTCGTCCGGGGGCTCCAGCAGAAATATTGTGCCATGCTAGCTCTAAATGTGTCCATAATTGCGAAAGTGTGGCCGGTGCAGGATTCTGCGCACGAAGTGACCTCTCGACTTTCTCCTATAAATGTTCGATGGGCTTCATGTCTGGCGATCTCTGTGGTCAAATCCTTTGCTCGAACTTTCCCAGAACGTTCTTCCTAATGGAGAACGGTTGTGGCTAGGTGATATGGCACAGTGTCAACGATAGATGTTCTACTCGTTTTTGGGAATATGAAGACCACGAATGACTCAAATGTTCTCCAAGTAGCCGAACGTAACAATTTCCAGTCAATGATCGGTTCAGTTGGACAAGAGGACCCAGTCCATCCCATGTCAACACAGCTCACACCATTGCCTTGTTGACACCTTGGGTCCATAACTTCGTGGGTTCTGCACCACACTCGAATCCTACCATCAGATCTTACCAACCGAAATCGAAACCGATCTGACCCGGCCACCGTTTTCCAGTCGTCTAGAGTCCAATAGATACGGTCTTAATGAAGTCTGAAACCTTATCAAGATCTGACTGGGTACTTTATAGCTTCTTTCAGACAGTACTTCATTAAAGATAACTGGGTTACCTAATGAAACTTTGAAGTTCCTATTGACTTTGTTTGTCAGGTTGTTAATGTACAACATTAATAGCAAGGGCACCCCTCAAGTTCGTTCTACATCTATCCACAACTCTCTATCCAATTTAACATTTGGCATTCCTACCAAGAAATGCTGAATCCAGCCACATATTACGATTCATATCCCATGGAAACGAAGTTTTGTTAGTAATCCTTAGTATGGTAGTGGATGAAATGCTCTTCTGAATTGGTCTAGCGGTTCTAGCCGCGCAGTCCGGAACCGCGCGACTGCTACGGTCGCAGGTTCGAATCCAGCATCGGACATGGATGTGTGTGATGTCCTTAGGTTAGTTAGGTTTAAGTAGTTCTAAGTTCTAGGGGACTGATGACCACAGATGTTAAGTCCCATAGTGCTCAGAACCATTTGAACCATTTTTTCTTCTGAATTCAAGAAGTGCCACATCTGGATGACTGCCTTGTTTCATTACTTACTTGGAGCGGGAGTCATTCAAGCAAAGGTTGAAACTGGGGATATCTCATTACGTTTATGATTTTGGATTCCGTTGTGTCCTCCTCAAACGTGAAGTGAGAAAGTCACTACTCTCTTTACTATTTCTAGCCATCTCCTTTGTCTCTCCGTCATCGTTAACGCATATTCGGCAATAAGTTTCACCGACAATAGGACGTGCTGACATTATTACTGAAAACTGTGATATGTGACTGTCATGAGGGACTATAATTTAAGGAGAGAGACGTAACGGAATTCGTGCTCCTTGGGCTTAGAGACAAACCGAATTCCTGACAGAGCCCTTAGCGATATCACTATCGACCCTACCGTGAAGGGACGCTGTGGTTAGGCACTGGAGAACATGGATTGAAATCTCTGTCTTATCATGGAGATTGGTTTTCCTAAATCGATTAAATAAAATGTCAGGATGGCTCCTTTGGAAAGTTGATAGCCTACTTTCTTCCCAAACCTTCCATAGTCCATCTCTAATGACCATATCTTCAGCCCATTCTTCCTTATTCTCTTCCTAACAGTGAATGGCGGTGTGTAAGACAATGTCTTGGAGCAATGGGCGGTAATACTACTAGTATTACCGTATTAGTGCAGGCACACCTCTAAGACATCTGGTACGTAGGTACATATTTATCATTAGTGGTATAGAGGGAATCAAAACGTTCCTAAAATCCGACAGTTTTTGGAAGCTGCTATATTTGCTACAGAAAAGGAAAAAATAAAAGAAAACATTTAATATAAATGTTGTCAGTTTCTTACACTTACATTGGATGAAAAGACGACTGAATAAAAGAGAATTAACGTGCTATTTTCTCTCAGATTTAAATATATTAACTATTGGAAGAAAATAATCGATTGCTTGCAAAGAATAACTACAAGATGGAAAGAGACCGACGAAAACCTATGTCACCTATTCGTGCGGTAGCTAAAGACCAGTTATGTTTGGGGTTCGATGGAGGATGATTGTTCTAATAAAAGAGTTACGGTTCCACGAATACAGTTTAAGTGGTCCGTGTTTTTAATTGAGACGTTTACATCAACCCAGCTACGTTCATAGGCGTAAACATTATGTACCATATTGAAATTTCCCTCGAATGCACACAGGCTTTGATGCAAAGGAATGACTAATAATCCTGTGGGTCCAGTGCCACAGCGGAGTAGTTTAAAAGGGGTGCACGAAATTAATGTGTTGTATCGATATATTGATTGTTATTAGGCCAGTGTGAGTTAATTAGGATGTTCAGTATCCAGTCAGCTATTATAAAGGACGCCTGTGAAGCGTGCCTTATATTTTCACACCTGTCGTTGCTTTCATGTGCATAGCTGTGCTGAGGTATTTCGCTTGGAAGCTATGTTGGATGATTATAGGGGAAAATAACTACTTTTTAAGTGCTGCCTGTCGCAAAACGACCTCTGTACACTAGATAGTTATGCTGGAGCTATTTCCAAGACACCAAAGATGTTATGCCTTGAAATCATGATCGAAAATGTGTAATTATCATGAGAAAGACATTAGGAACCCGTCCGAGTAGTCGAGCGACGTAAAAGTCACTCTTTCGGGAAAAAAAGAGGGGGGGATTGCGCTGTCATCGGATAGAAACTGCCCGGCGGCCGGATGTGCAGAAGAAGAGCTCGGAACTGATTTTTAGGCGGTTTGCCACCTACTACTACGTTACACAAATATTTATAAAAAAATTCACACACTTCAACATAACACTAAGCGCAGACACATGGGGTACACGAGTTCCGTCCAGGAGCGAGGTGTAGCGTCAAGAAGGACTTCTTTCTCGCCACCACTAACACTGACAAATCCGAAGTAACACTCAGACTCCTTGGAGACATATAACAATTTTTAGCATATTGCAGCCCCTTCGGCAACTGTGAAAGACTAATATTTTGAGGGATCAGTCCCAGTTGCGCAAATTTTCTGGTCTTTACCAGGTTTCGGGTAAATTAATCTAGCCTTCCTCAGAAGCATAAAATTACTATAAAATGCCAGAGTAAGGCACAGTCAACATTAAAATTGAAACCTATAGTACTGTGGTACCATGTCGCAGTTTTAATTCGACATGGTACCACGGTACTACAGGTTTTAATTTTAATGTTGACTGTGCCTTACTCTGGCATTTTATAGTAATTGTGTGCTTCTGAAGGAGGCCAGATTAATTTAGCCGAAACCTGGTAAAGACCAGAAAATTTGCGCACCTGACGCTCATCCTTCAAAATATTAGTTCTTGGAGGCACTACAAGAGGCTAGAATGAAGAAGAGAACACTACTCGTCTTTAATTAAGGATACACACGGGAATACTAGGCTAATGGGGAATCTTATGACAGACTCCTTTGCCTGACAATGAAATGATGTTTTTCCTTCTCTTTTGAGGTAAAATTTACATCAAATATTTTCGGCCAGTGTACATCGCCAAATTTCTGAAGATTCTCATCTACATAAATAAGATTCTTCAAATTTAGCGTGCAGACGTTTATTTCGGAAAAGGCGCGTCAACCCTTGTCTGATAGAATGAATCGCATGCAAACCGATAAGCACAAATGCCGTTTCCTCGCTAGGAGAAGTTGCCGAAGCTTACGTCAATTGGCCCTGACACTATTGCATAAACTACCAACTTTGGCTCAGTTACAGCACTACAACTGCACTAAAGAGCCAAAGAAACTGGTACACCCAGCTAATATCGTGTAGGGCCCCCGCAAGCACGCAGAAGTGCCGCAACAGGACGTGGCATGGAATCGACTAATGTCTAAAGTTATGGAGGGAACTGACACCATGAGTCCTTCAGTGCTGTCCATAAATACATAAGAGTACGAGAGGGTGGAGATCTCTTCTGAACAGCACGTTGCAAGGCATCCCAGGTATGCTCAATAATATTCATATCTGGGGAGTTTGGTGGCCAGTGGAAGTGTGTGAACTCAGAAGACTATTCCTGGAGACATTCTGAGAATGTTGTTGGGGTCACGCTGTGGGTTGTCGCATTGTCCTGCTGGAATTTCCCAAGTCCGTCGGAACGCATAATGGACATGAATGGTTGCAGGTGATGAGACAGAATGCTTACGTACGTGTCACTTGTCAGAATCGTTTATAGACGTTCAGCGGTCCCATATCATTCCAGTTGCACACACCCCACACCATTACAGAGCCTCGACCAACTTGAACAGCCCCTGCCAACATGTAGGGTCCGTGGAGTCGTTATGTTGTCTCCATACCCGTACACGTCCTTCCACTTGATACAATTTGAAACCGACCAGGCAACATGTTTCCAGTCGTCAACAGTCAAATGTCGCTGATCTGTCGTGCAGTCATCAAGGATTCATGAGTGGGCCTTCGGATCCGAAAGCCCATATTGATGATGTTTCGTTGAATAGTTCGCACGCTGACATTTGATGGTCCAGCATTGAAATCTGCAGCAATTTGCGGAAGGGTTGCACTTCTGTCACGTTGAACGATTCTCTTCAGTCAACGTTGACCCCATTCTTCCAGGATGTTTTTTTCGGCCGCAGCGATGTTGGAGATCTGATGTTTTGCCGGATTCCTGATATTCACGGTACACTCGTGAAATGGTGAAACGTGTATGTACTCGGTAGCAGCGATGGTGAGGCATGATAAAATCTTTGACCAGAGTTCCTAGTCTGCGCTTGACCGCGCGAGAGTGCAGTTCTGTTGCAGTCGAGTTACGAGACAGTTCAGTTGCGAGCTAGTGGTTGGAGAGTAGTAGCGCGCCGGAGATGACGTAGTCGCGGTCTAGATGCGAGAGAGTTTAGTTGTGTGTGAGGAGTCGGCGGGCGTCGACATCGCACTCTGGTCATGATTCAGGACGAGGTATATTTTATTAAAATAACGTATTCAAGCAGCATTGCGCTCATCAGATAATCTAATGTATATTTATTGTAATTAACTTTCAAGAATCGCCCCAATAATAATTTTGATTTCAAAGCAATTTTTACAAAATAATAATAATAATAATAATGCTTTGTAACTGGCTAATAACTGCCACTGTTTATTGTAATGAGACTACTTATAATGCCCATGATTATTAATGCTATGATTGTAATTAACTGATTTTTAATAATGACTTCTTAATGATCTGAATAATACTGAATGATGAACAATGTTTTATACTATTCAATACTTGCTGGCCACTGAGTGCCAATAATTAATATAACTAAATGATTTATGACCTTTCATGTTTTGTAACTGGCCACTGAGTGCCGATAATTAATGTAACTAAATGAATTAGCTATTGTTTTCAATAATGACTTTTCATGTTTTAGTAACTGGCCAATGAGTGCCAATAATTAATATAACTAAATGATTTATGACCTTTCATGTTCCGTAACTGGCCACTGAGTGCCAATAATTAATGTAACTAAATGAATTAGCTCCTGTTGTCAATGATGATTTTTCATGTTTTAGTAACTGGCCACTGAGTGCCAATAATTAATGTAACTAAATTAGCTCTTGTTTTCAATGATGACTTTTCATGTTTTGGTAATTGGCCAATGAGTGCCAATAATTTGTATAACTCAATGTATTATGTTAATGTTAGGACAATAATTGACTCTCCTTTTCCATGATGACTTCTGATAAAACATTATTCTGTCATACTAAATATGCTTTGTAACTGGCCAAAGACTGCAGCTGTTTATTGTAATACAATTACCCATGATGCCAATAATTTAATTTTAGAACAATATTCTGTAATACTAAATACATGGTACAGAAATGTTCAATAACTAGGCTATGAATGCCGCAAACTACTAATGTAATTACTAATCAAGACTTGTCTGTTACTTAATGTCCTTCACCTTCTGACCAAACTACCTGGAATTACTGTAATATTTATTTGTCTTGTCCATCCTCATGATCATGGAGCACTATATTTGGTTTTTGCACTAATTCTACGTTGGTGTGCCTTGTAAGAGCGTGGTGTTGACACGACATGCTGTCCAGCACCGTGAGCGATGGAGACGTTATTATGGTCCCAATGTTTGGTGTACCTGATGTACTGCCTAAATGATAACAAGAAATATTACCACGACATTTCAGTGTATTGGATACGCTGATAAATACTTCTGGGAAAAGAACTGCAAATTGTCTCACATGGTGTTGTACTTCTGTGGAGAGATATGGACTTTCAGTGCAGCTGCGTGCAACCTAAGTGCTACAACCATGACGCAATCCTTCCTATTCCTTCCCTAATTCTTGTAAAATGAAAAAGTCATATACAGTGCGTGTGTATTTTTGCCGTTTATTAATACATTTTGTGATATGCTGAAATATTTTCAACTTCACTGCATGTACACTTATGTCAGTTGTCAAAATGATTTATTTACCTTTGCGTTTATTTGTTATGAAAATGTTCAAAGTTTTTCAGTGCATGTGCACTTATGTTATGTGTTAATATGTCTGCTACTAAACTTTAGTGCCTGTGCTTTTTTTCTCAGTTTTCAATATGATTTGTACTTATTCTGTATACCTTTTGTCAACATGATTTTTTGCCATTCTATTTATTTGTTCTGAAAATGCTACAGAATCTTTCAGTGCGTGTGCACTTTGTTATCTATCAAATAATTTGTATATACATTTTCCTGATATGTTTTGTACTCATATTTTGTCTTTGTCTGAAATGTTTTGTACTCGGTGCATGCGCATCACATTTAATTCATGTACTACATCTGTATATATGCTGTAATTGTAAATTTAATTAGTTAAAAAAAATTTTGCCGCGCTTGGCAAGTCCAAATGACTCACCATCGCTGCCAAATTTTTGCCCCCCGAGTGGAGGGTTATGAAACGTGTATGTACTCGGTAGCAGCGATGGTGAGGCATGATAAAATCTTTGACCAGAGTTCCTAGTCTGCGCTTGACCGCGCGAGAGTGCAGTTCTGTTGCAGTCGAGTTACGAGACAGTTCAGTTGCGAGCTAGTGGTTGGAGAGTAGTAGCGCGCCGGAGATGACGTAGTCGCGGTCTAGATGCGAGAGAGTTTAGTTGTGTGTGAGGAGTCGGCGGGCGTCGACATCGCACTCTGGTCATGATTCAGGACGAGGTATATTTTATTAAAATAACGTATTCAAGCAGCATTGCGCTCATCAGATAATCTAATGTATATTTATTGTAATTAACTTTCAAGAATCGCCCCAATAATAATTTTGATTTCAAAGCAATTTTTACAAAAAAAAATCATTTGATTCCCTTGCATTTCCTTAAAGAAAATTTTCAGTTAAATTCAAAAAAAAATTATTTTTGCGATGCATTTCCTCCAAGCTATGGTCACAGATAAGAGCAGATGCAGTTTTAGTAAGGGTAACAATAACAGTTTAATTACTGAACAGGGCCTAAGATCGACATTTCGGTCTATTTGCATTTTTTATTGTGAGTGAGATTTCATTATCATTAATTTGACTTACATTTTTTGTGGAGAACTTGTACTTGGGTCAGATTGCTATTTTTCATTTATTGTCACTGTCGTTAAATTTTTCTGGGGAGCTTACATTTAGCTCTAGGTCCATTTGCATTAGAGCATTATCTTTTCATTTTCTTGCGGGGAGGTTAGCTTTGGCTCCATTTCTAATAAATATTGTCTCTTTGAAATTATCCGCGGGGAGGTTACAATGGTCGTACGGCAAGGTCACTACTTCATCGCTACCTCGGAGTTGCTGTGCCTTATAGCTCGTACGCCGACTATAACGCCACGTTCAAACTCACTTAAAACTTGTAATCGATCTAGCTGCACCAGACACTTGTTGCCTTATATAGACGTTGCCGACCGCTGCACCGTATTCTGCCTGTTTACACATCACTGTATTTGAATAGGCGTGCGTATACCAGTTTCTTTGGCGCTTCAGTGTAGAAGGATGATGTCTGCCACAAGGACTTAGCTACTTGACTTGCACTTACCGAACCCGTCACCACTCTAGACAGCGGACCTCTGGACGCGCCATAACAGCATATTGGCGAATAGTATAACGCTTGGAAGCTGCTAGAAAATGCAGAAGGCCAACCCATCAAAATTTCAGATGGAAAAATGGATTAAAATAGAGCTGTTCAAAAAGCTCTGGGGACTGAATTTTTCGTTTACTTCTTTTATAAGTTTATTTAGTGCCTTGTAAATGGCATCATCAACCATTTCTTCCTGCAAACGCGATATTTCATGCCTCCCCTTGCCACTCAAGCGAAGTGAATAGGAATCGTTGACTACAGGTAACGTAACTCACTTTTAATGCAACTTTTTAATGTTTATTTTTATTTTTTATTTTTACGCTCCATGGAGAAGAGCGAGCTGTTTGACATCGGACCCATTGTGAAGTTTTGATTGTTTTGAGCGATATAATGGGCGAGCAGTAGTATGGCCGATACTTTCCTAATTGCATTTCTCAACAGCAAGTTAGTGTCTGGTGCGCTGCACTTGTGCTAAAGCGCGGACTCAGTTGCAATCGACCGCCATTTATTAAGAGCCGAGCACAGACCACCTACGATCGCCATTCTGTGAAGAACGGTAGTGGTAGAGTCTCGAAACATTAAGGCGCATTCTACGTAAAACAGCGTATCAATTCAACGTAGTTCACTGTAGATGTTGTCTCACACTTTCTTGTGATACAAACATGGCCCTAGTACATCAGTATACACGATCACAACTGACAACATTCAGATATCAGGACAGCTTCCTAGGTTCTCTTTCGTGAAACAATAAATTCTCTTCACTCGATGCTGCCTCGTTTTTCGCTCACCGCCTGAGGTGTCCTCACCTTTCATGGTCAACCCAATTCTCAACTCTCTCCGTCTGTCACCTATGTATTATCCCGCCGTCTGCCATGTCCAGGGTCGTTCCTTCTGTCATCGCAGTCATCTGCACTGTCATCTCCTTATCCTGATCATTCCTTCCTCTCTTTCTCTATATTTCTGCTTTCGTCTTTGTTGCCGAGCTTACCCAGATGTTGATGTTATCAATGCGCATCATCCGAGCACCATAGCATCAACATCACTCACACCCACCTCTGCCCTGATCTTACCGCGACATCCGCCTCCACACACACGCTCTACTTTCGCGCACCCCATTTTCCTCCTTTTTCTCGCTTGCACCGTATCAAAGGTGCCCTCTTCAGTTTTCACCCCAAAACCAATGGAACTCTAACATCTCAACGAACATAGACACCAAAGTAAGTTCATTCGTGCCTGAAACAATGAACCAAAGGAATCAAACTTTAGGTCCTATCCTTTTCTTGACCTCTGTCACGACTGCAAACCAATCTGTTAAATTTAAGACCTTGCCTCATAAATAAAAATACACTTTTCCGACTATAACTTGCCCCACATTTAGATTCTTAAATCATCATTATCGTACTGTACTAAATCCCCTACTACTATTGTTCCTCCCTCCCCATTGTTCCCTCGTATCCCCCCACGTCCCAAGGAACACTGAACACAATGTTACTCGTTAACCCAAACCACTGTTCTCAAGCTGGTGTACCGCAGCGAACGAAATTCGTTGAAGACTCGACTCCAATCCTCAATCTCAATTATGTAAACACATTTTTTGTCTGTGAATTTTCGAAATGTCCCTCAACTACAGATAATTACCTATTGCCCCTACTCAGCACCGAAGGCACAACGTAGACCTTGGTTAATCTCTTAGCCCTAATAAACGACGACTACCAAAAGCAATAATGTAGAAACTAACCCGTTCAAAATTTTAAATCCAATAGTCTCCTGAACTTTCAGTCCCCATTCGAATACAATGATTGTATCTTATCCTGCCCAGACAACTACCACAAGGCGATGCGCTTTCTCCCACAAAATGGCGAAATAACTGTCCCTATCTCCTCCATCAACGCGCCAATCCACCTAATCCTTTCTTTAGGCCCGGCCACTAAAGCTGTAATCTGCCTTTTCTAGGTTATCCCACAAAATTATCACACCTGTAAGAGACCTCATTACAATCATATTAATTCTATCGGCAAATTCTCTCAGAATCACGTACATTTCACTATCTCCCGTCTAGATTCCCCTGTACAAATCTTGTTCCACCTTACTACATGTATCACCTCTAATACTACTGCAACCATATCTACCACAAGCACGTATGGACCATGTTCACTACACCGGATCTCGGAATAAAATTTAACACATTTCATTTGCCAATCCTACGTTCCACCATCACTCTGGTCGTCATTTTCTTGTTCATCCTCCTGTTGAAATACCATCATGAAGCACAATTACACAGATGTCGCGACGTTCATCTAGTGTAGACATAGTGAGATAATTTTCTGGAAACATCATCTGCCATTTTACGATCTCTTAATATGTGTTTTACATGCACTGCACTTCCTAAACTCTAACGGTTGGAGAGTATATTATGATGCTGCACTGTCTCCTTTGGCCGAATGAATTTATGAAGAAGAACCTAAAAAAGTAATCTTTGTGAGTAATACATCTGCATGTCTACCTGCATACTGCGCAACCCAGTCATTTCCTCTCGTGTTAAATTTTCAGATGGAGCGAGAGAAAAGTGATTCTCGATTTACCTCCATATGGGCTCTAATTTCTCTTATCTTGTATTTGCGGTCCTTAGGCGAAATGAACATTGGCAAAAGTAGAATCGCTCTGCACTCGGCCTCCAATGCTGATTCTCTAAAAATTTTTTCAATAGTGTTTACCGAAAACAATTTCGTCGTCTCTACCGGGACTCCCATTTGCGCTCACGAATCATCTACGTCATAATGTATCGATCGAACCTACAGATGAGAAATCTAGCAGCACACCACTGACTTCCTTCGATGTGGTGGGTATCCCAAGCACTCGAGTAGTATTCAAGAAGGGGTCGTACCAGTGGCCTACACGCATTATCCTTTACACGTGAGCCGCAATTTCCAAAAGTTTGACCAACAAATAGAAACCCATCATTCATCTTTCCTACTATCAGCCTTAGGTGCTCATTCTGTTTCATATCGGCTTGCAATATTACGCGTAGATATTTCATTTTAGAATATTACAGGACTGTATATCCTTTTTATCTGCATTTACTTACACTTTAGTACATCTGGTGCAATGTGATATTCATGAAACCGAATAGAAATCGTGTCCAAGTCATTCTGTATCGCTCTACAGTCGCTCAACTAGAAAACTTTCGCGTATACGAGAGCGTCTTCAGCAAACGGAGAGAAAAGAAAGGCTGAGTGAGACACCCATAGCGCGTCACCATCTTCGGCCCAGGCTGATGAGCTGGGACGGGGGACCTCTTCTGATTCAGTGCACACCCCGGTCACGTTCGATGTTCATTGGAGCTCTTTGGCTTGCATTACGGCCCGGCGGCCACTTGCTATGCAGCGGCGCTCCCACTCCCTACTCTCTGGCGAGGTGCACCCCGCAGCACGTAGGGACAACGTGCCCCAGGCGCTGCTCCGGCTGCATAATGCGACTCACGAAAATGTGTCACCGAACTTTTTAGATTGGGTAACTGCAGCAAGAGGCTACAATATGAACTCTCGTAGTCTTGATGACTGACATTAACCAGATCGTTGGAGTTAGGATAATAGTCGCACTACACATGTTAAAATAGGTGCCACCTATCTCTTGGAGATCGATATCTCACTGCTGGATATAATTTTCCGATGATTGACAGAAATCATTGGTGGATAAAGAGGTGAACTTCAGAGGTCTATCTTTCTTATGAGTACTGTGACTCTATGTTACGAAACGTGTAAACCAGTTCATGCTGCATGGTCACAGTACCATGCAGCTTATATAAACGTTTCGAGGTGCAACAAAAATTTTAATTTATGAATCTCATGTAATTAGTGGCCGATTTCAAAATTTCAAGGTGCTGTCATAATATAGTCAGTAAGAGGTATAATCGTTTGTTACCTGCAGTAAGACATGCATTACAGTTACAATCTATGTATATGTTTTGACGCAGGATATATCACGGCGTGCAAATTACTCAGACTATATTCTTGCAGTGTTTGATAAAGAGAGCTCTTAGCGACATCCAACAAACTTTAAATCTAATTTCAAATCATTCCTAAGGTTCTTCTAGCTTACTGGCTCAACGTCAGATACTTAGCACATCGACTCATTTGTGAAGTAACCAGGCCTTTAATGCTGTTTTATACATGAGGAATCGATTATGTAAAGAACCTTGGGCGGGGGGGGGGGGTGTTATGGGTTGGCAGGGACGAGGTTTTGCTGGTTAAGTACAATATAAGCTATAATCATGAAGGATAAAAGATATATATAACGGCTGTTTCCGATGATATGCACCAAATTGTGCACTAAGATTAGAGCTAACGCAGACCTCAATTAAACCTCAGCTTCTCCGCAGCTTGCCAGCTGATTGACAAATATTAATGGGAAACTTAAACTTCATTGTCATTGTCCTAATATTTTCTGATGCTGTTTATACACTGTGTACAGTGACTGATGTCCAGCATCAGCCTTTTGCAGCGTGCAGTAACTTCAGTCGAATTTCAAATAAAGAGAGTTGGTTCAAATGGCTCTGAGCACTTTGGGACTCAACATCTTAGGTCATAAGTCCCCTAGAACTTAGAACTACGTAAACCTAACGAACCTAAGGACAACACACACACCCATGCCAGAGGCAGGATTCGAACCTGCGACCGTAGCAGTCCCACGGTTCCGGACTGCAGCGCCAGAACCGCTAGACCACCGCGGCCGACAAATAAAGAGAGTATTAATGTTCATTAGAGATAACCCTAACGAGGTAGCACTGTTTTCTAACAGATCGGTCAAGTATTCTACATGTACATGCACATCTACATAGGTACTCCACAAGCCACAGTAAGGTGCATTCTCGGTGACACTTTTGTTCGAACCAACCGGGAACAAATGTAGCAGCCCTCCTCGAAATTGCTTCGATGTCTTCCTTCAATTCGGCCTCGTACGGATCCCAAACACTGGGGTTGTACTCAAGAATAGGTCGCACTAGCGTCCTATATGGCGTCTCCTTTACAGGTGAACCACCCTTTCCTAAAATTCTCCCAATAAACCGAAATTTGCCTTACCGACCAGAGTTTTCACATGCTCGTTCCACCTCATATCGCTTTGCAACGTTACCCCGGATATTTAAATTAGTTGACTGCATCTAGCTGGACACTAGTAATACTGTATCCGTAGATTACAGGTTTTTTCCTTCCTACTCGTCCACATTAACTCATATTTTTCCACATTTAGGGCTAACTGTCATTTGTTGCACCAACTGGAAAGTTTGCCTAAGTCGTCTTGTATCTTCCTAAAGTCACTCAACTTCGACACCTTACCGTACACCACGGCATCATCAACAAACAACCACAGACTGCTGCCCACCCTGTCTACCAAATCATTTGTGTATAATGAGAACTACAGCAGTCCTAACATTCTTCCTTGGGGCAATCTTGACGATATCCTTGTCTCTGACCAACACTTGCCGTCGAGGACAACATACTGGGTTCTATTGTTTAAGAAGTCTTCTAGCCACTCACATACATTCCATATATTCGTATCTTCGTTAACAGCCTGCAATGGCACAACGGGTAAAACGCTTTCCGGAAATCTATGCAGGGTGAGTCACCTAACGTTACCGCTGGATATATTTCGTAAACCACATCAAATACTGACGAGCCGATTCCACAGACCGAACGTGAGGAGAGGGCCTAGTGTAATTGTTTTTTACAAACCATACAAAAATGCACGGAAGTATATTTTTTAACACAAACCTACGATTTGTTTAATGGAACCACGTTAGTTCTGTTAGCACATCTGAACATATAAACAAATACGTAATCAGTGCCGTTTGTTGCATTTTAAAATGTTAATTACATCCGGAGATATTGTAACCTAAAGTTGACGCTTGAAACCTCCGACGTTCAGTTGCGTGTTGTAACAAACACGGGCCACGGTCGGCGAGCAGCATCTGCAGGGACATGTTTACGATGACGACCGCATTTACGAGTGTGGCTGTAGTGCACTGTTGTCGTTTGGTCTAGCTGTCGCAGTGTCCGCATGTAGCGCTTGCTGCTATTGTTATTCTGCATTCGTCTCCGCACGCAGACCAACTGTAGTACACCGTGTTACCAGACGTCTGTGATAGTGTAGTGTTGTAGGAACTGTGACCATGGTGTATTCGAACTCTTAAAAGGCGGAGATGATACTCATCTATGGCGAGTGTCGACGAAATGCAGCTGAAGCCTGCAGTGTGTATGCAGAACGGTACCCGGACAGAGAGCATCCAACGTGCCGCACATTGCAAAACATCTACCGCCAACTGTATGCCACAGGTACGGTCGTAGCACGCAAACGGGTCCGTAACAGGCCCGTCACAGGAGAAGCGGGTGCAGTTGGTGTGCTAGCTGCTGTTGCCATGAACCCACACATGAGTACACGGGACGTTGCGAGAGCCGGTGGACTGAGTCAAAGTAGTGTCATGCGCATACTGCATCGTCACCGCTTTCACCCTTTTCATGTGTCGCTACATCAGCAATTACATGGTGATGACTTTAATCATCGAGTGCAATTCTGTCAATTGGCATTAACAGAGAATGCGTTGCAGTTCTACCTGTTTACCGATGAAGCGGGTTTCACAAACCACGGGGCAGTGAATCTACGTAACATGCATTACTCGTCCGTGGACAATCCTCGCTGGCTCAGACAGGTAGAGCGACAGCGACCGTGGACTGTAAATGTATGGTGCGGAATCCTTGGCGACCACCTCATTGGTCCTCACTTCATTGCAGGGGCCCAAACAGCTGCAACATACATCGCGTTTCTACAGAATGATCTGCCAACGTTGCTCCAAAATGTCCCACTGGAAACGCGTCGACGTATGTGGTATCAGCATGATGGTGCACCTGCACATTCCGCAATTAACAGTAGGCTGACCCTTGACAGGATGTTCGACAGGCGTTTCATAGGGCGTGGAGGACGCATAAATTGGCCAGCTCGTTCTCCTGATCTTACACCTCTGGACTTCTTTCTGTGGGGTACGTTAAAGGAGAATGTGTGCCTACAACCCCAGAGGATATGAAACAACGTATTGTGGCAGCCTGCGGCGACATTACACCAGATGTACTGCGGCGTGTACGACATTCATTACGCCAGAGATTGCAATTGTGTGCAGCAAATGATGGCCACCACATTGAACATCTATTGGCCTGACATGTCGGGATAGACTCTATTCCACTCCGTAACTGAATCCCTACGTAATTCTGTGCTCTCCGATACACACGATCGAACAGCGGAGGAGTGGTACTCAAGCGTCAACTTTAGGTTACCAATATCTCCGGATATAATTAACATTTTACAATGCAACAAACGGAACTGATTACGTATTTGTTTATATGTTCAGATGTGCTAACAAAACTAACGGGGTTCCATTTAAAAAAACCTAGGTTTGTGTTAAAAAACATACTTCCGTGTATTTTTTTATGGTTTGTATTAACCAATTACACTAGCCCCTCTCCTCACGTTCGGTCTGTGGAATCGATTCGTCAGTATTTGATGTGGTTTACGAAATATATCCAGCGGTAATGTTAGGTGACTCACCCTGTATATATGGAATGTGCCTGTTGACCTTCATCCATAGTTCTCAGTGTCATTTGAGAAAGGGGGGTAAGTTGAGTTTCGCAAGAGCGATGATTTCTAAAGCCATGCTGATTCGTGGGCAGAAGTTGCTTACTCTGAAGAAAGTTTATTATACTCGAACTGAGAATGGGTTCTAGGATTCTGCAGCAAACACAAGTTAGAGATTTTGGTCCGTAATTTTGCGGGTTCGTTCCTTGACCTCTCTTTTGTACTGGAGTCATCTGTGTTTTTTTTTTCCACTCGCTTGGGCCTATTTTCTGGATGAGAGATTCACTATAAATGCAAGCTAGATAAGGGGCCAATGACATAGAGTACTCTTTGTAAAATCGATCTGGGATTCCATCCAGACCTGGTGATTTAATCGTTTTTAAATTTTTTACGTTACTTGTCTACGCCGGGTTTGCTTATTTGTATGTCTTCCAAACGGGAGTCTATCTTATGGTCAAATAACGGTGTGCATGTACGGTCCTCCTGCATGAACGATTTCTTGAACGTGAAATTTGAAACTTCGTCTTTCGTTTTGATATCTTCAACTGCCACGCCAGATAGGTCAACAAGGGACTAAATGGAATCCTTAGACCGGCTTAGCTATTTAACATACGACCAGAACGTTCTCGAGTTCTTTGCCACATGTTTTGCTAGGATATGACGGTGGTAGTTGTATGCTTGAACGCAGAGTGCAACAGCCTCAGCTTCCTCAGCATTATAGGAATTTCGTTATTAACCATGGTGAGTCTTTTCCACACTTTATACACTTGCTTGGCACGTAACTCTCCAGACCACGATTTACAGGCTGCTGAAACTTTGCCCATAATTCCTCTACATGCATCCTACTGGTACTGAGTGGTTCCAATTCACTGTGTAAGTATGATGTTAATAACTGAATAACTGCTTACCTGCTCTCTCTAGCAGAAACAGTCTCCTATCCTTCTTGTTTGATTTCATAACTTTCGTAATCATAGTTAATAAAATGACATCATGATCGCAAATCTCCGTTTCTATACTGGCGTTAGCGATATGGTCCGGCCTATTTGTAACTACAAGGACTAAGATATTTCCACTGCTTGTGGGCTGCCGAAATAGCTACTTGAGACAATTTTCAGAAACCGTGATCAAAACTATTTCGCGTGACTGTCTGTCTGTACACTTCGCAATGAATCCATAGACATCCCAGTCCGTACTCGGCAGGTTAAAGTCTCCTCCGTGATCTGAGTATTTACGCGCAATTGATCGTAGATTTTCTTTGAATGACTCTAGAACTGCCACAAAGGGATCGGGCCGCCGGTAAAAACATCCAACACTTAACTTAGTTTCACCTACACCTGTTACACGCGACCAGACGATTTCACTGTCACACTCAACTTCGAACTCAATAAAGACAATATTTTTCTCAACTGTAATGAAAGCTCCCCCTCCTTTGGGCTCTTAGCTGTCTTTCCGATACTACGGTCGCAGGTTCGAAGCCTGCCTCGGGCATGGATGTGTGTGATGTCCTTAGGTTAGTTAGGTTTAAGTAGTTCTAAGTTATAGGGGACTGATGACCACAGCAATTGAGTCCCATAGTGCTCAGAGCCATTTTTATGTCTTTCCGATATACTTCCTACGGCTCCTTAAATATCTCAAAGCTTTCCACTTCAGGTTTCAGCCAGCTCTCAGTCCCAAGTATAATTTGAGCGCGAGGACTATCCTAGAAGGCATTAAATTAGGGATCTTTATTACGAATATTTCGACCATTTACTGATAAAATTAAGTTAATCTGTCTTTATTCCGAACGCCGTTTGACTTTTCTTGATGTGAATAGAATGGCGAGTGTTCATCAGAACATCTCAAGCAACCGCCTAGCCTAAAAAACTTCAAGTGCACTCCACAAACACTCTGCGTCCTTTGTTTAGGGTACTCCTGACCTATGGGGAGACGGGGAATATAGACAGTCTAAAGCCGGCCACCTTGATTAATCCTTCCGCTGCTGTCAATAAGTTACGTCTGGCAAATGTCCCGTTGATTGCGACAGTAAGGCCACCGCCGACTGTTGTTTCCCGCTTTGTCTAATTAGACTTATAAATATGTAAACGGCTGTATATATGATATTTTTTGATCTTAAACTATAACACCATGGCATGACCATGTAAAAAGGCTCAACATCTACTACAGCTATTGATAGTAAAAGTTCATTGAAGTCCATCAACTCTTTGTGTCTTAGTCCAGTTGTAGAAAAATTTGTGAAATTCAGAAGTTGCAGATTTTAAACACCAGTGTGGACATGCTAGGGAAATAATAGCCTTAGAGAGCTTGGAAACTACAATAACGACTTCATAAATCTCAGAACCAGATCATACATCCTAAGCTGCCCTGTGTGTGTTGCTGAACTAAGCTGTGCTAAAATATGTCTTTTCCTCCTCAAGTGTTCTTGCAGCAGGGTATGTTTATGAGGAGTTCGTAAAGCAGGAGACTGGTACTGGTGGAAATCGAACTGTGAGAAGGCTTGTGAGCCGTGTGTTGATAGCTCAGTGGTTTGGAACATCTTCTGTACGCAACTTGACCGTGTTCCGGCTAAGTGGAAAAGAGTGAGGATTGGGGAGGCGTGGGGGGGAGGGGGGGGGGTGGGGGGGGGGGTGGGGGGTATGTATTTTGGTTTACCAGGAACAATATGTAAGTTTAAACGTAGATGTCCACAAGGGAGGGCAAAAGGGCGTCTCGATACAGGATTCTTATTTATTACATAATTCCCTTGAACTGCCTATTTAACACTGCAAAATGCAGCGACGAATATTACGGCTTTAGCAGTCACTTTAGAGTGTGAGTCAAAAGTAACTGTATACGCTTCACGGGTGTAATGTTTGCATCAACATAAACGTAAAATATTAAATAATGTTTCGTCTGAAATTGCTTTATTTCAGAAATATGCGGTAGAGTATCACAACCGCGACACAAACGAAACAAAATTAAATAATCTCAGTAAGCAAGGACACGAAGGACCCGACATCCAACACATCTACGTACTGTACATTTAGCCTAGAACATGTTCAAAATTGTGTCCATGTAGACTAAGTCAGTGACGCCTTATCGCTCTCGCAATGTTGCAGGCTCCGTTCATCTTATTCAGCATAGTTGCTCAGCAATTTTCAGTTCGCTGCTTAGTTGTGGTACATTATGCTGTAGTTGTGCTGCATTCTCAAATGCAAAAACATACACCAATTTCTTGAGACGACTCAAAGGCAGAAATCCAGGTTGTTACGAAACGGAGACGCCGCTGGCCAAGCAACTGGTCCTGCACGACTTGTCGACTTATCTGTATCAGCAACACTAAGATAACCGACAGAAATGTGCTGGGACACTGTCGTGCATAAACTCTAACTTGGTTCGTATAGTAGCGCGTGGGACATCATGAAGCAGACCAACCAATTCATACTCCAAAAGCTGTCGATACACTTTGCTGGTCAAGGTGCTGTGGGATAACATTCTGTCCGAGTAACGTCCACTAGACAACACCAAATGTCCACTTCAGAGCGATGTTGCCATCCACGTACTGTAGATTCTCTTACGCCCACATGTGTTTGTTATGAGTGTTCACGCTACACGCACGGGTAGACAGATTCACATCCATAAACAGTAAGGAAGGAGGACAGATTGGGTTTAACGTCCCAACGGCATCGAGGTCATTAGAGACGGAGAAAAAGCTCGGATTGTGTCAGGGATGGGGAAGGATATCGGCCATGTCTTTTCAAAGGAACCATCCCGGCATTTACCTCTGAACGATTTAGAGAAATCAAGTAAAACCTTCCATAAACGGTACCCGACCACAGAATGGTGGTTAAGCAGGATGTTGCTCGAGTAACCACTGTCAGAAATTCTGATGTCTAGGGTTGTCACCTTATGCAGGTGAAATGGGTGGAATTAGTGTCTCCGAAGCAACTACCGTAAAGTTGTTTGAAGGACCTCTACATTGTCACTAATACGGCGGGTAGTTACGGGTGGATCTTCATCTACCATTTCCAGGATGTTCTCAACATGCTCTCCGTCCAGTTCAGGCCGACCTGACCGAGCGTACCAAAAATCCCATATCCTGTCCAGAGCTATGAAAGTCTGATGGCTTGGTGTTCTTCTGTCTGGAAACTTTTCGGTGTACCGTCACCTTGTTACTCGTGCATTTCCTTCTCCTGCCCCGTAAAGGAGGTTCACCGTTTGAGTGCGCCATCGTACTGTATACAATTTTATTTATTCATATGGTTAGGGCCCCCCGTTGGGCAGGCCGTTCGCCGGGTGCCAGCTTTCAGTTTGACGCCACTTCGGTGACCTGCAGTCGATGAGGATGATAGGATGGTGATGAGGACAGCGCAACACCCAGTTCGTGGACGGAGGAAAGTCCCCGACCCAGCCGAGAATTGAACCCGGGCCCAGAGGATTGATAATCCGTCACGCTGATCATTCAACTACCGGGGGCGGACACTGTAAACAATGACTGCAGCTTATTAACTATAGTGGAATGAATGTACGTAGTACGTCTGGTGCTTCTGCACTACGAAAGCGCCTTAAAGTACAATGGACCACACAGGAGTCAAGTAAACAAACTTAATTCGTGCTACAATCAACCGAGCAGTGTAGTGCCATCATCAGTCGATATGCAGGTGAATACGCAACGCCGAAAGCCGGTACTAGTCTATGATGTAATGCCTGCCACAAATGACATTATGCATTATAACTCGGGAAGAAAGCAATTATATATTAAACTTCATTTAACATTTTAATCTTATTTTGATGCATAAATTACACCCACAAATTGCGTACTGTAACTTCGGAATCACCCAGTATGCTTTGGGTTTCTATTCACGACAAACTATTTCTTATATACGAAGACAGTAACTTGTTCTCGAAAGAACAGTTACTGTTGATGACCGTGCAGCTTTTCCCTGGAATAAATGATGACTAACTGACAACCTCAGCTGCCGACAGGTGTTGTTGATATATCTCGATGTGGACAGCTGAGAATGTGTGCCCCGACCGCGACTCGAACCCGGGGTCTCCTGCTTACATGGCAGACGCTCTATCCATCTGAGCCACCGAGAACACAGATGAATAGCGCGACTGGAGGGACTTATCCTTTGCACGCTTCCCGTGAGACTCACATTCCCAACTGTCCACAATTATACATATGTATTGTACCTTATAGACATTTGCCCACGCGCTATTCATCTGTGTCCTCGGTGGCTCAGATGGATAGAGCGTCTGCCATGTATGCAGGAGATCCCGGATTCGAGTCGCGGTCGGGGCACACATTTTCAGCTGTTCACATCGAGATATATCAACAACACCTGTCGGCAGCTGAGGTTGTCAGTTAGTCATCATTTAAACTATTTCTTGATGCCGCTACTATTTCGGTGCTAATCTACAGTCAAGATGTAAACGAACCTCTACACAGCCGTCCCAAAATAATGTCTTCAGTCTTTTTTTGGCTCCCTCGTTCAGATTTAACGAGCTGTAGATAAGAGCTAGTCTAACTACCGGGTGTACGGATTCCTTCGTCCATTCTCTACACACAAATATGGGAGTAGTATACGTGCCAGTCATCCGTCCCTAATTCCCACAAGGACGCAACCCTCCCGTTAATACACAACAGAATCTGAACACCAGTCTACCATTTGTCTTTAGAAGAAGAATAGCAGCAAAGACTTGCTGATTCTGCATTAAACTTTTCGGAGACACGATCGGAACAATAAAGACATGCTACGTCGCATGTATGTACATCCATACTTGATCCCCAATGCACGAGATGAAAATAGAAGATACTATTTTTGCAATAGAAAAGATGAAGTAAGTGTAAATCTTAAAGCCGAGAAAATGTCATTTCCGGGAATGAGACTTCCATGAAATGAAATGTTCAAAGTCTGTGAAATCTTATGGGACTTAACTGCTAAGGTCATCAGTCCCTAAGCTTACACACTACTTAACCTAAATTATCGTAAGGACAAACACACACACACGTGCCCGTGGGAGGACTCGAACCTCTGCCGGGACCAGCCGCTTAGTCCATGTCTGCAGTGCCTGAGACCGCTTGGCTAATCCCGAGAGGCCCTTGAAATCTATAAGTGAAACAGCACTATATGCATCACAGAGCTACGAATTCGGTATTCCATTTGGCATGCTGCACAATAATGTGACAAACTGTAGGTATGGATTATGTTGGTGGAGACCTAGACTACCAATATTTTACTCTACCGGCTAATTTAAGAATGGTTCTGGTAGGTCCCCCACATTAAACTTTGTGTATATTGGCCCTGGGCTACATTTCAAATGACCGGTTCAGAAAATTAGCTTTGAAAACAAATTTTATTCATCTTCCGTTATGCCAATCGACAGTAAAATGCTGATATTAGGAAAGTTATACATTCATTCCATAAAAGTGGCAGATGTCAATTTTTATAAGCGGAGTGCTATAGATTTCATTAAAGATGAATATGCCTTTTTTGAAGTTCATTCCCTGTTTTTCCACTTCGAGCGGTATTAATGTGACATTTTTTGTTAATGTCTCGTAGTATTTTCTCAATCAATCTGGTTTTACTCATGTTTCAGAATTTTAATTTTCAATTTTACTCTAAGGCTATGAATTAACTATTTTTTAAATACTTTCGAGCTTCATGACTCGTTGGACATAACAGATAAAATTATATTAGAAAGTAATTGCAGACCGGTGTACCAGACCGTGGCGTACATATCCATATTAGGAACGTAAAATGATGTAAACGAGCAGTCAAATGGAAGAGGGACACATGGTAAAAAAGTAAGTAACCTGCTTATTATTTCAAAAGTAATCCGGTTACTGTTAATACATTTATTCCACTGTCGGACAAGGCGCTCAAGATCTAGAAATCGGATGGGGCGAAATCAGTGGTGTACGAAAGATTTGTAAGGGCTACCCACCATATTCGAAACAACCTTGTCAACTTGTGGAGGCCATTATCGTGCCACACAGTGATACCGTCAGTCAACATTGCTGGGCGTTTGGACTTTATAGTGCACTTCAGTTCTCGTAAAGTGTGCTATGCTTTAATTTCGGAACCTTGTTCCTGAAAGTCCATTAGCAGCAGGACCTTGCATTCAGAGAAAAAGGTCATCGTGACTTTCTCGCTGCTGCCATGCCTGTCGTTTCAACTATGCTGCAGAAATTTCTCTGTGAATCACTTACACATCCTCCACACACTCCCGAAATGTCTCAATGCGATTTTCATAATTCTGGAACACTGAAGAAAGACATATACGAAGAGCTGCTAGTATGGGTACATTCATGTTTCCGTAGGCAACCGCAAATATTTTTCCACGAAGACACTGATCGTCTTGTCACACAATGGGATAAATGTATTTAAGTTAGTTACGGCTATTGCTTTTGAAATGGTAAATAGTTTAGTTACTTTTTTCCACCTGTCTCGTTTTCATTTGACTGCACATTATACTTCGCACAACACTGAAATATGCCTACCGCTTCGGCACCAAAGTAACGTAAATAAAAGTACGAAGTAGATAAATATCAGTCTTTTGAAATAAGCTGAGTTTCGTGCACTTCTCGTCAAATTTAGTTCTTGGGGTACGACATGTTTAATTGTTTATATCGAAAGTATCTCTAGGAAAAATTTCTGTGGACTGCCATTACTATAACAGAATACGATAGGGTCAGAAAAGAAAGGAAAAGAAAGAATCTGTTTTCATTAAAAAATTAATTAACATATTTGGTAATGTGTTTCAGACTGGAGATAATAAGTAGTTGTTTGTTTAAATTCAACAACAAAAATTGTTCTGTCCTAACCCAATTTATACATTGCTTAATGGCCGCGTCATTCGGCAACTCGATCGTACAATAGCTATAAACAGGAGGTCGCAAAATTTGGAATTTGTCACACGTTCGTGTTGCTGTGAATTGTAAGTCATTATTGTACTCCTCCATCTACGGCGGTGCATGTTTAATGGTATGCTTGACAGCATCAGAGAGTGAAACCTTTCACGATGCAAATGAACGTCATGCAGTTTCTCAAAATACAGACATGCTATCGTATTCAACGGACAGATCGCTATGGAGGTTATTATGAGACTGGTTCAGGGAACTGCTGCGTAGAGTAGATTTAGGGCGGAACTCCCACGAATTGGAATCGGCTCGAGTGTCTGGGCGCAGCCTCAGTACGGGAGTGAGAAGTAAGCAGAATGTTCAGGTATTGTTATCGCTTTCTACGGAAGGCAACTACGATTCTAACTTCAGTGTCATCCAGTAAGGTTGTTCTCCCCCTTTTTCCAAATATATACTTGCAAAAATCGCCTGCCACGTACAGATAATCGAAAAAGATGATCAATCTATTAGTAACCCATTAAAAAAAATCTGCTGGCAAACAGTATTCCTAACCTCATGCAGTGCTGCTGTTCATTATATGTGTGAACAAAAAACATTTATTTCCCAGCATGTTTATGAACTAATTGGTAGAGCACTTGCCCGAGAAAGGCAAAGGTCCCGAGTCTCCGGCCGGCACACAGTTTTAATCTGCCATAAAGTTTCATATCAGCGCAAACTCCACTGCAGAGTGAAAATCTCATTCTGGAATAAAGATCAATATTCATAATTAATTCGTATTTCGATTAATTCCAGAAACATATGTTTGCTCTCTGTTGCACTAAAACTACAGCGCCTGCAGTCCATCCTAACAATAATTTACTCGCTGTACGGTGCTCTATCAGCAAACAGTGTACATTCCCACTAATAAGTTGCAGGATTTTAGCGCTTATCGTAGCGTTCATAATTTCACAGCTTTTCACATACTTCAGTCATCTGCAAAAAGTTATCTTGCTGTAAAATGAATACAATAGTTATTTCAGTCACCCTTGCTGATGCATTCCTCTGCCGGCCGAAGTGGCCGTGCGGTTAAAGGCGCTGCAGCCTGGAACCGCGAGACCGCTACGGTCGCAGGTTCGAATCCTGCCTCGGGCATGGATGTTTGTGATGTCATTAGGTTAGTTAGGTTTAACTAGTTCTAAGTTCTAGGGGACTAATGACCTCAGCAGTTGAGTCCCATAGTGCTCAGAACCATTTGAACCATTTTTTGCATTCCTCTACATACACAAGTGGTTCCGTATAACTGTAGCCGAAACGTCTCTTGGATTCATGTAGTAGCAATTATTTTAGAGTATGACACGACTCTACCCACATAACTTTCATGCCAGCCGACTTTCGCAACGGAAGCTTGCTCACTTAAATGTTAATGATATTTTTAATTGTCCAGTTAAACGCTGATTTACTTTCAGAAAAATCAAAATGGGAAAAGTAAAACAAATAGCATTGCATTCCTTTATTTCCCCGTTACCTGCAACATTAGTATGTAGACTCAATTTTCCTTTGGTCAGAACACGAATTCAGGGGTGAAAGTAGACTCTATACAATGGTTCGCGGAGTAGGTATTTAGATATAGATGTCACCAGATACTAAAAACTGGCTCGTTCTACGGTCTGTACTACTTGTCCATCTTTACGTGACCACTGGGCTCTCTCCTTCTGAATCGGTAGAAGTTGATATCGGACAGAAGACTTCATGCCGGTGTTGTAGTGTGACTGGCTAGATACAGTCAACGTTACAGATCTAACAGAAACAATGCAGTAGGTAGCAATATAGTTATAATTAAGGCAAGTAGTGAATGTAATGTTGCACATTTGCTCCTCTTTATGTCAGAATGTGATATGAAACAATTGTGAGTTAAATGTTGGAGCTGCCTGTGATTTCTCGCTGTAAGTTCGTTAGGCACGAAAAAATATCACGGAATTATACTTTTGGGGACCAATATGGAGTTTAGAATAGTAAGTACAGTTATGTAGAGGTGAAATATGAAAATGACACTCTCACGAAGCATTTGGGTGTTTGTTATATCGGTGCATCATTACTGCATTCGTACTGACGCTCGACACGAATCAGACAGTACACATGTACTAGCACCGACATTCGAGGTAGGTGGAGCTTGTTCTCCCTGTACTGCCGCCGTTCTCCATCATACTCTGTGTGCTGGTCGCAACTTGTTCCCTCTATCCCGCAGTCACCTGTTTGTAAGCAATCCAAACAGTGTGTTCCAAAATTATTATTAATGATTGTAGCAAACAGAAGCAAGAGGGAGCGAGGAATGTATGATTCTGTACAAAGCGTTAAAACCTTGTACATTAAACAAAAAATGCAAAGGTTGAACACTTATAGTGACAAAGAAATTTCACTGTAAAGTGCAAAAGAGAGAACGGGTTGGTTGAAAATTGGCATTCAGGTTTTCATTTTCATTTATTTTTTCAACGTCATAACGTGATAGAAAATGAGATCAGTATGGATTCAGAAGATGCTGGGAATCATGTATTAGGATTTGAGACAGCTTTTGAGGAACTGCGGTAACCGAGGCTGAAGGTATAGTTAACACCCTTGCAGCATTTTCAAAATCGTTTAGGAATTGCCAACAAACTGAAGTTGCTGTGCTAAAACATGCCACGCGACTATCTGAAACATATAGAACTGCACAGTCAAGTGGGTAGCTGAGACATTGAGGTTGATGTACAAAATAATAAAGAAAAGAATAAACAACGAAATTGATGACCTGTTAGGACACATGAGATTGTTTTCTAATAGGTCAAGGAACAGAGGACTGTACCAAGCCTTGTGGCAAATAAAGAGACACTTCCATAGGATTTATCCTCGTAGAAAAAGTACTCGACAGTGTAAAGAGGTACAAGGCGTTTTAAATCCTTAGCTGTAGAGGAAGACAGAAAGCATGAAGAAAACAAAAAGGGGCAAGAAGAATTGGAGACCAAGATAAGACTATAAGTGGCATAGGGTAGGAATGCAGTCATTCCCCTCTAACATACAGCTAGTATACCGAAGAAGCAATGAAACAAATAGAAGCAAAGAAATTGGATCAAAATACAAGATCAAACATTTTCAATTATAACATTTAGTGATGACATAGCTGTTGAATGGAATGAACTGCTAAGTGAGCGCTGCATACGGAGTGAAGTTAAATGACAACGACTGTAACAGAAGCAGTAGAAATGAGACTGACAATAAAATTCACATCAAGGCACTGTACCATGTGGTAGAAGTGTCGAAAGAAAAACAAGATAATTCAGTGTTTGTGATGTGGTGATACAGAAAGATGCTCTGATGAGATATCAGATGAGATTCTTGTAGAATCTCCAGTGAAAGGAATACGGGGAAAACATCGACAGTATGGAGTGGGATGTTAGGACAGGTATTACAACGTCAAGAAATTACTTCCATAGTTATAGAGAGGCTTAAAGGGCAAAAATTGCTATGAGAGTGAGAGATTAGTCTATATGCAACAAATAATGCGAATGTTACTTTTACATGAAGAGGTCTGAAGAAGTGGGTAGAGGGTGTAGCGTGGAGCGCCGAATAAAATTAGTCACGTTGAGTTAAAAAGGTAAATAAAGCAGAATAACACTAAAAAATATAAAAAAATCCTCTCATCAGCAGTAAGTCTGCAGCTGGACCTGAATCTGCCACGATCAACCGTGTTTCCGTTTTGCAAGGTTTTTTGATTGCGATGTTCTACAATTAGCTTTTACCTTTGTATTGGAAAGCTGGGAAACCCGTGTTACGTGTTGTTACGTACTACACACAGTGGTAGCCAGTGGCTGGCTGCCGATAACGCTGAATTGCACCCGCAGATAGGCACTTTATGAATACAGTTAATCTCTTAATCTGTCGAATTTGTGAACGTTGCCGGACCGCTTCCATGGTGTGTAGGCCTGCGCAAGATCAAAGTTCGCTGCGGTATGTGATGCCGCCATTCACCTGCCGGCCGGATCAGCTTCACCCTCCCCTCCCCCTCCCCACCAACGCACCCCCCCCCCCCGCCCACCCAATTTTCACTGGGCCCTCACCTCCGTGCACTCCTCACCCATCCCCTGATACGCATCCATTCGCAATTTGTTAACCACACAAACACGGACTTACACTCACGTGCTCACTGGCGTTACTCTCTCGCTCCAGTGCGTACATCGCGTGTCGTGAATTGTTTTATGATAATTGTTGTCAAAATGTACGCCCAGCTTACCCTACCCTGTTATGCAATAAATGGTAGGCTGCTCCATTAACGATAATCAATACTCAATTTGTAATTGCAAAGCCACTGACCTACGACAAATTGCTAAAAAACTCTTTTCTCTGTTTTGGAGTAATGGACTGTTGTGAGCTTTGATCTCAATTAGTGCGGCCTGACAGTCTGCCTGTTCCGCTTGTAGTTTGAGTAGCTACGTGCTGATGGTGTAGATAAACAAATCACCTGCTGTTTGTAGGCTTTTTTTTTTGGTTGTTTCTCTCTACCGTTGCAGGAACTAATTTCGTTGCAGTTCAAGATAGTGTAAACTGAGACTCACTGGACAGTAATTACAAAAATTCTTCACCAACAGGAGCGGTAGCTTGCTTTTAACGTCGTATACCTCTTGGCCGGAAAAAGCATGGATGAGAGAGTCGTCAGGCTCGGGAATATTTTGAAGCTGATACCGAGTAAATTAAACAAAAGGACTGCGCGAAGAGTGGGGTATTGTATTAACGAAATACATAAATTGCAATCCGGACACTATTTTACGTGCCGGTGAGGGGGCGGAGATATATATTAAATCTTTCGTCGGTATTCGACATTAACAGTAGGTAAATTGAACTAGCGAGCATGTGTTAACATGAACGGAAGTTACTTCAAATTCCTGCTATGCTGTGTCGTATTTTCATTTTACTCGTATTATTCCTTCGCATGTATCAAAGCATTTCCTTCATCCACTGCGATCCATCTTCATGTTAACATGACGTGCCCTCTACATTTAATCTTAGTTACAATTACGTTTTTAATTTCACCCTGTTCCCTGATCAATTTTTATTTACTTTGCTGTCTATTCTAAATTTCCAACACATGTTTCATGCTTTCTGAGTACTTCAAGATATCATTGTCAAAAGTAATAATTACCCTACCAGTAATAAATACAGACAACTTTGCATGTAAACCACACAAGGACTTGAGCTTTGGAAATTCTGTGTCCCTAACTGTGCTTCCTGACTTTTTTGCCCTTACACTGAATTCTTTTCCTTGTAGTCACACGTGCTTCAGCTGCAATAAACGTCTAAATTCGTCAGGTGTTTCCTTCGTTTTTTATTTAACCTATTTCGTTTTCACTCGTCTAATTATTCATTATTATGGTTTTAGTTCAATTTACTTTTGAACTTGCTATGTTTAGCTGGTCCTTGCGTTGTTGATGTATGTGTGCTTTATACAAACAGTACAACGTCTCCAACAGGACGAATGTTTGCTCAGATGTATTGCATTGACACATACTCCTTCTTCGTTTTCCGATTTTCAGCTTCTGTAAACTTCCTCTGTGATTGCTGAGGTTTGTTCTTTAGTGACATGGAATCATCTTGACTGACTCATTTTTCAATCGATCAGAAGGTTTCTCAGGATCTATGAATTGAAGACGAAGTGGCAATTATGACTCATTGCCCAGTGGTATAATTTCCTTTGTGGCCTGCAAGTTGTCAGTTGGCACAAAGGTGTGAGGAGTATTTTTGAAACAATATCGATGAATGTTTATTTGTAGAATAACGTTCAGAGAGTAACAGCGCTCCGCGCATAAAGAATGCTGGCGCTTAAAGATCTCTCTCGATCTTCGTAGAATGGAAATACCACAGAGCTTTCTCTCTGCCTGAGATTTCGTTTGGCTTTGTAGGTTACGTAGAGTGACAGATGAAGTAAAAGTTTGCTCAATAAGTAACTTTTTACGCAGAACTCTGTTCAAAGACTGATGATATCGAACATGTGAAACATCGTTCAATAAAAGTAAGCCGGCCCGAGTGGCCGTGCGGTTCTAGGCGCTACAGGCTGGAACCGCGAGACCGCTACGGTCCCAGGTTCGAATCTTGCCTCGGCCATGGATGTGTGTGATGTCCTTAGGTGAGTTAGGTTTAAGTAGTTTTAAGTTCTAGGAGACTGATGACCTCAGTAGTTAAGTCCCATAGTGCTCAGAGCCATTTGAGCCAATAAAAGTTAATTTGAGGAAAGGTGTATTTACGAGCCACCAAGAGCTTCTTATGATATAAGCTCTTACTCACTCCTAGTCTTGAACAAACAAAAAAATAAATACATAAAAAAATAAAAAAATAAAAAATAAAGTAAAATAAAAATTAATAAAAAATAAAGAAATCTCGTATCATGAAATTATTTACATCAGCTTGTACAGTATCAGTCTTTCCTTGCACTAAAAAAATATGTTTGTAACAACTCAGCCATATCTAAGTTACTTGACGATGATCGGTTTATCGGAGGCTTTAGTGAATAAATATTTATTTCGTTAGCAGCGCATGCTGGTTCTTAAAATGTCTTTCCTTGAATAAGAGCTGCAGCTGATCGACAGTGCTATGTCTCATAAGATAAAAAAGCACAAATGGTAGGCACCGAGTGTAGGACGTATTACTTATCGATAACGAAATTACGTTATTAAAACCATATGATCGGTAGGAACTGCCGAGAGGAACGCGTCACCCTGTCGGAGTTACGCAGCTGGACAGTGGAAAGAAGAAGAACAACGTTCGGCAGTCCTTTGGTCAACAAAACTGAGACAGCTTTTGCCCGTGAACAGTTAAGACATTGGACTTGTGTTCAGGACACAGTGGGAGGAGGTTAGAAAGGGTTTATCGTTTCGTCCGCAAAGAGCTCTTTGGAGCACAAACACGTGTTGAAGAAGGATGACAGACTTGTGTGCACTTTTCAAACGAAACATGACAGCATGTGCCTTAATCACATTAATGAGCAGCGAGTTTTAAATTGGATCGAACCATATAGGCCGATTTTCTATGTTTTATCATTCTTTTCGGCAAGTTACCCATTATATGGAAGAATCTGTGTGAGCGAAGAACGTGAGACATGTATAGGCTATGGAAAGAATGACAGCTGTAATGACGTAAAGGTGCAGGAGGATAGCGCAATTTCATAACATCTGGCTGCTGATTTCTCGTCACTGTAAAGAATGGCCTAAAGTGGAGAATATTCCTTAACAGCGCTCCTACCAATTGAAGCTGAGACGGCTCCCTATCATAAGAAATTTTTAATACATACCATTATAGTCAACGCTACAAAACCAGGCTTCTCGTGGAAACGTTTTCAAGTGATACACTTAAACGTTATTAGCAGTAGCGTTGCTATTTGCTTTGCTACAACTCTCTCGCAACTTTTGTAGCTGCCAACAAAGCGGTCAAGAAAACGATGCTTCCACTGCCAATAAAAATGGTTTACAAGTGTCACAAAGAAAAAAAAAAGCTTGTTCGCTAGGAGCAACGACTCTATTTTCTTGTGGCTTCTGTTGCTTTCAGGAACTTTTAAAAGAGCTCCTGGATTTTTTCTTCCTTTCTGGAGAATGTCAGTCAACAAGGATTGAGAATGTGAGAGTATATTCTCGTGAAATGAGAGTCTGTGGTCAGAAACAAAAATATTCACAGCATAAACAATTAATTTCAGGCAATCTCATTAGCATTTGTTATCATATAGAGGTGTATCAAAAACATTTCTGCACTGATGAAGGTTTCATTATGGTGTACGTATATAAAAACAAAAATTTTAGCGCCTACGCACCAACAAAGTGAAGAGCATGTTGGCACTAGATGACTGCAAACTACATGCACTGTTATTCCAGAAGTTTCCTTACCTGTACATTGGTGGACATGTCTGTGTAGAAATAGTATCTACATTTGCTCTATGTACATATTCAAAATTATATTACAAACAGGCTAAGATTCCAACTAAAGAAGACAGGTTACTGATTTCTCATGTTGATGCGTACTGAGCCTTTTTACATCAGCGGGAACATGCTCGTCAGGTATTACATGGCATGCAAAGAGTCTGATTAAATAACGATTCACAATAGTGTTACGACCAGTAGCAAACCTTACAGATAACCAAACAAAGCTAGTCGGACAAACAATATGCTTAAAAGTATATAACAGCACTGGAGCGAAAGTTATGGAGGAGTAAAATACTTTCCATTACAAAATTATTGCACATAAAGTACGCATAAACCATTATTACATAAATAACATGTGACTCTCTACTTACGTAACACATTTCAAGTAAATCCCATGTACATAAATCAAAACTAAACTAAACAGAGGCGCGATGTGTAGAATCTTTTGCTGAACGCAGAAGAAAGAAGAAACATAGAAAAGAGGGGCATGTGAGTATTCGCTACGTCTACTGTATTGTATACGCTCAAATCATCGCTATTTTTATTTAAAGTAGAAATAAATTAACTTGTGGAATACAAAATGTTGGTCTTAAGAGTCGTAAACTAGTGGGTATGTAAAGATCATGCCAGGAGTTTAATGAAATGATACGAAGGGCTGACCTAAAAATTTTAAACAAATACTTTGCTGGTTAGAGTTGACAGCTAGATGCTGTAAACGACAACTTACGAAATGAAACAGTGGGTCATGCTGTTCACCTCATGAGATTCCTGGCCATTTTCTTGTACATATACTACTATGCATCTCGGAAAACAGGTAATAATTAATATTACATACCTACAATTTAGTTTAAGGATGATCTTTAAGCCTGATGTGCAAACATCTCTATGTCTATCCAATGTAGAAATGGTGGTATATAGACTTAATTTTGTACGTAGCAGACATTGTGAATGTTGAGCATTGTCTCTTACGTGACGAACTGTGGTTTTCTGTCTGAATAATAATTTGAATCTTTTTTTTTTTTTTTTTTTTTTTTTTTTTTTTTTTTTTTTTTTTTTTTTTTGGTAACATGATTGACTTCGTCAACAAATGTCTTCAGTGAGTACATTAAATGGAAATTTATGTTTCAGTTTAATAAAAGTGGCAACGGCCTTGTCGCAGTGGATACACCGGTTCCCGTCAGATCACCGAAGTTAAGCGCTGTCGGGCCTGGCCGGCACTTGGATGAGTGACCATCCTGGCCGCCATGCACTGTTGCCATTTTTCGGGGTGCACTCAGCCTCGTGATGCCAACTGAAGAGCTACTCGACCGATTAGTAGCGGCTTCGGTCAAGAACACTATCGTAAAGACCGGGAGAGCGGTGTGTTGACCACACGCCCCTCTCATTGGCATCCTCATCGGAGGATGACACGGCGTTCGGATGGTCCCGATGGGCCACTTGTGGCCTGAAAACGGATGGCTCATCTTTAATAAAAGTGTTTTGTGGTTAGTAACTTGCGTGTATAACCCGAGTAGAAGCATGCGTAGAACAGAAATAGAAGCCTCTGCAGACGTTTGCTGCAAGAGCACGTGGGTTAACTTCTTTCGGGTGATTGGGCAGGCCACAGGCAACTGCAGGGATGAATACTGTCTGTTTAGCGGTTTCTTCCAGGCTCTTGGATACTACTGAAATCGGCCGCAACTCAAACGACATTTCCACCGAGTTGCTTTATACTTACTTTCTTTGAACACACTTACAAGTGGTGTCAAATCCTTCGATTAGCTCAGGCAGTTCTTCTGCGGAGAATGAAACAAGAAAAGGATACTCTAAATACAGGACTTCGCGTGGAATGAGATCTACAGGGTTATAGCCCGAGTACAGAGATCTGAAGTTTACGTTCATCTCCTCGCTCCATCATGCGTTACGTACCCCCGAGCCTTGGATTGTATCACTAGTTGATCTCCTTGCAGGGAGCGACGTTTTAGAACACTGCTTGTCTGTGGTATATAAGTCAGAACAAATTTACGCAACACAGGCAGGCACATTACGGATCAGGCTTACAACTGATTCACAACCAACAGCTTAACATTTCCTCAATTAACAACACTTGCAAATACAAACAAATAAAAATGCGTTAATGGGGGGACGATCAGTCTTTGCCACTAAACGAAAGACAGTTTATTTACTATTCGTTTTTCGCTTCTTTTATATATGAAGTATCTTCAGTGGCCGGTAGTACAAGTTTTGTGTGGTTAATTTACCGTTAAATTATCAGTTGATGTTACGATTTCCAGAGCTGCTAGTCCATGTGCGTGATCCTACATATGTGTTTACTCGTCCACATGTTCCAGATAGCCGACTTCCGACGTTTTTTCACCAAATTTATTACAACAATTCAGTTTGCAGTTTACGTTGTGTGTTGAATGTTAATGTTTGTATTGTATAGTGTTGTCAACTATCACTGTTTGTTTATGTTTCATTTTTTGTTTGTGTTGTGTGTGTCTATTCGTAATTGTTATCTTTTGAGTTTGTGTTTGCATGTATGTTTTGTAATGTGTGAATGTGTTGTTCTTTGTGTGAGTGGACTTCGTGTGAATGTGTGTGTGCTTTTACGTGTCAGTGAGTTGTTCTTTATCTTTGTGTGTGTGTGTGTGTGTGTGTGTGTGTGTGAGAGAGAGAGAGAGAGAGAGAGAGAGAGAGAGAGAGAGACAGAGAGAGAGACTTTGTTTGTGTGTGTATGTGTGTATGTGAGGGAGAGAGAGAGAGAGAGAGAGAGAGAGAGAGAGAGAGGGGCGAACATTAATTAATTAATCCCATTCGCCCTCCCTCTCTCCCTCTCTCATCCACACACACACAGAAAAAACACATACAAACATATTAAATTACACACACAACGCACACAGAAGGATAAAGATGAACGAACAGTGACAGTTGGCAACCCTACATACTGGAAACACAAACATGTAAAACACATAATGACATGTGCATGTGAAGTTTTGTTGTGATCTCACACGTGGACTAGCAACACTAGAAAAGGTAAGTAACACCAAACGATAATTGAACCTCACAAAACTTGTGCTACAAAAGTGTTTTCTAATCTGAAAAACAAGAGAAAAGCGTTAGAAAATTTAAGACAGCAAAATACTTACAGCTACTACACAATGCATTTGTGTATTACAGGCCGCTGAAGATGTTTCATAAGTAAAAGAAGAGGAACGCGCTTGACAAAAACGACCTGCCTTTCATCTAGTTACACAGATGGAACATACCTCTATGAATTCTGAAGCAACTAAGAAACGATGGAAAACGGAAAAATATTACCAAAATAGAAATTACTTACAGGCATCAGAAGTAGAGATCAATGGGCGTACACCACACTAATAATATCACTGAGTTGGTAACAACATGCGAATAAATCAGTCAAAAACCTGTATTCCCTCTGATTTGCTCTCAGAAATTTTTCTCATTGTGATGACCTACAGACAACTTTGCTAGCACACCTTGCATACTTTTACTCAGTGCTACCTTATAGCATAACTTTCTGTAGTTTTGAAGCTAAGCTGAAAACAGTCTTTATTCTATTGAAGCTTGCAATAAGAATATTGTATAAAGCTGATAACAGAACATCTTGCTTAAGCCTCTGCAGGGACAAGGGGATTTATAACGCCAACACATATACTCCTTAATGGCTTTTGTTGTTAATAGCAAGAGTGAATTTAGAATGAACTCAGCAATTTACAACAACAACACCAGACGTAGACCATGATGGAGTTTTGTATTCTCAGAAGGAAGTCTCGGTCTGGCACAAATTTTTATTGTCGTATTCCCAAATGGCTCTGAGCACTACGGGACTCAACTGCTGTGGTCATAAGTCCCCTAGAACTTAGAACTACTTAAACCTAACTAACCTAAGGACATCACACACATCCATGCCCGAGGCAGGATTCGAACCTGCGACCGTAGCGGTCGAGCGGTTCCAGACTGTAGCGCCTTTAACCGCTCGGCCACTTCGGCCGGCGTCGTATTCCCATTCTATACTTGATGGTTGCCCATATTTGCAATTGCAAGTACATTTAATGTATTTCATAACGGCTGTAGTCGCCACAGTTCCAGTTCCTTTGGACCGGCATGCATGTCCAACGGAACTTTGCATCGTAATTCAGATTGACACAGGCAGTGGAATATTGTAATGGCCCCCCGACACTGGGCAAGCGACTTTCAAGTAAAATGTCTCACTTGTACGGGAACATACGTAATGGATGTGCGAGTGCAGTTTCTACACGCATGGTTGATGACATATGGAAGTGTGTGTCTGGCCGTGAGTCGTGCACGGATAACCTAAAGATAAGACGTAAGCATGAAATCCGGGTTTGGATCCCTCGTCAGCACAAATTTTCATTGTCATTCCCATTTAGAGTTGATGGTTGTCCATAATCGCAATTGCGAATGAATTTAATGTATCGAATGAAAGTGTCCGTACGTTCCAATACTGCAAGGGTCATAGCTGTGTGCTGTCGGCAAGTGCGCTGAAGATAGGACAGATTTGCAATGGTGACAGGCACCTCGTCTAGCGATTCGTCCACTGCCAGTTCTCCGTATACATTTTGGAAGCATCTATGAATTCGTTCGATGCTCTGTTTTTCCGCAAAAAGAATCTCAGTGACATCTCTTTGCGTTGAACGCACCTCCTTTATAGACGACATTTTGAAAGCTACATATAGCGCTGCCACCTATCGGAACTTGAAGAAACGGTAGGGGATGAAGTAGGAATATTTCATGATGTCCCGAAACAAATTCCACATTTTTTCAACAGAAACTGGTGGAGAAAAAAATTAGTTATCGCCCCACGTATACTTTGGTAACGGATCTGCCGCAGTTGATACACCTGTTCCCATGAGATCACCGAAGTTAAGCGCTGTCGGGCGTGGCCGGCACTTGGATGGGTGACCATCCAGGCTGCCATTTTTCGGGGTGCACTCAGCCTAGTGATGCCAATTGAGGAGCTACTCGACCGAATAGTAGCGGCTCCGGTCAAAGAAAACAACGACCGCCGGGAGAGCGGTGTGCTGACCACACGCTCCTCCTTTCAACATATACAGCTGAGGCTGACACGGCGGTCTTACGGTCCCGATGCACCACTTGTGGCCTGAAGACGGAGTGCATGTATAATTTGAGTAATTTCACATCCCTGAAGGTCCTCGTTGTTTACAGAATACGATTTGTAAACGAATGAATTACTGAGACTGCGTTGTGCAGACTGCTGGCCCGTCTACCAGTAGGTAAGAAAAACTTCTTCATCCTCTTAAGATGGAATGCAAGAACCTTACTACAGCCGTAGAGTTTCGCCTTCTTAGTTTGGATAGTAAAGGAATGCACAGCCGGGAGTTTTACTGTATGTCTGGAGGTACAGAACTCCTGTCCAGCTAATGAGTAGTTTCGTCACTACACTAATATGCGGTACATTCTCGCTCCACGACCAATCGTTATCATGTATGCACCCGTTACTCGTTGTCGACATATTGCTCATCAGTGGGAAAACACGTTTTATCTAGTTTATTGCACGCTAATAGTTATATGGAGGAGGAACTGAAGCTACAAACAGCATTTGAGCAGTTTGCTTTGTGTGTATGTGAGCTGTAATGAGCCGGACAAATACCGCGTCTCTACTGGAAATTATCACGGGATTTACAGCAGCCGGTTTTCATAATGCTCAACTAAATGCCTATCCGCTTTCACCGTATTGTTTCTAATGGATGTGTGGGTACAAGATCGATGAAAACGATTTTTTTTAAAATAAAGGGCTACGGACTGGAGAGAAATGTTAAAACAGTCATTGTAGTAAATAAATATTTATAGAAATATGTACATGCTTAGCTTCTAATAGATATTTGGATCACAGTCTGCGCTCTTCACACAAAAGGAGCCGAAGACATAAAATCTCTCAGCCAATGACAAAATAAATAAATAAATAAACAAATAAATAAATAAAAATGTGACAAAGCAGCCATTAGTTCTGAGTACGAGGAGAGAGTAAGTTCCGCAAAGTATATATAAGGAACAGTCAGATGCATAGTCGGTAGATGGAAAAAAGGAAGTAAACCGTTTTTTATTTCAAAATTAATCGCGTTAAATGTTAATACATGTGTCCTATTTTGAGGTAATGCGGCCAATGCCTTCATCGTAAAATACTTGCGTTACCTGCGGAACCATGGTTTACCTAGGCTAGCACCTCCTCCTCCTCCGATCATCAGAACCAAATTTGGGAGGACGACGATTCAAACCCATGACCGGCCATCCAGATTTGAGTTTCCCGCGATATACCTAAATCACTTCAGGCAAATGTCCGGACGGTTCCTTCCAAAGGGCGTTTTCCGGAGCTTGTGCTCCGTCTATAATTACTTTATTGCAAACTGGAGGTTATACACTCATCTCCTCCTCCTGTTAGTCCGAAGCAAATCAACGGTCACGAACGTCTTCCTTCAAGACTCAAAAACTAAGGAAATCGCACGTAGAGCGAACCAGACCATATAGGAGGTGTGTAAGGGCTCATCTGCTGCAGCTCAGTCGAAACAGCCTTGGGAACTTGTTGGTTCGTCAACACAGAACACAGCGAAACAGCCTTGGCGACACGTGTGTCCGCCGCTTGTTGCCAGGGTTGTTGCGAGTGTGCTGCAGCAGTTTCGCTAGGAAGCCCTTACAACCATCCATGCACTGTGGTTTCTACAACTTTGGAGCCCTGAAGAAAGATATTCGTAGCTGTTGATCGGCTTCGCACGAACAGGTGCACGTCGGGGTACAATCATGGTTCTTTAGGTAACCGGAAACATTTTTTCGTGAAGGCACTAACCACCTGGTCTCACAGTTGGATGACTATATTCGCAGTTATGGCGATTAGTTTCGAAATAATAAACAGTTTACCTACTGTTATTCTTCAGTTCCTCCCGGCGTATTTCTTGCTCCAACAGACCCCGGGTGTACTGCTGGTCCATAGTGTCCGACGGGCATAATATTTCGGCGATGAGACATGTGACCATCGTCAGGTCTGCTGACGAACTGAGCGGGCGCGGACCGCGAAGAGAACACCTCGCGTGGGAAGGGGATTTAAGACGGCCGCCCGCCCTCAGGAGCTCAGTCGGTCAGCGCACCTGACAATGGTGACATGTCTGATCGCCGAAATATTGTGCCTGTTGGACACTATTGAGGGTACACCCGTGGACTGTTCGAGTTTACCTACTGTTTTTCTAATCTGCGTCGTTTTCATTTGACTGCTCCTTATATGACTCAAAATAGGTTTAAGAATCTGAAAATAAAAAACTACACTAAATAGTATTCTTAAAGACAAAATGGCGGTAGAAATTGTCACTGAACTGTCAACTTTCACGTAAGGTAAAGAAGCCCTTCGTTCCTTTCGTTCAATCTCTAAAACAAAATGGAAAAGGACAGATGGGTGGAAATTCCCGATTTAGGGAATCTCGTGCGACTGCGGACTCTCTTCAGGCGGAGTACAGATTTTTTAAGTAAACCAGTCATATTTAGGAGTGAAAGAAAAACTGGGAATGACACTATTCTTATCTTTCGTCAGTATTGTATGCAATGGATCACTAATTCACTTGGGCATGTGTGGGGAGGGAAAGAGGAATACGTATCCTTCAGAATACTATCTTATCATTCGCCTGAAAACTTTATTGACACCGTCTGAAATCAGATGGTCCGGACGCGGGATAGGCAACGACCCTCCTGATAATAATGAATCACTCAATTTTTCCATAACATGACCATCATTTAAAAAACTTCAGTGGTTCCAAGGACGTCTGAAACACTTATAGCAGTATGCTAGATGAGTAAAGGAAGTCGTTTGACATAGCTGGCTCGACACGTGATGGGTAGATTCGGACGTCTAATCGTAAAGTGTTTGGTAATTAATGTCAAGTGTGTCTGTTGAAGGTACGTGACTGTAATAGGTGTTTGTGAATTGTGGTGTCACATTTGTGTATTGTGACTTTGAGAAAAGAGAAAATATGAAAACCTGCACCAGGGCATAGTCTACTCGTCTCGAATATCACCAAGACGAAAGGCAAAGGTCGCAGGTTCGACCCCGGCCTGGCAGGCAGTCGTAATCTGCGACGAAGTTTCCTCAGGGGCACATTCTCTTTGTGTCCGAGGCATTGGGACAATGTTCCGTAGTCAGGAACTTTAGGTCACTATCTCTACAATTTGCACCATCCACATCATCTCAGTGAACATATCCTTCACAACTAGGCTTCGAATAGGCTACCCTCAAGTTAAGTATTGTGATCGTACAAACAAGTGTGATGATTCAGGAATGATTTTCACACTACAGAATAGCACGCGTCGCTATGATACTACCTGGAAGTTTAAATCAGCGTACAGGGTGTTGCCATTACACTGCCCGCGAAGGGTAATGTTACGGGTCTGATTCCCGATCTTGAACTAAGTTTTAACCTGCGAGGACGATTCAACAACTGAGATGAGTCAAGGAAGTGCTGTAGTTTGTGGCGTCATAGACCGTTAGGTAAATGATGTCGTGAGAGAGCTGTTATGGAGAATCGTCAGGAGTGCCTGCATACCTCTGTCGATAAGAGCATACCCGAGGTAGTGCGTGGTCCAGGATTGGAGCACCATTCAGGCTTTAAATTTTGAAATGTCAGAAATAGTCAAAAAAATCGCAATCTAAGCTGCATGGTCATTGGATCATTAAGACAGTTCCTACACTCTGGCTAAGGTATGCCAAGATCATATGTGTGGATGTAAGTTGTTGACAACAATAATAAAGAAAAGAGAAGAAAAAAAAATGAGGATCTGTTATATCTTATCAGTTTGGCTTTAGGAAAATGTAAAGTCACAATAAATGCAAATCTGATGTTACGTTTGACAATGGAAGCCAGACTGAAGGAAAATCAAGACACGTTCACAGGATCTGTCGACCTGCAAAAAGCGATCGACAATCTAAAATGGTGCAAGATGTTAGAAATCCTTCGAAAAATAGGGGCGAACTATAAGGAAATACAGTACGTACAAACGAACTAGAACGAAGACAGAACAATAAGACTGGACGACGAAGAATGAAATGCACGGATTAAAAAGATGTAAGAGGAAACAGAAGAAAGGTTCAAGAGTGCGAATAAAGTTCAAGGTGGAAGGATATCAGTATTTAGATCGCTGTTGACGTTGCTATTATCAGTGAAAGTGAAGTAAAATAACAGGACTTGTCGAACGAATAAAGCAGACTAAAGGGTATAGAATATGGACTGAAAGCAAATCACAAATGGACTAAAATAATTAGGAGTAGCAGTAAAGAGAACAGCGAGGAACTTAACATCAGGATTGGTGATCACGAAGTAGATGAAGTTAAGGAATTCTGCTACCTAAGTAGCAAAGTAACCCATGAAGGATGGACCAAGGAGGACATAAAAAGCAGACCATCACTGGAGAAAGGGCATTCTTGAGCATCAGAAGTCTGTTTGTATCAAACACAGGCCTCAATTTCAGGAAGAAACTTCTGAGAATGTACATTTGAAGCTAATCATTGTATAGCAGTGAGACATGGACTGTATTAAACCGGAAAACGAGAGAATCGAAGCATTTGTGATCTGGTGCTATAGAAAAATGTTAGAAACTATGTGGAATGATAACGTAAGGAATCAGGAGGTTCTCCGCAGAATCAGCAAGGAAAGGAATGAATGGAAAACACTCTCAAGAAGAAGGGAAAAGATGATAGGCTATTTGTTAAGACATCAGGGAATAGCTTCCGTAGTACTAGAGGGAGCTGTAGATGGTAAAAACTGTTGAGGAAGACAGAGACTGGAATGCATCCAGCTTTTGAGTAAGTTCTTGAAACAAAGGTGCATGTCACGCGAATGGAAAAATTCATTTCAGTTTACAAGATCAGGTGCTCGAAACTATAGATGTGTATGACTGAAGTACATATGTAGTAGAATTATAGAGCACGCTCTACGCTGTTTTCGAGTACGATGACTTTTCTGGATACCGAACAACTTAGGTGTAACTGTCAATAAGATTTCTGCCGCTAACGCTATTGTATTGTGATTAACTTGTAGACATTTTTCCGTGATATAATTTTGATTTACCATGTATTTCTCCGACTAGAAAGCAAATGTTTTCCCTTTTAATTTATGAATCGCATGAGATTCTTAGGAAATGAAATTTATAGTCAGTATATACCTGCAAGTGTATTTTACGTTTATCTTTTTCTTCTAACTTGTGTGAGCCAAGCTTTCTTCCGCCCTCTCGGATGATATCTCGCTGTTATAAGAGTAACGCATAAGCGTCAATCGTAATTTCAATTTTGTTTTCATTGCCGTGCCAAGTCATTGTGTAACAGGCTTAATGGATGTATTTGTCCTACGATTAAAAACAACTTAATTTGGAACCATCGTATAAGAAAAGTGTTCCCGGCCGCTCGTTGCTGTGGATCGGTCTCGTGAAATGGAAGAGAAGAACAGCGAAAGCACACATTTATAATACGTATGTGAACTGGATATACGGCCTAAACTCCTCTTTCTTGTCTCTGTAAGTCTCCTCCTCTCCTGATCTGTCCCCTCGTCCGCCACACCTCCTTCGCCCTGTCTCTGTCGCCTCTTACCACTCTGTCAACGCATCTTCTCCTCCCCTTCTCCCTCCATCTCTTTCAACACCTCTGCGTTTCTCTCTCTCTGCCCACTGTCACCGCCCCCCCCCCATTTTTCTGTCCAATTTCTCCTTCTTTCTCTCTCCATCTCCTTCTGCCCCCAATCTCTCTCCCCATTTCTCTGTTCATCAGCTTCTCCCTCCTTTCTATCTCCATCTTCTCATCCCTCCTCGATATCCTCCTGACCTCTCTCTATGACCATCTCCCCTTTCCGCTTTCTATGTTCGTTTTCTCCCACCCCTCTGTCTTCTCTTCCCCTTTTCTTCTTGATCCATGTTTATTGTTATTGCAAGTTCATATTCTGCAGTAATTATGTTACAGATACGTAAACTGCATGTGTCCAAGGTTAATATGTAAGAAATAGAGGTAAATCAGTCGAGTGCTTTTTTGGTATGTTTGGTAACAATGTTTCGCTTCACATATTGCACATGTACTTAAGCAATTTATGTGAAAATATATAGTGTATGTCCGTCCGAATGTTCATTAGGGTAATGGTGTAGAAATTTTAAGTAAATCGCTCAAGAAGTTTTCGAGGTGTTTGGTAATAACGTGTTCCCTTTGTACAGTACAAATTTAATATATACATTAAAATAGGTATATAAAAAAAAAACGCGCGTGTTCCAATGCTACAACGTGTCAAAATTTTGAAGCAACCGGTGAAGAACTTTCAGAGATTTAAGATTTTGCAACGACGAACTTTTACATTTTTTTTAAAGATGTTGTTGGAAGGTGAAACAAAGACTGTGTTTTGTGGTGTCACCGCTAGACACCACACTTGCTAGGTGGTAACTTAAATCGGCCGCGGTCCTGTAGTACATGTCGGACCCGCGTGTCGCCACTGTGTAATCGCAATCCTAGCGCCACCACATGGCAGGTCACAATACACGGACTAGACCTCGCCCCAGTTGTACGGACGACATAGCTTGCGACCAGACCTACCAAGTCTTCCTCTCATTTGCCGAGAGACTGATAGAATAGCCTTCAGCTTATTCCCTAGCTACTACCTAGCAAGGCGCCAATTGTATCAGTGCTAATAGCTTACTACTATTCAAGAGATGTATTCCAACAAGAGAATAAAGTTAAGTATATTATTCCAGCTACGTACTGTTCTTCTTATTCATTAATAAGTCTCATGTTCCAGTACTTCACGCCCGTCTGCGTTAGTTTAGCGTGCACTTTCAGCCAATTCGATCTACAAGGTGTTGGCCCCGCTGCCGACACATCATGTTTTACTGTCAGAGCCGTTAGAGGGGACAAAAAAATCTGCTAAAGAGGTTGCTTACTCAGTGCCTGCCCGGCGTCTGATGAAATAGTTCTGTGCGGTATGGAATTTTTCCCAGGTAGGACTCATGGATGACAGTGAAAATATTCAAAAAAGGGCATCTCGTTTCGTACCATCGCGAGTTAAGGAAGAGAGAGTCACGGATATAATACGCTCGTTGGGGTGGCAGCGAAGGCGTGTTTAATTGCCGCGAGATCTCTTCACGAAACTTCAATCAGCAACTTTTTCCTCCGAGTGCGAAAATATTTCATTGACTACTAGCTACACAGGCAGAAACGATCATCATAATGAAGCAAAAGAAATCAAAGGTCTCACGGCAACGCGCTGCCTTAACTTTCAGGAAGAGTTATTCGAGAGAGTAAACACCAAGAAATTTTGTGAAGTAGCGACCCATCTCGTCTTCTTACGGAATCTACGGCCGGAGGGCTTGTCTGGTATAGCAGTAATAAATTATTTACGCTAACCTTCCTCTTGCAAAACCGTATCAAATTCGATATAGTGCTTCAAGAGATTAGACCGCACATGCTGACAGAAAAAGGTAAAGATACAAGTGTTTCTGCGAACACTCTGGCAGGCACTTACGTGTGAGTTGCTGAGTAGTCATCTACATTTAGTTGAAAATATATACACGTTTTTTAACTTGGTATTTTATAATAATATTTGTATCCTGACTTGCGGGTTCGTTTATAGTTCCGACGACTGTTTAACAGCTGACACCGGCCACCCTTGCCAATGATTTTACGATCAAGATAATCTCAGTATAACTTTTTGATAATATTAAATTTCGCGCTACATAGACAGTGTTCACTTCCATGTCGTCTAGTTATGTTCTAGATGCTGTTTCACAGAATGCTACCAGTGAGTTTACTTTATCTATAAATGGACCTAAGTAGTTGTCGTCACACTTTATCCTTCTACACACGTGCATAACCGACACTACTTGTGACCTATTAATGCCGTAGCCACGATCCGTGAAGTCCACAACTTTGGCTATTAGCTCTCAACGTGTGGAAATGCAGCCTTTACTGCAGACTGACAGTTTTTCAACCTCTAGTAGAATAATTCTTCCATTTTCATCGGACAGAATTTTTTCACAGGTAAGTAAACCATCAGCGAAAAGTCTGAGGCGTCACCCGATACTATCCGCAAAATCATTAATATATGCCGTGAACAAGAATTTTCATGTTACACTCACCCGGTGGTGTGCCAGAATTACGCATGCGCTTAAGATTTTGCGTTCGAGGAGACCTGCTGTGACTGTCCTTTTACTAAATTGGCTGTCTAGCTTCATACGTTGTTATGTAGCACATAGGTACTGTATTTTAAGCTGTCCGTGTAGATAACATCAAGTCAACGAATGAAAATGCTACAGCCTGTGCCAAATCTGGGCCCTGAGACGAGCGCTGTTTTCGTTTCCCAGGAAGCACTGCTGTACTCACAGGAAGGGCGAGAGGCTCCCACGTGGCATCGGGCAATAATCCGGCCGGTGGTGGTGACGCGATTGTAAGGATTCCGTGCCGACGCGAGTGCGTATTAAATACTCCCGTGAAGCCAACACAGTGTGCTTTGTGCACGCATCAGGTGTGGTAACGGGCATTTCGTTTTCTCACAATGTTACATTTACCCTTAATTATTCATAGTCTTACGTTTAAAAATTTGTTGTTGGATTTTCTGAAGTCACCCGGCATTTCTGTCCCGAAAGTAGCTTAAAACGAAAGAACGATCCAGAGATTAGTATTCGATCTTGTCTTGTGGTTTTTGAGGACTATCTTTCGCAGTCGCCGGTTGTGAGCTAACGTCCCAAATATGTTCGGGAGCACTTGCGGTTTCCCTTAATCGAAATGTCTTGGCTCAAACTCGTCTAGGGGTTGAACCGCACGTGTCGCATTACACACCCTAGATTAGACACTTGTGACCCTCTGGTTAAATTGTGTGGCTGATGGCAAGTTTGCAAAATAAAAAGTTAAAATAACTTATAATAACAGTAATAATAATATCTAGATCTCAATTAACGACCCATAATTGATGTAGGCGACACAGGTGAATAATGTTTATTCAGAAAGCAAAGTAATAGCGAAAGCGATCGTATTTAGAGTTATTGTTACACTGGCGCTCATGTCCATTTGACTCAGTTCGATCACTCACAATTTCATCACGAATTACAAGTTCGATACTCCACCTCGTCATTTACATGAAAAGTTAGAGTTCACACCAGCTGCTCACCGCTCAAGCCACTAATTCCCACGATACCACACAAGGCGAAACGTTCTAAGTCGTATCCCTTCAGAGCTGCCTAAAGACCGACTGTCCGCTTTCGCATCTCAATCCGAACTGTAACCTTTGGTGTCTGGACCAGAACTGTCCACTTCTGTCCTATCTGCCCGTCCCCGGCCGCGCAGAACATCTTCGCTCGACTGACTAGGGCAGTTCCCTCTCCTGAGGCAGTCCATTTGATTGGTTACAGCCTATTCTAGAGTATTTTACATTCTAACATATTTAAATAATCAAAGCTTGACCACTTTCAAGTTCTAAATAAAGTGACAATAATACCCATTACATAGTAGACGTTAAATTCTTTTACGTAAAACCAATATAATTTCCTTCTTATCTCTGAATGTCACTGCCAGTAGCCTTGCACCATTCTGATTTCTGATAAATAAATAAAGAACAAAGTAAATATTATGAATTAAACTTTACAACAAATATTCTATTACATAATGATTCGATAAGGTGTCATGCTGTCATCGTTCAACGTGTTTTGTATGGAGGAAATGATGATCTTATGCTTATCTTAAAATTCTGGTAATTTTAATTTACTATATTTTTAAATTAATGAAGTTGCAGAGTTGATATTTACAACGTTTGTCATTTTAATGATGCTCTTCTATATGAAATATCGATCGTTAAGGTCGACCAGAGCGTTCAGATTTTACCATTCAGGACTTCGTTACAAGACTTGTTAATTTCACTTTAACAGTAAATCCTAAACTATCATATATGTGAACAATATCGACATTTTATTGGGATTATAATGATAATTTATGAAGTGTGGTAGATTAAAATTACTGTGGCTTCATTCATGAATTGGTACAGAATTAATAAATTTTCATAAATATTTCCAAATATTTAACACTGCTACGTCACATTGGCCACAAACAGCTTCTACGCATTTCCCTATGACGTAGGTTCACATCTGTCTCACTCACACACTACAGAACGTCGACCTCAATACACAATAGACGTCGTTGAGTTTCCCCACTTCGTGATGAATCTACACGCTTTGTGGCAAATGGTGCTGGACGACAAGGTTTGTTTCACAATTCCTGCAGGCTGACTCTTTCGGCCATATACTTAAATGAGAGCGAAATGCTCGTTAACTCACACATCTGCACTTCATAACACGCTGGCGTACCATATATGTTATGAAGTACCACCCAAATTTTCAAGACAAAAATTCATAATACAGAAACATAAATATCCTAAGTGCCAGATCAATAGTGTAATTATTTGTAGTGGTGTTGATGGAACATGCTCTAAATTTAAAGAAACTCATATGCAACATAAATTATGACTTGCGGCATTTTAATTAAATGCCAACTAAAACTATACATTTATCAAACTCGACTGCCTATTGAAATGCTGCAGAAATATGAGCGCCACTGCGCTCACTTTCACAGAAACTTTTTGTCACAACGAAGCGTTCAGCGGCGCTCCACAGATTCGGATCCGAGTACCCCGCTGAAATTCTGTATGGCTATGCATTCCATCGCCAACGTTGTTCGGGAACAAATCTGTTGAAATTCGAATCGGGTGCAGATACCAGAAAACAAACACTTTTCGAAACCATCCAGGATCTGCGCTGAACACTTCTCCCAGTGGAATCGATGCAAATAGGTCTAAACTACACAGTAAACAATTGATTTACAGCGTTTAATAGATGCTCGTAAATTCTTCAATGATTCTGACACGTTATTCAAATCCCACTAGAGACATGCATCTCGTGATAGATTCCCAATCGACTTCATCGGTAAATTCATATTTTCTTTTAATTTAATTACTCCCTTAGACTCAAAACATACAACAAAAATGAACAAATTTCACTCCCCGTCTAAATACATGCAGTGAAGCTGCGTGCACAAATCTCTACTCCATACAAGAATAAATTATTCCCCCAAATATTTTCAGATAAGTAGATAAACATACATCTGTCTTGCTAGGTAAGAATTATTAATTTTCATTTTCCAAATTTCTCCGACCTCCATGCACCCAAATTGGCATGACTATAACTTACAGGCCGGCCGGTGTGGCCGTGCGGTTAAAGGCGCTTCAGTCAGGAACCGCGTGACCGCTACGGTCGCAGGTTCGAATCCTGCCTCGGGCATGGATGTGTGTGCTGTCCTTAGGTTAGTTAGGTTTAACTAGTTCTAAGTTCTAGGCGACTGATGACCTCAGAAGTTAAGTCGCATAGTGCTCAGAGCCATTTGAACCATTTATAACTTACAATTTGGAAATTACAACAAACATAAAACCATCCAAAAACTTAAGCCCAACACAGACATACACATAAATAAATCCCTTGTATACCCACAGAAAACTAATTTATACGCATATTCTACACTTATTTTTGATTTGGTACCGTTCACCAAATAATTGTTCCCCGACCTACTTGCACCCAATGTGTGTCTAAACTACCTCTTTATAATTGCACAAACCTTGTGCAAAAAAAAAAAAAAAAAAAAAAAAATATCCTTATGCGACGAAACAACGAACAAGCTACAATAAGTGCTGATATAAAACACTGTCAATTACCGCTCCCTCGAAATAATCTAAGAATTTAAACACAGATACACTTATTTCTTGACCTACTTTCCCCTTCGCAATGCACAGTCTCAAATCTGTCACATTTCATAATCCTAGAAGTTTTCCTGAAACAGGGTATTTGAGTCGTCAGGCATTAGGGTGCGAACATTCTGCCACTAAAAATGGGGCATAGTACAGCTCAAACAACTTTTTTATTTCTCCATCCACTTCGCACGACTTCTCTTTCGTACGTACTAGGACTTTGCCTCCTATTTTGTATTTAATTGGCTTGAACCGTCCATCACGCCGTTTCTTCCTTTCCACTGCCAACTTCTCCATACGGGATGTTACCGCCTGCTCCCACTCAGCGTCCGACTCAGCCAGGCACTGCGTGAACTCCACAATTTCCGTTAATAGAAATTTCGGTTTGACTCCCGTTATCACCACCTATGGCGAAAACCCAGTTGCGTTACTTTTCACGCTGTTTAGAAGGTCTTCAAATGAACTTACGTATTCCACCCATTTTTCGTGTCTGTCAGTTGCGTAAGTCTCACACAGTCGTCCAACTTCTCGCATATACCGCGCGCAAGGTTTACTCGCCGGTTGGTACACGGTGTTTTGTATCCTGGTCGTTCATAAATTTGTTCCAAACGTTTGATGTAAACTGTGATCCATTGTGAGATAACAGCCTTCTGGTTTGATTGCGTTTTTAAAGAAATCCTTTTCTAATTTGGCTATCATCGTCTTGCCGTTAGCTTTCTGTATCGGATAAAGTTGAATACATTTTGAAAAGAGGTCCACTACAACAAATATGTACTTCATATAGCCACGTCCTGTAGGCAGTGGGCCAAAATTGTCAACCGCCAGCAACTTTCCTACCTTGGTCGGTATTATACTTCAAATTTCCCATTGCTGAGTTTTAGTGCAATATTTTACTCGCTGTCATCGATCACAGGCAGCCAGCTGTGCGCGTACTCGTCTGCCGATGTTATGAATGTGGATGTATTGATCTGTAAGTTCCGTGCACTTCTGGGCCCCGTAATGACCGTGACTTACATGGACATAATCTATCAGCTGTTCCACATATTTGTCAGGGAAGCAAAGTCTGCAGTGATCAGTCTTCTCGTCTCTTCTGCGAAACAGCACTACCTTGTGGATCTTGAAAAGCGGGGTATTTTTCGTAGCCCCTCCTGTCAAAGTTGATTTTGATGTTCTTCAGTTGAGGGTCATCATTTTGCGCTCTCCGCATATCCCTGCAGACCGCACGAATTCCCTTTCCTCCCGGTACTCCTTTCATGTGCAGCAGCTGAAATTCGTTCTTTGTCTCCTCTCCTTCATTGTCTTCCTCTCCAACGGGCAGCCGCGACAGAACATAAGCAACACAGTCCCTTTAATGTAGCGTATCTGGTAACTAAATTGCTGCAGGAACATTGCCCAGCGCATCAAACAATCGTTTAGTATTCTACAATTTTGCAGAAAGCTAAGGACCTTGTGGTCGGATAGCACTGTTACCTTTCTACCTTACAAATAAATACTGAACTTCTTGAATCCGTACCCGATTTCAAGCAGCTCCTTCCCTGTTATGCTGTATCCACGTTCGTGTTTGTTAAGTATGTGGCTGGCGAAAGCCACACTCCGGTGTTCTATCTTCCCATCGATTTGTTTTTCTAGGAAGATTTCCCAGCCTATCCCATAATCTGAAACGTCCGACGACAAACAGAATGGAACTGTCAGGTTGGCATAATGGAGCCTCTAGCTTGCACACAATTTATCCTTTACACTCTGAAATTCCTTTTCACATTCCTCGGTCCATTTCCATGATGCGTTCTTCTTTAACAATCTACATAAATATGGGTTATTCATTACTCCATCCACCAAGAATTTTCGATAAAACCCACATAATCCAAGGTATGATTTTAATTTGTTTCTGTTGGTTGGACTCTTACAATCCGTGATTGATTTTAGTTTTCAGTTCTCGGTAAAATTCCCTCAGATGTAAGAGTGTTTCCTAGAAACTGAATTTCCGCTCGGACAAATTCGCATTTGGCAATCTTTAGCGTCATCTCTCCTCGCCTTAAGTTCAGAAGCACTTCCTCCAGCAATTTACAGTATTCGTACCAGTATTTCGTCGCTATTGGAAGGTCGTCCACATAGATCACCAACTTGCTCATTAAGCGTTCTCCTAAGACATGGCAGCCGGCCGAAGTGGCCGCGCGGTTCTGGCGCTGCAGTCTGGAACCGCGAGACCGCTCCGGTCGCAGGTTCGAATCCTGCCTCGGGCATGGATGTGTGTGATGTCCTTAGGTTAGTTAGGTTTAACTAGTTCTACGTTCTAGGGGACTAATGACCTCGGCAGTTGAGTCGCATAGTGCTCAGAGCCATTTGAACCTAAGACATGGCTTAGCGCTCTCACAAATACTGACACTGAAATCGTGAGGCTGAACGGTACAACCTTAAACCGGTATCTTTGTCTTTCTAATAAGAAAGTTGTGTAACGTCTGCTTTCTTCAGCGAATGGCTTTTACCAAAATCCTGAGATCAAGTTAACACTATACATTAATTTTATGTTCCTGTACTTTTGCAGCAGTTCCTCCATATTACCAGGCTGATCGAGTTCTGTCACAATTACATTATTTATCTTACGCGAGTCTATCACGTTTCTAACCAGTTTGTCTTTTTTCTTCACAATTACAATGGTATTACAATAATCGCTCCTACACTGCTCCCATTCTAGCATTTGCCTTAACCTTTCTGATCAGCAATAGGAATTATATATGGTTTGTAACGCAGCAAGTTATTACGAGATAACATTCGTTGGAGTAAGGCATGCAGCCGTCTTGTTCGGTGGCTGCAGGATGGCTATGTTTGTTTTCGCTCTGCTCACAGCACAGCTGACGCTACCTGCCGTGAGAACTGCCTAGCGTATCATTCAGTCGATACGAGGATTCATACCCTCTACGAATCTAAATAATCCATATTAGTTATTACACGATTTTGTTGAAATTTGGTACATAGCCTTTTGTTGTTAATGGAATGATGCTGTCAAAATTTTAGATTATTATTTATTATAGTTCGGCAGATATAGAGAAGTATCTAAAAGTCCTGAAACCTACGCTTGTTTTTTAAAACCAAGTTGGGAACAATAACAGATTGACTTTCTTTATCGGCCGGCCGGAGTGGCCGAGTGGTTCTAAGCGCTATAGTCTGGAACCGCGCTACCGCTACGGTCGCAGGTTCGAATCCTGCCTCGGGCATGGATGTGTGTGATGTCCTTAGGTTAGTTAGGTTTAAGTAGTGTTAAGTTCTAGGGGAATGATGACCTCAGAAGTTAAGTCCCATAGTGCTGAGAGCCAGTTGAACCATTTTTAACTTTCTTTATCATTTGAAGCCATTCCAAAGGTATAAGTGCAAAAAAATCAATCAATTAGAATGTTCTTTTTAAAACTTTAGTCACTGTGCATTCTGTAATACAAAAAACGGGCAAAATTATTATTTGATTATATTTTTTCATGTGAGTGCGAGAGAATGGTGGGGCAGACGTTAAAATTTAATATTTCATTTTACGTAAAACCTTGCACAAACGTACGGTGGGAAAGTTATGTTGCAACCACGATTCAGGTGACGTATGTCGGTGTGTGCTTGCTTTTGTATAAAAGTAGCCAGAATAGAAGTTAGAGGTGGAATAAGTTTATTTACCAATTTGAAGAATATTTCGCACCTTGTTTATTTTGATTAAACAAAATTAAAGAAATTAAAGATTTGCTGACATTAATTACTATCAAATTAGCGATTGGATAAGCCAAGAGTTGCCGTGAGAATGTTAGATTAACAGCCAATCGCAATTAAGCTGTTCCCGCGCGAAAAGAGGAGTGGGTAGATAGTAAGGCGAGAGGAGTTGCTTGCTAGCCGGTGTACGGATAACACGATGTTAGATGGTTCCTTAAAAATACTCTGTAAGATGACGAAATAGTGAGATAATTTCGGTTCGAACATATCGTGATTAAAGCGACTGGAGTCACGAACATTGTAATGAAAGTTTGGTGTTGCTATATTAAATAGTTTAAGAGGTATGAGCGTGTGAATTTCCTGGTCGTAGTAACAACTCCGCGTGCCGTGTTTCGTGCTCTGTGCGGAATATTTTGGCGAGCAGTTCTTACGATGAAGGCCACTGGAACGACCGAATGTTTAACTCGCGAATAGTTGTGGGTCTGTGACTGGTAGAACGTGAAAATTATTCGGGTCGGACTTACTAAAATTGTGGCTGCTTTTCGAGTGAATATTTGTTATACAGACAACGAAGTTTCAATGATAACGCCCACTATTAAATACGGACTTGAAAGCCATTTCATGATTTTCAATATGAATAAAAAGCAGAGTTAATCTAATTTTAAGCGATTTTCTGCAAGTAGACTGAAGATCCTGAACTCCCGATTTTTTAATCATGAACTTTCAGGAACCGACTTTCATCCTAAGTTACGCGGCCTCTGTGTGATAGGTGGTGGTTTCATCAACGCTGCTTTACGCTACCTAGCACGTATCTGCTATCACAGAGTGCAGGGACATCGGCAAGAATTCTGTCGAGGTAGGTGGACTGAAAGATAGCGTTAACAAAGACGCGGACGACCGACGCCCCCCCCCCCCCCCCCCCACACACACACACACAGGCTTGCACTTAATCAACTCGTGCGGCATCACTTTAATTGAGTATTCAAAATCTGTTACTTTACCGGGACGATCAGAAAATATGTCCGCATAACGGCACAACAATACACATAACTCCTTTTTCTCTACCTCCGATATACACTCGACTGCTTCTACCATTTGTGTATCTTGTGACACACATTGTTCTCTTCATCCCAACCATGTATAATTATGGTATGCGCAATCCGGTCGTCCTTCGTCAAAAGATTCTTAAATTTAATTTCCTTTTGTCACCCTCAGTTTCAAAATCCAAGGACCTTAGGAGCACCACGCCTTTTACAAGTCCATTCACTACACATCATCCTATACTAAAATGATTCCCCTCGCAATTGAATTCCTAGAGCACTTCTTCCTTTATCGGCTTACTTCAACTGCCAACTGCTGTTTTCATTTGTACGCTATTTACAGGTAGTGATACTAATTTCTTATTCTTTATCCTATGTACAAAACTTTCCAATACTGCCGACACATTACTTTGAGAATGGAACAGCGCATCTAATTTCTCGTTATCTACTTTAATTTCAATGATAGGCTGAACATTAATAATTTCTTTTCGCTCTAAACACTGTTCCCTCTATAAATCATTCACGATGTCTCGTCCCTTCTTTTCCATCTCTAGAATATCCTGTTCGATCCAACTCGCAATTTCGTACTCATTCCAAAATAATTCATTATTTTCTTCTTCCACCCCAATTTAATTTTTTCTTCCTTCAACATCTCTCACTGTCTTAAACTTCTCTAGAGTCCACAAATTAGGCAATAACGATCGTAATGTTTTACCGTACAATCGCCAATCAGTTATAGTAAAATCACACCCCTCCTTAAGATACCATTCTGTCCAAATATCACTTTCTATATCAGAATAAACCCACTGTATTCTCCCTTAAAATTGTCGACGTAAGTAGCTACAACATCATTATCATGAAATAATGAATTTTACTTCCACATCATTAGAAATGCCTTCACAAACAGCAACAGCACTTGCAGCAGCCGTTGATACATCATACATCTCACTACATAAAACCTCATTTGCCTCCGTCGACAAATCACCAATATAAGAACCGTTCATAGTTTCACCATCCTCTGTCGTTATATCACATAAATTATAGCTACAGCGTCGTGCAATTTCAGAATCAACAGCACCATTAAATTTCGCTGTGTTTTGATTTAAACCTGAGCATAATACCTTTTCCTCTTCTACATGCTCCTGCTCTACATTACTTTCAGTTGGCACATCAAATTCAGACCCACATTCATTCCCAAACAAACATTCAAGATCTACAGATCCATCCAGAATTTCGGGTTCACTTCCATTAGTAGAATGATACTCACAGATCTATTCCTATGAAGTATCAATACCAGCAGCTTCAACTTTCGTAACTTCAGCGCATAGAACATCATAATTACCTTCCTTAAAAAATAATTCAGCAATATCCGCCAATACACACACAAATTCATCATCAGCTCATGAGACTAATGCTACGCCGCCCTTATTAACCTCCTTAACAACTTTCACCGACACAATAACACCTGAAACAACGTCAACTTCATCACTATAATCGTTACCGCTGGTTAGTAGCTCTTTAGAATTTTCTATACCATCTAACTCCAACAAATTCAGCTCTAACTCAATCTCCTTCTGGCACATAGAATCTTTTGTTGTATTAACTTTCACACACACTTTCGTCTCACATTCATAAAACAAATCATTTAGCCCTAAATCGTCGCCGTGGCCTTTATCGTTATCTTTCCTTATCTTAGGATTACGCCTTTTTGGTGCGATGTGATTTGAAAATTTACCTATTTGATTCTCATCTGTTAGTAATTTCATTACAAAATTCTGGCGATTTCTGCCGTTTTATTGACACCTATCACATTTCCGTTTACTCCAGTCCTATTCATCGCCGGTTTATTTTGCCATCTCCGGACCTGAGATGCGGCAATGCTTAGTTTCCCGATCTCCCATTACGCTGGTTCATTTCGCCAGGTGCCGGACTCTCGAATCTACGATCTTTGTGTCGGCCCCTGTCACGAAAGTTTCCGTTCCAATTACCCGTTTTGAAATTTATCATTGGTTGTGTTCTGTTACCGTTTCTGCTGTTTGCGTTCCGATGATAACTTCCCGAATGTCATTGACAGTAATTACTCGGATTCTAGTTATGATCTCCACTCTGAAAACTGTTTGTATGCTTACTTTGCGGTTTAAATTTCAACTACCGCTGTAATTTTTCTACAATGTCCAAAAATTCGTCTGTTGAGTTGCTAGGACTGTGCACTAGAACCCACTGCAAATTTCCTGGTATCCCACTTTTCAACGTGGTAATTTCAGTAAGTGCTCCCAGTGGGCGTTTCACGTGCATTAATCTCGCAAGTGCCCGTATTTAAATGTTGCTCCATTGAGAAACTCATTTTGGAGTCGCGTTGGCTTCGGTTCACTCCAGAACTTGTTCAGGAAACTGCTTTCATGTATTTCGTATATATGCCCACGATTGCGTCTCACAATCCAAATGTCTTTTCAAGAATTTTATCTTCGCCTCGTAGGACATTGCCCTTATAACTCCACCCCTGTATGCTGCTAGAAAATTTACTGGGTGATATTTCCAGTCGTCTCCAAAACATTTGACCGATCCTGAGTTCATCCACGGATCTCTAATCACTGTAGAGTTCATATATGCAGCTAAAGAATTTAATTCACTCTTTATTTCATTGATTTCCTTTTTAACTTCACTATTTTCAGTTTTAATGCCAGATACTACTTGTTCCTTTATTTTATCTACTTCTTTCTCCCCTTTACCTGTTCGAACAGATAAGTTACTAATAACCTCTGGCGTCTCAATAATTATAACTTCTTGCCTAGTCATACAATTTCTTACGTTCCCTCCCAGATCTGCTTGCTTCCCAGATCTGCCTGCAATTCTCCACCTTATAACTGAAATTTTTCTCCGCTCGATCTACCTTAGAGTCAAGTATCTCAACTTCAACAGAAATTTTGCTCATTTGATCCCGAACGGTTATTTTTATTTTCCGTCTATCAATTCCTCGATTCCACTAGTCATTTTACCTACTTTGTCTTTCACAGCCGAAACTATATGGGATTCAACCGACTCAATTTTTAAATTTACGTCACCCAAATCAGTTTTAACAGAATCAATTTTGTAACCCCTATCGGTTCTAACAGACTCAATTTTGGATCCCAATCCCCTTATCATTTGCATTAATTGCTACATCATGTATCCACCAAATTATCTCCCTTGCCTTATTTCTGACTATTTGCCCTACTAAATTCACCGCCGATCACGCTCTCCCGCTCCGACTTGCGGCTAAGCGGCGGGTTAGTATTTTGAGACCCACACAAACAGACCGACTGCTTATTATTAGCGACGTCTATTATTGGCGATTGAAGTACAGAATCATACATAATCCTGCTATCAGCACAGGTACTTAATTCTGTCGTGCTGGATCTTTCTGCCATGGTATTGCTGCAGATGTTGCATTTGAAGCCGACGCTAAAGGTCTCGCAGGCTATGCTGTGGTACTGCAACCGGCGCTGTGGGATGAATAGCTGTTGAAGATGCCGCTGCTGGCTGAAACCAGGAGCTTTCGATGTCTCCTCTTCTTCCACGGTACTTTTTTAACCACTCCTAACCACTGCTAAAACTCGGTGCACACAACTGTTGCAGAATTCGTAGCTTAAAGCCCCCACGCAAACTGCCTAAACTGCCACAGACATGGGACATAGATCACAGAATGTCGTCAACTGTGAGAATTAAAATTGTAAAATCACAGCTATTAAAGAAACCTAATATTCAGTCCTGAACCGATCGAAGTTCAGATAATGCTTTTGGAAACACTTTGAAAAACTCTAAAACTTCCCAGAATTCATATTCCGCAACTAACACTTTCGAAAATCCAATCCTGTTCCAACACTTTGCAAGATTCTTATCCCTCAACTAACACTTTACAAATTCCTATCCCGGACGAGCCCCCAAGTGCGAGCTAACATCCCAAACATGTTCGGGCTCACCTGCGGTTCCCCTTCATCAAAATGTCTTGGCTCAAACTCGTCTAGGGGTTGAACTGCACGCGTCGCATTACAAGCCCTAAATTAGACACTTGCGACCCTTTGGTTAAATTGTCTAGCTGGTGGCAAGATTGAAAAATACGAAGATAATATAACATATAATAACAGTAATAATAATATTGGGGACCAAATTAACGACCCATAAATGATGTAGGCTACACAGTTGCGATTTGGTTATAATAATGTTTATTCACAAAGCAAACTAATAGTGAAAGTAGTAGTATTTAGAATAACTGTTACACTGGAACGCATATCCGTTTGACACAGGTCGATCATTCACAATCTCTTCGCGAAACACAAGTCCGATACTCCACATCGTCATCTGCACAAAAAGTTAGGGTTCACACCAGGCACGCGGCTGCTCATTGCTCAGAGATTAAGTCCCGCGATACCATACAATGTGAAATGTTCTAAGTTGTTTCAGTTCCTAGCTGCCTAAAGACCGACTGTCCGCTGTCACATCTCAAACCGATCTGTACCATTCGGTGTCTAGATCAGAACTGCTTACTTTGGTGTTACCAGCCAAACTGTTCCTGTCTGCCCGTCCCCGGCAGCGTTTTCCAGCGCACCGAACATCGTCGCTCAACTGACTAGGGCAGTTGCCTTTCTGAGGCCGTCCATCTGATTTGCTACAGCCTATTATAAATTATTTTATATTTTTACTTATATAATCAAAGCTTGACCACTTTCATGTTCTAAATAAAGTATCCATAATATCGATTATATAGTAAACGTTGAATTCTTTACTTAAAATCAATAGAATTTCTTTCTTATCTTTGAATGTCACGGCCAGTAGCCTTGCACCAATGTGCTTTCTGATAAATAAATAAAGAGCAAAAGAAACTATGAGGCACTAAATTTTACAACTAATATTCTGTTTCCAAATTATTCATGTGTCATCGTTCAATATGTTTTGTGTGGAGGAAATGATGATCTGACGCTTTACTGAAAAAAACTGATGTTGAAATTTACTGTATCTTCTAAGCAAATAAAGTTACAGAGGTGAAATTTACAACATTTCTTACCGATCGTTAAGATCGACCAAAGCGTTCAGATTTTAGCGTTCGGGAACATGTTTCAAAACCTGTTAATTTCGCTTTAACAGTAAATCCTGAACTAATATAGACATGAACGGTATTGATGTTTAATTGCGACTACCATGAAAATTTATGATTGATGGTAGATGAAAATTACTGTTGCTTCATTCATGAATTGCTACAAAATTAAATAGTTTTCATGTATGTTTCCCTTTATGGCCGATCTTAGATACACTGTATTGAACACTGCTGTGTCTCCTTGGCCACAAACAGCTTCTGCAAGTTTCCCTATGATGTATGCTCTAATGTGTCTCACTCGCACACTACAACGTTTAGGCCTCGATAGACAATAGACATCTTTGAGTTTCCCCATCTCATGATGAATCTGCAACCTTTGTGGTACACGGTCCTTGAAACAGGGTTCGTTTCACAATTCCTGAAGACTGACTATTTCGGCTATATACTTAAATGAGAGCTAAATGATCGATAACTCACATGGTTTTTACAAATTCAAATAGCTCTGAGCACTATGCGACTTAACATCTGAGGTCATCAGTCGCCTAGAACTTAGAACTAATTAAACCTAACTAACCTATGGACATCACACACAGTCATGCCCGAGGCAGGATTCGAACCTGCGACCATAGCGATCGCTAGGCTCCAGACTGTAGCGCCTAGAACCGCCCGGCCACTCAGGCGTGCATGGTTTTTAAAAATCATATGTCTGTCTTATAATCATTTGTGACTGTATAACCTCTTATGCAGAACAAAAACATTTCGTTTATTTACAAGCATCAATAGCAACAAGTTCAGTTTTGTTTACATGTTTAACAAGGGAACTGTCTTATTTAAAATTACTTTCGTAGTACTAACGTTTACATTATTCTTGTTACAGTGTAAAGTTAGCTGGGGTACGCCAGTCGGGAACTAAAGGAAGGGAAGGTAATGAGAAGGAGTCAGCCAACCGTGTCGTAGCGGCCCCTTATAAGGTAGAGTGCCCGTACAACAGTCAAACAAAGTTGGCTGCCGACTTCCCTTTAAGAGCACAGATCAAAACATCGCCTGTGAATGTAAACATCAACAGAATTTGCACATAAACACGGCACTACTTCGTGAAAAGCCATATGACAGAGACCCACCAATTGGAACTAATGTGACTAAGTGTAGCACTCTACAGAATCGGTGTTATAAGCGCGCCAGCAGAGTCAGACTGGCAGTGTGTGCCTACAGCAAGGACAGTTCTGGCCAATATCTACGATTGCTCTAACCCAGTAGACACTCGCCATAGTCTTCCTGTAGGTATGTGTACCTTTTGGGCGTAACGCCACTTTGGAATAGTGTAGTGTAGTGTTTCTTGGTTGTTATTATTTATTCTCATTGGTATGTAACTTTTATTTGGCTTTTGACACACCAATAATTGTTGTGTTTCTTGTTGTTCTTGAGTATGGAAAGTAGTACACTCGAAGAAGGAGTTTTAGTTAAATAAATTGTATTCAAACGTGATCGTTGGTTCCTTCCTGCCGACTGCAGAACACTACAGACTGCACGCTGACTGATCTCCCTCCAGGACGACAATGCGGAAGCAGCGGTCCCTAGGTGCAGAGGATATAAGCGCACCGAGTTGTGGTGGCCTATATGAAGAAGACGCGGTTTTATATGTCGCCCTTTGCTTGCGTCACATATCAAAGTTAAGTATTGTAATTGTCGTTTATAATAAAACTCATTAGTAGGAGTTGTTTGATTGTTTGTCTAGCGAACCGAGTATGCAGGATTCCTAGACACAACAATTCTCACGTGTTCTTCTATATTACCCATGCGTCCTATTGCAGGCATCGCACTGCGCTAGCCACAATGTGTTCTCGTCAGCATTTAGCACATTGTGGTTTATATGATATGGTTCAAAAAGAATAAAAAATGCTTTAGGAGGTGGTTCTATAGATTAAATCGAATAAAAGATGCTACACAGTTGTTGTAATTACTCCTAAACTAGTAAAAGGATACTACAAAGTGAAACGCCATTGTACTTTTCTCTGTTTTAACGACGCCTTGCAGCAGAAAATACTATAGTTCTGTTTCAAAAAGCGAAGATGAAAGAGTGTGTACGATACTACCTGGCGAATAGGAGGGCAGGATGCTTGATAGTGGAGGGGAAACGGTTAGTGGCGAGGAGCCCCTTCCCACTACAGTTGCGCTCTGCTGAAAGTACTGTTCGGTAGTTTTGGTATACTACATAAATGGCGTAGGGTATGGTAGGTTTACGGGTAATATGGAGAGCATTGACTGGGTAAGAAACAAATGAGTACAGACATTGGATTAAATGGGGAAAAGAACCACAATTCTAGATTTTAGCTATCAAAAACTAGATCGACTGCCATTAAACGACGGATTTTGCGGTCGATTTCCGTTCTTTCCTCCACTATATTCAGCGATCAGTGCATATAACGAGATCACATGGTTTCCAATCTGATAAATAAATATGTAAGAGAGAAACTGGGATCCGATGAGTTCTGCCTTTCTTTTTTGGCGTATAATTAGAGCTGCACATCATTTTGTTCAAATGGTTCAAATGGCTCTGAGCACTATGGGACTCAACTGCTGAGGTCATTAGTCCCCTAGAACTTAGAACTAGTTAAACCTAACTAACCTAAGGACATCACAAACATCCATGCCCGAGGCAGGATTCGAACCTGCGACCGTAGCGGTCTTGCGGTTCCAGACTGCAGCGCCTTTAACCGCACGGCCACTTCGGCCGGCCCATCATTTTGTCTTAGTCCGTTGTGTATTCTACATCCCCGCAGAATATAAATGGAATTTTCTGGGTAATAAAAAGTAATTGAGAGCACATTTTTTTTTTGTAACAAAAGGAATTACTTTTGACCCAAGTACAGTATACAGAAGACAGAAGATTCCTATTATTATTGATAAATACGAACGTTGTTTATGGGTAACAGAAACATGTTTTATAGAAATTTGACGAAGTATAGATGCAATGTTTGATATACTTTTGTTTTGCGTTTTTTGTTTGGCCCCCTTTCTTGAGGAAATTGAGTTTTCTAGTGCTATGACAGATCTGTATTGTTTTAATTATTTTTACTACAACATCCCTTTGTTACATGTTACAAATCAACAATTTTCGAATAAAGCCTAAGTTAAACATTGTCATTTTTAATTGTTCTATAAATACTGTTTACTCATAAATAACAGATAGGAGGATAACTATGTAGAACACAGACATTCTATAGGTTACCTGGCCCGTTACATATCCTCTGTTTCTAGACAGGAGAACATAGTAAGACACTGATCGTATACGAAAAGAAACCAATCGCTACGAGGTAATGCACAATAGGTATGCAACACAGCTGTCGACACTGGTAATGCGGGAGCGACCTCAGCTGACCAAGGTAACTGGAAGAACTACCGTAGTCTACAATAGTATATGGCAGCCTACGGCAGTTCTGCATTTCTACTTCTCACGAATTCCTATCACGCAGAAATTGTACTCTGCAACTACGAATTCTGTAAACCAGTGTATTAACGGGTTAGGCCAGTACGACCAATATTTCGACAAATAACTGTTCATTATTAAAGACACAGTTGCAGAGGATTACACTATAACTGCCTAAGAAGGAACGATATCTTTTCGTCTATCATGTACACATATCTATCTATCTCTTCTTATCATGTTAAAATTAAGCTTCTTATGCCTAACCACAGTAACACTAACATGTTAATGCAGTTGCAGTTGCGACAGACTCGTGAAAGAGTCTGTTATTGAAATATAAACAATGGAGGACAAGTATGGTCAATAGCTTATCAGACGCGTATGATCGATATAAAAATAAACACCTTATTGCATCACGTATATTGTTACAAACACATACCAGGTCGCATTTAACCAGCTATCGATGGCACCTAAAATTATTACATTGACTAATACATAGCAGCAGATAAGAAATGACTGCATGTTTGTGTGCTATCATTTACCAAAAAACCATTGCCTTATCTTGAACAGTTTCGGAGACATGAAATAAACCTTCAGAAAATTAGTTCCGTAAGATGTAGAAATTAATTTGGAGAGTGATATGACAGCAGAGGAAAGTATGAAGCGGAATTTTGAAAGTGAACGAGATAAATGAGGAGTCATGGGTTAAATGTTTAACAGAGTTAAGTAAAGTTAAAAAATTACCAGACAATGAAGATAGATCAGAGATCAGGATAGTCGAAAATGATGATGTAACTGTTTCACATGCAGAGGCAGAAGAAGCTGCAAGTCTGTTAAAAAACAAAGTCTCCAGAGGAAGGTGGGACTTCCAATGCATTACTGAAGTACGGAGAATATCCACTAACCGAACAAATAACCGAACTGGTCAACAATGTTATAATTGCTAACTGAATTGCAATCGAATGAAGAACTAGTATGGCCATGCGGTTCTAGGAACTACAGTCTGGAACCGAGCGACTACTACGGTCGCAGGTGCGAATCCTGCCTCGGGATTGGATCTGTGTGATGTCCTTAGATTAGTTAGGTTTAAGTAGTTCCAAGTTCTAGGCGACTGATGACCTCAGGAGTTAAGTCGCATAGTGCTCAGAGCCATTTTTAAAGAACTAGTATTACAGTTCCCAAGTACAAAAAAGGAGATATGAAAGACCCATATAACTACAGAGGGATAAAGCTATTGAACTCAGTTTGTAAACTCATAACATAAATATTAGGAAATGAAATAAAAAGCATTACAACCTTTCCAGAGGATCAGTTTGGTTTTAGATCCGGTAGGTCACGCACAGACACAGATTCATTCTCAGACAGGTTGGAAAGAGGTCCACTGCACACTGCATTCAACGTAGTATCTTATCTTTATTTTATTGTTTTCTAGAAGACTTTCGATAGCATTCAGTTGACAGTTGTTAAAACCTGCTCTACAAAGGCTAATTCCTTCCAGCTTAATAAAATTGGCTCTGAGCACTATGAGACTTAATCCGTGAGGTCATCAGGCCCGTAGAACTTAGAACTACTTAAACCTAACCAACCTAAGGACATCACACACAGCCATGTCCGAGGCAGGATTCGAACCTGCGACCGTGGCGGTCGCACGTTTCCAGAATGAAGCACCTGGAACTGTTCGGTCACGCCGGCCGGCGCTTAATAAAACAGTTGAAAATATTTATTCGAACAACTACTCCAGGAGAAAATTGTTTCCAGGTTAACTAGGTGCTTACCATTTAATAGTGGTGTTAGACAAGGTGACATAGAAGATCACGCAGACGATGCAGTTCTTTTGACAAGGAGTGAAAATAACCTGCAGAAACATTTACATATATTTAACGTGGCACACAAAAACCTACGTACGGTAATATCCAAGCAAAAAACCAAATTAATGACATTATCTGTGGAAACCATTAGATACAAACTGGAAAAGGATGGAAAAATTATTGAAGAGGTTATGGCATTTAAAACTCTTGGTATTGAACTGTTAAGCAGTGGAAACGTCGAGAAGGAAGTTAGAGCACCACTAGCGAACAGAAACAAATTGGCAGTGTGTTAAAATGGTAATGTTTAGAAAAGCAAGCAAATAGAAAATTTCATAAAATGTTTCAAATGGCTCTGAGGACTATGGGACTTAACATCTGAGGTCATCAGTCCCTAGAACTTAGAACTACTTAAACCTAACCTAAGGACATCACACACATCCATGCCCGAGGCAGGATTCGAAGCTGCGACCGTAGGAAATTTCAGTGTCTTATCGAAAACCACAGTGTTCTCTCCTGGCACAGAAAAGCGCGAGTATGTTCTCATGTCACAGAAGCTGACAAAGTTAGAATGAGGCAGCTGGTACCCAATTTTTCAGTCAGAATCTCTTAATTAAACAAGAACATATCAGCATTTTTTGTGCTTCGATACGAATTTTTTTCCGATGGTACCCTGCTGCGGCAGGGCATGCTGCTCCAATGAAAATAAATGTATGAGACAATAAATTTTAGATAGTTTACTTATTTGACATTGAATTAACGTAAAACAAATTTAACATTTGAGACCGAATTTGACGTGCAAAAAATCTTTGCGTGTGCTTCAGTTCTACAACATCTGGATCCCAGATGAAAACGGAGACACTTTACAGCATATTCCCCTGTGCTACGTTACTTTATAAACTACATTTCCGCCTGACACGGGATTCCACGTCCGTATTTTCCTTTTACAAGTAGGGTAGCTTTGAGCCTCTGTATCTCGGAAATGAGTAAAGATATGATGACAACTTTCAATGTTGTTGGAAATTGGGTTCTCAAGAATACATAGAATAAATTACAGCCATTTCCTGTGCATTGCGCCGGCCGATGTGGTCGTGCGGTTCTAGGCACTTCAGTCTGGAACCGCGTGACCGCTACGGTCGCAGGTTTGAATCCTGCCTCGGGCATGGATGTGTGATGTCCTTAGGTTAGTTAGGTTTAAGTAGTTCTAAGTTCTAGGGGACTGATGACCTCAGATGTTAAGTCCCATAGTGGTCAGAGCCATTTGAACCATTTCAACCTGTGCATTGACGTCTCCGAATCTGCTGCTGGGTTTTGGTACCTGAAAAACAAATTTTTGGAGTGTTTCTCGAAAACCGAAAAAAAATTTTAAACAACCAGCGAGATGGATGTTCTTGATAAATGGCTAGAGAGCACACGGTAAAAGTGTGACCAATCTGCTATGTTTGTTTACTGATTGGATTGCGCGTCATACCGGATTTTTCATGTAGAAGTAGGATAAATCTGAACCCCTGTACCTTGGAAACAGATAACGAATTCATTAAAATTTTAAAAGGTTCTCGAAATCGCGATCTTAGAAACGTATCTTACAAATTTAAGCTATTTGCTGTGCATAGCCGTCTTTGCCTTTTGTCTTCCGCTAATGGCGAAAATATAGTAAAAATAACAAAAACATTTCTTGCAGGATTTCCCAGGAACCACCAATGAACTAATGGTGCCTTTATAAGTCCCATCAAGCCCATCGTAAGCCACATCAAATTCAAAAAGAACCAACTGAATTGCTCCGTTTGTGTAAGCAGGAGGAAGTTTGTAACCTTCGTATTTCGACGCCCTGCAGTGTATGATAGCGACACCAAGACGATCAGCCTGTTGGGTAGTAGCCGGCCGGAGTGGCCGAGCGGTTAAAGGCGCTACAGTCTGGAACCGCACGACCGCACGACCGCTAGGTTCGAATCCTGCCTCGGGCATGGATGTGTGTGATGTCCTTAGGTTAGTTAGGTGTAAGTAGTTCTAAGTTCTAGGTGACTTATGACCACAGCAGTTGAGTCCCATAGTGCTCAGAGCCATTTGACCCATTGGAACCTGTTGGGTAGACCAATGCCTACCGGAAACACTGGACCCTACCTTTTTACTACCTATAGAACCATAACTATGGGCACCTGAAAATCCCGTTATTAAGCACTGCGTTTTGGATCATATTAGAGAAGCGTGGTGTGCCGGCCGAAGTGGCCGTGCGGTTAAAGGCGCTGCAGTCTGGAACCGCAAGACCGCTACGGTCGCAGGTTCGAATCCTGCCTCGGGCATGGATGTTTGTGATGTCCTTAGGTTAGTTAGGTTTAACTAGTTCTAAGCTCTAAGGGACTAATGACCTCAGTAGTTGAGTCCCATAGTGCTCAGAGCCATTTGAACCATTTAGAGGCGTGGTGTCCATGAATACCGACTGGAAGAACATTTGCTGAATCCGATAACTTGCTGGAGCTTTATCTTTTAATGAATTCCTTCTGGCAGCAAAAGTACCCAAACGCTAATCATGCTTACCTCGCTGGTACCGACGCATCCGCGACTACTAGAAACCCGACCGATAAGCTAGTGACGTCATGTCTGCTCTCTCGCCGGTCGGGGCTGATTAACCCTGCGCCAGGGGCGCGGGACATGCCCGCTGCTCGCTTTGGCTGTTCGTGACAAATCGCGTATTGACCTGAGCGCACGTGCATCGATTCCAGCACACGTGCACACGTGTGCTCTCCGGCTAGCACAGCAGCAGCGCTCGCGGCTCATTTTTTCAGGAGATGGACCATCCGCCGGAGGCCGGACGCGCATCCAAATCACAGCGCCGCTGCCATTACAGGCAACTACTTTGCATCGGCGTCACGTCCATGCGGCAGTGTGCCGATAACGCCGGAACACACTGATACCGCGCTCCCGGTGTATGTATAGAGCCCTCTCTCGTGGGACGGTACCCATTTCGCGTGTTCCCATCATCATGACTGAAATCCCTAGATCCGTTATTTCATTCTAAACTTCAGACATATGGACAGATCCGTGTCGTAATGTGACAGACAAAGAAGTGCTAATATCGTTGCAATAATATACAGCGAGTTAAGTAATACGTGTGAAGCCTCTGGAAAATGGGTGGAGGAATTAATAAGATACAAAAATATTAACTTATACACATGATCAAATTCTTTATTTTCTTAGTTACACTTTTTTGGTGTTACATGTTTGCTTTGTTTCTATCCTTTTGTTTTCATATTTCCAGTTTGGTTCTACACGTACTTTTCCTTTTTAAAAGTAGTCTTCTATGATTACATGGAATACTCAGTATGTTTATTCTTATGTCTAACACAAGATTCTAAACGCCGCATCATAGACTGTCTTACTCGTTCCCATATGCCACGTGACTGCTGCATGTACTGAACTCCTCAAACGCGCCGGTAATGAATGTCAAAACTCTAAATAGTTCTTGAATACATTACATCCTTCTAATGACCCCAAAAATAAAAATCCAGTGGATTGAGATCATGAGATCGAGCAGGCCTCGATGTTTCTGCCCCAAAACCTATCCTTTCGTATGGGAAACGGTGTTTCAGAGGAAATGGAGTTGGTGCCCCGGTATGCATGAACCTCTTCCAGTAAAACATTTAACCATTCCACTAAAAAAAAAAAAAAATGCTACAGTCAGTGCTCCACGGAAAATGACGGTTCCAAGTATTGTGTCTCAGATTATTCCATCCCATACATTAATGCAAATCAGCTGTTAAGTTCTGATTTAAAAACTACAGAACGATTGTCATTCACCCATACATAAGTCCTATGAAAATTCTGCCTTCAATTCTACGTAAGCTTTTCGTGAGAGAATACTATGGGAAACAGAATGTTTTCGTACCGAGCACACCACATCAGCAACCAAGTACAGAAAGCTTTTCTGGGTATAAAATCTGTTTCAGCAAAATTTTTGGCCTTCTGTGGATTGTGTGGAAAAAGCAGCTGCTCTCGCAATATTTTCGTCTCTGTCACATGACTCACATTCTCAGTTTCTCTTTCTCTAGTACTACAGTCATTATTGTCATCTCCATCACAAAGCACTCTATTTTCAAAAATCAGGTGTTCTAAAAGTAGTTCATCTTCCACTCTCAAACGACCCTTATCCAAGACAGCCTGTCTCTCCACAAGACACTAATGTATTCTTTGAAATAATTTACCACACACACACACACACACACACACACACACACACACACACACATATATATATATATATATATATATATATATATATATATATATATATATATATATATATATATATATATTTTAAGCACACTTTGTCTCTAACTTCGCTTCGTTTCTGTCTTTTTTCTTATTTCTTTTTAAGGGCTGTAGAGAGTAGACATTCGTCCGACGTTCCCCACTTATTAACACCCCGTAACATCTTTCACAGTCAAAATATGGATACATTGCCTGTGTAGAAGGGTGGTGTTTTGTCGAGTGAATAACTTTTTAATTTATAAATTCCTTAATTTGGCGCAACGACTTTAATGCATTTCATGTAGTCAGCACCCCAGAGCTCTGGAATTATCAAGAAATTATGTCATACTGTCAAAAGTTGCGATATGAATAATTCTTCATCTATGACTAGTTTTAGGGATAATTATCTGGTTTCTTAGAGAAAACACCCTGACGAGCCGGATCATTACGACTACTCCCCACTTGGAGACGGACATGTTAGGGGATGGACTCCCAATGCGAACACCTATAACTGACTTACTAGTCAATACCTTAATTAATCATCCTGTAAAGGAAATATAAGAAAAACCAATAAAACTTAACTAGTACACAATGGAACATTGTTACCGCAATGCTGCTGACATAAACTGCTTGGTAGAAGGGTTAGTATTGACATTATATTGTTAGTAAACACTCTGAGCAAACTATTAGACAACAGACGACAAAGTTACACACAAACACCAACCCACCCACCTACATGCTCGCACTCACGTACACAAACACACGCATCCAGTGAAAACATAACGGAACACATTCGAATTTATCGACAGCCAATCTAAAATAAAACAATAAATAAATGACACAGAAGAATTTCAGTATCCAACTGGAAACCTAAATGTGCGGTCTTAAGTTCATATGATGATGTAACACTCAGAATTCGTCAATTAGAACCAGAAAACGTAAGAAAACGCTGTTATAAATCCGCAACGAAATCTCTAAATACCAAATCGCACCAAATAGTACTCCAAAACAACAGCTCACGAAATTTTTCGAGGCCCGCCTGTAGGTAATTTTAAACGTCGAAATAATAACAATTCATATAGCAAGCAAGCAACAATCAGGTTCAGTTCAAAACGAATTAATATTCCTGGATTCCAATGAAGAACAACTGCCTAGACGAGTCACATAGAAATAGATATCCTAGGCGTTGCAAAGCAGCTTTAAATAACTTAATAACTGCAAGGCCTCCGGTTCAGATTGCATACCAGTCAGGTTCCTTTCAGAGATACTGACACAACAGCTCCATACTTCGCAGTTACACTCCTGGAAATTGAAATAAGAACACCGTGAATTCATTGTCCCAGGAAGGGGAAACTTTATTGACACATTCCTGGGGTCAGATACATCACTTGATCACACTGACAGAACCACAGGCACATAGACACAGGCAACAGAGCATGCACAATGTCGGCACTAGTACAGTGTATATCCACCTTTCGCAGCAATGCAGGCTGCTATTCTCCCATGGAGACGATCGTAGAGATGCTGGATGTAGTCCTGTGGAACGGCTTGCCATGCCATTTCCACCTGGCGCCTCAGTTGGACCAGCGTTCGTGCTGGACTTGCAGACCGCGTGAGACGACGCTTCATCCAGTCCCAAACATGCTCAATGGGGGACAGATCCGGAGATCTTGCTGGCCAGGGTAGTTGACTTACACCTTCAAAAAATGGTTCAAATGGCTCTGAGCACTATGGGACTCAACATCTTAGGTCATAAGTCCCCTAGAACTTAGAACTACTTAAACCTAACTAACCTAAGGACATCACACACACCCATGCCCGAGGCAGGATTCGAACCTGCAACCGTAGCAGTCCCGCGGTTCCGGACTGCAGCGCCAGAACCGCACGGCCACCGCGGCCGGCGACTTACACCTTCTAGAGCACGTTGGGTGGCACGGGATACATGCGGACGTGCATTGTCCTATTGGAACAGCAAGTTCCCTTGCCGGTCTAGGAATGGTAGAACGATGGGTTTGATGACGGTTTGGATGTACCGTGCACTATTCAGTGTCCCCTCGACGATCACCAGTGGTGTACGGCCAGTGTAGGAGATCGCTCCCCACACCATGATGCCGGGTGTTGGCCCTGTGTGCCTCGGTCGTATGCAGTCCTGATTGTGGCGCTCACCTGCACGGCGCCAAACACGCATACGACCATCATTGACACCAAGGCAGAAGCGACTCACATCGCTGAAGACGACACGTCTCCATTCGTCCCTCCATTCACGCCTGTCGCGACACCACTGGAGGCGGGCTGCACGATGTTGGGGCGTGAGCGGAAGACGGCCTAACGGTGTGCGGGACTGTAGCCCAGCTTCATGGAGACGGTTGCGAATGGTCCTCACCGATACCCCAGGAGCAACAGTGTCCCTAATTTGCTGGGAAGTGGCGGTGCGGTCCCCTACGGCACTGCGTAGGATCCTACGGTCTTGGCGTGCATCCGTGCGTCGCTGCGGTCCGGTCCCAGGTCGACGGGCACGTGCACCTTCCGCCGACCACTGGCGACAACATGGATGTACTGTGGAGACCTCACGCCCCACGTGTTGAGCAATTCGGCGGTACGTCCACCCGGCCTCCCGCATGCCCACTATACGCCCTCGCTCAAAGTCCGTCAACTGCACATACGGTTCACGTCCACGCTGTCGCGGCATGCTACCAGTGTTAAAGACTGCGATGGAGCTCCGTATGCCACGGCAAACTGGCTGACACTGACGGCGGCGGTGCACAAATGCTGCGCAGCTAGCGCCATTCGACGGCCAACACCGCGGTTCCTGGTGTGTCCGCTGTGCCGTGCGTGTGATCATTGCTTGTACAGCCCTCTCGCAGTGTCCGGAGCAAGTATGGTGGATCTGACACACCGGTGTCAATGTGTTCTTTTTTCCATTTCCAGGAGTGTATATACAAACGCTTCCTCACAGAACCGTACCTAAAGACTAGAACGTTGCTCAAGTGACACTGATATTAAAAAAGGGTAATGGGAGTAATCCGATAAACTACAGGCCCGTATCACTAACGTCGATTTGCAGTAGGCTTTTGGGACATATACTGTGTTCGAACATTAGGAAGTACCTCTAAGAAAACGATTTATTGAACCATAGTCAGCACGGATTAAGAAAACACAACTAGCTCTTTATACTCACAAAGTAATAGGTGCTATCGACAGGAAATGCCAAATCGATTCCATATTTTTAGATTTCCAGAATGCTCTGGACACCGTTCCTCACAAGCGTCTTCTAACCAAACTGCTTGCCCATGAAATATCGCCTCAGTTGTGGGACTGGATTCGTGATTTCCTGTCAGAATGGTCACAGTTCGTAGTAAGAGACGGAATATCATCGAGTAAAACAAAAGTAATATCCAACGTTCACCAAGGAAGTGTTAGAGGCTCTCTATTGTTCCTGATCTATATTAACGACTTAGGAGACTATCTGAGGAATCCATTTAGATTGTTTGCAGATAATGCTGACATTTACCGTCTTGTAAAGTCATCACATGACCAAAACGAATTGCAAAATGATTTACATAAGATATCTTTATGGTGCGAAAAGTGGCCATTTTAACCTGAATAAAGAAGTTATTCATGTGAGTACTAAACGAAATCCGCTAAATTTCGATTACGCGAGAAGTCACACAAATATCAAGGATGTAAATTCAACAAAACACTTAGGGATTACAATTACAAATAACCTAAATTGGAACTGTTGTTGTTGTTGTTGTGGTCTTCAGTCCTGAGACTGGTTTGATGCAGCTCTCCATGCTACTCTATCCTGTGCAAGCTTCTTCATCTCCCAGTACCTACTGCAACCTACATCCTTCTGAATCTGCTTAGTGTATTCATCTCTTGGTCTCCCTCTACGATTTTTACCCTCCACGCTGCCCTCCAATGCTAAATTTGTGATCCCTTGATGCCTCAAAACATGTCCTACCAACCGACCCCTTCTTCTAGTCAAGTTGTGCCACAAACTTCTCTTCTCCCCAATCCTATTCAATACCTCCTCATTAGTTACGTGATCTACCCACCTTATCTTCAGCATTCTTCTGTAGCACCACATTTCGAAAGCTTCTATTCGATTCTTGTCCAAACTGGTTATCGTCCATGTTTCACTTCCATACATGGCTACACTCCATACAAATACTTTCAGAAACGACTTCCTGACACTTAAATCTATACTCGATGTTAACAAATTTCTCTTCTTGAGAAACGCTTTCCTTGCCATTGCCAGTCTACATTTTATATCCTCTCTACTTCGACCATCATCGGTTATTTTACTCCCTAAATAGCAAAACTCCTTTACTACTTTAAGTGTCTCATTTCCTAATCTAATTCCCTCAGCATCACCCGACTTAATTTGACTACATTCCATTATCCTCGTTTTGCTTTTGTTGATGTTCATCTTATATCCTCCTTTCAAGACACTGTCCATTCCGTTCAACTGCTCTTCCAAGTCCTTTGCTGTCTCTGACAGAATTACAATGTCATCGGCGAACCTCAAAGTTTTTACTTCTTCTCCATGAATTTTAATACCTACTCCGAATTTTTCTTTTGTTTCCTTTACTGCTTGCTCAATATACAGATTGAATAACATCGGGGAGAGGCTACAACCCTGTCTCACTCCCTTCCCAACCACTGCTTCCCTTTCATGCCCCTCGACTCTTATAACTGCCATCTGGTTTCTGTACAAATTGTAAATAGCCTTTCGCTCCCTGTATTTTACCCCTGCCACCTTCAGAATTTGAAAGAGAGTATTCCAATCAACATTGTCAAAAGCTTTCTCTAAGTCTACAAATGCTAGAAACGTAGGTTTGCCTTTTCTTAATCTTTCTTCCAAGATAAGTCGTAAGGTCAGTATTGCCTCGCGTGTTCCAACATTTCTACGGAATCCAAACTGATCATCCCCGAGGTCGGCTTCTACCAGTGTTTCCATTCGTCTGTAAAGAATTCGCGTTAGTATTTTGCAGCTGTGACTTATTAAACTGATAGTTCGGTAATTTTCACATCTGTCAACACCTGCTTTCTTTGGGATTGGAATTATTATATTCTTCTTGAAGTCTGAGGGTATTTCGCCTGTCTCATACATCTTGCTCACCAGATGGTAGAGTTTTGTCAGGACTGGCTCTCCCGAGGCCATCAGTAGTTCTAATGGAATGTTGTCTACTCCCGGGGCCTTGTTTCGACTCAGGTCTTTCAGTGCTCTGTCAAACTCTTCACGCAGTATCTTATCTCCCATTTCATCTTCATCTACATCCTCTTCCATTTCCATAATATTTTCCTCAAGTACATCTCCCTTGTATAAACCCTCTATATACTCCTTCCACCTTTCTGCCTTCCCTTCTTTGCTTAGAACTGGGTTTCCATCTGAGCTCTTGATATTCATACAAGTGGTTCTCTTCTCTCCAAAGGTCTCTTTAATTTTCCTGTAGGCAGTATCTATCTTACCCCTAGTGAGACAAGCCTCTACATCCTTACATTTGTCCTCTAGCCATCCCTGCTTAGCCATTTTGCACTTCCTGTCGATTTCATTTTTGAGACGTTTGTATTCCTTTTTGCCTGCTTCATTTACTGCATTTTTATATTTTCTCCTTTCATCAATTAAATTCAATATTTCTTCTGTTACCCAAGGATTTCTATTAGCCCTCGTCTTTTTACCTACTTGATCGTCTGCTGCCTTCACCACTTCATCCCTCAGAGCTACCCATTCTTCTTCTACTGTATTTCTTTCCCCCATTCCTGTCAATTGTTCCCTTATGCTCTCCCTGAAACTCTGTACAACCTCTGGTTCTTTCAGTTTATCCAGATCCCATCTCCTTAAATTCCCACCTTTTTGCAGTTTCTTCAGCTTCAATCTGCAGTTCATAACCAATAGATTGTGGTCAGAATCCACATCTGCCCCTGGAAATGTCTTACAATTTAAAACCTGGTTCCTAAATCTCTGTCTTACCATTATATAATCTATCTGAAACCTGTCAGTATCTCCAGGCTTCTTCCATGTATACAGCCTCCTTTCAGGATTCTTGAACCAAGTGTTAGCTATGATTAAGTTATGCTCTGTGCAAAATTCTACAAGGCGGCTTCCTCTTTCATTCCTTCCCCCCAATCCATATTCACCTACTATGTTTCCTTCTCTCCCTTTTCCTACTGACGAATTCCAGTCACCCATGACTATTAAATTTTCGTCTCCCTTCACTACCTGAATAATTTCTTTTATCTCGTTATACATTTCATCTATTTCTTCATCATCTGCAGAGCTAGTTGGCATATAAACTTGTACTACTGTAGTAGGCATGGGCTTTGTGTCTATCTTGGCCACAATAATGCGTTCACTATGCTGTTTGTAGTAGCTAACCCGCACTCCTATTCTTTTATTCATTATTAAACCTACTCCTGCATTACCCCTATTTGATTTTGTATTTATAACCCTGTAATCACCTGACCAAAAGTCTTGTTCCTCCTGCCACCGAACTTCACTAATTCCCACTATATCTAACTTTAACCTATCCATTTCCCTTTTTAAATTTTCTAATCTACCTGCCCGATTAAGTGATCTGACATTCCACGCTCCGATCCCTAGAACGCCAGTTTTCTTTCTCCTGATAACGACGTCCTCTTGAGTTGTCCCCGCCCGGAGATCCGAATGGGGGACTATTTTACCTCCGGAATATTTTACCCAAGGGGACGCCATCATCATTTAATCATACAGTAGAGCTGCATGTCCTCGGGAAAAATTACGGCTGTAGTTTCCCCTTGCTTTCAGCCGTTCGCAGTACCAGCACAGCAAGGCCGTTTTGGTTAATGTTACAAGGCCAGATCAGTCAATCATCCAGACTGTTGCCCCTGCAACTACTGAAAAGGCTGCTGCCCCTCTTCAGGAACCACATGTTTGTCTGGCCTCTCAACAGATGCCCCTCCGTTGTGGTTGCACCTACGGTATGGCCATCTGTATCGCTGAGGCACGCAAGCCTCCCCACCAACGGCAAGGTCCATGGTTCATGGTTCATGGGGGAAATTGGAACTAACATATAGATAATGTTGTGGGTAGAGCAAACCAATGAAAATGAAAAATTGATATTATTGAAGGTGAACCCTGTCCGTGCTATAACTGGTCACATCCTACCTGTCCCATCTGTGTAGGCGGGGTCGACTTGTACTTTCATATGGGAAACCTTTTTCCATTTTCGAGAGTATGTCTAAACGTACGTACGGTTTACTCAAACCACCGTTTTTCATTCCTGCAAGACGGTGCTGAAATCATCAAATATCAAGTGCACCTGTTCTTGCTATTAAGAACCAACGCATCTCATTCCACATTTCATTTACGATGTAAATGTAACACTTTGTCTTTTAACGGTTGATATTTTCGTTTGAAATTTACTTTATTGTTGCTAATTTCACTGTATAGTACATACGGTTAGCCTTTTCTTTGTTCGATTATAAACTACGTTTAGCACGATCCAGAAACAAGGATGTGGATGTAATAATTTGCTGTTCCCATCGTGTTCTTTGATATTTGTTAGTCCACTTGCCCGCATCTCGTGGTCGTGCGGTAGCGTTCTCGCTTCCCACGCCCGGGTTCCCGGGTTCGATTCCCGGCGGGGTCAGGGATTTTCTCTGCCTCGTGATGGCTGGGTGTTGTGTGTTGTCCTTAGGTTAGTTAGGTTTAAGTAGTTCTAAGTTCTAGGGGACTGATGACCATAGATGTTAAGTCCCACAGTGCTCAGAGCCATTTGAACCATTTTTGTTAGTCCACTTGCCTCTTACCACTGGGGTGCTTGATCTTGCTGAATTCTCTTGCCAGCTACGATTGGGGTGCTTGACCTTGGTGAGACACCTTGCCTCTCGCTATTGGGGTGTTTGATTTCGGTAAGTCCCCTTGCCTCTAACCTTTGGGTTGCATGATCTTGGTTAGTTCCTTTGCCTCTCGCTACTGCGTGTTTGATTCAGTGAATCACCCTACCTCTCACCATTGGGATGTTTGTTCTTGGTGAATTCCCCTGCCTCTCACAACTGGGGTGCTTGATTTCGGCGAGTCGCCTTGCCTCTCGCCATTGAGTTGATTTTGTTGAGTCCCGTTGCCTTTCACCGGTGGGGTGCTTCTTGCAAGTGCACCATGAATTAAACTACTTTCGTGCTTCAATGCGTCAGATACAACATCCATTACGCCTACTGTTCCAGAACAGGCTGAGGCTTATGGTGTTCACCGGCCGCTGTGACCGAGCGGATCTAGGCGCCTCAGTCCGGAACCAAGGGGCTGATACGGCCGCAGCTTCGAATCCTGCCTCTGGCGTGGATGTGTGTGATGTCCTCAGGTTAATCAGGTATAAGTAGTTGTAAGTCTAGGCGACTGATGATCTCTGATAATAACTCCCATAGTTCTTAGCCTTTTGAACTATTTGAACTTTTGGTGTTCATGCTTGTATAGATTCCAGGACTGCCCTATTCGTGCCAGGTGGGTGGGGTGCTGAGTGATGGAGCGAGCGTGTGTTTACACGGTGTGTGGGTATTCATGGCAGCCTTGTGGACAAGGGGCACAACGTTTGTAGTGCGTGGATAAGTTGAGAATCTGGGTCTGACGGGATGTGTGCTAGGATAAACCGTGCTGTTGCCATGACCACGGCATCGAGAAGGTGCAGTGGTCAGTATATCCTGGTAAGCTGGGGATCTGGGCTCGAATCCCCATCCGGCACCAATTCTCAAATTTCCATTGCTGCCAATGCTTGTAATTCCCATTTCCTTAAATCAGTGGTTGTTGTTTGTATTCCAGCGGTAGTTGATTAGCCGCCTACGCGAGATTTAGGATGGTTAGATGGAAACACACACCGAAATCAAGGACCCAGGTGGCGGGCTCGACGGTGACCACCGAAACCAAGCATTGCATTTGTTAGAGGACGTATCTCACTCAACTCCGTAGGGAACAGAAAACATACCATACAAGTAGCTCGTTGGACAGACATGTCAAAACATAGTCATATTATTTTTACTGTACGATCACATGTGCTACACTCAAGCGTGAACCGTTAGAACACAAACGTTAACATTTACATAGTAAATGAAATGCGTAATCAGTTTCGTCGATTCGTAACTGCAGAACAGGCACAGTTGACAGTGGTCGACTACAGCCCCATTTACGACGATGGGAAAGCAATGGTTTGAGTAAATCGTGCGTACTCACATATTTTAACGTAGAATCAAAATATGAAACAAAATTTGGTTGGGGAGCGGTTCCCATCTGAAAATAAAAAGTTGGTCCCACCTACAAACACCCTCTGTATTAATGACATAGGCACGTCTCTTCATAGTATCGAGTCAAAATTGCCTAGGAGGCACTGACCACACAGTCTGTGGTTATTTCTTCGAATTAAACTTCCAGGGGTTTTGGCTTGTGTAGAAAATTATAGTTTTCGAAATATTTTGGGTGTCGCACAGAAAAATAAAGCTTCCATAGCATGTCAGAAATAGCAGGCAGCATCTTCAGAAAAGAGGTTACACTATGTTAGTAGAACCTTTGTTTGTGAGTGAGTGAGTGAGAGAGAGAGAGAGGAGTCGAGTTGTACATCCTGATGGAGTAAGATGTGTTCAGGCCATGCTGTGTGCTGGCAGTAATTTTTTTCACTTTTCATTTATGGAGATATATTTTGTAAATTCATTCAGAAGACTTCAGAAAGTACTGTAATAGCGCTTTGGCTGACATATCAAAGCATAGTAATTAATTTGGTCATGGATATAGAATTGGAGATTCTTTATCATAATATAACAAGGTGTGAATTACTGATTCTTCTTCAAAGATGGATAGCATATACGTTGATAAGAAAGTGTAGAAAATTTCTTCTGGTTTCTCCACTATTAATGTAAGTTGAATTTTTATTATTTAAAGTGTTAAAATATTTTTGTCTTAGTATTAAAGTTGTTTTCAATATAGTTAGTTTACGGTTTCTCCATCAATCAGCATTTCTCTCTTTACTCAAGTTTCACAAACATATTTTTGCGCTCCCAGGATTCTCAGTGACAGACCTGAAATTGACAATGATTATTGCAGTAATGAGAGTTATAAGCACGGAAGAGTACATATTGCACATTGCGTTGCTAGTACTTTGATTTTTTTTTGCAAAGCAGAAGCAGCCTCAGTAGCTTGGAGATAGCAGCAGCACAGCATTTATTCATAGTGCAGATAGGTAGGCCATTTACAGTTTACGTGTGACACAACTTACATTTCAACAGTAACATACTATTCAGACAGGACATTTTTGCTAGTTGATTGTATTCTTTTCGGGGTCAGACTACTTGTAATGTTTCCGACAGGATACTTTTCTTAAATTTAACAGAACAAATTGTACTCCCCAATTTAATGTTGCTTTCGTGATTAACTTTTGCACTGACGATCACTTTTCAAGAATTACAAGATTACTTACGAATTTAAATAACTCCTACACTGTTTCTCTAACAACGAGTTCAACTTCACATTACTACAAGATAAAATGCCAGTAAATATAAATATACATTACGATACAACAAAATTAAGTAGCCACTTTCAGAGTCAGTAAATAACATCGATTATCTTAACTTCGACTAATTATCGCATATCTTTGAAAACGAATTTCATTGAGTGGCGGTTCAGACATCTGATAACGATGTGTTCCTACGCTTTAAAAGTATCTTGAGACTGGATACGTTAAACTGTTATCTTATCAACCACTCTGAATTTTACGAACGGTGTGTAGATACATGTACGGAAATCAAAATTGTTTTGCATCACCTCGGTTCCGAGAGTTCCGGAACCCGTACTGAAAAGTGGAATAGAGATAACCATCATTTCCGTCCTTTTTATTGCTCATGAAAACCACACATTGCATGTTGTACCACCAAACAGCGTGCCCTTCAGATGTGGTGGTCCAGACTGGTGTACACACCGTTACCTCTAAAACACAGTAGCATGTGCCTTTGCATTGATACATGCCTGTATTGGTGGTGACATAATATCCACATGTTCATCAAGGCACTGTTGGTCCAGATTGTCCCACTCCACAATGGCGATTCGGCGCAGATCCCTCAGAGTCGTTGGTGAGTCACGTCGTCCATAAACAGCCCTTTTCAATCCATCCGAGACAAGGAAATCATTCATAAGATGTGCACGACGGGGGTGCGAATTATCGGCCATGAAGACGAATGCCTCGCCAATATGCTGCCGATGTGGTTGCACTATCGGTCGGAGGATGGCATTCACGTATCTTACAGCCATTACGGCGCTTTCCATGACCACCAGCAGCGTACGTAGACCCGACATGATGGCACCCCAAAACAGCAGGGAACCTCCACCTTGCTGCACTCGCTTTCCTGGTTGAAGGCATATGCGACACTCATCGGTGAGGAAATCGTGATGCCAATCCTGAGCGGTCCATTCGGCATGTTGTTGGGCCCATCTGTACGGCGCTGCATGGTGTCGTGGTTGCAAAGATGGACCTCGCCATAGACGTCGGGAGTGAAGTAGCGCGCCATACAGCCTATTGCGCGCAGTATAAGTCATACCACGACGTCCTGCGGCTGTCTGCGGCTGCAAGACAAGCATTACTAAACATCGTGGCGTTGCTGTCAGGGTTTCTCAGAGCCATAATACGTAGGCAGCGGTCATCCACTGCAGTAGTAGTCCTTGGACCGCCTGAGCGAGGCAATTCGTCGACAGTTCCTGTCTCTCTGTATCTCCTCCACTCCCAACAATATCGACTTGGCTCTCTTCGAGACGCCTGGACACTTCCTACTTGAGAACCCTTCCTGGCACAAAGTAAGAATGCGGACGGGATCGAACCGTGGTATTGACCATCTAGGCGTGGTTGACAACACGAGCCGTGTACCTCCTTCCGGGTGGAACCACTGGAACTGTGTGTGTGAAACTATTGGGACTTAACTGCTAAGGCCATCAGTCCCTAAGATTACACACTACTCAACCTAAATTAATAAAAAAAATTTTGACAGCAAATGGTGGAAAATTTTCGAAAAGTACCTGCAAGCTGTCTCGCATCTGCTACTCAGATTTTCTTTAAGTGTAACAGATGAGGCTAATAGGTCGGCGGTGACGGCATTTCAAACGCAGTAGAAAAACCGATACTTTATTTTATCTTAGCGTCGACTGTTACATCCACCGAGACAGCTTCCAGGCTCACATCCGGTGGCAGCCGAGGAACGGGTTTCGTGCTGTGGCGCGTGACACATTCAGTACGTGACGCAAGGCGGTAGAAAACTTGTCTCGGACAGACTGAAACTCTGAACAGAACCAGTCACTCCATTTTCAATGCCTGGCGGACACATCCTGCCGCCTAATTGTTCGCTCGGCCATGTGACACGCGGCACGAGGACAACGGAACACGACTCTGTCGTCCCGCCCACTCGCAGAGCGCCGCTGCGCAACTTTTTGTGTGCCCGTGAAGTACTGGCGCGTCCCGCTTTCAGACGGACACCGGTAATTAGGCCCCAGTGTGTCGTTTCCATCGCGTTCCTTGTTTCTCAGGCCGGGCATACCACGGCGGGGAACAAAAATGGCGAAAAAAGCTGCGTCCACAGCCGGTCGTATTTGCCCCAGTGCTCGTTCGCTGCCCTGCCAAAGCACAATACCGGGCGACCGACTCGGAACGGGGGTCACGAGACCAACAACACGGAAAAAACGTCAGCCGAGCAGCAGTGGGTCCCCTGCCGGCAACACAGACACCGAACACGGGTGACCGTACGCCGTTTGTCCGTCTGCGACACGTGCATCTCATTCTGCTTCGCATGGCGCGCGGTGCATGCGCGACCGTTTCATTCTTCTGTTAATTCAGTCCGGCTGCAAATAAAGTTGAGCACTAGCAGCGACGCGTGAATGTAATCTACTCTGACCGCGGCTCTGCGTCTGCATCATTCTTTTGTTAATTTAATCCTGCAGCAAATTAGTGGAAGAGGATCAGCGAGTAAATGAATTCTCCCCTGAGTGGCGTACGAGCATTATTAGAAAAATATGTTCAGTAAGTGTCCTTCTCACTTTCACTATGTAATACAGATAATAAGGAGCTTCATGTCTTATGGCACTAGGGCTTCGATAGCAGAAGCAATGCATACAGTGAAATGAAACGATACAGTCTTATTCTTAGTATTCCGTATGTCAATAGGTAAAAACGAGGTCCTTACAGGCTCATATTGTTATCCGTCCTTCTGCCCGTATGAAAAGACCCCTTTGTCTTATAAACGGGTAGACGTATCAAGTTGAAATTTATGTCAAATACTGTCTACGTCGCCCAACAGTGTAAAAATTTTAAGTTTCTAACAGGAGGAAAGTCACGACTTTCGTATCACGAATTTACTTCAAACGTTGTGCACATTTAGTAGTCCATTAGGACAACATAATTTGCAAGTAAGGCGTACTATAAGGCGTACTACTTACGGTATTTAGAGAAAATCGCAAGTGAAGTTTTACGTGTCAGTGATGTATATTTATAATCATCCAGATGTAGACAGAAAAATGCATAAAGTTCTCCTGAAAATATGTGCCCGCACAATTTCCGAAATCGCTTTTACTTACAGTCAGGTAACGCACCCACAACTGCTTCGCACCGGGACGCTTCGATCTCCATACAGAGGTTTCAAAAGCAGGAGTGGAGAGGCCAAGAAAACATCGGTAAATAAAGGTGACGCTAACAATACTCAGTAATGAATGAGTTACAATATGCCAGAATGTAGGGATATGATACGGTTTATCATGAATGTGCTTTCGACAATAAAAGTTGCAGGACAGTATTTCTCATACTGACACGGAAAAGCCGGCCGCGGTGGTCTCGCGGTTCTAGGCGCGCAGTCCAGAACCGTGCGACTGCTACGGTCGCAGGTTCGAATCCTGCCTCGGGCATGGATGTGTGTGATGTCCTTAGGTTAGTTAGGTTTAAGTAGTTCTAAGTTCTAGTGGACTAATGACCACAGCAGTTGAGTCCCATGGTGCTCAGAGCCATTTGAACCATTTTTTTGACACGGAAAACATAAAACGGCGGCTACTGCATTAAATGAATGCAATTTTCCCGAATGCTCATGGCATCTTTAGAGTTGTTAGGCAAAGACAAAGCTTGTTGGCGTTTTGAGAAATTTCTCTTTCTTTCGACAATTTCGATGCAAACCATTGAAAATTTTCATAAATATTGGTCCCGAAAATTGTAGATGTACGGTTGAATGTATCTGAGTAGCATCTTCTTGTTCATTGTCAATCAAATATGAACAACTTTGGAGGTGCTTCGTATAGTTTTCAGCTTGTCTAGAGAAATAAAATTGCCTGATATTTGCTGTAATAATAAAAAATTAGTAATCAGCTAACTAATGTTGGGAATTCAATAAGCTTTCATGCAAATAAACGTGTCTTTCCATCATATTACGTTTCAAATGCAATGTATACGAAATAATGTGAAAAGTGTTGAAGAAAATATTAATTAAAAAACATGAATGGTACTCGTTCCAGCTATCCACCGACTACGGAGCTTGAACAATCACACGATCGCCGGCAGCTCGTGCTCAATCATGCAGCGTCTAACAACCCTACCACAACAGAGGTCAAAAATTAATTATGATTGTAGTGTTGCTCACGCTGCTAAATATTGCACTTGCGGGCAACAACAAAGTTATATTGTGTGGCAGGTGTCATTAGAGCACAGTTAATAAAGTCATTTCTTGAAATAATGGATAAACTAGGCGCTCATCTTTCCGTGTTTCCCACGCTGGTCTCGTTGTGAACTCATTGCTCAATCGTCGAAAATCTAGGTAGTGATGATACCAAGCTCTGACGCAAATAGGCCTAGGTGTTATTCTGCGATATTCAAAAGTTTTATAGATGTGTTTCATAAACCATTCTTGAAGATTAAACTTTTACAAGTTTGGACAATGGTGATGTAAAAAAGTGATCAGCACTCCAAATTTAAGTTACACTTCTTTTTTATTACTTTTCTTGCAATATCACGTAACTCGTTCCAAAACATCACTTCTCAATATAAAACATACTTGAAAATATCTTCCTCGCTGTTAAAGTTCACATTTCATAAACTGACTACAATTTGCGTCTTTTTAACATGACGACCAAAGCTTGACTCTCTAATAACCGCTTACGCGCCCCAAAAAAAGAGTTACAAGTACGTGAAAGATCCTAGTGACAAAAGAAAAGAATACACATAAGAATAATATCATTGCAACATATACATATCGATGTACCGAAGTAACTCTACATTAATGAAATCAAATCTGAATGTTGTCACAGAAATATGCTAACTATTTTACAGAAAGACAGTAGAATATTGCTGGTATCGAGAGGTTGAGGTGCTGTGCGGTAATGGTTACGTAATTCAAGTACCTTTACAAGCGTTACTAAGAGACTGTCGTGCAAAAAGTCACATGCGATTTTACTCGAAATGGCCGATGTAGTACGCCTTACTACTCGCACATTGTGATTTTCTAAACAATGGTTCAAATGGCTCTGAGCACTATGGGACTTAACATCTGTGGTCATCAGTCCCCTAGAACTTAGAACTACTTAAACCTAACTAACCTAAGGACATCACACACATCCATGCCCGAGGCAGGTTTCGAACCTGCGACCGTAGCGGTCACGGGGTTCCAGACTGAAGCGCCTAGAACCGCACGGCCACTCCGGCTGGCTTTTCTAATGGACTATTAAATGTTTATAAGGTGTGAACTAAATCTCTGATCCGAACGTCGTGGCCTCTCCTCTAAAGTCAATTAAATGAAAAGATCCTGCCATTTATGTCGCATATGTTGATGCAGACACTCATCAAAGCTTGTAGAAGAACTGTGTGTATATAATTAAGTTTGTACAGAGCCCTCAGAACCATCACCCCTCCTTCTCCCACCAGCTAAAAAAATAATGACATTGCGAGCTCGCTATCATGATGGTACTTTTACTACAATGATTTTTTCATTGCTTTTGCATTTTACTAAAATTATCGTTCTCTGTTGAAGCTATCTCAATACATCAGGTATTAAACAAAAACTGCAATTAACTATTGCAGTAGAATAGACATAAAAAGCTACACATATGTAGGGAATCTGTAGATATGACACGCAAATATACAAATTCACTCCACTACTCGATACAAAATCATCCTGTCGCAATTTTCAGTGGACAGCTTGTACACGACATAGTAAGTAAGTGACGCTAACGTATGGTATTCACATATTTATGTTATCGCGCACATACAAGTACTAGGCGTCCTCCATAGTATCTGGTTCTCCAAGTAAGCCACTGGTAATCATTATATAGTGCATATTCCACCAATGACTGAAAAAATTGCAGCAATACAGTTTGCTTTTTTTTATGAAACACGTGAAGTCGCCTCCTTTTGCTGCTACTTCACAAGTGTTACCTCTTGTAACAGACATGTACCAGTAGATTCGACGATCAGTTGTAAAAGCTAATAACACAGTAATGAGTGATATCATGTATTGTAAGGAGCGATCAAATATTCACCGTTTGAAGGCCGTACAGTCCAAAATCCAAAAGCAAACCCGGTTAAATCACCGTGAGCACTGAGGCACACCAAGTTGAAGATACTCGTCTGATAAAACACTGTGTCTTCCTGCGTGAATAGGTCCGCAACTGCCTGCTGCAAATCCTACTTCGACATGAATCATCGATCCTTCAAGGTCTTTTTTAAGGGACCTAAGGCGTGATAAACGCATGCGGAGAGATCGGGACTATAGGACGGGTGCTCCAGTACTTCCCACTTCAGTTGGCGAAACTTGTGCATTACGTCATTTCTGAAACGGGGGCGTCTTGTGTCGAATCGTGACCAGCATGGAACTTTGCGCACCATTTCACACCTGTGGTTTTCGACAGAGATGATGCCCCACACACATTCTTCATTCTTCGCAAGAAAGAAATAATAGTGCGTTGGTACTGTTTGGACGCGTTTGGTAATAATGACGACATAGTTCACGTTTCCTAATTTACTGCAGGCACGTGGTAAAGATACACTGAACCATTACCTACGTGTATGTGCTTACATACCCACGTCAGAGTCACGGTACGTTGCATATACGTTGCAGCAGCGCTATCAAACGGCATTTGCTAATGAATCCTTATTCATTTAATAAATCGCCAATAATTTTTAATATGATGAAATTCATTTCATCTTTCACATCACGTAACTACATCATTTATTTTTCATGTTCACACCATAGTATGTTTTGTGAATGATCTCACCTGCATGATTAATCACTGCAAGTAAGCGGAAGTTATTTAATAATTTTCCCAACGTAATTTCCATAACACGTAGTTCCTTACGAAATAAATTATTTCTTTGTTTTTATTTTTTTTCCTCTACACCTCCATGAACCATGGACCTTGCCGTTGGTGGGGAGGCTTGCGCCCCTCAGCGATACAGATAGCCGTCGCACAATGGAGGGGTATCTGTTGGGAGACCAGACAAACGTGTGGTTCCTGAAGAGAGGCAGCAGCCTTTTCAGCAGTTGCAAGGGCCACAGTCTGGATGATTGACTGGCCTGGCCTTGTAACACTAACCAAAACGTCCTAGCTGTGCTGGTACTGCGAGCGGCTGAAAGCAAGGGGTAAATAAAGATGTATTTTTTCTCGAGGTCATGAGGCTTTACTGTATGATTGAATGAAGATGACGGCCTCTGGGTAAAATGTTCCGGATGTGAAATAGTCCACCATTAGGATCTCTGGGCGGCTACTATTCCGGAGGGGTAGTTATCAGGAGAAACAGAACTGGCGTTCTACGGATCTGAGCGTCCAACGTCAGATCTCTTAATCGGGCATGTAGGTTAGAAAATTTTAAAATGGAAATGGATAGCTTAAGTTAGATATAGTGGGAATTAGTGAAGTTCTGTGGCAGGAGGAGCAAGACTTCTGGTTAGGTGAATACCGGGTTATAAATACAAAACCAAATAGGCGTAATGCAGGAGTAGGTTTCATAATTAATTTAAAAAAAAATTGGAGCGCGGGTAAGCTATTACGAAGAGCATAGTTAAAGCATTACTGGAGCCAAGATGGACACGAAGCCCACGTCTACCACAATAGTACAATTTTATAAGCTAACTAACTCCGCAGACGAAGAGATTGATGAAATGCATGATGAGATAAAAGAAATTATTTAGATGGAGAAGGGAGACGAAAATTTTATAGTCATGGGGGACTGGAATTCGATAGTAGGAAAAGGAAGAGAAGAACAAGTAGTAAGTGAATATGGAATGGAGCTAAGGAATGAAAGAGAAAGCCGCCTCTTAGAATTTGGCACAGAGCGGAACTTAATCAAAGCTTACACATGGTTTAAGAATCATGAAAGAAGGTTGTATACGTGCAAGAGGCCTGATACACTGGAAGGTTTTAGATACATTGTATAATGGTAAGACAGAGATTTAGGAACCAGGTTTTCAATAGTAATACGTTTCCAGGGGCAGATGTGGATTCTGACCACAATCTATTGGTTATTAACTGTACATTAAAACTGAAGAAAGTGCAATAAGGTGGGAAGTTTAGGAAATGGGAACTGGATAATTTGAAAGAACCAGAGGTTGCAGAGAGTTTCAGATAGACCATTAGGGAACGATGGACAAGAATAGGGAAAAGAAATACAGTAGAGGAAGAATTGATACCTTTGAAAGACGAAATAGTGAACGCAGCAGAGTATCAAGTGGGTAAAAAGACGAGGGCTAGTAGAAATCCTTGGGTAACAGAAGACATGTTGAATTTAATTGATGAAAGGAGAAAATACAAAATTGCTGTAAATGAAGCTGGCAATAAGGAATACAAGCGTCTCAGAAATGAGATCGAAAGAAAGCGCAAAATGGCTAAGAAGAATGCCTGGAGGACAAATGTAAGAATGTAGAAGCATATATCACTAAGAGTAAGATAGATACTGCCAACAGGAAAATGAAAGACATCTTTAGAGAAAAGAGAACCACTTGTATGAATATCAAGATCACACATGGAAAAGCAGTTCTAAACAAAGAAGGGAAACCAGAAAAGTGGAAGGAGTAAATAGAGGGTCTGTACAAGGGTAATGTACTTGAGGGCAATATTATTCAAATGGAAGAGAACGCAGGTGAAGATGAAATGCGAGTTATGTTACCGTGTGAAGAATTTGACACAGCATAGGAAGACCTAACTCGAAACAAGGCCTCGGGAGTAGACAACATTCTATTATAACTAATGATAGCCTTGGGACAGCCAGCCCTGACAAATCTCTACCATCTGGTGAGCGAGATGTATGAAACAGACGAAATACCCTAAGACTTCAAGAAGAATATAATAATTCCAATCCCAAAGAAAGCAGATATTGACAGGTGTGAAAATTACCAACTATCAGTTTAATAACTCAGGGCTGCAAATTATTGACACTAATCTTTATAGACAAATATGAAAACTGATAAAAGCCGACCTTAGGGAAGATCAATTTGGATTCCATAGAAATGTAGGAACACGTGAGGCTGTTCTGTCCCTACGACTTATCTTAGAAGATAGATTAAGGGAAGTAAAACCTTCGTTCCTAGCATTTGTAGACATAGATACCGCTTTTGACAATGTTGACTGGTTGCTCTCTTTCAAATTCTGAAGGTGGCAGGAGTCAAATACAGGGAGCGAAAGGCTATTTAGAATTTGTATCGAAACCAGATAACAGTTATAAGAGTCGAGGGGCACGAAAGGGAAGCACTGGTTGGGAAAGGGGTGAGACAAGGTTGTAACCTATCCCCAATGTTATTCAATCTATACGTTGAGCAAGCAGTAAACGAAACAAAAGAGAAATTTGGAGTGGGAATTGAAGAAATAAAAATTTGAGGGTTGCCGATGACACTGTAATTCTGTCAAAGACTATATATATATATATATATATATATATATATATATATATATATATATATATATATATATATATATATATATATAGACAGTAACTTATTCTCGAAAGAACAGTTACTGTTGATGACCGTGCAGCTTTTTCCTGGAATAAATGATGACTAACTAACAACCTCAGCTGCCGACAGGTGTTGTTGATATACCTCGATGTGGACAGCTGAAAATGTGTGCCCCGACCGGGACTCGAACCCCGGATCTCCTACTTACATGGCAGACGCACTATCCATCTGAGCCACCGAGGACACAGATGAATAGCGCGACTGCAGGGACTTATCCCTTGCACGCTTCCCGTGAGACTCACACTCCCAACTGTCCATAAGGTATAAGGTACAATACATACGTAGAATTGTGGACAGTTGGGAATGTGAGTCTCACGGGAAGCGTGCAAGGGATAAGTCCCTGCAGTCGCGCTATTCATCTGTGCCCTCGGTGGCTCAGATGGACAGCCGGCACGGTAGCTCAGCGTGTCCGGTCAGAGGGTTCACCTGCCCTCTGTAATAAAAAAACTGAGTTATTCGATTAACAACGAACTTAAACGAATGTCTTACGACGTCCGCCCCGAGCAGATGCAGCGAACAAAAGCGAACAAAATTAGATTAAAAAAAAAAAAAAAAAAAAGATGGATAGAGCGTCTGCCATGTAAGCAGGAGATCCCGGGTTCGAGTCCCGGTCGGGGCACACATTTTCAGCTGTCCACATCGAGGTATATCAACAACACCTGTCGGCAGCTGAGGGTGTTAGTTAGTCATCATTTATTCTGTCAAAGACAGCAAAGGACCTGGAAGAGCAGTTAAACGGAATGGACATTGTCTTGAAAGGAGTATAGAAGATGAACATCAACAAAAGAAAAACTAGGGTAATGGAATGTAGTCGAATTAAATCAGGTGATGCTGAGGGAATGGGATTAGGAAATGAGACATTTAAAGTAGTAGATGAGTTTTTCTATTTGGGGAGCAAAATAGCTGATGATGGTCGAAGTAGAGAGGATATAAAATGTAGACTGGCAGTGGCAAGGAAAGCGTTTCTGAAGAAGAGAAATTTTTTAACATCGAGTATAGATTTAAGTGTCACGAAGTCTTTTCTCAAAGTATTTGTATTGAGTGCAGCCATGTACGGATGTGAACGTGGACGATCAATAGTTTAGACAAGAAGAGAATAGAAGCTTTCGAAATGTGGTGCAACAGAAGAATGCTGAAGATTAGATGGGTGGATCATGTAACTAATGAGAATGTACTGAAAAGAACTGGGGAAAAGAGGAATTAGTGGCACAACTTGTTTAGAAGGGATCGGGTGGTAGGAGATGTTCTGAGGCATAAACGGATCATCAATTTTAGGACTGGAGTTCAGCGTGGAGGGCAAAAATCGTAGTTACTTGGGAATATAGGAGCTTGCACAGGATAAAGTAGGATGGAGAGCTGCGTCAACCAGTCTCTTGGACTGAAGATCACAACAACAACATTTTTCTCTTAACTCGTGTTTGGCCATAGCGTTCGACAGCTCAACCGAGCCTCGGTTGCTGAAACTGGTTTATTGTAGATCCTGATGTTGGCATTCTGTACAAATTTACAACAGAGGTGATTTATTGCTGACTTTTCGATATAGTTTTTGTTTGGAAATGGTAAATATACGACAGAGTGCACTTGAAAATAAAATTATATTGGGTGGTTTTTAGATGTGTGTGGAAACGTCGCTGCAGGAAGTACAGAAAATTTACTGACGAATAATGCAATATTTTTATAAGGCGAAGTTTTATTCCGAAATAATATAAAAATTTTTAGCTCATGGGCGTGTGTTTTGGTAACACAGTAGACGCAAAAGGGAACTGCGAACTGACTTTGGCAGATGGACGCCTTGAACAGTCGTTGTGTAACCCATGCAGCTAAACACATTTATTATTATTATACGTTTCTGTTTGTACATTTTCACTGCAAGTAAACAAACAGTGAATCTGAAATCGCCTCATCATCCTTCATTCTTTTGACACAGTAATTTCTGATAATACTTGTGTCCTGTATTACCCCTGAATTCTTGTATCACATCATCATCGTCATCATCAGCATCGTCATCGTCGTGAAAACAAACTGTAGAAGCGTTTACTGGAGAAGACTCGTAATGATCACTTTTGGCTTTTTAGCATATGATTGCCCTTAACACACACAATACTAACAGTTCATCAGTCGGCGGTAAACTACTCAGAAACTGAAACAAAATACATTCGCATGGCGATAATAGTAGAATCGAGAATGATAAATGTCAGATAAATGAAAGAGGTAACAGAAAAAACGGGGCTCAGCTAGTGGTGGTGGTTGTTGGGATGTTTAAGGGGGACTAAACAGCTAAGGTCATCAGTCCCCCAAGGTTCAGCTGGTTGAGAAAAGCTGTCAGCTTTTACGAATATTGGTTCAAATGGCTCTGAGCACTATGGGACTTAACATCTACGGTCATCAGTCCCCTAGAACTTAGAACTACTTAAACCTAACTAACCTAAGGACATCACACAACACCCAGTCATCACGAGGCAGAGAAAATCCCTGACCCCGCCGGGAATCGAACCCGGGAACCCGGGCGCGGGAAGCGAGAACGCTAACGCACGACCACGAGCTGCAGCTTTTACGAGCAACGGGCTGCGGCATAGAATCTCTTATTGCCGTTTTGTCATTATCTGTCTCACCCTCTCATCTCTTACATTACAGAACATGCCACAAGCTCTCGCTTCTCGCTCTAAGGCAATTTCTCGAAGCAACACGAGCAGTGCGATTACGAGAAAATAATAACTCTTCTGAGAACGGCCTCCGACCGAGGACTGCACAGGCAGAAGGAAATAAGAAGAAGCCAGCCGGATAAGCCGGCAGCAGAGAAAGAACAAAAAAATAAAAGGCAGGGGTGTTAATCAATCTTCATCCGAAACTGCTCTGGTGCAAGTATAAAACAGACCGAGGATGCGGAGATACTGGTTCTTATTTCTGTGACGAAACTTACAGCTCCTGGACGCCGTTACATTTCAGAAATGAATTGCAGTAGAGCCTTTTGCGTTTATAATCGATTTCATTGAAAACTTACAATGTCATTTCAAATAGCTGGATTACAAGCCATACATATCTACTCTACTTCCCATCTCATTTAAATGTAAACACTTGATACAGGCCGGCCACTGTGGCCGAGCGGTTCTAGGCGCTTCAGTCTGGAACCGCGCTGCTGCTACGGTCGCAGCTTCGAATCCTGCCTCGGGCATGGATGTCTGTGATGCCCTTAGGTAAGTTAGGTTTAAGTAGTTCTACGTCTAGGGGACTGATGACCTCAGATGTTAAGACTGAGGACATAATTCTTTTCTGTTTCCATTTGTCGCTGCCGTCCCATTTACCAACACTTTCCCATCCAGTCTCAATCTTTTCGCAGCATATTACCTCCTGCTTTAACATAATTCCTCTGCTTGCCAGCAACAATGCAGTCTACAACAGTTAGATAAATGGCTTCAGTATTATCCATGCTCTATTTTGCACACTATCGTACACACACCTGATCGAACGTTTACAGTTTTTATAGGTCCACGCAACGGACAAATACAGATATGGAGCACGAATCGAAAAAAAAAAGAATATCTGAACCGCTGTACATGTGATCAGCGTTGCCGATATTTATATACCAGCTTGATCGATGTTTCCTCCTGCTAGACATAACAGCTAAGCTTGGTTAGCCGTGTGCTTCACACTTTACATTGACACCGAGGCAACCTCTATTAAAAAAGTCTTTTACTCCAACAGATCAGCACTGGAAGCTCCAAAAAATATTACAAAGAGTGATTTAGTGACCAATTCTGAATTTTATGCCTATAGTTCTGTCTACTCCTTAAACAACGCAACCAGTCATGAAGAAAAAAGATATTCTCTAAATTCATTCTTTTGTGGTTTTATTTAATTATTAAATACAATATATTCTGTTGCTGCTGTCGAACCCTTCATTTCTAAGACTGGTTTGATGCAACTCTCCATGATACTCTATCCAGTGTAAGCCTCTTCATCTCCATCTTTCTGAATCTACTTACTGTTTTCTTCTCTTGCTCTCCCTCAACCATCCCCCTTCCCCACACTTTTCTCCAGCACTGAACTGATGAACACTTGATGTCTCTGAAGGTCACCTATCAACCAGTGTCTTCTTTTAGTCAAGTTGTACCACAGGTTTCTTTTCTCCCCCAAATCTGTTCAGTGCCAGCACATTGGTTATTCGATCTCTCCATCTAACCTTCAGAATTCTTCTATAGCAACAAGTCTCAAGATGTTATATTCTTTTCTTGGCTAAAAGTTTATCACCCACCTTTCACTTCCATACAATGCTACATTCCAGACAAATACTTCCAGAAAAGACTTCTTAACACTTAAATCTACACTCGATATTAGCAGAATTCTCTTCTTCGCCCTTCTTCAGAAACGCTTTTCTTGTCATTTCCGGTCTATATTTTACATCTTATCTTATTCCGCCATCAGTCATTTTATTGCCCAAACAGGAAACCGCATCTGCTATGTGTTGTATCTCGTTTCCAAATCTAATTTCCTCCGCGTCACCTGTTTTAATTCGATTACATTCCATTGCCTTTCTTCCCCTTTTGTCGCTGTTCATCTCATATCCGTCCAAGTCCTCTGCCGTCCCTCACTGAATTAAGATATCATCTGCAAACGACAAAGTTTTTATTTCTTCTGCCCCAAACGTCAATTCCATCTCCAAATTTTTCTTAGGTTTCCTACGCTGCTTGCTCAGTGTACAGATTTAATAACGTTGGGGATATTCTAGAAGCTTATGTCACTCCCTCCTCAGCCAATGCTTACCTTTCATGCCACTCGAGTGATATAGCTGCCATCTGATTTCTGTACAAGTTTTACGTAGCCTTTCCCTGCATATGATTTATATTATGCATTGCAGATGCCCGTTGTACTGATCAGTCGTATTATGTCCCTTTCAGCGTCCCATATCGGGACAAATTTTGGGCACCTAAAACATGCTCACTTATGTCCTTCTATTCACAATTTCCACATGAGGCCGACGATCGAGTAAGGCTTGGAGTTGGTCGCTATTGTACGGGGTATAACTTTGTACCAAGTTGATGTTGTACCACTTCGTATATTTTCTTTTCAAAATTTTCCAAAAGATTTTCCAGTTTATTAGTTCCCGTTCATTAGGAACTGGAATTTGATTCAGAGATAGGGCCATTTTACGAAAATTTCCTTCGTTTACAAGGGCTGGTATGTAACTTGTATTGAGATAATACATTCACACTAAGTTTAATGAATGTGTGATATTGACAATGTTAACCGGCGTTAGATCTGATGTTGTGCAAAATTTGTAAAACAGTGCAACAACTGGTAAGTGTGAACGATCTTACAAAATAGAACGTTTATTGCCCAAATCGGGGTCGATACATATCTTGAGTACTAGTTTCAGTAAATTTATGTTGTCATCTTCATATCATCGGATGTGTGAATCATAATTCACGTATTTGATGATGTGAAAATGGCAATATTACTTTGCTGAAACTAATAATCAGGATATGTACTGTATCAACTGCGGTCTGGGCAATAAAACTTCTATTTTGGAAGGTTTTTTACGTTGATGTATAGAACGCTCTCCTTTTGTCAATATCAGATAATCATAGAATGAATATTCACAGTCAGTGTGCCTCCTCATATTAAAATATTTCTACACTTTTATGGCAACTACGGATATATTTACAAATACCTCCCTAAATATGGCGCTTTCTCGTGTTCAGTTTCAAACTACAAACACATCGAAATGATAAGGATTTGGTGGGTCGTAGTTATGGCACTATCTGCATATAAGTAAGTACCTGGTTTATAAATGTTGATAATTTTGTTTAAATGGAAAAATAAAATGCTGTCGTAACTACTGGCATTGTCAGATTTCATTCAAGGTATCAGAAGTGTGTGCATTTGTTTTAGCACCAAAATGCATAGTTGCTTATGAGGTGTTGCAACCACTTTTTAACGCACTCAAAAACTGATATTAATCTTGTGCACTGTGTTTATTAAAGTTACCAGTTTGATGTAGAAAACAGCCAAAGTTGCGACATTCAGTTTTCTTTTATAATTGATGGCTAGTTTCGGGTCACATGAAACTATTTTCATATCATCCAATCGTACAGAATGATATATGCCGTGACAGCATCAAAACCTTGTTAAGAATCTATACACCTGTGATTCAAAGTCACGTTTTTCTAGAAATGAACCTTGACGGGACAAATATACAGCTTAGATGTCATCAAGTGATTATATAAATAATATCCATATTTGAAAAATACAGTTGTACCTAAGAACGTGTTACGAGTATTTTGAGAATCTGAGAAAGTGGTAAGGCAGAATCATTTGAGGCCGTGTAGAAATAATAAATAATGCGTTCATGTCTAATATCAGTTTTTGAACTAATTTTCTGTAATTGTTTATAAACTGTAATAATTACAGTCATCAATAACTTTTTAAATAACGTGTTTACAATCATAGTGAAGTTTCCAATAAGCTTGTCTCATCTCCACGATTCAGTTTTCTCATTTTGTATTTTTCACCGAATATTCAATATCTCCATGTTCCAGCCTCCAGTAACCTCCATTTCTTTCCATTCTCCATGTCAAGAATTGCTGTGAGCCCACTGCTTGTAATTTCACAGTTTGCTATGAAGACCGTCAACCTATGACGTCCATTGAGTGGAAATGGTAGTGACTTAATAAATGTAAATCAATACTTATTAACATTAACACGTATCATCTATGAATGTCAAGGTGATCAAGACACTCAATGTGTGTACATTGAACATGTGGCTTGTAACTGAAGGAAGTTTCGTTGTGATCTCTCCTTTGACAAAAGATTCCCGATTATTCCGCCATTTATATCTCCACCAAGAGAGTACCAACAGGAAGATGACGATGAGAAAAAGAAGGAATAGTCAACAAAAAGATACGTGTTGGAGTCCAGAATGTCAATGGTTTGAACGCAGTAGGAAACCTAGAAATAGGAAAAGGGAAATGCAGACCCTCAATCTAGGTATAGTGGATTCGTTATTGATAGGAATTTATGGCAGAAATTGAGGTACTCTGAACAATTCATTGATAGGATTGTTCTGATAAGAATCGGCAGCTAACCAACGCCAACAATAATAGTTCGCGGCTACATGCAGACGTCACAACGGTTTCGGAAGAATATGGGCATGTTAGCAGGAATCAGAGAAGAGAAAGACTAAATAAGTTGTGGCGAATACTCTATTCAAGAAGCACAAGAGGGGGAAGAGAGTGATGGGGTTATTAGGTACTTGGAGAGGGCCCGGAGACGCAGGCATATGTCAGCTGGATTACGTTATGGTCAGTTAGAGATGAGCAATAATCGAAAAAGACATATTCGTTGGACAAATTGATTCAGTACACAGGAATAAAGGAACCTTATACCAAACTTTGGCTAAATTGAAAGCAAGGTTTACAGCATTTGTTTCTTAGTGAGGCACATGCCTGTGGACGCTGACATATCTACAATGTTTGATGCTGGTGCTCAGAATTTATCTTCCATTGTCGATTGCGTATTTCGTCCTAACAGATTTTTCCATAGTTTAATATTGACTAAGGTGACAGCCGCCACAGTTATTAAGTGTGACTTTCTATGGAAAGATACGCTAAGAGCGAGAAGCGCCTTATTAATCAGTAAATATTGAGACAGTGACTTTCTTTTATTTGGAATATAGAATCACTGTTCCACAACCAGGGCTGAGCAGAATGGAGTAGTTCTTACAGTTTGGTTTTAGGAAGATTGATGATGGAAGCAATAATTAAGAAAAAGTAACACACAGTGTTTTGCTACTTAGAAAAAGCGTTCAACACTCTACAATGATACAAAACGTTCGAAATTCTGAGAGAAATGTAATGTGTAGGAAAGTAGAATAATATACAATATGTAAATGACTCAGAAGTGTACAATGACAGTGGGAGACTATGAAAGAAGTACTCTGATTAAAAACAGTATAGTCCGCAGCTTGTGGTCGTGCGGTAGCGTTCTCGCTTCCCACGCCCGGGTTCCCGGGTTCGATTCCCGGCGGCGTCAGGGATTTTCTCTGCCTCGTGATGACTGGGTGTTGTGTGATGTCCTTAGGTTAGTTAGGTTTAAGTAGTTCTAAGTTCTAGGGGACTGATGACCATAGATGTTTAGTCCCATAGTGCTCAGAGCAATTTGAAAAACAGTATATGGTTGGGATGCCGTCGGTCGCCCTTATTGACAGCATAAAAGAAGCAACGACGAATATAAAAGGAGGGTTCAAGTGCAGAATGAAAATACAATCTTATCAGTGATAAATTTCGCTGTTAACGTAGCTATCATCAGTGAAAATGAAGAATTGCAGGGCTTAGGGAACAAAGCGATCAGTCTAATGAGCACACACTAGAGATTAATAATAAACTGAAAAATGATTAAACTAATGAGGAGCAGCAAGAGTGGTATTAAAGAGACACTTAACACCAAAAACAGTGACCCCGAAATAAACGTAGGTAAGGAAGTTTGCTATTTAGGAAGCAGACTAGCATATGACGGACGACGGAAACGAAATATAAACAGCAGACATGTTGCTGTACAAAGATGTTGAAAATTAACTTGCATAAGAAAAGAAGAGGTTCTCCGTAAACTAGCGAAGAATGGAATATATGGAAAAAGCTGACAAGAATCAGGGACAGAATGATAGGACTTCTGTTAAGACATCTGGAATAACTTCCATAGTACTAGAGGGAAATGAGGAAGGTAAAACGGTAGGCGAGGACAAATTCAAACGTATCCAAAAAATAGCTGTGGACAAAATTAGAAGAAGCGTGAGACAAGGATGTCGTTTCTCTTCTTATAGTTAACGCTTACACGCAGTTCTTGAAACTGCTGAGGTGGAGATCAAAATTAATGAACAGAAGATAGATTTGCTACGTTACCCAGATAATAGTACTGAGATCACGGAGACGAAAGATGAACTAGAGAATTACCTTAGCACAATGAAAAGAATTTTATACAAGTAGTATGGTATGAGACTAAATAAGTAAAAGTCTAAAGTAATGGTATGTAGTGCTCAAAGACCGTATGAACCTACAACAATAGGGATTGGATGAGAGGAGCTACGAACAGTAGAAAAATTTCCCTTTTTGGAAAGCAATATCCCAAGAGATGGTAGAAGACCGAAAGAAATTGTAAACAGAACTCAGAAGGCTAAAACTGCATTTAATTGGAGGAAGAACTTACTCACCTACGACAATATCAATCTGGAAATAAGGAAAAGAGTAGTGAAAAGCATTTGTTTTGAGTGTGGTTCCATAGGGGAGCAAAACATCAAGAATAGGAAAACAAGAGAGAAGACGGCCAGAACATCAGGAGATTTGGTGCTACAGATGGATGACGAAGATAAGCTGGAAAGACAGTTGCCAATGAGGAAGCGCTGAGAAGAGCACAGGAAATAAGATTTCGTGGAGATACATCCAAATAAGATGAGACAAACTCGTAAGACATACTCAGGGTTGAACCCTAAAGTGAGAGAGAATTAAGGGCATAGGGTCCGAGTTTTACTATGAAATGGTGGGGTTGATACAAGAGAAGAGTTAGTGGCGGGCTGCATCAAACCAGATATAAGACTGATGACTTAACAAAATTTAAAGTTCATATTCCAGCCAGAATATACTATAACGCGCAAACGGGGCTCTCATAGGGAGCAGGTAGATTCTGATAACTTCAACAAGCATTAATTTACCCACGATGACGGCCATTGAGCTCTGAGACTCCAAAATTGTTTGTATGCACCATATAAACGTGAAAAATGAGTCTGAAACTTATAGAACAAGAGACAGCTCCAGCAACCAAAATACTGCGGACAAAAACCTGGTACTGATGAATACGTAATATTACTAGCTCAGCTGAATATAGGTGAACTCCGCACGGCCGCTCCGCCCGGCCCGTCCCTCATTGGTTATTTTACTGACTAGGTAGCAGAATTCCTTAACTTCATCTACTTCGTGACCATCAATCATGACGTTAAGTTTCTCGCTATTCTCATTTCTACTACTTCTCATTACATTCGTCTTTCTTCGATTTACTCTCTTCATATTGTGTACTCATTAGACTGTTCATTCCGTTCAGCAGATCGTGCAATTCTTCTTCACATTCACTCAGGATAGCAATGTCATCAGCGAATCGTATCATTGATATCCTTTCACCTTGTATTTTAATTCCACTCCTGAACCTTTCTTTTATTTCCATCATTGCTTCCTCGATGTACAGATTGAAGAGTAGGGGCGAAAGGCTACAGCCTTGTCTTACACCATTCTTAATACGAGCACTTCGTTCTTGATCGTCCAATCTTATTATTCCCCCTTGGCTGCTTTACATGTTGTATATGACCTGCCCCTCCCTATAACTTACACCTATTTTTTTCAGAATTTCGAACATCTTCCACCATTTTACAGTGTCGAACGCTTTTCCTTAAAGGTACCCTATTGAAAGACGAATCAGCGTTCTGCAGAACAGGTGTGTCAAAACGTACTGGCAGATGCTACTGAGTCTCCGTGAACCCCTTTGATTGCGCGAGGCAGATCATCAAAACCGAAGGACTGTCAATTGTTGGAGTGGTATTATCCGTATGTGTGCTGTTGTCTAAATACTTTTGGAGGCGGTTTGAATGGGTTAACATAACCAGCTTCCTTCGGAACTCCTTGTTGTGCTCGACGATACTGATTTAAGAACGAGCCAAGTGAAGTGGATGCAACAGAATGGTGCACCCAATCACTGCATCGCAATTTGGTGCCAAGCTTCATGCGACGTTTTTCCCACTAAAATAATCGTCAGACATATGGATGTTGAATTGACAGCGAAGTCACCCCATTTGTCGGTCCTGGGCTTCTATTTCTGGGCTACAATAAAAGATATGATGTACGCAGAACGTTAAAAAAGCAGCTAGAAATGAAAAATCACAGCAAGCTAGTCTTCTCCGCAACTAATGGGTCATTCGACGTACTGCGTGCTACAGCTTGCACCCGCACTAGGCTGCAATGGTCTCGAGAATAAAAGGGCGGTTTCGTTTTTTATGGACACATACAGTCAGGGACTGACCCAGTGAAATAGCGATTAATTTTGGTATCCTCCTTCACTGTTTCCCTGCTTTTTCCTTTGTTTTACTCTAAGCATTTGTTGGCTGGCTTCCATCAATTCGTCTTGAAAGTGACACTGTATTGCGCTGCATTACTACTGTAGGTACGTGGTATGCTCTCAACCGGTTTGTATCACATTAGACTGGGATCGTTAAACATTTGTTCACTACGTCTATCTTGCCAGACTTCCCCTTCTCGTTTGCTGCCCTGCAGCCCGCTCTCTGTTACCGCCGTGTGACAGCGCTATTCAGACACTTCTGGAGTACTGGTTTGTCTTCGTCGATCACATGCCTCTCAGTATCAGTCGATAAACTGAATATCACGCGAGACTCATTTTGGGCTGCTCTATCGAACAGATATGTTAAATTTCACTTTAAAAAATCATGTTCATCACGCGAAACAAACTGATTTTTTTCCGTTGGTACTACACATTGCAGGAAAGTAGGCATGGGCAGCATTTGTCTGGGCTGACTTCCGCTACACACAGAAACGAAACTGCAAATATTTGTTGAAAAATCGGACAGAATACACCCTGCGTATTTCAGTAAGAAAATACAAAACAAATGACTAATACATTAGACAATAAAACAAAGGTAGATTTACGTTGACGTAAAAATCAACGTGAAACCATGTAGAATAGAAGAGAAAACTGCGTAACTAATGGAGAAAAAGGAAGGTTAAGTTACACTGTCACTTTTAAGGTTCCATTCTCCTACTGGCTTACCTTAAAATTCAACCTTCTTAAGAAAAAATGTCGTATGGCGCTATAGTAAAATTAAATTTAAACATAAATATAATTTGCTTAGGTGGAAATCGCCGTAATTTACCTAGTAACTGCAGGCACACCAAAGTTAAGATTTCGGATAGTTTCCAAAACGAAGTAGCATTGGAAAGAGTATGAAACTAACTACTTCTTACACAGCATCCTTAATCTGCTAGTGACAAAAAGTAAGAAAGTGATTAAAGGTAGGTAATTGATAGTTAAAACTGTAAAGAAAGGAGAACAACTGAATCCTTACTATTGCTTAGCTATAAATACTTCGTCTGATACGCGAAAATGTAACAACGATATTGAATTTCGCGGAACGTCAGAGAACTGTTGCGAAATCGTAACAGCTGTCGTTCATTACGTTTACGTTTGACAGCCGTGAGAGCGTTAAACAGTACGTGCAAACTGCAGCCGCCCTAGGCTGTTTCATTTCTGTGTGCTGTAATGCAGGTTCTATCAACATACGTCCCGTTCTCAAATAAGCAGTGACAGGATTTCACGCTAACAATATATTGCCTCTCATGGTGAGGACAGCACTGAATCAGGCTGAATGAACCAGTAAACTGTTGAATTTACAGTTTGCCAAAGCACACAGCCATGATTCCAGACCAGTGATTCTAAATTAGATCTACCTGAACAATATGCCATCTAACGTAGCTGTGAGGCGCGATTTCTCTAAGAACGCGGTTGCACTTACATTTATTTTCGTCTCTGATCTCTCCGCCTGCGAAACCTTGACTTAATCTTAGTGATCGCTATGAAATGTGTGCTTCGAATCACATCAGTATAACGTATTTCAAAAACATTATCTTCCCATTACAGAAATTTCATTAACAGTATCAGAACAGTAAACAGCATTTTATTTAAATTTATTTACAAAAACTCTCTGCAATTAAGAGGAAGGAATGAAAGTCAGATTCAATACCAGTAACACATTACAGTAAATAATTAACACTGAGATCCTTTACACTGTGTGTTCATTGTATTGTGTTGTTTTACCTAGAACTGAACCCTGTTTATATTTCAATCTGAGGACATCAACAGTGTGTTACCATGAAACTACATCTATTCTCCAACATTTAACCTGATTTTAACCTCGTAGTTACCTCTGAGATACCATCAGAAAAGTTATTACAATTTCATCTCACGAGAAACATTATTGGCTGATTTTACATTTATTTGGTTTTAATACATGTATGATATTTATGCCGGAGGGCGATAAACGAACGTATGGCCTGTTCGATACAAATGCTGTGCACTGCTATGCTGCAGTGTTTCTCCCCAAGAGAGTGTAGTAATTGTAATGATCTTACATGGTAGGAATTTTACTAAACATCGCTTCTGTCACCCCCCAGTTCATCCAGAATCCACATAAAAAGTCTTTAATGTATTTACTGAGAAGCAAGGAAACCTTCCCATTTTCCTATGCTCATAAATGTAAATAAAATGCTCAGTCAACTATTTTATAGCCCCCTCTCTCTCAGAGACAGTGGTGGCGGACCAGTTCAGGGGAGACTTACAGAAAGTTGCTAGGGTAGTAGGAGAGTAGGACATTACCTTGAGCAGTTAACCTGATAACCTACTCGATAAGTTAGCATCTTAAATCTGGTCACCAACAGGACTGAATTTTTCGACTCAGAACACAAAATCGGTAATCAATCATAAGGTCGTTTCAGGATCACTGAATGACTGTAAACAAGAGAAGATAACTGAGGGTCTGTTATATGTCGATCGCTTTGAATTTAGCCCCAGAGAGACAGTTCTTTGCGGTTAATAATGGTAGCAAGACTGAAGAAAAATCAAGAGATCTTGATAGGATTTGTCAATGTAGAAAGAGCGATCATCAGTGCAAAACGATGCACAATGCTCGAAATCCTGAGAAAAATAGGGGTAAGCGATAGGGAAAGACGGGTAGTATATACTATGTATGAGAATCTAGAGGGAACAATAACACTGGAAGACCAACAAGGAAGTAATCGGATTAAAAAGGTGTAAGGCAGGGATGTGATCTTTCGCTCCTACTGTTAAATCTGTACATCGACCAAGCAATGACGGAAATAAAGCAAATGTTCAGGAGTGGGATTTAAATTCAATGCGAAGGGCTATCAAAGATAAGTTTAGCTAACAACGTTGCTATCCTCGGTGAAACTGAAGAATAATTGCAGGATCTATTGAATGAGTACAGAATATGGACCGAAAGAAAATTGAAGAAAGACGAAAGTAACGAGAAGTGCCAGAAACGAGAATAGCGAGGAAATTAACAACAAAATGTGGAAGCAGACGAAGTTAAGGAAATCTGCTTCCTAGTCAGCAAACAAGGTGGACGGAGAAAGAAGGACCTAAAAAGCAGACTAGCAAGGGCAAAAGGGCATGTCTAGTCAACAGAACTCTACTTGTATCGTATACTTGATATTATTTGAGGAAAGAGATTCTGAGAATGTACGTTTGGAGCACAGCATTGTATGGTAGTGAAACATGGACTGTGGGAAAAACGAAACAGAAGGGAATCGAATCATTTGAGATTTGGTGCTACAGAAGAATGTTGAAAATTAGGTGGACTGATAATGTTACAAATGTGGAAGTTCTCCGAAGAATCGATGAGGAAAGTAGTGTATGGAAAACACTGACAAGAAGAAGCGAGAGGATGGTAGCATTTCTGTTAAGAAAGCAGGGAAAAATTTTCCATGGTATTTGAGGGAGGTGTAGAGAGTAAATAATTGAGGACAGGTTGCAAGGGCTACTCTGAGAAGAAAAGGTTGTCACAGGAGATGAATTCGTGGCGGTTGGCGTTGAACTAGTTAGATGAATTTTTAAAAAAAATACCTGACAGGTGAACATGAAACATTCGTTTACAGGAGGAAACCGTTGATCATCAATCGATAAAGTCCAAGAATACTGTGCAATACGCTTTGGAGTGGTAGTCTATGTGCCGAAGAAAATTGTGAGGAAAGGGAAAGATCGTTGTTCGACAACTCTCTTAAAAACAAGCTCCGAAAGAAAACGGTGCTTCTCTGTAGATTTAAACGTAGCCACAGACATAAGCTAATCGAATTAGCAGACCGAATTAGCGAAACGAGAGCCATATGTGAAACTTCCAACTAATTCGAAGCTACAATTCTTTCTATGGCAATCGAACGAGAAATCATGGTATAGAAATTGAAATGTAACCGCTGAACGGAGCAAAAGTATGGGATACCAATTCGAAAGAAGTACGAGTAGCTTCTTTCCTACAAGCGGTGTACTGTAGGTAGTTTGCTGGTGGAGCGATGAGTTCCTAGTAATTGGGAAAAGCTAGTCATTTAAATTTTAAAAAAAGGTATTGAACAGGCGCGCAAAACTGTAGACCCTTAAGTCTTACATCGGCCTGTTGCAGAAACATGGAACACTTTTGGTACTGATGTAGAACTCTTCTGCAGACCGAAAACTGTCTTTGTAGGAATCGACATGGGTTCCGAAAACAATGGTCGAGTGCCATTCGGCCTGCTCTGTCTGTCCATGAGGCCGCGGGAGTAGGAGACATCGGCTCCCAATTTCATGTTGTTATCTTTTACTTCCAGTAGGTGTTCCAGACAGTTCCGTACTGCTTCCTAATGAATAAAATACGTGCACGGGAGTATGATATCAGGTGTGTGACTGAAGAGTTCCTAGCAAACAGAAAACAGCATGAGACTCTTAAAAGGTAGAGATTTTCAGGTGTAAGAACAAGAGTTCTTACCTCTAAGGAGCGTTATAATGTCATTACGTTTCACAATATATATACCGGCTGTCTATCCAAAGAGTTCAGGCGCATTTTTCTGGTGTTTCGGCAGATGTCTGCAATTTAGTTTTGTATTGTGCAGCTGGAATCAGCTCTGACACGTCTTTCGTGTGACGCCCACTGTCAAGAGGAAGCGTCGGTTTGTTCCCATTGCAAACAAAATGATTTTTGAAGCGGAATTTTACTCGCCCATTGGATACAACGGACCCAGAGTAGTCTATTGCTCCATTTTTTTTTCGACACAGTGTTTAGAGGGACAGAAAAACACAAAGACGAAAACTGCAGTCCAGCAACAATTCAGTAGCGCTGCATGCTTGACACAGTAGCGCCGCATTCTTAGTGGTACACTGAAGAGCCAAACAAACTGATACACCTGTCTAATATCGTGAAGGGCCCCCGCAAGCACGTAGGAGTGCCGCAATACGACGTGGCATGTACTCGACTAATGTCTAAAGTATTACAGTAAAGAGCTGACACCGTGAATCCTTCATGTATCACTACCAAGTAACACAGTTCGACGAGTGTTTGCCTATCTATACAAAGAACTGCTACAGTATAGTAGAGAAGGTAATTGAAGGAAATTTGCAAAGACAGTTTATTCAAATAAGTTGTTCCCCTTCACTATTTACAAGATTCTGCCAACGCAGGTGTAAGTTTTTGATTCCTCGACTGTAGACGTCACGTCGGTTTGACGCGAGGAACATGTAGAGCCACGTTCGGAGCACAGCTTTATCCTTGGCGGTTGTTCGATAGGTATCAGAACAGGTGAAAATCTGGGGATGCAGGATCAGGTAAATAAGTTAGGTGTGGGATGATTCCCCAACCCAACTCCTGTATAGTGTTCTTTTCCAGTCTAGCAGAAAGCGAACGGCGTTATCGTGGGGTAGCATCACTTCATGCATTCTTCCTGGTCGTTGTTCTTAGACTGCGTCTGCAACACTTCTCAGTCGTTGACAGCATATGTCAGCAGTGATACATCTCGGGGAAGCAATTCGCAGTACACCACATCGTCGCTGTTCCACCAGATGCATAGCATTATCTTTTGCGGATGCGCGCAGGCCTTCGTCGGAGAGTTGCTTCTATCTGCTTTAGCATTTTTTTTCTTTTCCTTATGTTGACATAAAGACGCAATTTCCCATTACAAGTAACAATACAGGATAGGAAATGTCGGTGCTGTTCAAGAGCCAACTGATGACGAGCAAGAAGAGATGCGCATATGGCTAACCGCTGGTTTTTGTAATTTTGGCTTAGAGCATGCGGTACCCCTACGCTCGATTTTTTAACCTTCCCAACTGAACGCAAATGTCGCACTATGTCGGAATGATAACACTTCATCATATCTGCCAGTTCTTGAATGAACTGACGTGGTTCCTTGTGGATTAATGCGTTCAAACGATCTCCAAATGTGTTCCTGAACCTGGAAAATCAGTAATGTCGAATCGATGCTATTTAAAACGAGAAAACAATTTTCTCGTCGTTTACTGTCCTGTGGCTGTATCCCCATTATTGTTCTTGAGGTGGTCGTCAGTTCAGAGACTGCTTTGATGCAGCTCTCCATGCAACTCTATCCTGTGTAAGTTTCTTCATCTCCCAGTACCTTCTGCAACCTACATCCTTCTGAATCTGCTGCTTAGTGTAGCCGACCGCGGTGGCCACGCGGTTTAGGCGCTGCAGTCCGGAACCGCGCGACTGCTACGGTCGCAGGTTCGAATCCTGCCTCGGGCATGGATGTGTGTGATGTCCTTAGGTTAGTTAGGTTTAAGTAGTTGTAAGTTCTAGGGGACTGATGACCTCAGATGTTAAGTCCCATAGTGCTCAGAGCCATTTGAACCATTTGAATCTGCTTAGTGTGTTTATTTCTTGTACACCCTCTACAATTTTTACCCTCTACTCTGCCCTCCAATACTAAATTGGTGATCATGCCTTTTCCTTATGTTGACATAAAGGCACAATTTCCCATGTCCTACCAACCGATCCCTTCTTCTAGACAAGTTGGGCCACAAGTTTCTCTTCTCCCCAATTCTATTCAATACCTCCTCATTAGTTATGTGATCTCCCCATCTAATCTTCAGCATTCTTCTGTAGCATCACATTTCGAAAGCTTCTCTTCTCTTCTTGTCCAAACTATTTATCGTCAACTCCATACAAATACTTTCCGAAACGACTTCCTGACACTTAAATCTATACTCGATGTTAACAAAGTTCTCTTCTTAGAAACGCTTTCCTTGCCAATGCACAGTGTACGTTTTATATCCCCTCTACTTTGAGCATCATCAGTTATTTTGCTCCCCAAATAGCAAACTTCTTTACTACTTTAAGTGTCTCATTTCCTATTCTAGTTGCCTTAGCATCACCCGATCTAATTCGACTACATTCCATTATCCCCATTTTCTTTTGTTGATGTTCATTTTATATCGTCCTTTCAAGACACTGTCCATTCCGTTCCACTGCTCTTCCAGTACTCTGCTGTCTCTGACACTAATACAATGTCATCGGCAAACCACAAAATTTTTATTTCGTCCCAATGGATTTTAATTCCTACTCCGAATTTTTCTTTTGTTTCCTTTACTGCTTGCTCAATATACAGATTGAATAACATCGAGGATAGGCTACAAATATGTCACAGTCCCTTACCAACCACTGCTTCCTTTCCATGTCCCTTGACTCTTATAACTGCCATCTGGTTTCTGTACCCACTGTAAATAGCCTTTCGCTCCCAGCATTTTACCCCTGCTACCTTCAGAATTTGAAAGAGAGTATTCCAGTCAACATTAACAAAAGGTTTCTCTAAGTCTACAAATGATGGAAACGTAGGTTTGCCTTTCCTTAGTCTATCTCCTAAGATAAGTCGTAGGGTCAGTATTGCCTCACGTGTTCCATCATTTCTACGGAATCCAAACTGATCTACCCCGAGGTCAGCTCCTACCAGTTTTTCCATTCGTCTGTATAGAATTCGTGTTAGTATTTTGCATCCGTGACTTATTAAACTCATAGTTCCGTAATTTTCACATCTGTCAACACCTGCTATTTTGCGACTGCTATTTTTATGTTCTTCTTGAAGTCTGTGGGTATTTCACCTGTCACCTACATCTTTCTCACCAGATTGTAGAGTTTTGTCAGGGCTGGTCTCCCAAAGCTATCAGTAGTTCTAATGGAATGTTGTCTACTCCCGGGGCCTTGATTCGATTTTGGTTTTTCAGTGCTCTGTCAGACTCTTCACGCAGTATCGTATCTCCCATTTCATTTTCATCTGCATCCTCTTCCATTTCCATAATATTGTCCTCAAGTACACCGCCCTAGTACAGACCCTGTATATACTCCTTCCACCTTTCTGCTTTCCCTTCTTTGCTTAGAACTGGGTTTCCATCTGAGCTCTTGATATAAATACAAGTGATTCACTTTTCTCCAAAGGTCTCTTTAATTTTCCTGTAGGCAGTTTGTATCTTACCCCTAGTGATATATGCCTATGTCTCTACATCCTTATATTTGTCCTCTAGCCATCCCTGCTTAGTCATTTTGCACTACCGGTCGATCTCATTTTTGAGACGTTTGTATTCCTTTTTGCCTGCTTCGTTTATTTCATTTTTATATTTTCTCCTTTTATCAATTAAATTCAATACAGACTCCGCTAACGTTTCCGGCGGCACTCGCTGAGTTAACCCCTCTACTGAACTAAAACAGAAGAATATGTCGGAAATGTTCCGATTCTTCCACTTAGCGCTCCATTTGCTAGCGTCCACAGTTCCACTTATTATCTCCAAACGTCATTGGTAAACTCAGATAGCAACAGCGAACTACAAATAAAAACGACATTGCATAAATAAAGCCATAGCAAGCGGTATACCAACGTGCAGTACAAGAGATGAGAATACGTGAAGCACCCAGAAATGTTGTCGAACATGATCGTTTTGTAGGTGAAAGGTGCAGTGAAGCTTAATGTTTCATGTGCGCACTGACCTCCAAATTGTCGATCGCGGTATATTCACAGATCCACGTTTTATTACGACACTATACTCCCTCTATAGGTGTGTCTTTTCAGTAATGTATTAGGTACAGATTTCATTTTTATGGATGACAATGCGCGACCGCATTGAACGGCGTAGGCGGAGGAACTCTTGGAACGAGAGGAAGTTCAACGAACTGACCGACCCGCCCACTGCCCTGGTTAAATGCCATCGAGCAAGTGTGGGATGCACAGCGCCCACGTGCACCAACGGCCATCCATCTGTTGCCAACCTTGCAGTTGGAGGAATGGAACGCCCTACCACAAGAACACCGTACCAACACTGTGGCCAGCATAGCGGCACGTTGCAGACCACGAATTTCCGTCCATGGTGATCGCACACCCTCTGAAAACTCATGTACCATCTTTTTTAATGTCCAAGAAACCGGCATGACTCGCAAAACTTCAATATAATTATTGTAGTCGACTAGAAGTATCATTTCTGTACGTCGCGTTGCCTATGTCTATCAGATAGCTTCTGTACTGTACTGTAGCAGTTCTTTGTCTATGTAGTCTATATTCCATCAAGCTATGGTTCTCTGCAATGGCACATCATACGAAAGTTATTTTAGTCATTAAATATTGCACTTCAGTGGAATAAGGTTACATACTTTAGATCTAAATACAGTCGCTAAATTAACAATGTTGATTTACGCCAGTAACAATGTTCCCGTGAGGGATTAAAACGATTACGGTATTTGAAGCGCTACTGTTGAAACCTTAATCAGTTACTATTGGTTGTCTTTTACAGTTACACACAATTTATTTTAAACCTGTAATGCTAGACTCAACAATAAATAAAAGTACCACACTTTATTAATGGAGGAATAAACAAATTTGTAAATAAGTGAGATACAATTTAGCAAATCACCATTACATACAGATACCACAGATAATGTTTTAAAAGTAAGACATTTTGGTCTGGGCACAAGGCCTTACACGCCAGGAATGGCTATAAATTATGAATTGCTTAAAACTCACTGCAACTTACAAATTACCGGTATTGAAATATTAAATGCAAGTCGCCACAAACACAGCAGAAGGTATCAGACGCCAGGAATGGCAGTAAATAAGGTTTTAAAGGCCTACTGCGTAAATACAAATACTAAATTACAATTTTAAGGCAAGTGACCACAAACACGGGTGAAGGCCTTACACGCCAAGAATTACAATGGTATAAAATATTTAGAAACCTGCTGTAAAACAGCAAATACAATAGCAAAGGTTAATTAAAAAACCAAGCAACTGATCACCAAACGGGTGAAACAAGATGATGGTAAACTTTTTAACACAACCCTTAACATCCACAGAACACTACACTGCTAGGTTTATTCCAGAAGGCGACCAGAACTATTAACTAGACATATATAACCTTTCATATAGGCATTAAAGGTATTGTAGTTAATAATATAATAATAAAACACAAGGACCAGTACATAAGTTCCTTAAAGGGTACTGAGGCAGATTATACCCGCAGAAGGCGTGAAGTGAAGGAGCGTTACCCTGAACTACAGGCCATCAGACCTCCTTTTAGAACACACATGTCTTACAGGAACCAAGGGGTCACAGACGATGCTCCAGGAATCGTCCTCTAAGGAGGTCCGGCAACAAACACATTCGCGAGCGATGAGATAAGCAGCCAAGAGCTGCATTTACTGCACAAGATGGTAACTCAGACTAGTTGCAGTCTAACGAATTACTAATGATAATCTTGCTGAAACAACCTGACGTCCAATAAACCTAATGCAACGATAAAACAATACGCGAAAGCCGGAACCGGCGGTCTCCTCTACGTCCCCAGAATACAGTGCTTAGAGCACCCAGAATTAGAAAGGAATCATTACCATCAGAGTAGAAGATTCCCCGACCGATCTACACTCAAGAAAGCTGTCAAAACTACACGGCTTACCGGACAGAAGGGGCAAGGCGAGGAAATATACACTGCCGTTACATATACTAACCCCCAGTGCAGGTAACTGGGGCGTTAGCGGCCACCAGGCAAGGAAAATACACCTGGTTGAACTTAACAAATTGTAACAAGTTGAACGCAGTAAATTGTAATAACAAGACGAGGAAAGCTAATCAGATCAGGCCTTCCCCAAACACTCCACCCGCTGCTCTTCGCCTCGGCGACACTACGAGCAGCAACACGAACCCGAGTCACTGGAGAACCACGAGATCTCACAATAGTGGAGGTTTGTCGACTGTAATTGAAATGCACTCGACATAATACTTGCAGGATCGGGTTTTGACGAGGTCGTGCACTCTCGTGACCACAGCCCTTCGATCCGGCAGTCCATGCGTACTGCCAGCGGTCCCGGCGTATTCGCGCACTGCGCGGACCTGGCTCCTCCCAAGTCCCCAACCCTACTCACCTTACTCAAAAGATCTGGAAAAACAATGACGTCGCCCCAAATATTGGGAAACAGTCACTACATAACGATAACCGCAGCTGCTGCCACTAGCCGACATGCAACACTTGCGAAACCGAGTAACGCCAGTCAGCACGAGAAGAAGACAAACCACCGCAACCATGCCAACAGAGAGCGGAAACCTACAAACATCACCAACGCGAGCCGCAGCACGGCTAAACTGTATATGATGAGAATGGTTCTTCCTAACACGCTAACATCACTTATTTACTCGGGTTAATGATAATATTTAGGACATACAGAAATATACATCCGATTTCACAAGACTTATACTTTTTACGTAAATGAAGATAGATGAATTTAAAATCATGTTCCGGAGCTGAAAGTTTACTCTGGCGCCAGTTATGTTGACGGTTCATGCGGTTACCGGTCGCTGTCTCCCTTTTGCAGCCAGGGCGTTCATTCTCTGTTTATTACCCAACCTGCATCGAAAATTATGAGGAAATGTCGAAAACTTCATTTTACTATTGGATTATGTACCCCTACACTGCTCCTGCGTGTATTTATAAACAATTAGCTGCCATGACGATTGATTGGTCACAAGAACCATACGAATCTCACATTCTCTATATGCTCCCAATGTTACCTGATTTTACAACATGTGACTTAAATATGTCCCCTTCCAGCAACTTTGAACGAACTGCAACCCCATGTAGTGTTAAAGCAATAGTTACATATATGTTTCCTTTCAAGTATTATCGTCGACGAAAGTTAAGTCGATAATATTCTATAAACATGAAATGAGTGTTAAAGAGTAATTCGAGCGTTAGGTGTTATAGATCAATGGCTCGCTATCTGTCTGAGGCCACTGTCTCTCAAGGTTATCAGATATCACCCAGTACTCTGGACAGTGTTCGATATCTAATTAACATTACGCTGTAGATAACTAACACCCCTGATTTCAAAGTGAAATATCATTTCTAATACTGAGTTAATGTTCAAACCACTTAAACACGTGCTTTTTTTTTGTAAAAGTTTCACTAAACCAAGGAATACTGAGTCACTGTGGCGTCTGGGTTTGCGTATTTGTGACAATCCTTTTTTATATTTGGTTTAGCGTCCACCACAGTGCATCGTAAGTCATGCCAAACTCGTTCAGTTTTTTATTTATATTTTTATTGCTACCACATTCGAAGGTCTATTTTTAAATCTGTAAGCTATGACCACTGGAATTTCTATTCTTAAGAGTTCATCCAATAATAATAATAATAATAATCACTCAATATACTTACACGATCACAATGCCACAAATATAGAATACATCACATACATTCACCAACAGAAAGATTCATATTTAGCAGAAAGGAAGGAGGAAGGGGATTTATCGACATAAAAAATCTACATTATGGACAGGTAGAAAATTTAAGAAAATTCTATATAGAACGAGCAGAAACTAGCAAAATACACAAAGCAATCACTCATATAAATACATCGCCTACCCCAATGCAATTTCATAACCACTTCTACAACCCTTCAGATCACATAACATCAACAGATACAAAGAAAGTAAATTGGACAAATAAAACACTACATGGCAAGCACCCGTATCATCTAACACAGCCACACATCGATCAAGACGCATCCAACACTAGCAAATGCGGAATACACCAGAAGACATGACAATGTAGCAAAAATAATACGTCAACAACTTGCCAAACAACATAAACTAATAAAACAACACGTTCCCACATACAAGTATGCACCACAAAATGTACTGGAGAATGATGAATACAAATTATACTGGAACAGAACCATTATAACAGATAAAACAACACCACATAACAAACCTGACCTCATACTTACCAATAAAAAGAAGAAATTAACACAACTAATCGAAATATCCATACCCAATACAACAAATATACAAAAGAAAACACGAGAAAAAATTGAAAAATACATCCAACTGGCAGAGGAAGTCAAGGACATGTGGCATCATGATAAATTTGACATTATACCAATTATACTATCAACCACAGGAGTCATACCACACAATATCCACCATTACATCAACGCAATACAGCTACATCCAAACGTATAAATACAACTACAGAAATCTGTAATTATTGATACATGTTCAATTACCCGAAAGTTCCTAAATGCAATGTAACATATACCGTACAGTTAAAACGAAGTCACGCTTGATCAAGGTCCGATTCACTTTCCATTTTTAACCAGACATAACGTCTGAGAAAGGAAAGAAGATAATAATAATAATAATAATAATAATAATAACAGAAGTACAGAACACTCAGTAAAACAATTCAAGTTCAGTTTCATAAAAATCAGTATACACTGTGTTACCCTCTAGAGATACCGTGTAATATATATCTGCCCGAATTTCACAATCCGAAAATGTTCTTTCAATAACAGAAATTAACCTTAGAACCTAAGGATTTCCTAGTCAGTTACCGAAATCAGGAAAAAGGACTTACCATTAGAATTTATTACCTATGATTAGTGAGAACTACCACATTGGATTAAGAGCAAAAGAGATAAATACAAGAGCAAAAGGCCTAGAGTGCTATATAAGTTTTCAAAGCCAAGTTTTAAATGTGTATCAAACTAAACTTTTACACACGGTTCTTACGGCCAGTTTTAATCAAGACAGGCCTTTCAAGGTATGTGGGTGGTTCAAACGCAAAGGAATTTAAATAAATAGTTAGGGGCAGAATGGAACACGAGTCTATGACAGTGAAGAGTCAAACTGGAGCTGAATTGAACAATAAGTAGGAAGATGGACGGTAATTGACCAATGGAAGAACTGTTCTGGAGAATGGAATTTAGGTGGATGACATCTGAAGATATGCAGGAACAACTGAATACCGCAACTCATTGAAATATCTAGAGGAGGCTTTTATCTCGCAGTAAGTGGGAAATGGATGATGGAGATCTGTCGTATATTAGAGTCTACTACTTTAATACTGACGATAGTCATCAGTTTTCTAAGAAATTTGTAATCACTAACTGTTTATCAAACCCATTTAGTTTTAGCGCATCACAAAGTTTCATTTAACAGCTCATGACGTAATTATCCCAAGATTGGGAAACATTGCTATAAAATGCACTAACGCCACATGTACTCAGTTCAAATGTCATCCTATTTACCAAGAGTAAGGCGACGAAGAAAGATGTATGAGACAGGCGAAATACCCTCAGACTTCAAGAAGAATATAATAATGACAATCCCACAGACAGCAGGTGTTGACCGATGTGAAAATTACCGAAATATTAGTTTAATAAACCACTGCTGCAAAGCAATAACACGAATTCTTTACAGACGAATGGAAAAACTTGTAGAAGCCGACCTCGGGGTGGATCAGTTAGGATTCCGTAGAAATGTTGGAACACCTGAGGCAATACTGACCATTCGACTTATCTTTGAAAATAGATTAAAGAAAGACGGAAAGGCAAACCTACGTTTCTAGCATTTGTAGACTTAGAGAAAGCTTTTGCCAATGTTGACTGGAATGCTCCCTTTCAAATTCGGAAGGTGGCAGGGGTAAAATACAGGGAGCGAAAGGCTATTTATAATTTGTACAGAAACCAGATGGCAGTTATAACAGTCGAAGAACATGAAAGGGAAGCAGTGGTTTGGAAGGGAGTGAGACAGGGGTGTAGAATCTCCCCGATGTTATTCAATCTGTATATTGATCAAGCAGTAAGGGAAACAAAAGAAAAATTTGGAGTAGGAATTAAAATCCATGGAGAAGAAATAAAAACTTTGAGGTTCGCCAATGACATTGCAATTCTGTCAGAGACGGCAAAGGATCTGGAAGAGCAGCTGAACGGAATGGACATGGTCTTGAAAGGAGGATATAACATCAGCAAAGGTAAAACGAGGATAATGGAATGTAGTCGAATTAGGTAGGGTAATGCTGAGGGAATTAGATTAGGAAATGAGACACTTCAAGTAGTAAAGGAGTTTTGCTATTTGGGGAGCAAACTAACTGATGATGGTCGAATTAGAGAGGATATAAAATGTACACTGGCAATGGCAAGGAAAGCATTTCAGAAGAAGAGATTTAAGTGTCAGGAAGTCGCTTCTAGTTGTATGGAGTGTAGCCATGTATGGAAGTGAAACATGGACGATAAATAGTTTAGACAAGTAGAGAACAGAAGCTTTCGAAATGTGGTGCTACAGAAGAATGCTGAAAATTAGATGGGTAGATTACATAACTAAAGAGGAGTTATTGAATAGAAATGGTGTGAAGAGAAACATGTGGCACAACTTGACTAGAAGAAGGGATCGGTTGGTGCGGCATATTCTGAGGCATCAAGGGATCACCAATTTAGTATTGGAGGGCAGCGTGGAGGGTAAACATCGAAGTGGAAGATTGCTTCAAATGGTTCTGAGCGCTATGCGACTTAACTTGTGAGGCCATTAGTCGCCTAGAACTTAGAAATAATTAAACCTAACTAACCTAAGGACATCACACACATCCATGCCCGATGCAGGATTCGAACCTGCGACCGTAGCGGTCGCGAGGTTCCAGACTGTAGCGCCTAGAACCGCTCGGCCACACCGGCCGGCGAAGAGGAAGACCAAGAGATGAATACACTAATCAGATTCAGAAGGATGTAGGTTGCAGTAGGTACTGGGATATGAAGAAGCTTGCACAGGATGGAGTAGCGTGGAGAGCTGCATCAAACCAGTCTCAGGACTGAAGACCACAACAACAACAACAACAACAGGGCGACGAACGCATTGTTCACTTCTTTCCTTTATTATGCAAAAGATGCCGGAAAAAGTTTCAGTCTGCCATTACATGACATCAACCTGATCAGTTCTGCCGTTATACGAAAAGCTGTAAGACAAGAGTCAATGTGACGAAATTGGAAATAACTGTATGAGTGTCATACTGTTTTATTTGTGCGATAACACAAAATAAACAAAAGTAAAATGTTTAAAAATGTCTCAGACTTCTGCAAAATATATTAATCATATTTTGAGGTTTTTGTCCCAGTCTTGTGTTCTGTATCTGTAATTTTACAAAACTTTGTCACTGAGACGTCAAGCAATTTGAGCACAAATATTAACGATATACTATGTTTGGAAAGGTATCTGTACAATAGCCAGACTATTAAAGATTAGGTGAAGAGGAAATTCAACTTGAGCCATGCCCGGAAAAGTACGGGATGGGTTTTGGTAACTGCCTAGATCAGGGGTAGTCAACCTTGTGTACCTACCGCCAACTTTTTTATCCCTGATAGTAATAAAAACTTTTCTAGCAGTCACCGTTTCCACAGTAGTGGTTATTTACAACGTCGGGGAGTAGTTATACTTTATATAATTTATAAACTACAGTTACAGCAACTTAAGGCATACAATAATAATTGATTACAAAATACTTTGTGCGAAGGTTATACGAATAGATAATGGAGATGTTTTTGAAACCCCTACCGCCTACCCATAGTGCTCAGAGCCATTTGAACCATTTGAACCTACCGCCTACAGCCCAGTGTGAAAACTGCAACGCCCTCTATGGGATTGATTACCCCTGGTATAGGCGTTCGTCGCGTATCCAATGGAAGGCACATCGAACGTCTATAAACGAAATGTTCAAAAATTACTTTGACGTGGCATGTGAAAAATATATCATTTTAAAATCGGGTGATTATTGTGACACTAAAAGCTATGTAGCCCTATGCGAAAGTTGAAACCCAACATAAGTTTTCTTATAGGAAATGTGATCTAGTACAATCAGATTAACCTATTTGAGAAATTAAGCAGAATATGTTATTGCAGCATGTCGGCGCTCATGTCCTCTCTTTCTAACATTCCTCATGGGGCTCCTGTTATTATCGCACAGGTTGTTTGGTAGTTTGCTGGCAGTTGCCACGTATGTTACGCACATGTTAGAAATGAATTTCACGGGCCGCTACAGAAGTTTTAACCCACTCAATTGTATTGGAAAATAGACTGTGGTGATCAGATTATGCCATGCTTCCCACGGACGCAGTTATCATAGTTTTTAAGTCTCAAAATGTGCATGGACGATTGCGTTATACTACATATTTTGTTGTTCCGAAAGAGGAAAGTGTAGTGGACTGTTAAGGCAGCCAGTCCACAGTGAAGTAGCCGAAAGGGCACGCGTCAACTCACGCCGTCTGGCGTTAAGTCTGGAACAGGATTCGTAATGAATGTGATAAAGAAAAGAACGTAGCTACTAGAACACTTATCTTTTATATCGTCCTTTGGTATACAGCATTCTTGATGATACAAGTGAGACTATCTTGAGATACATGCAATGGTACAATTGGCGCCTTGCTAGGTCGTAGCCATTAACTTAGCTGAAGGCTATTCTAACTGTCTCTCGGCAAATGAGAGAAAGGCTTCGATCAGTGTAGTCGCTAGCAATGTCGTCGTACAACTGGGGCGAGTGCTAGTCAGTCTCTCGAGACCTGCCTTGTGGTGGCGCTCGGTCTGCGATCCTGACAGTGGCGACACGCGGGTCCGACATGTACTAATAGACCGCGGCCGATTTAAGCTACCACCTAGCAAGTGTGGTGTCTGGCGGTGACACCACAGAAAGACTGGTGGAATAAGGTAAGAAGAGAGAGAGGGGGCGTAAATTCTTTGAGATGATACATTCTCCAAAAACTTTTCAACAGTGTTGTTAGCGGCGTGCTAAATAGCGTCCTCTTGTTGAAACCATAAGTGGATGATTTCGTCTTCCTTCAGCTGGTCAATTAAATTGTGGATCATTAAAGAACAAAGTTCACTATTCTTCAAGAAATAAATGTTCAGTGGTGCGCCGCGTGGATATTGCCATCTACATTCGAATTTTCTGATAATAAAAAGATGTTTCAAGCACATCACAAGGATTCTTCGTTGACTGTAATATGTGTTAACTTGACCAGAAAGATGGAGCCGCGCCTCGTCTGTACAGAAAGTGACATAAAAAATATCGGTAGTAGTACTCACAAACCATTTGCATTAACAGATTCGCTCTACATGATCCCAGCCTTTCCATTCATATTGCGCTTTATGTTCAGTGTTCTCCACTCCTGCGCAGATGGACCAGCTCCACAGCAACGGTTCCTACAGCATCAGCGAATGTAAAATCTGAAGATAATCTGTCTTGAATGGAAACCAGTAACCTAAAAAAAAAAAAAATAAGCAAATGTGATCACGATTTTCTGTATTGAAATAAGTTTTAATGTTCGCCTGTTCACTTTATGCGCGGTTGAATGCTCACTGTTTCTTCCTTTGGCCAGTTTTGGTTACGAATCTGCTGAATCTGCTGCATAGAATCAGAAATATCCAACAATTTCTGTTCGCTTGACTTGTGTGGTCTTCGACTTCTTTCGGCATCTGACAGTAAGCCTGTGCTTAGTAAGTCTACTAACCGCACTACGGTAAGGAACAGATGTTTCCGGGAATTCATCAGGAAATATATCTTGCACTAAATCGGTGTCCTTATAGTCTTGTTGAAACACATTTACAGCCGGAAAAATACATTCCTCTGCCGAAACAACCGTAATCAAAACAAACTGAACATCTAAACGCTGCAATTATATTCAGTAACTCTCATCAACTGAACCATTCAGGACGGCAGGACGAATTAAAAAACAATCCCTTCTCTGTGAAAATCCAGTTCTGTCAATTTGCGCTGCCTACCTTTTTTCTAACTTCCACCGTGTTCTACACCCGTAGTTCGTAGTCCAGTGCGCAGCGATTTTCACAACAAAACTATAATAACCTGAGAAATAAAAAGCGTCTAACTTTCGGAACAATATCCTTTATTGCATATATATCCCAGTGTACTGTGCGCACTGCCTCTAAACTCTCCTCGCTGCTCAGTAAATGCGTTATCTTTGATCTGGGAAGCAAGTTGGGAACGGAGACACTGGCGAACGCGATCAAAGTTTGGCATCCACCGGGACCCCCGGATGTGTAGCAAAGGAAACTAGTTTGTGTGTGTGTGTGTGTGTGTGTGTGTGAGTACCTGATCAGGGGATGCGGCCGGTAACAGCGCCTCTGGGAAACGCTATCAAACTCCGCCGTGCAGGTGCGCCGGCGGAGCCTACATCTGCCATTCAATTACGCCTATCCAGATCGCGGAAGGCGGCGGGCAACAGCGCCGGCGTGGGATCGCTCCTGAAAAAATCATACATGCAGCAGCGAAGAATGGACAGCGCCGGCAGGGGTCGGGCGTCGGTCCCTGAGTGGTTCCATTCAGGTTGCGGGGCAACTTGTACCGAATATCGGCCCTGCGGGTCTGCGGCGGCCGATAGGCCCTGCACAGTGCCTAGCCGAGCCCTTCATCCACCGGAGGGCAAGGGCCCTGCCCCTCTCGTTCGCCAGTGAGGGTCTCAACAGGAGCACGCCAGCCGTCGTGCGCACGCAGAATCGATATTCGATTAAAGCTTACGGACTATATTTTAATGCGTCTTCCCGCCTGCCGTCAGCAGGCATGCTTGCTTCCTTTCAACCCACGCCGTACCTCCCCGCTGCCCGCCTACCAAGACTTATCACGCTCCCAGCAAATCAGAAACCCATCACCAGCCCCATGCCAGACAGCTAACGTTTTTAACATCGCTGCTGGTAGGTCGTAAATGCATGGAGCGCTCGCGCGGGAGTCTGTCTGTATGTGTGTGTGTGTGTGTGTGTGTGTGGGTTTGTGTGTGTTTATTTTACAATAAAACTGTCTGTTATTGAACTTTATAAAAGACCAAGCTGAGTGATTCAGAAAGGAACAACAGATTTCAATACTTTGCTAAAACAGACATAATGTCTGCTGGGACACCGTAATCACTTTTTATTCACTGCTACTTATAATCCGTCTTCATTGCAAAAAAATTTTTATTCACATGACCGATTTCGGTTCCTCTAGAACCATCTTCACATCTGAAATGGCTACGATACTAATTTACTATTTCACAAATGCAAGTCTATTTCGTCCTACGCGATCAACATCAAATGTACTAGAACGTACCTGCAATTTCGATTACAGGAGTGACCCGTCCATACTCAGCAATCTTCATATGCTGCGTCACATAAAATTCGCTGGCAGAATGCACGTCATTTATATTAATTATAAAACTCTTACCGACAGGTGGCGTCTGGTGGCTGGCTCTGAGCACTATGGGACTCAACTGCTGAGGTCATTAGTCCCCTAGAACTTAGAACTAGTTAAACCTAACTAACCTAAGGACATCACAAACATCCATGCCCGAGGCAGGATTCGAACCTGCGACCGTAGCGGTCTTGCGGTTCCAGACTGCAGCGCCTTTAACCGCACGGCCACTTCGGACGAGCGTCTGGTTCAAAAATGGTTCAAATGGCTCTGAGCACTATGGGACTCAACATCTTAGGTCATAAGTCCCCTAGAACTTAGAACTACTTAAACCTAACTAACCTAAGGACATCACACACACCCATGCCCGAGGCAGGATTCGAACCTGCGACCGTAGCAGTCCCGCGGTTCCGGACTGCAGCGCCAGAACCGCTAGACCACCGCGGCCGGCCGAGCGTCTGGTACATTTGTTACATTACATATGCACATACTGTACTAAATAGATTTTTCTAAATTGATTTTATCTCTAAAAATACTTAGGTAAGATCTATAGTTGTCAAGATTAAAATCTGTACTTGCCAGAATTAAATTACACAATAAAATAATCGTTCCTGTACTATCGAAAACAAAGGCCGATTTCTATATCCATGGCGCTGGTATAGACTTGTTTTCCTCCATGGTCTGCTTTCGTGGTTCCCGCTATTTCGGTGTTGTGCCGCGAGCCGTTCAGTCGTCTGATGTACATAGCCGTGGGAAAGAAGTCCATGCAGGAGGGCCCCGTCAACGACGCTAGGTGCTGCACGCATCTTGCAACTGTTTCACCGTGCACCATCTCCCATCCCTCGGCTTCGCCTTCTATACGCAACTGATCAGTTCAGTAAGTCGTCATAAATACTAAAATAGGCATTATGATTGAACTCGCTTTCCTCGTTGAGGATTAAATCGGGGTCTTTCTTTTTGTGGGGGTATATTTCAACTTCTTCTAAAATGTTAAGAAACCGTCCCTTATGAGCTCTATGTAGGATTTCCAAGTTTTTTACAATGTTCGTGACTGAGTGCTTTAAGGCAGCCAAATGCGCCCCAAACGCTGTTTTGTTTTGAGAGTAGGTGTGCTCCCTGAATCTAGTTTCAAAGTTCCTACAAGTCTGCCCTACGTATTGTTTACAGCAGTCATCACATTTGATCTGGTACATTTTATGTTGATCGGGTAGGACGAAATAGGCTTGCATGTGTGAAATAGTAAATTAGTATCATTGTCAATTCAGATGTGAAGATGGTTCTAGAGGAACCGAAATCGGTCATGTGAATAAAAAAAATTTTGCAATCAAGACGGATTATAAGTAACAGATTTCAGTACTCTATTATAGACAAACTTCAAAAGATATAAACGCAGTGAGCATGTCACTGGATAGAGGAAGGTTCAAAGTTTTGACACAACTACGCTACTGTTTGATTCTGGCAACTCAGCAACTTGTGCGAAGCCAATCTATTATTCTAGGGCAACCTACATTCCTCCCTCAATTCAGCAAGAAGGCACCTCTGCACAAGCAGATTTATGACTGGCATACTAAGTTGTTAGAAGTTGGTTGGCTATGCAATGGGAAGAGCACCGGTAGGCCACGCACGTCTGACGACAATGTCGAGATTATCCGAGATGCGTTCACACGAAGCCCCCAGAGGTTCACAAGACGGGCAGGCCAGAAACGTCAACTTCCTCACACAGAGGTGTGCCTTACGGCTGCGTATCGTGGACTATAAGAGAAAGTACAAATTTTGTATTTCACGTCTGCGGGAAAAGGTTTATGGCAATTTTTTTTTTTTTCTGAACGACTCATTTTCTCGGACGAATCAACGTTTCGTCTATCGCATAAGGTAAATCGCCATAATGTGAGAATTTTGGAGTCACAAAATCCTGGCGTTGTCGTCGAACATGAGACTCACTGAAACTGAACATGTCTTCTAACGTTTCTGTTCACAAAGTTTATGGACCTTTCGTTTTTGTGGAGGGAAATATGAAAGGAATTTCATTTCTGGACTTTCTCCAAAACCGGTCGTTTCCCCAACTTCACAAAGATTCGAATGATATCATTTCTGCGAGTGTCGTTGCCCCGTCTCACTTTCACCGTGAGGTGTGACGTCATCTGAATAACGCAATCCCACATCGTTGGACTGGAGGAGGTGAAAAGCAAGAGGTTGTTCATTACTTTTGGCTTCCCGGGTCAATGAACGTCAGATCTTGCCATTAGTTCTGTGGGAGTGCACAAAAAACAGTATCTTTATCATACCTATGGGAGCTACTCTTCATTAGCTGAGAAATCGAATTGCTGAAGCTGTCGGTTCAATAGAGAGAGACCTGTTGATTCATATGTGGACTGACGTGGAATACCTTTTCCATTTTTGTCGAGCAACGAATGGTGCTCTCTTTGAATCTATGGTATAGTGTCTGTGCGAACACTAAGTTTGAACATGCGCAATGTGGTTCTGTCTTTCACAGTTTATCTGTGATAGACAACTGAAATCTATATATCCTTTTGGTATCGTCGTGTATAAGAGCGTAGGTTTCCACTAAATGTCACTTTCAATAAAATCCTGTTAGGTCTTAGACCGCGTCATTTGGAAACAGATAACTTTCTACGAGTCGGAGAGTGGAACGTCAAAAGGTTTGAGTGTCGCACAAAAATCAGGATATCTGAAAAGGGAAATGGAAAGCTCAATCTAGATAAAATTAGTGTCAGTGAGGTTAAATGGAAAGAATATAAGGATTTCTCGTCAAACGAATATACTATAGGCTAGTATCAACAGTAGCAGAAAATAGTGTAACGGTAGTAGGGATCGTTATAAGTAGGAAGGTAGGGCACCGAACAAATTTGCTGCGAATAGTTCACTGTCGGGGTTGATGTCATGAGAAACAGCAGCAAATGAGCATCAATGATAATATTTCCGGTATTCCTGCCGACGTCACAAGCAAATTTGAAAAGCTACAGAAGATATAATCGTGGGATTACTAAACGGGTAATTCTATATGCATAGAGAGATGCTAATAATCATGGTAGGTTTCAGTATAATAGTAGGGAAGGAATATAAGACAGGTTCGAATCCTGCCTCGGGCATGGATGTGTGTGATGTCCTTAGGTTAGTTAGGTTTAATTAGTTCTAAGTTCTAGGGGACTGATGACCACAGATGTTAAGTCCCATAGTGTTCAGAGCCATTTGAACCATTTTTTTTAATATAAGACAGAGTTACAGGAAAATGTTGGATAGTTAGTGGGAATGAGCGAAAAAGCTACAGAAGATGTAATTGTGAGGATATTGAACGGGTAATTCTGTATGCATAGGGATATGCTAATATTTATGGTGGATTTGAATATAATAGTACGGAAGGAGTTACAAGAAAATGTGGGCTCGTCGGTCGGTATGAGAGAATGAAGTATTGAGTTTTGCTGTAAATCTCTTATTAATAGCTGATATACTGTTCAAAAAATCACAAAAGGTGTAGTTTGTAATTGTGGCCTTAGTCCGAAGAGTGGTTTGATGCGGCTTTTTGTGTTAGTCTATCCTGTGCAAGCCACTTCATCTCTGAATAATTTCTGCAGCTTACATCATTAATTTATTCATCTCTTGAGCTCCGCCTACAATTTGTAACGCACACTTCCCTCCAATGAACTGGTGATCCCCTGATTTCTCAGAATGTGGCCCATCAACGAGTCCTTCTTTTAGTCAGGTTGTGCCACAAATTTCTATTCTCCCCAATCGTATTCAGTACCTCCACATTAGTTACGTGATCTACCCATTCAGTCTTCATCTTTCTTCTGTGGCACCACAGTTAAAAAGCTTGTATTCTCTTCTTGTCTAAACTGTTTATCGTTCCACTTCCATATATGGCTACGCTCCAAATACTCTCAAAAAAGACTTCCCAGCACTTTAATGTATCTTCTATGTTACGAAGCTTATTTTCTTCACCAACTCCTGTTTCTGCCTTTGCCAGTCTACATTTTATATCCTCTACTTCGACCATCATCAGTTATTTTGCTGCCACATAGAAAAACTCATCTACTACTTAAGTGTCTCGTTTTCTAATCTAATTCATCATCTACTTTCATTCGACTACATTCTATTATCTTTATTTAGTTGATGTTGATATTCATCTTATATCCCACTTTCAAGACACTGTCCATTCCGTTCATTTGCTCTTCCAGGTCCTTTGAGCCACTGATGCTATTGCAAAGTGTTTAGTTCTTCTCTATGAACTTTAATTCCTACTCCAAATTTATCTTTGGTTTCCTTTAATGCTTGCCCAGTATACAGATTGAATAACTTTGAGGCTGGGCAGTAACCCTCATCCCCTTCTGAACCACTGTTTCCTTTCATGCCTCTAGACACGTGTAACTGCCTATTAATTTCCGCACAACTTGTAAATAATCTTTCGCTCCCCGTATTTTACTATTGCTGCCTTCAGAATTTCAAAGAGCGTTTTCCGGTGAGCACTGTCAAAAGCTTTCTCTATGACTACAAATGCTACAAACATAAGAGTAGGCATACTTCGGAAATTCCCGGAGAGACTGGGGGATGACAGCTGGTGTACATCATGGTCGCACAGAGATTCCGCTATCAGATATAGGATTTTGAGGCGTACCCAGGAGGTCTTTAAGGCATTGGATACAGTGACACTGAAATATCGAAGACTACAGAAGCCAATTCAGACGAAGAGGAATCGACAACATAAAAAGGGCATTAAACAAATTTGGTACAAAGAAGATACTGGCTAAGGAAAATTCGACAACAGAACAAATCCTTCACTTGAGTGTCGAAAGAAGGAAGTAGAAAGGTGTTGAGGAAATTACTAGAATACAGGACAGATGACCGACATCTGGCAAGACCTTGAATGACTAGAGAACCAGTAGAAACAGGCTGACCAGTCGAGGGCATCAGAGCGAGTCGTCTGAGAGAAAACAGTTGGATAACAACAACGAGAAGCCTGCTTAAGTGGCCGAGCGGTTCTAGGCGCTACAGTCTGGAACCGCGCGACCGCTACGGTCGCAGGTTCGAATCCTGCCTCGGGTATGGATGTGTGTGATATCCTTAGGTTTGTTAGGTTTAAGTAGTTCCAAGTTCTAGGGGACTGATGACCTCAGACGTTAAGTCCCATAGTGCTCAGAGGCATTTGAAACATTTTTTTTAACAACGAGAAAACAATACAATGGAGATGGCACCGCAGAACAGCAAGTCCAGCAACGAAACCAAGCTCAAAAACCTAATAGGTAGATAGGTAGTGAGCTCTGAACCAAGACAACGTCTTGTAGCGAGATTAATACAATAGCGCAGATAAATTACGACTGACTGTAGGGCTACTGCGACTCTGCAATTTACCTTTTCGGCAGAGTTGTTCACCTTAGTAGACGATTTCATTTTCAGTCGATATAGAGTATCTAATGGTTTGTAAGCCACTGGGCATAACGTACTTTGTGATGGACATCCTTTTCTACGAGTCGTCATTCCAGCTTCACCTTCTGACTGATTTTTGAACTTCCAAGGCATGCGCAAAGTGTCAGTCGTGCCAAGATTGGGACTGAGTGTAACGGAACAAAATCTACCCAAGGGATCCACTTTGATCCCTTTATCATCTTTGCAGATGTAGTGTAGAACAAAATGAGAGACTGTATTTTTTTATACATCTCCATTTGGTCATTAGTTGGATGAGACAGCCTCTTGGAAACTATTGAGTTAAATATTTTGAATGAATATCGTTGAAACAGTAAAAGAGATAAAAACACTTCAAACAAATGTTCCATTGTTTTTTTTGTACGTTACAACTGTGAACCCAGATTCATCGAAAAAGTATAATTTTTTTTAGAAATCCCCATCCAACTTCTATTTTGTTTTTCACTTCGACTTTTGATTTGCAACAAAAGGTGTAATATCGTCATATATGATCAAGTGGTATTCTAAAGTCGCATTTGTCAGAAACAAGCTAACTAATCCCTATTTTACTGTACGTACTCGGTGCGCGCTTTAATATCAATGTTCATATGTAATTTTGGGTTGTTTAACGTGTCTTTCTCAGGTATATTCTAAATGTGTATTCTACACACACACACACACACACACACACACACACACACATATATATATATATATATATATATATATATATATATATATATATATATTTCAGCAGATTTCAATACTGGGCCATCAACAAGTGACAGCGTGTAAATCATTGGCTCTGAGCACTATGCGACTTAACTTCTGAGGTCATCAGTCGCCTACAGCTTAGAACTAATTAAACCTAACTAACCTAAGGACATCACACACATCCAAGGCCGAGGCAGGATTCGAACCTGCGACCGTAGCGGTCGCTTGGCACCAGACTGTAGCGCCTAGAAACGCACGGCCACTCCGGCCGGCTGTAAATCATTCAACGGAACATCATCGATATGGGCTTTCGGAGCCGAAGGCCCACTCGTGTACGCCTGATGACTGCACCACCCAAAGCTTTACGCCTTGCCTGGGCCCGTCATCACCGACATTGGACCGTAGATGACTGGAAACATGTTGCTGGTTGGCTAAGTCTCGTTCAAAATTGTATCGAGCGTGTGGACATATACCGGTATTGAGACAGTCGCCTGCATGTCAGCAGGGGATAATCAACCTGCTTGAAGCTCTCTAATGGTGTGGGGCATGTGCAGTGGTAGTGATATGGGATCCCTGATACCTCTAGATACGATTCTTACAGGTGACATGTATGTAAGCGTAAACATCCTGCCTGATCACGTGAATCCATTCATGTCCGTTGTACTTTCCGACGGACTTGGGGTATTCCAGCAAGACAATGCGACACCCCACACGTCCACAATGACTACAGAGTGGCTTCAGGAACTGAAGTCTGAGATTAGACACTTCCGCCGATCACAAAATTCGTCAGGCATGAAAATTATTGAGCGTATCTGGCATGCCTTACGACGTGCTTTTCAGAAGAGATCTCCACCCCCTCGTACTCTACGGATTTATGGACAGCCCGGGAGGACTCTTGGTGTCAGTTCCCTCCAGCAATACTTCAGACATTAGTCGAGCCCATGCCTCGTCGTTATGCGGCACTACTGAATGCTCGCGGGGGTTCTACACGATTTTAGGCAGGTGTACCAGTTTACTTGGCTCTTCAGTGTATGGAGACGTGCACCGTGAAGTTACAGTATCCTTTGTAGTGGATGAATCATAACTTGGATAGTTCAGTTTAAGTTTCAGCTATATGGACAACTTTCTAAAAATAAGTTTTTCTTGGATAAAAAATTACAAAATTTGTGTCCCGTAAATAAAAAAGAATGACGAAACGGTGAAAGGGAGCTGCGGCTGCTGATGGCACGGTAGGCGTATTCTCGCCATGGCGCATGCGGCGGTGACATCGGTGCCTGCACATATAGCAGTGTTGTGAAGCCGCTATCATCGAGTTTCATACCCTCCGGCGAGTCTGCAGACTCGGCTGGGTAGAGATAACAGACAGAATGCACACGGCCATGAAATAAATAGGATGTGCAAGGAAATCAAAGGAAGTGACTGCAGGAAAAAAATGTAAAGAACTTGAAAAAGGAAGGAAGGGTCGCTGGAAGGACTGATTCGGTATGCAGGGAGGTCAAAAGAGCAGTCGGTGAAGTTGTTAAGGCTTCAGTAGCCACTTGTTGACAAACTGGCTATTGACTTCTGTCTTCGGCCGACGTTCATCTAATGATTTTACTGACCTTTCGCCAGCACGAGTGGCTGGCACTGTCAAAACTTCACCCTCCATTGCCGAGGGTGAACTGGAGTCGAGCTCGCGGCCGCAGACTACATGTACCTGGCGCGCCAACGTCCGAGGGCTTCTCCGCTGTCATTTCCGGTGCGGTTCTCTTGCTACCAGCGACGGTCGTTCGCTATAGTACGGGAAGCCAGGATCCGTTTACCTTACGGCTGTCCTCTTTCTTGTTGAAGCTGTTCTCGTGTTTTTGTATTTCAACAGCTTCTCTGAACAAGCGCGTGTGATTGTGCTTCTCTACGGCCAGGATTTCCGTGTCGGCGACTTTTATTACGTGGTCGGTCTCACTCAGTGCGTGCTCTGCCACGGCCCAGCTGCCCCAGCCTGCAATGTCGCTTATGTTCTTTGATCCTGGTGTTGATCGTCTGCCGATAAGGGGAATGCGACCGTCGTAATGAAGACCGAAGGTTATGAGCAAAAGATCCGAGACGTATTAGATCCGACGACGTACCAAAAACTAAACGCATATCCGACGCAGCGTATCACACGGAATACGAATGTATTAATCAAGGCGTCTTCTCTGCCGGTGGACATAGAAACCTACGCAACACAGAAGCCCTACCACCTCGGCTGTATGGATTACCCTAGATCAATAAGAACAACATTCCAGTAAGACCGATTGTTAGCGCTCCTGGCTCACCGACGTATAAACTGGCAAAACACTTGGCCCCTCTGCTCTAGACACACGTGGGGAAGACCGAAACATACATAAAGGACTCAGGACATTTCCTTGAGAAGCTGAAGAAAGCGAAACTTGCACCAAACGATATTCTGGTCAGCTTTGATGTTGTTTCTTTGTTTACAAAAAGTGCACTCAGTGACTCTCTGAGCACATCGGCTCCATTTTCCCGCGAGACATCACAAAGAGCTTCCATGCCTGTCTCACCACGAGCTATTTCACGTGGAATGGCGATTTCTACGAACAGCTGGAAGGCATCGCCATGGGTAGTCCTCTTAGTCCAGTGGTGGCCAACTTCTGCATGGAACAATTCGAAGCACAGGCACTGGACTTGGCGACTTGCAAACCTAAAGTGTGGTATAGATACGTCGATGATACTTTCGTTGTGCAGAGTCATGGTGAAGAACAGCTCTCTGACTTCCTAAGACACTTCAACAGCTTCCATACAAACATAAAATTTACCATGGAAGTAGAAAAGGACAAGTAACTGCCATATCTAAATGTACTGGTCACAAGGGATGGCGAAAACCTGGGACAGAGGGTGTATAGAAAACCGACACACACGGACCGATACCTGCACAAACTATCAAACCACCACCCGAGCCGGAAAAGAGGCTCGTTACGCGAGCAGGACGAATACGTGAGCTGCAGAGCCTCAGACGCGAAATGCAACACCTGGAAAGTGTTCTGAGGAGCAATGGGTACTCCACAAATTATATTAGAAGTGTAACAGAGCCCAACACTCGGAAAAGTAAGGAATCAGAAAAAGAAATATGGGGTACGGCTTTTCTGCCATAGATTCCCAGAGTGACGGACAGAATCGGCCGTCGGAATGACTAGACGATCAATCAACACCAGGATCAAAGAACATAAGCGACATTGCAGACTGGGGCAGGTGGAGAAATCGGCCGTGGCAGAGCACGCAAAGAGTGAGACCCACCACTTAATAAAATTCGCTGAGACGGAAGTTCTGGCTGTAGAGAAGCACTATCACACGAGCTTGTTCAGAGAAGCTGTAGAAATACAAAAACACGAGAACAGCTTCAACAAGAACGAGCACAGCCCTAAGGTAAACGGATCCTTTCTTCCTGTACTGTATAGAACGACCGTCGCTGTTAGAAAGGGGAGAACCGCACCGGAAATGACCGCGGAGAAGCACTAGGACGTTGGCGCGCCAGGTGCATATAGTCTGCGGCCGCGAGCTCGGCTCCAGTTCACACCCGGCAATGGAGGGTGAAGCTTTGACAGTGCAAGCGTCTCGTGCTGGCGAAACGTTAGTAAAATCATTAGATGAACGTCGGCCGTCGAATCCGGGACAGAAGCCAATAGGCAGTTTTTCAACAATCGGTGAACTGAAAAGGACTAATACCGACTATGTTGCAAGAAAGGTGGCAATAAATTTCTGAATGTGACTTTGAGTCGGTACTTACATGTGACCGCAAAGATGGACAAAGTTCATTCTCCTGTGGATAAATACTGGTTTAGTACTTCGTAGTTCAACAGTTTCTATTTACATCAGTTCAGTTACAGTATAACTACATGTTTAATAACTAAGTGGTATATATGGTGCAACTGCCAGAGCAATAGCAGCTCAGGATTCAGTGCAAGTACGCCAACATGGCTACACTGAATGATACTCTCCCATTTAGTTCCTTGTCAGGATGGTAGTGACCTGTGGTTGTCGATAGGTGCAGTGAAAAAAGATTCACAACTAGTTATTGATTTCCATAAAAAAACAGATAGCGTCTGGACTCGTGGTTCTCAAGGTCTGTGAGTGCCCGCTCAGGATGCGCGTCGTAAGCGGTCTTCAGCCCGCTCAAGGCAGCTGTCACCGCACACGTCGTTCCAGCTGCATTGGCGGTTCGCCTCTTGCGGTGTCCCCGGCACCGTCTGTACCGCGACACCGCGGCGGTCAGTGACATCTGCACGTGTACTGAACTTACACAAACCGACTGTGGAGTTGCTCTGTTCCCTCCCGCTCATGACCCTCCTTCGTCATCCGTCGTACCACGATGGCGGTTGCCGTGTAGCGGTGAAGTTCGACGATACTGCCTGTCGTCCAGGTAGGCCCTGTTGCAGTCCGTCGGATTGTTAGGAACGCAGGTGCCCTGGTCCTGGTAAGATCTCCAGGTCTTCCCATTTGCGACAGAGGCAGACGTGGTCTAGAACTCCGCTACTGGTGATTAAGGCGAGGTGGCCATCTCTCCCAGCAGCGGCTGTTGTTATCCGTAGCATGCAGAAAATATCATCAGACTTGTGCCAGACGTTACTTCGCTGCAATTAGGTTCAAATGGCTCAGAACACTATGGGTCTTAACTTCTGAGGTCGCCAGTCCCCCAGAACTTAGAACTACTTAAACCTAACTAACCTAACAACAAATGTCTCTGAGCACTATGCGACTTAACTTCTGAGGACATCAGTCGCCTAGAATTTAGAAGTAATTAAACCTAACTAACCTAAGGACATCACACACATCCATGCCCGAGGCAGGATTCGAACCTGCGACCGTAGCGGTCGCTCGGCTCCAGACTGTAGCGCCTAGAACCGCACGGCCACTCCAGCCGGCTAACCTAAGAAAATTACACACGCAGGATTGAAACTTGCGACCGTAACGGTCGCGCTTTTCCAGACTGTAGCGCCTAGAATCGCTCGGCCACTTCGGCCGGCGCTGCAATCAGGGAATCAACTGCGAACATCATGTACACCATCGAACGTCTCACCGACAGCCTTACGAGCTAAGCTGCTGGGGTATTTATGGAGCGAAATAGTGTCTATTGTTTACCCAACGTCATTCGTCATGACCGATTAGGGCTGACTATTAGGAAGGTATCAAGCGGTTTTCCTTCTGCCGTGCTTGCTTAAAGTGTTCGTAATAGTACTGGTTCCTAACGGCTCGTGGTACCGTTTCTAGGATTTGATTTAGCCACACTTTCGTCACATAACGGAGGTAACACGACCCTGTTTGGCTACATCTACATCTACATTTATACTCCGCAAGCCACCTAACGGTATGTGGCGTAGGGCACTTTACGTGCCACTGTCATTACCTCCTTTTCCTATTCCAGTCACGTATGGTTCGCGGGAAGAACGACTGCCGGAAAGCCTCCGTGCACGCTCTAATCTCTCATTACATTCGTGATGTCCTCGGGAGGTACAAGTAGGGGGAAGCAATATATTCGATACCTCATACCGAAACGCACCCTCTAGAAACCTGGACAGCAAGCTACACCGCGATGCAGAGCGCCTCTCTTGCAGAGTCTGCCACTTGAGTTTGCTAAACATCTCCGTAACGATGGTTCAAATGGCTCTGAGCACTATGGGACTCAACTGCTGAGGTCATTAGTCCCCTAGAACTTAGAACTAGTTAAACCTAACTAACCTAAGGACATCACACACATCCATGCCCGAGGCAGGATTCGAACCTGCGACCGTAGCGGTCTCGCTGTTCCAGACTGCAGCGCCAGAACCCCGCGGCCACTTCGGCCGGCTTCTCCGTAACGCTATCGTGCTTACCAAATAACCCTGTGACGAAACGCGCCGCTCTTCTTTGGATCTACTCTATCTCCTATGTCAACCCGACCTGGTACAGATCCCACATTGATGAGCAATACACAAGAATAGGTCGAACGATTGTTTTGTAAGCTAACTCCTTTGTCGATGGACTACATTTGCAAAGGACTCTCCCAATGAATATCAACCTGGCTCCCACCTTACCAAATATTAATTTTATATGATCATTCCACTTCAAATTGTTCCGTACGCATACTCCCAGATATTGTACAGAGTAACTGGTACCAGTGTTTGTTCCGCTATTATATATTCATACAATAAAGGATCCTTCTTTCTATGTATTCGCAATACGTTACATTTGTCTATGTTAAGGGTCAGTTGCCACTCCCTGCACCAAGTGCCTATCCGCTGCAGATCTTCCTGCATTTCGCTGCAATTTTCTAATGCTGCCACTGTGTGCTGTATACTATAGCATCAACCGCGAAAAGCCGCATGAAACTTCCGACACTATCTGCTAGGTCATTAATATATATTGTAACAAGCAATGGTCCCATAACAGTCCCCTTTGGCACGGCAGAGGTTACTTTAACGTCTGTACACGTCTCTCCATTGAGAACAACATGCTGTGTTCTGTTTGCTAAAAACTCTTCAATTCAGCCACATAGCTGGTCTAATATTCCGTAGGCTCTTACTTTGTTTATCAGGCGACAGTGCGGAACTTTATCGAACGCCTTCCGGAAGTCAAGGAAAATGGCATCTACCTGGGAGTCTGTATCTAATATTTTCTGGGTCTCATGAACAAATAAAGCGAGTTGGATCTCACACGATCGCTGTTTCCGTTATCCATGTTGATTCCTACAGAGTAGATTCTGGGTTTCCAAAAATTACATGATACGCGAGCAAAAAACATGTTCTAAAATTCTACAACAGGTCGATGTCAGAGATATAGGCCTATAGTTTTGCACGTCTGCTCGACGACCCTTCTTGAAACCTTGAACTACCTGTGTTCTTTTGCAATCATTTGGAACCTTCCGTTCCTCTAGAGACTTGCGGTACACTGCTGTTAGAAGGGGGGCAATTTTTTTTTCGCGTACTCTGTGTAGAATCGAATTGGTATCCCGTCAGGTCCAGTGGACTTTCCTCTGTTGAGTGATTTCAGTTGCTTTTCTATTCCTTGGACACTTATTTCGTCGTCAGCCATGTTTTCGTTTGTGCGAGGATTTAGAGAAGGAACTGCAGTGCGGTCTTCCTTTGTGAAACAGCTTTGGAAAAAGGTGTTTAGTATTTCAGCTTTACGCGTGTCATCCTCGTTGGCTGCTCTGACCCACTGCATTCTGCTGAAGTCTGCTGCCTGGCTCGCTAGAAACGCCGATGGTGTGTTTTGCACTGTCCCATTTTCGGTAACGAAATGTCTTTATTGCGGCCGCCTCGTGTCGACATTACGGTAATGTAGTGAGATAGCTTCGCTCTGAGACTCTGAATATTTCATTCATTTTACTGCCCTATACAAGGTTGGAATGCAATACCTGCAAGATCTGGATGCAATGGCTCAGTGGTTTCACGTATAATGAATGCATTTAGCATGTGCAAAGCAGGATAGAGACTTCCAATTGATTTTCCCATTGCTTCTAGCAGCTCATAAGGTAGGTATTTCCCGTGCCTACACTAGTCTGTGTGCCATGTAATATTTAATGACCCTGCTATGGTCCCTCATACCGGCACATATGTTTACTCGTTGCCGCTATTTCCGGATGAAGCCCCGATGCAGAGAATATCAATAGTGCGTTGGCTTCACTTCTATTTCTCCCTCCTCCATCTTCAATTTGCATCCATCAGTCGACATCGATTCTTACTTCAACTTGTTGTTGCTCACAGCACCTGACTGATGGCGGATTCCGAATGAAGGAGTCCACTCGTGACAAGGCCATAGGTGAAACACACCTTGTCCTCATTAGTTGGGAAAGATAGTGTCTCCTGTAAACCATCGATCTGGTCATAATCTCAGGTGCTCCATTTCCACGTAGACACCTAGTCCGATGTCAGGCGACGTCCTATTACTCTATTCGCCTCGTTGGAAGGGGCGCCTTTTATCCGACAGTGCAGATAATTCTACAGATTACATTAGCAACAACACCAGCGCACAGACAGGACGAATACATTTACAAAAGAGTCTTTTCCATGATCAGCTCTAAATATGTTGCAGTCATCACAGATGTAGTCCAGATAGACTAAAATCACAACAAAGTTCTTTTTAAAGGGTACAATAGCACTGGTATGTTAGGACTACTACTAATATTGTCGATGGCTTACGTCAAAATGGGAGTTTCTCTGGCACAAATTCGGAAGACAAAGGAAAAGTCATTCGCTCATAAGACTCTTTGTTAACACCGACGTGTCAGAGAGAATATTATTTTCACAATGCCACGGGACGGCAGTGCACTACTTGGCAAGGAGCTTCGGTCTTTCACCTTTTGTACAGAGCTTGTATGCAGCCTACGTAGTTATTTTAATCATAGTAAATCCTGGCAAGGGAGCCATTTATGCTAGTAACCTGTGTCATTTTATAAATCAAAAGGAGAGGAGAAATCCTGGCAAGCTACTTAGCAATTCAATTACGTAATAACTCGACAAAGGGAACCATTACGCGGGTTGTGAGTTAAAGTAGTAATGTATTGAGGTAACAGCACATATACACACTTCAGCACTCTGATGTTACCTTTTTCATAAGCAGAAAAGATGAAATACGCTAACTAATGCGATGCTTTTCAATTCGAGCGCAACAGAACAAGATCGGCGTTTATTTCCGTGATGGTGCGCTATGGATTGGGTGACAAGTAACACATTGGAAATTATATTGAATTTCATTGTACAGAAATCCAACATCCCGTGTTTTTCTGATGGATACACGAAACATGATGCATACATTCACGACAAAAGTGTACAGAGTCGTACCTTACAGCTCCTCATCAGTCATGGCACTTTTTTACTAATAATAAGGACAGACACACGCTCCAGACGCGCAAGAATAGGACGTAAAAAAAATTGACGACTTTTTCACTGACGCAGCGTTGTTCGCAGAAGCTACCTGTTATGGTGACACAGAGGTAGGAAAGCATACGAAAGCAAACGTGCTGCATGTACAATACGTGTACTTATCCAGCATAAACAGAAGTAGACCACCGATCAGATCAAATTTAAAATTATTTCATGTCATGGCGTTACCCCTGGCCCGTCTAACATGGTACAGTCAGCTTGTGTTTTCAAAGCACACCCCCTGACATTAATCTATTAAACCAATAATCTGTACTAGATTGGCGGTCTATGACATCCAGAGAAGAGAAAGGAACGTCATGTAAATATTCTTTCAGTCTGAGAGGTTCCTAACTGGCTCAACACGCCCGTGACTTATGACACAAAGAAAGTACCCGAAGTCAAGCAGTTAGTTTAGCAGACTACATAAAATTAACACACCAACCCTTCCTGCAAGATTTTAAAGAGAAAATGTCAACACTATAGAAGCAATTATCCTACTGGTAGTGTATGAAACTCACCCAAAGCCCACGTAGTTAGGCAAACATAATTTAACAAAATCATTCAGAGATCTACTTCAGAACAGCAAGTAAATCCGTTTCTCTAATATTCAGAAGAGAGAGGAGGACACTAAGAAAATATTTAGTCGAGCGGGGGCACTCATTTGCTCACAGCTCCCGTGGATCCTACCACAATGAAAGCATCATGAAACTGGAAAATTATATCATCATTATGTATTGGTATAGCAAGCTAAACACTTCTTTCGTATTTTGAAAGGAAAAAAAGACATTATGAATACACCTCTTCAGCATATGGCACACCTGACGTAGAACCCAAATGGTTCATAACGTAAAGTAAGAATCACAAAATTGTACAATTGCATCGTCATCTGTGTCAAAATAATTGTCGAAACACAGTTTGCATCACATTATAGAAAGAAAATTTCGTTAAAGAATTTTAGACAACACCATGAAATAACCGCAAAAGCCACATCTGCTTCTAAGAGATCCTGACAGACGAAGCATGTGGCCGTATGGACGCTTCCTTCTGCTCCCAGTGGCCGTAAGCGACAGCCCATCTTAACTGTTCACGGTCCCTCTCTCTGTCTTTACCATTACAACTCAGAAAGTTTACCCATATACGATTACTTTCAACCTTCGCTTTACGATGCAGCGCGACTTCTCTGATCAACGACTACGAGCGAAAAACACGTGACGAAAGACACACATGTCACTTGCTTCCAGACTACTGCTGTGTTAATGACTGAAATATTTGCACAGAAAATATACCCCAGCTGGCTAATTTCGTGTGGGCGCTGATAATTTCCTCATTGAGCACCTCTAACTCACTCTAACTCATACACACATAAAACACAGTACGCGACGGTCGACAGCAGTCTACGTGTATTATTGTTTTAGAAATGAGACTGAGTTCTGAAGGAGATGAACATCAACAAAAAAAAAGTTAATTGAGTATAACCTAATTAAGTAGCTCAGGAAATTAAATTAAGAAATGAGACACTTGAAATAACAGACGAGAATAGCTATTTAGGCAGAATAATATAAAATGTGTAATCTGGCCATAGCAAGGGAAAGTGTCCCGAAACAGAAAATCATAAGACAAAATATAAATTTAACTGTGAGAAAGTGTTAACTTGAAGTATTTATTTGATTCGTAGTCTCATACGAAAGCGGAAAGAGGAAGGTAAATGGTACAGAGACTGAGAGAACTGTATCTTTTGGAAAGTGTTCTATAGGAAATGAAGATTACAGGAACTGATTGAATAATTATTGATGCGCTGAATGGTAAGGGACAAAAAAAGTTGCACGAATTTTACTAAAAGAAGAAATCGGTTGTTGAGATACATCCTGAGGCTTCAAAATAAACTGAAGGACAAAAAAATCGCCCTACCAAGAAATAATTAATTTAGAGTAATGAAGTTTAGGAGATACATTTGTGTAGGTAAAATATTTAAGTGGTTGACACTGCAAGGTCATAGATTAATACAAGAGCAAGTTAAGCCAATGCAAATGTACTGGTACATTAATAACGGGTGTAGCCGCCAGAATGTTGAATGCAAGTATGCAGACTTGTATCCATTGTATTGTATAGATGCCGGGTATCAGCTTGTGCGACCGAGCTCCATGTCTGTTGTACTTAGTCTGTCAATAGGCGGACAGTTAATACTTTTTGTGGATGACACTGGAGTCATCGTCCGATTGGAGACAGATCTGGTGATCGATCAGGCCAAAGCAAGATATCGACGCTATTTAGAGCATGTCTGTTTACAACAGCGCTGTGTAGGCGAGTGTTGTGCTGTTGTAAGATACTCCCTCAAACGCTGTTTATGAAAGGCAGCACAACGAGTCGAATCACCACACTGACGTACAAATTTGTAATCGGGGTACGGGGGATAACCACAAGAGTGCTCCTGCTCTCAGACGAAACTCCAGGTGTAGGTCCAGTGTGTGTAGCACACAGCTTGGGGGCAGATCTCCAACTACCGTCCTTCTGACCAATACACGGCTTTCAAGACAGAACAGGTTTTCGTCATAAGACACAACAGACCTCCATTCTGCCCTCCATCGAGCTCTCGCTTGACAACCACTGAAGTCGCGTAAGGTGGTGGTTTGGGGTCTACTGAATGCACGCTACAACGTGTCTGGCTCGGAACTGTCCTTGAAGAAACCGATATGTAACAGTTCGTTGTGTCGCTGTGATGCCAAGATCTGCTCTCGTTGCTGCTACAGTTGCAATACGATTAGGCAGTCCTGTCCGTAGTGCCACGCTGTCGTCCGGAACCCAGGTATTCTTGTGGGCGTACACTATCGTGTAGAAACACACCTTTCAACTTGCGTTCATGTCATGTTCGGGTTGCGATATTTTTCCGTCAGTGTAGTTTGGCAATGGAGAGAAGTGTGAGCATTATAAATTGTGAAGAAATCTATGACGGTTGCAGTAGCTACGTAAAGACTAAAAGAATAGCACAAGATATACTCGCGTGGAGATGTCGCCGACAGCAACAAATGATATCATCCCCGCTGTGACATGTTACTATGTCGTCATCTGAAGTCTTTATAAATAGAGTAAAAGGGGGAGGATAGGTCACCAGCTAGCTAGTACACACATTCATAGCTACTTAAATACGTTACAGATGCTGATGAGCTAAACCACAATGACCACCTCTTTAATAGCGTGCTGGTCTATATTTGTAATGCATAATAGCAAAGATTTTACATAGATGGATTCAACAAGTCGTTGTAAAGTTTCCAGTGGTATGTGGCACCAGATGTCTACGGAGAGATCATGCAGTTCCCGTAAAGTACGCGTTATTGGTTTCCGGATGGCAATCTGGCGCCCAATAGCATCAGAGATGTGTTTCATCGCCTTAGAATCAAGCGAATTTTGTGGCCAAGACATCAACTTAGAATTCGCTATCATGTTCTAAAATCACTGCAGCACAGTTCCGTCAATTTGACAAGCAGACCGTTATTCCACTGGAAGATGCCGTCGCCGCTGGGGAATATTTCAACCACGAAGGAATGCAGATGATCCAGTCATATTCTAGTAGTGTACAACTGTCATGAAACGTAAAATTACAGGTTCCATCGAAGCCATTGAATGTGTCTCCCATAGGGTAACACTGCCCCCACCGTCCTGCATCCTCGGTGTATGTTCTGGAAACAGATCGCTTAGATAACGCCATATCTACACACGATCATCAACTTGATGTAACAATAAATATTGTTCATCCGACCAAGTGACACGTTCCTGTTCATCCAGGCCCAGTTTCGACGATCCCAAGCGCACTACAAAACGCGTCACTACCGTTGGGTCAGCATAGAAACACGTAAGGATCGTCTACCTGGACACCTAGTTCAACAACGAACGCTGAACGGTATGCTCCAGAGTACTTGTGCCTACACCCCAGCTTTGTGCTCTGTCGTCACAGCTACCACACTTTGTGAAGAGGCTTGAGTGGACACCTTGCTACTTAATAGTGGCTGAACTGTCCCTTAGGCATTTTCCATTGATCTTCGCGGCAATAACAAGCCAACAGTGATTTACGGGATGTTAATACCCATGCTCCAAGCTATAGTAATCCGCGCTTTTTAGAAGTCGCGTACGTCGTAGGACTTCCCCGTCTGATGGCCTCATCGTCCCTACAATGATTCCCTATCGGTCTCTGCTCTTCCTGTATATTATCCTCATCGCGTTACGCGTCCGCACGGCCACCAGACGGCATTCATCCTTCCCGTGGGCGGTGATCGTTATACTGACTTATCGATTTGCGGATATAAAAAACTACAAGACGATTACTATGTTTCCGTAAGTCAGAATGTCCTACTTATGTAAGGAATTGAAGGAAAGAGATAACAACATCATCAGCAACAATAACAACGACAACGACAACGACAACAACAACAACGACGACGACGAAGATGACGGCGATGACGATGACACCGCTACAACAAGAGAGGGATATTCAGTAGGTTGTGTAGAGGTTAAGACAGAAGACGATAAGGATGACTCTCATGTACAAGTAAACAACTTTCTACCACCAAATTAACTAACATCATTAAAATTCAACTATACCAACTGATAACCCCAAAATCGGAAAGCAAATCTGATCCTATAGGATTCTCACTTTGGTTACTTTGCTACAAATGAGAAAGACGCAGGTTCCGGGTCCAACGATGAAAAAACTATAAATGTTCAAGTAAGCTTCTTAGGAGATGGAGCTCTCGCTTTAAAGAGTAAGTGTCCGTTTTAAATATGAAACTATATCTGTGCACCGGTCTATGACTGACCCAAGTTACTCTACGGAATATGGTGATGAATGGGTAAAACAATAACATGGTTTTTGGCAAGACTCCGTTACAAGCCGCTGTCCGGCCATTCGAGATTTTGTTCTACGTGGTTTCAGCAGATTAATTAAGGAAAATGCCAGGAAGGTTCCTTGAAGACTGTCAGAGCGAGTTCAGTTAAGGTAGGCGGCAGCTTTTCACTCGAGGGGCGCGAAGGTGTCGCTGCAATCGTCCTGTGGGACACTACAGGCGAGCGGACGCAGCGCGGGGAAGCACATAAAAGGTTTTGAGCTGCGACTGTAAAAAGTCTTACGGCGCTCGTGGGGCGAACTGCCCTTAGATAGGTGGGAGGCGGGCGTGTGAGGGAGACAGGGCCGCCTCTCTTGACCGGGGCTGCCCGGCTGCGGCTAGAAGACCCTCGGCACTACGGAAGTCTTCCGACAGACGGCTGAGTGAAATCTCGTCGTAAAACGTAGGCGCTTTACCAGCAAAAGCGCCAACCTTGAAGCGGACCAGTGAAGGTCAGAGGTCATCCGTACTTTTTAAAAAAAAACCATCTCAGTAACGTGTATTCCTCTACGGCTGTAACAGACCTTCTTCCTATTCCCTATTATTCTACTGACCATTAAAATTGCTACACCACGAAGATAATAATTCCAATCCCAAAGAAAGCAGGTGCTGACAGATGTGAAAATTACCGAACTATCAGTTTACTAAGTCACAGCAGCAAAATACTAACACGAATTCTTTACAGACGAATGGAAAAACTAGTAGAAGCGGACCTCGGGGAAGATCAGTTTGGATTCCGTAGAAATGTTGGAACACGTGAGGCAATACTTACCTTACGACTAATCTTAGAAGAAAGATTAAGAAAAGACAAACCTACGTTTCTAGCATTTGTAGACTTAGAGAAAGCTTTTGACAACGTTAACTGGAATACTCTCTTTCAAATTCTGAAGGTGGCAGGGGTAAAATACAGGGAGCGAAAGACTATTTACAATTTGTACAGAAACCAGATGGCTGTTATAAGAGTCGAGGGGCATGAAAGGGAAGCAGTGGTTGGGAAAGGAGTGAGACAGGGTTGTAGCCTCTCCCCGATGTTATTCAATCTGTATATTGAGCAAGCAGTAAAGGAAACAAAAGAATAATTCGGAGTAGGTATTAAAATTCATGGAGAAGAAGTAAAAATTTTGAGGTTCGCCGATGACATTGTAATTCTGTCAGAGACAGCAAAGGACTTGGAAGAGCAGTTGAGCGGAATGGACAGTGTCTTGAAAGGAGGATATAAGATGAACATCAACAAAAGCAAAAAGAGGATAATGGAACGTAGTCAAATTACATCGGGTGATGCTGAGGGGATTAGATTAGGAAATGAGACACTTAAAGTAGTAAAGGAGTTTTGCTATTTAGGGAGTAAAATAACTGATGATGGTCGAAGTAGAGAGGATATAAAATGTAGACTGGCAATGGCAAGGAAATCGTTTCTGAAGAAGAGAAATTTGTTAACATCGAGTATAGATGTGTCAGGAAGTCGTATCTGAAAGTATTTGTATGGAGTGTAGCCATGTATGGAAGTGAAACATGGATGATAACCAGTTTGGACAAGAAGAGAATAGAAGCTTTCGAAATGTGGTCCTACAGAAGATTGCTGAAGATAAGGTGGGTAGATCACGTAACTAACGAGGAGGTATTGAATAGGATTGGGGAGAAGAGAAGTTTGTGGCACAACTTGACTAGAAGAAGGGATCGGTTGGTAGGACATATTTTGAGGCATCAAGGGATCACAAATTTAGCATTGGAGGGCAGCGTGGAAGGTAAAAATCGTAGAGGGAGACCAAGGGATCAATACACTAAGCAGATTCAGAAGGATGTAGGTTGCAGTAGGTACTGGGAGATGAAGAAGCTTGCACAGGATAGAGTAGCATGGAGAGCTGCATCAAACCAGTCTGAGGACTGAAGACCACAACAACAACAACCACGAAGATGACTTGCTACAGACGCGAAATTTAACCGACAGGAAGACGATGCTGTGATATGCAAATGATTAGCTTTTCAGAGCATTCACACAAGGTTGGCGCCGGTGGCGACACCTACAACGTGCTGACATGAGGAAAGTTTCCAACCGATTTCTCATACACAAACAGCAGCTGACCGGCTTTGCCTGGTGAAACGGTGTTGTGATGCCTCGTGTAAGGAGGAGAAATGCGTACCATCACGTTTCCAACTTTGATAAAGGTCGGATTGTAGCGTATCGCGATTGCGGTTTATCGTATAGCGACATTGCTGCTCGCGTTGGGCGAAATCCAATGATTGTTAGCAGAATAAGGAATCGGTTGGTTCAGGAGGGTAATACGGAACGCCGTGCTGGATCCCAACGACATTGTATGACTAGCAGTCGAGATGACAGGTATCTTATCCGCATGGCTGTAACGGATCGTGCAGCCACGTTTCGATACCTGAGCCAACAGATGGGGACGTTTGAAAGACCACAACCATCTGCACGAACAGTTCGACGACGTTTGCAGCAGCATGGACTGTCAGCTCAGAGACCATGGCTGCGGTTACCCTTGACGCTGTATCACAGACATGGGCGCCTGCGATGGTGTACTTAGCGACGAACCTGGGTGCATGAATGGGAAAACGTCATTTTTTTTCGGATGAATACAGGGTCTGTTTACAGCGTCATGATGGTCGCATCCATGTTTGGCGACATCGCGGTGAATGCACATTGGAAGCGTGTATTCATCATCGCCATACTGGCTATCACCCGGCGTCATGGTATAGGGTGCCATTGGTTACACGTCTCGGTCACCTCTTGTTCGCATTGACGGTACTTTGAACAGTGGACGTTACATTTCAAATGTGTCACGACCCTTCATTCCATCCCTGCGAAACCCTACATTTCAGCACGATAATGCACGACTACATGTTGCAGGTCCAGTATGGGCCTTTCTGGATACAGAAAATGTTCGACTGCTGCCCTCACTAGCACATTCTCCAGATCTCTCACCAACTGAAAACGTCTGGTCAATGGTGGCCAAGCAAGTGGCTCGTCACAATACGCCAGTCGCTACTCATGATGAACTTTGGTATCGTGTTGAAGCTACATGGACAGCTGTATCTGTACACGCCATCCAAGCTCTGTTTGACTCAAAGCCAGGCGTATCAAGGCCGTTATTATGGCCAGAGGTTGTTCTGGGTACTGATTTCTCAGGATCTGTGCACCCAAATTGCGTGAAAATGTAATCACATATCATTTCTAGTATAATATATTTGTCCAATGAATACCCGTTTATCATCTGAATTTCTTCTTGGTGTAGCAATGTTAATGACCAGTAGTATACTAACTGCAATTTTCTGAATAACTCAATTTTTCTTTCCCCTCTACCACCAAGCTCATGTTCCCGTACAATGGCATTCCAATTCCCCATGTTTATTAGATTTTAACTCCATTTAGGCATGTTGGATCACATTAGATTTCTTTCTGGATGTCGTCAGGTGTTTATTTTAAGCTTAATTTTGTTCCAGCAAAAGAACACTGAAATTAGTCATGGAGTTTATCACTAAACAGCAAAAGAAACACAGTAAACAGATACTACAGATGTACAAATTTCCGCTCCCGTCAGATCTGCAGATAGCTTTTGTTCTGGTTTCTGTTTTTGACAGTAACAAAAACATTAATTCACAGCAACCCTCAGTGGCCATTTCCTGCAACATTACGTAAATGTTGGTTAACACAAACAGCTGATGAAATCCAGAAAAAAATTCTAGAGGAAGCAAATCACCCAGCTGAAGACAAGGGCGTCGTGGAAGAAAATAAAAGTGAGTGATACAGTTTACTGCTTTAGTTGCACGTATTGCCTAACGTGCAGGGTGCTAACTAGCGAGACACTGAGCTGTAAGAGTCTCGAGTTAGAATCTGCTCCGCGGTATAACGACAGTTCATCTGCGGAAATTCTTCACGGACGTCTTGTCAGGTGAGGTTTTTATGTAATACAATAGCCTACAAAAGTTAATGGTGCGCTGGATAAAATAAGGTAACGTATAAAAAGCTCGGTGGAAATGAATGTAAGTGTGGGATCGTGTTACCAGAGGTACCGCAGTCGTACACAAAAAAGCTGGACGTCAAATGGCGGGAGGTCAGCGTGACTATAGCGCGAAATGCAGCTCACATCACAATACGACGCAGCTGAAGAAACTGAAAAGATAGTGGGTGCGAATCAGCGAGGAGTTGCGGTATACTGTAATGGTGTTCTACATTACATCGTGAACCGGAGACATTTGGATAACTCAGCGCGGAAGAATCATTTAGAAACGGGAACAAAGACGAAGTGTAACGAGCATAGCTCAGGGAGTTCGGTATTGCTTACAGCACTGTTTCACGCGCATTAGTAGCTTTCGGAATCACAGGTACCGCTGCCCGAAAGGGAGGAGCTGGCCGACCACGATGAACTAAAACACAAGGTGACCGATAACTTGTGCGACGGACAAGAAGGAGGCCACGTTACGCAGCGGGTGTAATAGGATCCTCAGTTAACACGAATGCAAGGCAAGCAACTTTACGCTCCATATTTATTTTATTTAATCGTACGGCTAGGGCCCCCCATCGGGCAGACCGTTCGCCGGGTGCCAGTCTTTCAATTTAACGCCACTTCGGCGACCGGCAGTCGATGAGGATGATAGGATGATGATGAGAACAACAACAGTCCTTGGGCGGAGAAAAGTCCCCGACCCAGCCGGGAATCGAACCGGGGCCCAGAGGACTGACAATCCGTCACGGTGACAATTCAGCTACCGGGGGAGGACTATGATCCATAGTGGTACAGCAACTGGGAGGGGGTGCTTCTTTGTCCTACCAGTACATTGTGTTTCGTGGTCTCCCGCATATCGGCAGCGGTGCGACGGTGCCAAGAGTATAGGGGTAAGACCAACCACGAGTGGGGTCGCCTGCTCTTCTCGGTTAAAAGTTGATTCAATTTGGGTAGTGATAATGGACGAGAAAGGTAGGTACGACTAAGGCATCTAGTTCGCTGTCGAATATGATCGTCTTGGTTGGCCAGGTATTATGGTGATGGAATGCATAGTGAAGTGTGTATGTACTGATCTCGAATGGCCCGTATAAGTGCATGACAGGAGTTGCGATTATAAGAGCAGTTATAACTTTGTATGTGGTACCTTAATATGAACACACATCATTGCGTTGGTTGGTTTTTTTCTCTACGTGGAAAATGTTTCCCACAAACACGTCTTAACTTACTGCCTGATGTTTTCTGCACGATCATAGAAGCTCTACTCTGTGGACTATGCCTGTTAGTATAGGCTATTTTGCGTCCGTGTGTTGACATTTCAACACCTGACATGGCTTGATTTTGCCACATGTAGCTAGAGGTACTGCGAGATAACGTTACAAAGGTGTTTGGGCTCACATGCGGTTCCTCTTCGTCGAAATGTCTTCGCTCAAACTCGTCTAGGTGTTGAACCGCACGCGTCGCATTAGACGCCCTAAATTAGACGCTTGTGAACCTTTGCTTAAATTGTCTGGCTAATGGCAACTTTGCGAAATACAAAGTCAACATAAAATACAATAAAAGTAATAATAATATCGGGAACTAAATTAACAACCAATAAATGATATAGGCCACACAGTTGCGATTTGGTTAGAATAATGTTTATTCAGAAAGAAAATAATAGCGAAAGTGGTCGTATTTAAAGTTACTGTTACATATCCATTTGACACAGTTCGATCATTCACAATCTCATCGCGAAATACAGGTTATCTACGCGAAAAGCTAGAGTTCACACCTGGCTCGTGGCTGCTCACATCTCAGACACTAAGTACCGCGATACCACACAACGCGAAATTTTCTAAGTCGTTTCACTTCCTAGCTGACTAGAGACCGTCCGTCCGCTTTCGCGTCTGCATCCGAACTATACACTTGGATGCGTCCAGCAGAACTGGTGTCTAGACCAGAACTGCCCTCTGCCGATCTGCGACCACGTTTCCCGCGTGCCGAAATTCTTCGCTCAACTAGCGTAGTTCCGTTTCCTGAAGCTGTCCATCTTAATTGGTTACATCTTATTCTACATTACTTTGCATTTTAACATATTTAAATAATAAAAGCTTGACCACTATCTCTTTCTAAATAAAGTAACAATAATATCCATTACATAATAAACGTTAAATTCTTTTACATAAGGCGAATACAATTTCCTTCTTAACTTTGAATGTAACGGGCAGTGGCCTTGCACCAGTGTGCTTTCTGATAAATAAATAAAGAACGAAATTAAGTATTATGCACAAAACTTTACAACAAATATTCTATTACCTAGTGATTCTATAAGGTGTCATGCTGTTATCGTCCAATGCGTTTTGTGTGAAGGAATTGATGACCCGATGCTGAACTGTAAATACTGATAATTTAAATTTACTATATCTTTTAAACAAATGAAGTTACAGAGCTGATATTTACTACGTTTGGCATTTTAATGATGCGCTTCTATATGAAATGTCAATCTCTACGATCGACCAAAGCATTCAGATTTTAGCATTCAGGCCTTTGTTACAAAACTTGTTATTTCACTTTAACAGTAAATCCTAAACTGTTATAGATACGATCAGTATTCAAGATTTATCGGGATCACCATGAAAATTTATGGAGGATGGCAGATTAAAATTACTGTGGCTTGATTCCCTACGTTACTACTGAAGTAAATAATTTCCATAAATATTTCACTTTATGGCCGATCTTGGGTCCGCCGTATTTAACACTGCTACGCCTCCTTGGCCACAAAAGCCTTCTTCTGGGTTTCCCTTTGACGTAAGTTTACGTCTGCCCGACTCGCACACTACAGACAATACACAATGGACCTCTGTGAGTTTCCCCATCTCGTGGTGAATCTGCGTCCTTTATGGCATCCGGTCCTGGACGACAGAGTTCGTTTCACAGTTCCTGAAGACTCTTTCGGCCATATACTTAAATGAGAGCCAAATGGTCGTTAACTCACTTTCTTTTCAGTCATCGGTCTTCTGACTGGTTTGATACGGCCCGCTACGAATTCCTCTCGTGTGCTACACTCTTCATCTTAGAGTAGCACTTGCAACCTACGTCCTCAATTACCTGCTGCATGTATTCCAATCTCTGTCTTTCTCTACAGTGGTTGCAAGGGAAGTGACCAACAAATTTTAGTGTTTTTACCCATATTTTTATTTTCTTATCTGTTATTAGAGTTTCTTGTTCACTAATTCCCATGTAGGTTTGACTTCAGAAACGCCAAAATTTTTGTGATTTTACAGTGTGAAAAGGTAGTCGAGCAGACATTTGAACATTAATAGTACTTCAATTTGTTCAGCATTTCCCTTGCCTTCAGACGCTCGCACGTACCTGATCGCTGGAGACGAGCAACCTGGACTATCTCGCGGCGTCCACGTTGCCCTCGGCTGCTGGTTGAGCTGCATCACTGCAGGAGAACTACGAACGACGCTCGTCGCCGCAAATTGCACTCCGCGGGGCAGACACCGATTTATGGACAAGCAGCATTAATTACGCAGTAATCGCCTATTGTAGCGTCGCCGACAGAGCGCCCGCAGCGCGCTATTATTGCGGGCTTCACTTAGCCCCAATAGCATCCCTACAGGACATACGCATACACACACACACACACACACACACACACACACACACACATACGTTTCCCTGACAGGAACACGGCCCAATACAACGGCCAGGGATGTGATAGGTTAAACGGCTACCCTGATAGGGTGCCGCAAAACAGGGTCCCACTACACTACAGCCTACGTCCAGCTCAGTACTCTCAGCACTAAACTATGATAGATAGTCATCTTTATTCTAATGCGAACCAAACGAAACGGAGCCACCGGTGAAGTATTTTTCTCTTTCGGCTACGAGTTCCGGTCACTTACGCACGTCATCAGGATAAGACAGCAATTAAGAAATTTAGCAATACAGTTTTTCTTAATATTCTAATCTATTATTTTTCACAATGCATGGTGAGTTACAGATCCGTATCTCGTTCGGTCGAAAGATGAGTTTCTCAGCACTGTATAAGAGAATTGGTTTAACCACGATACGAAACTGAGATGCAAATAGTCTCAATATATACGTGAGTAGCATACCACATAAGACAAAAAAATTTTTAGGTTTCAGAGACGCGTCATTTTGTAAAATAAATGTGCATCTACGATGGTCGTTGAGGAAATAATGCTTCATAATCATTTTTCTTAGAAGATAGTTAGACTTTGGTAACAATATCAAACATTTCTTTTCACACTTGTTCAAATGTTCCGGCCTTTTGAGCCGTTGTTGGATGAACTTCACAATGAAACCCAATGTTTCGCCCCCATCTGCAGAGGACATCCTCGAAGACTCTTGTTAGTCCGGTGCACACGCTGGATTGCTGCAAATTCAAGGGAAATTCCGTTTCCTCGTGTTGGGGCACAGAGGTGTGACATCGTGTGTTTTGAACGCTTGAACGCAATTGGGCGCTGTCGGTAGCTGTCGCCCTCTGTTGTTACCACACCTTAGTGGAACACTGCTGCCATATTCTTCAGCAAAGCAATCCAGATATCATTCGCTTTTACATTCTCCTCCTTACTATTAAAATTACTGGGCTGTTAAGCAGTTTTTGTAGCCTCCCCTTATATTCTTTCGTGGTGCCTTCCCGTGGCTGCTTGTGCCTGAGTTTTATTAATACGAATCCGGTGGTTTCCAGGCTGCTGAGCACATTACCCTACCCCTGAGCTATACCTTTCTCACTTTCCAGTTTTTGGATCGTTATTTTGGTAATACTCACGTACAGGACGCTACAAATATACGAAATCCTGTAAATTCCTGGGGTTTCCAGCAATCTGTGAGTATCATTGGCCGACTTTTGGTGTCCATCCGTCATTCGGATGGACTTTCAGATGACAGAGATATTTCACTTAGTCAAGACCTCTCCTATGCCCTAACTAACGCATTTAATGACCGGCAGATAACCTTGGATATCACAGACGGCTGTACATTGCTTGGATCTTTTAGTTGTTGCCTTAACGCTATGGAATATTCGCCTGCTGACAGAAAAAGATATGTATACTCAAAGGTTAATTCTACATCTGTCGATGACTCGACAGCGAATATAATATCCTGCGTTCTCCCCATCATTTAATCGTCAATAGTAACAAAATCCATCTTGTACCCCAAATGATCATATTTTCGTTGAAAGGAATCGGCGTGGGACTGAGTTAAATGCATGATGAATATGAAATGTACTCGCAGTTGCGAATAAGAACCAGCTGCAGTTATACAATAGAATGACAACAGTGAAGCTTTCTGCCAGCCGGGACTCGAAAGCGGATGTCCTGCTTTACACGAGCGCTCACCTTAACCGCTTCTTATTGTTATCAACCTGGCTGTTATCAGCACCCGTATACTAGTTCCAACATAAGATTATACAGCCAAACGGTTGCACGTAACTGGTATATACATTGACGTAGGTATCGGCGCCTACTAGGGATGTCTTCATTAGAATCAAATTTTGCTACATGGTAAAATTACAGTGCCAAAAAGCAATGGTCAGAATTTAGAGCAGCTATGCTGAAGTCAAAAGTGAAATGAAACGTTCTATCAATTTTTTTTCACTTTTGACCTGAGCATAGCTGCTCTAAATTCTGACAATTACTTTCTAGCAATGTAATTTTACGATTTAGTAAAATTGCACTCTTATGGAGACACCCGTTGTATGCGTCGAAACCTAGGTCAAAGTTCCTACCAGTTAATGTGCAACCAGTTGGCAGTATAATCCTATGTTGTTAACCGCTTCTGCTATACCAGCACAATCACGGCGAGACCCAAGGTCCTTACGTTGTCATACATGAATCATAACTGTACGCGTACATACCATTAACGTCATTCCCGTACAGGGGAGGCTTATTAATTTAGTATTAATTGTGAGTTAAACGATCTTCGGAAGTTAAGAAATACACCTACTTGAGCGATATTTTTAGAATCAATGCTGCTTTACATTTAGTTGCTCACGCTGTTCGCGATACCTCGTTGTGCATAATCCCAGAATATTTCATAGTATTCTACGACAAAAGGGTGGCAGTGGCACAAGGCCCTGGTTTTGCCAATCGCTTCGTTTCCTTTTTGTGGACGTTCGTCACTGTGCTTTCCTCTCATTAATAGCCACAGTTTTTTATTCGTTGAGACTACGGTACGTTATTGTTAAAACAAAAACTAAATCGGATGAAGGTTCTCAACAGAATCTCGTAAGTATACCATAGAGCTTTGTTGCCTGCTTCAATTTTAGCGATTTCAGCTGTTTCCCAACTCCGCTGTCACTATTATCGATTGGAGATGCGGCAAGAAGTCGTAAATGAAGCATACAATCCTTTTATATAACTGTAACAGTGCTGCACAAATGCTGATGGGTCACTTATTAAAGTCATCAACTTCATTAAATTTATTCATTCAGCAGTTGACGTTTTATTTAGTGATGTGCTGAGTATTTATTCACTACTGTTCCGACTAATATCGGTTTTACTCATCTTGGCAGTGACGCGCCATTTAAATTATGGAAGCACTCTTAGATTTTCAATTGATAGAGAGCATTTTAACTGCTTACCCATTGCCCGCGAAAGACAAAGGTCCTGAGTTCGAGTCTCGGTCGGGCACACAGTTTTAATCTGCCAGGAAGTTTCATATCAGCGCACACTCCGCTGCAGAGTGAAAATCTCGTCGTGGAAACATCCCCCAGGCTGTGGCTAAGTCATGTCTCCGCAGTATCCTTTCTTTCAGGAGTGCTAGTTCTGCAAGGTTTGCAGGAGAGCTTCTGTAAAGTTTGGAAGGTAGGAGACGAGATACTGGCAGAAGTAAAGCTGTGAAGACCGGGGGTGAGCCGTGCTTCGGTAGCTCAGATGGTATTTAACGGAACACATCATTCTCGAGAAGATGCCTCTGATCAATTACACGACAAAAAAGAAAAAAAGGAAAGAAAAAGAAAGGAAGAGAAAAAAATAAAAAATAAAAATAAAAACAATAAAAATAAAAACAAAATTCAGAAAAAGGAAGATTTTGTTTTGTTTGTAAGAATAGCCCTAACCTTGATTTCCCATATTTCCCTTGGTATATAGGTAGCTCTTTGAATAGGTTTAGTCAGGAGACAACGCCTGAAGTGGACCAGATTCTTTTTTCTTTATTTTTTATTTTTTTGTTATGGGATGAAAAATGGCGGTGGCAATTAGGTTTTTTTTGTAGTTCCAAAAGAAAAAAAAATAGAAAACTACGAATTAAGTTCTTTAACAAAAAAAAAAAAAAGATGGCAGAGCACTTGCCCGCGAAAGGCAAAGTTCCTGAGTTCGAGTCTCGGTCGGGCACACAGTTTTAATCTGCCAGGAAGTTGCTTACCCATTGTTTATGATTTTATTTGCTGTTGTCGATTTTAGTTTTTCAGTTCCTTTATCATCTACAGCTGTTTGGATATTAACACTGGTGCTACTGACAGTCTTTCCATATAACTAGAAGATCTATGGATTTTGTAAGAGGTCTTTCAATAAGATTTTGTATGGCCGCTATCGTCTTAACGCTTTGTCATTTTGAAAGCGAAATATGATTTTCTTCTAGCTATAGCGCTTTGCTTTGCTTTAGACACTTTGTGCAGTAGGTACTATTTCTCCATAATTCTGCTTTACACACACTGTATTCCGATGAAAATCTCTGGAATCATGAACTATATTACGAGGGATGCATGCATCCTATACATTCTCATCATGTTTCTTTCATCTTGAGCCACAATTACTCTGCTTGCTACTGCCAAGATCTATATATTTAAATTTCCTCCTTGATACATGTCGCTACTGCTGTTTTCTCTAATTTACACTATTGGCCATTAAAATTGCTACACCAAGAAGAAATGCAGATGTTAAACGGGTATTCGGTGGACGCATATATTTTACTAGAACTGACATGTGATTAAATTTTCACGAACATTGGGTGAATAGATCCTGAGAAATCAGTAACAACAACAACTACCTCTGGCCGTAATAACGGCCTTTATACGCCAGGGCATTGAGTCAAACAGAGCTTGGATGGCGTGTACAGGTACAGCTGCCCATGCAGCTTCAACACGATACCACAGTTCATCAAGAGTAGTGACTGGCATATTGTGACGAGCCAGTTTGCTCGGCCGCCATGAACCAGACGTTTTCAATTGGTGAGAGATCTGGAGAATGTGCTAGTGAGGGCAGCAGTCGAACATTTTCTGTATCCAGAAAGTCCCGTAAAGGACCGGCAACATGCTGTCGTGCATTATCGTGCTGAAATGTAGGGTTTCACAGGGATCGAATGAAGGTTAGAGCCACGGGTCGTAACACATCTGAAATGTAACGTCCACTGTTCAAAGTACCGTCAATGTGAACAAGAGGTGACCGAGACGTGGAACCAATGGCACCCCATACCATCACGCCGAGTGGTGCGCCAGTACGGCGATGACGAATACACGCTTCCAATGTGCATTCACCGCGATGTCGCCAAACACGGATGCGACCATCAAGATGCTGTAAACAGAACCTGGATTTATCCGAAAAAATGACGTTTTGCCATTCGTGCACCGAGGTTCGTCGTTGAGTGCACAATCGCAGGTGCTCCTGTCTGTGATGCAGCGTCAAGGGTAACCGCAGCCATGGTCTCCGAGTTGATAGCCCATGCTGCTGCAAACGTCGTCGAACTGTTCGTGCAGATGGTTGTTGTCTTGCAAACGTTCCCATCTGTTGACTCAGGGATCGAGACGTTGCTGCACGAGCCGTTGCAGTCATGAGGATAAGATGATAGTCATCTCGACTGCTAGTTGTACGAGGCCGTTGGGGTCCAGCACAGCGTTCCATTTTACCCTCTTGAACCTACCGATTCCATATTCTGCTAACAGACATTGGATCTCGACGAACGCGAGCAGCAGTGTCGCGATACGATAAACCGCAATCGCGATTGGCTACAATCCAACGTTTATCAAAGTCGGAAATGTGATGGTACGCATTTCTCCTCCTTACACGAGGCATCACAACAACGTTTCAGCAGGCAACGCCGGTAAACTGCTGTTTTTGTATGAGAAATCGGTTGGAAATATTGCTCATGTCAGCACGTTGTAGGTGTCGCCTCCGGAGGCAACCTTGTGTGAATGCTCTGAAAAGCTAATCATTTGCAGATCAGAGCATATTTTTCCTGTGGGTTAAATTGCGCGTCTGTAGCACGTCATCTTCGTGGTGTAGCAATTTTAATGGCCAGTAGTGTACTTGCACTTTATGCCATTGCCACAACTGCCTCATGTTGAATGGCACCAGTTTCAATGTGAAAATCCTCAAAGCAGTTTGGTTTATTTGCTAGCATTTCCTTCACGAGTACATTCAGTATCGCAGGATATCTTTGTCACGCTCTGCACTTACAAAACGGCAGCGCAGTCGAATGTCAGATGACTGACTTCTACAGTGTCATTTGGGAACATATATACTTATGAAGTTAGATTTTCATCAAATTATTAGGTTATATCTTGGCGTCAGCTTGGCATGCGAAAGAACAATGTTGTATATACATGCACTCTTGCATATACGTATCACCCTTGTACATAAGCTCGTGAATGAAGTACTCTTAAAGACCTTCCCGTATATGTACCTTATGGTCCCGACCGGGCACACTTCTATCAATGTGAAAGCCTAATTTTTTTCGGTATAGCCTGCATTTGTACAGATATCACCATAATTCCTCAGCTGCGGATTCCACATTTGCTTTTCTGCATAATCATTTGCGCACGTAGTCCGAAAATTCCTTCACTTCAAAAATTAAAACACTGGAAACCTGCGTCCAGTACTATACTCGCTAAAGCCTCAATAGATGCTATTTATTTCTACGTGAGCGACGAAAGTAGTCGTTAATGTACATATTGTTTCGGTAATGTTATCAGGCGATAACAGATTGGGAAATAAACAACAGGATGTGAAACGTTACCATACAGTGCCCACGAGCACACACAAATTTCGGCTGCGTTTTAAGCTGAGCGTGTCCGCCGTAAATCAGTTAAGATAAAAGGTAAATGGAACGTCATACCCTGTGGACCGTCCGACAAGCTAATGTGCCTTTCAGTCAACATATGTGTTCAGCACAGCCGCAGCAGGCGCTTCGTTGGATGATTTATAAAGTCAGATTCACATTACAACTGTGGGAGTTGCTCGCAAATTTTCCTCGTCACACGGTGCCACATTAAATTAGTTGGCTCACGCCAGCGATCGAATACTCTTAAATCTAGAAACGAAGCTCACTGCTGACGAAATACCGAATCGTCATTTGCGTAATCAGTAATTGAGAAATATACTTTGGTGTCGGATATACGATTATTACATTATCTATGTTGTCTCACTCGTCCTTTTATTCACTTATGCTAATGGTCGTAATACGCTATACACCGGGAAATTAATACCATTCACATAATCTCTTTTCCAATGTATACTCTTTTTTCTTTAATAATTCTTAAATATTCATATAGCAACACACACTGAAGAAACAAGGAGAACGCTTCAGGTTATATGTTGATGATTTCAAATGATACTAAAGTAGGTATCTCCGTGACCGGGCCAATTGGGTCAAGCAGTGAAATATTTTCTGAGAGCATTATAGTATGCAGTATTGGAGAGGTACGACGTGTGTGAACCCTACCAAAGACATTTAATAAATAGTTATCAAAACTGAAGCGGCAGCTTCTTTTTAAAGCATATTTCGAGATACACTGAAGCGCCAAAGAAACTGGTATAGGCATGCGTGTTCAAATACAGAGATGCGTAAGAGGCGAAATATGGCGCTAAGGTCGGCAACGCCTATATACGACAAGTGTCTGGCGCGGTTGTTAGATCGATTACTGCTGCTACAATGGCAAGTTATCAAGATTTAAGTGAGTTTCAACGTGTGTTATAGTCGGCTCACGAGCGATGGGACACAACGTCTGCGAAGTAGCAACGAAGTGTGGATTTTCCCGTACGACCATCTCACGAGTGTACCGTGAACATCAGCAATCCGGTAAAATATCAAATCTCCTACATCGTTGAGGCAAGAAAAGAATTGTGCAAGAACGGGACCAACTATGACTGAAGTGACACGTTCAGCGTGATAGAAGTACAACCCATCGGCAAATTGCTGCAGGTTTCAATGTTGGGCCATCAAGAAGTGTCAGCGTACGAACCATTCAACGGAACATTACCGATTTTGGCTTTCGGAGCCGAAGTTCCACTCGTGTACCCTTGAGGACTGCATGACACAAAGCTTTACGTCTCCCTAGGCCCGTCAACACCGACATTGGATATTGATGGCTGGAAACATGTTGCCTGGACGGACGAGTCTCGTTTCAAATTCTATCGAGTGGACAAACGTGTACGGGTATGGAGACGACATTATGAATCCATGGACCCTACATTTCAGAAAGCGACTGTTCAAGCTGGTGGAGGCTCTGTAATGGGGTGGGGTGTGTGCAGTTGGAGTGAAGTGGGACCCCCGATACGTCTAGATACGACAGGTGACACGTACATCAGCATCTAATCATATCCATTTGGCGTTCCGATGGATTGGGCAATTCCAGCAGCATAATGCGACACCTCACACGTCCAGAATTGCTACAGAGAGGCTCCAGGATTACTCTTCTGTGTTTTAGCAATTCCGCTGGCCAGCAAACTCCCCAGACTTGAACATGATTGAGCATATTTGGGATGCCTTGCAACGTGCTGTTCAGAAGAGAGCTTCATCTCCACTCCTTCGTACTCTTACGGATTCATGGACAGCTCTGCAGGATTCATGGCATCAGTTCCCTCCAGCACTACTTCAGACATTGGTCGTGTCCACGGCACGTCGTGCCTGCGGAGGCCCTACAAGATGTTAGGTAGGTGTACCAGTTTTACTGGCTCTTCGGTGTACGAGACTGCATATCTAAAAGTAAAAAGAAATACTTGGCAGCACCGATGGTCGAACATCCACACGGCAATCAGACACGTTATCCACTAAGGCTCAAAGGAATATTTTATCCTGTAAAACGACGTGAACTGAAACACATTGGTATCACATTAATATTATAATGTTTGTTGATAAGGAAATTAGCAAAGTAGACTGAAAGGTAGAAAAATCTGTCATTTACCTCACTTCAATAATTTTGTTTCCACGTGGTGACTTTACTTTTTGAACATAATTGACAATGTTGTCTATTTTAATTTCAACGTACAAATTGCATTTAAACATTCGTCAGAAACTGTTTAATGGACGTTTATAGTTGCTGCTTACATTATCTAAAGATAATATGTTCCAGACGCAGTTGGCCTACTAATATTTTTCCTTAATGTTACTACTTTTACTGCTCCACTCATAAGGCCTTTTCACTTGATGCAACGACTTTAATTACTAAATTTACAGGAATAGTGTATAATGTGTTTGGTACAGAGGACTCCAGTGCCTAGCAAGATACCTCTCAAAGTTCTATAACGATTACGGAAATTAATTAGTTCCACTGTCAGTCACAAATGATACGAGCAGGGAACTACACTTATAGATATAAACAGAGCATATGCTAAATACATCTACAAAGAACGAAGTGTCAGTGGCCTACTGAGCTGCGATCCTAATTACAATTATCTATAACAGAATACGTAGCTATTAACCATATTCGAATAAACGTATTGACTTTTGCCATGTCCCAGCAGCTATCTGTATAGTTCTGCAATATCAGCTTGTAGTGTGCAATTTGTTGCTATAGCATTATATGTGCTATCCATGAAATACATGCACGCATATTCCCCATGTTACTTGATAACCAACAGGTTCCTTTCTTTTAGTTATTACTTTTAAACAAGCAACACACTGTCAGGCATATTTTTACGGTAGTGCTTTAATGCATGCCATTACAAGGCGTCCACACTGCACAACCAGACAAAAACAGTAATTACGAGCAATGGCCAAACTCATAACAGCGCCCTGTGGTCCCAAGAGGCCCTCAGTAATAACATTGCTAGATCTGTGTCAATTGTTCTACGACAAAAATCTAGTACAACCTGACAAGAGAATTAAATGTGCCCCACATGAGTCCTTGCGGCAAAATACTAAACTGCCTCTCTCTCTCTCTCTCCCCCCCCCCTCTCTCTCTCTCACACACACACACACACACAGACACACACACACAGACACACACACACACACGCAGTCTCTTTCTCTATCTTTCTCTTCCTCCCTGCCAACGCTATGTAAAACTCTTTTGGTGTATCCATATAGTCGATTCGTAAGCTAAGATGCTTCATTTGATTGGTCGAGTTATTTGTAACTTCTCTTGCTGTTCGTCGACAGACGCTTTTCCTACACTAAAATTAAGTACTACATACGAGAAAGACCGTTCTAACATAATTCACATACAATGTTTATCCTGCCTATATCTTCTTCAGTTTACATCCTCTGTGTCACACAGATACTCAAATCTTAAAAAACTCCCCCACTTCCTTTTCATGCCTGCCCACTGCACATTATCAGCGGCAAAAAAGGCGAGACAGGATCTGCACTGACGACGACATGCTCTGGAAAGCACTTCTGGAGTGATTGTTGGTACTTTCTTTTTGTTTTCTTTGGCACAAGGATGCTGCGAATATACTCATACTAGTAATTAACAGAAATAACTTCTACAATCTAGAGAGTCACATATTACATCGTAATAAATAAAACTATAAACCTTAAAGTGAATCTTGTGCTAAACAGACCTCTGAAGATATCTCATTTGACAGTGACATGTAGAGGAGGACAGCCGACCAGAATAGTAAAGTAGTAATGCTCAATTCTGCCTTTAGGAAAGGACATGCTAGCAGGCTAGTCAGGTAACGAAATGACTCATGACATTAGAACCCGTTGATACTCAAATTCGAGATGGAAAAAATAGCTGCTCAAAATCTTAATTCACTCAATTTTATGGGCATATAGTGCCAGCTGTTCAGGTGAATAATGGGATCCACGGCACCACAAATTATAGCCAACATGTAAGCTGGATCACATTGCCAGATCTATATATTTATTTCTTGAGTAGAGCAGACAGTATGTGGGCCAGTGCATCGAAACTCGGCCTTTACTTCAAAGGGTTTCACGATTAGTGACTGAACTTCTCAGGCACGATCCTTATGCCTTCAGTTCTGACAGCTCGTCTCTCTCTTACTGTCAAATGCTTCGCAGCAGCTCACACTTCCCTACAGAGTGACTGATTCATTTTGGAAACCATCGCTTAGCCCGTGGCCAAGCCATTTCTCTTCCTCCTTGAAGCCTAATCCTTAAGCGTCCATAGAAGGAGTACTGGCGAAATTGAAACTGTGGGAACGGATATTGATCCTCACATTTGTTGAAAAATTGGTAAAAAAATTATCCGTGGGTTCGATCCGCCGCACGGTTTTATTAACCCATACCGTTTCGAAGCAGTGCACACTCCATGGTAGTGTAAAGACGCTACTGCATGTACACGGAGTGCGACAAGGACCATATGGATTGTGCTTGAACGTTGCGACGCTACCGTTCGTTCTGTTGATTAATAATCACCTTGTAATGACTGTGAGGTGTCGAAGAGAAACAGCCGAAATCGCTTGTAATAGCTAGTCGCAACTCGTCCCAATATGCATAACCTACTAAATAATCCATTCGACGTATTACACTTAAAACTGTTGTATTCAAATATCATTGAAGGAAGGGACCAGTAGCTTCTGGCACTATATCTTGCAGTTTAAGTTCGAAGTGACTGTGACTATGACTATGACTATAATGATAGTCAGGCCACATATCGATTCTCGTGTCTGACTTCGCGCCCTCTCCTACACCAATTCAACATGCACAGTACATAATATTAACCAAAATTCATACAAAAGAAACGCACATTAATTTCGAGTATAGCTAACATGCTGACAGAACAATGCATGTTGTAACGACTCTTTAGTAGTATCTTTGTGTAGTGAGCATGCAACAGTAGGTAAAATTTACTGTATCAAGTATAAGTGCACTGAAATTTTGATGTTGAATGTTAAATAATGCAACTACAACATACGTAACAATGTAAAGCTACTTTCACTGTTATCAGTTTTTACCACAGTGCTTATTCTGAAAGACGATGAGTCTGACTCATTACTTGTGATAGATGAAGTCGTGGCATCGTTCACAGCTGATCAAACAATTCTGGACAAAAACTGGTTACGTCAACTTTGAAGCAACATCATTTTCTGGTCACAGTATACATTACTTTACTTCCATCATTATCATATTCGACTGTAAAACATAAGACAGTTTTAAACAATTGTACACTCCTGGAAATGGAAAAAAGAACACATTGACACCGGTGTGTCAGACCCACCATACTTGCTCCGGACACTGCGAGAGGACTGTACAAGCAATGGTCACACGCACGGCACAGCGGACACACCAGGAACCGCGGTGTTGGCCGTCGAATGGCGCTAGCTGCGCAGCATTTGTGTACCGCCGCCGTCAGTGTCAGCCAGTTTGCCGTGGCATACGGAGCTCCATCGCAGTCTTTAACACTGGTAGCATGCCGCGACAGCGTGGACGTGAACCGTATGTGCAGTTGACGGACTTTGAGCGAGGGCGTATAGTGGGCATGCGGGAGGCCGGGTGGACGTACCGCCGAATTGCTCAACACGTGGGGCGTGAGGTCTCCACAGTACATCGATGTTGTCGCCAGTGGTCGGCGGAAGGTGCACGTGCCCGTCGACCTGGGACCGGACCGCAGCGACGCACGGATGCACGCCAAGACCGTAGGATCCTAAGCAGTGCCGTAGGGGACCGCACCGCCACTTCCCAGCAAATTAGGGACACTGTTGTTCCTGGGGTATCGGCGAGGACCATTCGCAACCGTCTCCATGAAGCTGGGCTACGGTCCCGCACACCGTTAGGCCGTCTTCCGCTCACGCCCCAACATCGTGCAGCCCGCCTCCAGTGGTGTCGCGACAGGCGTGAATGGAGGGACGAATGGAGACGTGTCGTCTTCAGCGATGAGAGTCGCTTCTGCCTTGGTGCCAATGATGGTCGTATGCGTGTTTGGCGCCGTGCAGGTAAGCGCCACAATGAGGACTGCATACGACCGAGGCACACAGGGCCAACACCCGGCATCATGGTGTGGGGAGCGATCTCCTACACTGGCCGTACACCACTGGTGATCGTCGAGGGGACACTGAATAGTGCACGGTACATCCAAACCGTCATCGAACCCATCGTTCTACCATTCCTAGACCGGCAAGGGAACTAGCTGTTCCAACAGGACAATGCACGTCCGCATGTATCCCGTGCCACCCAACGTGCTCTAGAAAGTGTAAGTCAACTACCCTGGCCAGCACGATCTCCGGATCTGTCCCCCATTGAGCATGTTTGGGACTGGATGAAGCGTCGTCTCACGCAGTCTGCACGTCCAGCACGAACGCTGGACCAACTGAGGCGCCAGGTGGAAATGGCATGGCAAGCCGTTCCACAGGACTACATCCAGCATCTCAACGATCGTCTCCATGGGAGAATAGCAGCCTGCATTGCTGCGAAAGGTGGATATACACTGTACTAGTGCCGACATTGTGCATGCTCTGTTGCCTGTGTCTATGTGCCTGTGGTTCTGTCAGTGTGATAATGTGATGTATCTGACCCCAGGAATGAGTCAATAAAGTTTCCCCTTCCTGGGACAATGAATTCACGGTGTTCTTATTTCAATTTCCAGGAGTGTATATGTGGAAGGTATTTACATGGTACCTAGAAAACAAAACATTTGACACTATAAACTCTTATCACATAAGAGATTATTTGAATCATTTCACAAAATAGGGGAGAGAGAGATTGAGAGATCAACTTTACAAGATTAAACACTTACTTTTACCTGGCAGCTTCTAGAGAACATATTCACTACTCAGTGAAACACTTGTTACAGGAATACTTGTTTATTATAGTCACTTTAAGGAGCGTTACTAATGCCAGGTTCTTCCGCCCAATGCAGCAATAATTTGTCCAGCAGACACAATGCGACCCAGAACCACAGCACAGGCCAGCAGCAAAAGCTTTTAACAACTGCCCTTTGGAAAGTCTTTCTACAGGAACATTGCTGGAGATGGCAGATAAAAGTCTGGAGAAATCCAACTCAAAACGTTGGTCACTCACTGTAGCCACCTGTGTAAAAACACGCGTGGAGACAAGCTGTTTTCAGCATTGCGTAGCAGAAGTTAACTCTGCCCTATCAAAGAAACGACGCGTGTGGCAGGCTACAAAAACTCTATTGGGTGGAGTACGAATGTAATGATTGGCCAGAAAGAAAAAGCGTGGCCACCAGCTTTGATACAGGCAAAAGGCACACAGAGAAATTGGACCTCCTCTAGCTGCAAATTGCCGGGAGTTTGAGCAAGGCGACTCGCGCCATGCTGAGACGATTGCGAGAGTAATTATGTGAACACTAGTTCACAGTATCGTCTTAACTCTGAAGGAGTTAAATGAAGGAGTTAGACTGCAAGGTCTCCTAGTAGGAGAACTGCACAGAGCACAGACAGTTAACGCTTGCGAGAGGTTTGAGGGTAGCGACGTATGCGGTATTCCAGCCAAATAGCGTGTACCATGCCAATTAACTTAGCTAGGGAACAACTAGGGGCCGGCCGGAGTGGCCGTGCGGTTCTGGGCGCTACAGTCTGGAGCCGAGCGACCGCTACGGTCGCAGGTTCGAATCCTGCCTCGGGCATGGCTGCGTGTGATGTCCTTAGGTTAGTTAGGTTTAATTAGTTCTAAGTTCTAGGCGACTGATGACCACAGATGTTAAGTCGCATAGTGCTCAGAGCCATTTGAACCATTTTTTGAACAACTAGGAGTATCGGCCTCACCGAAGACGTAGTAAATATATCAGACTAGTGCTGAACAGTCGAGAGTGATTTAGAATAGCTTCTGAGCTTCACAGCTCGCGCCAACAGCAGCCACTGCCACCGACGACGAAAGGTAAACATGCTCGATCGCCAGCAAGTGCATTCAATTGACACTCAGAAATGCGGTCGTCTCCGTCTCTCCTAATTGTTTGTTCATTCAACCATGACCTTTAGTTAAACATATTACGATTGTTGGCCTCAACTGAAGCAGAACAGCAAGATATCCGATTTAATGAAAAGAACTGATCAGCCACTATAGAGTGTTTCACACTCTGAAGATACTGAATTGTTTTTTTGTGTACTTGTTTTGACTGCTCTTTACCGACCCCCATCCATTAATTGGTTATTTTAATTGTGCATTTTTAGCTGAATTGATATCTCTGGCCCCCACTGTATTTAAGTTGTTTGTATTTTATCGCCCCCCCCCCCCCGCAAGACATGGTCATCAACCATATTACTATTAAAGAACCTTAGAATAGTTAAGAATTTCACTTCAGAGTTGTAAACACTCGATATCAATATTTTACCATCCTATATGTATTAAAATTGTGATTCATATGTCATAAAGTCATACATAGAGTAAAATATAAACCTTAATAACAAAAATTTAAGATTTTCATTTCTGGCTAACATACAGCTACACCTGAGCCTGTACAGTAATTTCTGCTAACGGTAACATCCCCTTTACAGGGAGTGTAGCGGAACCGACATTGATATTATTGTCTGATTACATCACTATCCATACTGCTGCACTCTTCCGAACTCTGAATGGTGAGCTGGTGTGTCCTACCTTACAGGCCGTAGGTTCGACAGAAATTCCTCAAACACTCTCAGAGCATACTTGCGCAACTGTGGTAGGAAAGTAGATCAAAGCCAGTCTCACACATGTTAGACATGTACCTGCAGCATGTATGACACATAGTTCCGGAGACACTGAATGGGTACTCTAACTGTAACAGGCTTCTTTCTGGTGACACTTACCTGGAGTATTTAGTTTCCTTTCTATTAATCTAGCAAGTTATTGGCCTGCTGTTTACATATATAATAGCTGCATGAAAGATTACTAGGACAACACTGTCTGTTGTTTTAGTTTTACTATATTTCAAAATGGTTCACATGGCTCTGAGCACTATGGGACAACTTATAAGGTGATCAGTCCCCTAGAACTACTTAAACCTAGCTAACCTGAGGACATCACACACATCCATGCCAGAGGAGGATTCGAATCTGCGATCGTAACGGTCGCGCGGTTCCAGACTGTAGCGCGTAGAACCGGTTGGCCACCCCATCCGTTTACTATATATCATATCAACATGCTGTGCTATCCTTTCATGATATTTCCCATCGAGAATAAGATGTATAATGTGTGGATTAAAGAGTAATTGGACGTGCATCGGTAACTAGAGAATCAGAGTACCTTGGCTTTTTCCTTCTTTGCTGAGGCACAGCAATGTTCTTCGGCTGTATCACTATGCCGTTTAGCCATCATAAAAACGTTGGCAAGCAGAACAAGGAAAATCTGTGAACCAGTGCAGCTTGACGCAGAATTAGAACATCTCAACAATGCATTGCTCAAGAATGGTTATTCGTTCGCTGATGTGAAGTCAGCTTTAAGATTACCGCGTAGAAATCGTAGTGATGCTCAAGCGCCGGTGAAATCGAACGTTTTCCTGGCATTCATTGAGAACGTGACTGACCGCATACAGAAAATCTTGAAATAGCGAATCGTCGCGGTAATTTATACACCGACACGGAAAATACAAACTCACGTAAAATTGGCCAAAGATGCTCGCCGACCGCTGAAAAAACTGAAATTTATAGGTTTCCGTGTAGTTGAGAGGTGTACGTGGGTACTACAAAGAGAACTGTCAAATACCGACTCGAAGAGCGTAAGGGAAATTACAGAAGAGGGCTTGGTTCAAATGGCTCTGAGCACTATGGGACTTAACATCTGTGGTCATCAGTCCCCTAGAACTTAGAACTACTTAAACCTAACTAACCTAAGGACATCACACACATCCATGCCCGAGGCAGGATTCGAACCTGCGACCGTAGCAGTCGCACGGTTCCTGACTGCGCGCCTAGAACCGCGAGACCACCGCGGCCGGCACACCCCCTGATCCGTCGCGAGAAATCGTAATCCACATTCCGTCGCACTTTTAATATAATTTAATGGGTCATATTCTTTTCACGATTTCACACGGCATTTTCCATCACTGTAATTAAGATGTAGAGAGGCTCTGCCTACTGCCCCAAAGGAATAGCCTAGATGTACCAAGTCATGGAATACGGAAAAAGGGCAAAAGTAAAGTATGTGGACACCTTTGAAATGACCACACAAACATTGAGATGCGTGAAATATTAGACACTTGAAAAACTGGATTTTGTTAGAACAGAGCCAGACTATGGTCATCCAGTTTGGTTTCGAATTTTTCATTCGTCTGTAAGTGAATAATCCGAAACTAATGGTGGCCGTTGTGGCCGAGCGGTTCTAGGCGCTACAGTCTGGAACCGCGTGACCGCTACGGTCGCAGGTTCGAATCCTGCCTCGGGCATGGGTGTGTGTGATGTCCTTAGGTTAGTTAGGTTTAAGTAGTTCTAAGTTATAGGGGACTGATGACCTCAGAAGTTAAGTCTCATAGTGCTCAGAGCGATTTTGAACCGAAACTAATTAAACGAAACATAATTATTATTTTGCGTCTTCTACCATAAAGTTTCTACATTCTTCAATGCATGAATTCAAACATTTAGCAAATGTACGCATTTACAAAGTAATCAGACGTTTCAAGTTGTTTTATCCATTGGAGTCCGAAGGTGCAAATTTTGTGGGGAGGGGGATTACGTTATCTTCTTACTCTGCTTTGTTTTTGCAGGAAAGAAGAATTATTGACGCCTTAACAGTTGGCGATGCCTTGCAATTATGGTCCTTAACTGCACTGTGGTGTCAAAAGTGACGGGTGTGCTGTGTGTCATTGATGAATCGCGACAGCACTCCCAGAGTCCGCAACTCATCAATTAATTTTGTCGGTGGCTCCCACATCTCATCCATTATTTTGTCAATTAATAGCGGCTCTGACAGAGATAGCAGACATCACGGTGTTGTCTCTCTGAGTTTTCACACTAAACCTCTGTTCCTGGTCTCAGCTGCGTTGTCCAAAGTTGCCGAAATAGTCTCTGTATGTCCATCTTTTTAGCGATGGTCGCGGGACTCAGTTGTTCGATTGAGGATGTAAAATTAAACACCTTTCAGCCCTCAATTTTCGATGTCATTTTATTAGACAACAAATTTCAACGCTTTATTACATCTTCAGGCCCCTGACCGACGTGCAGCCGGCCTCGGTGGTCTAGCGGTTCTAGGCACTCAGTCCGGAACCGCGGGACTGCTACGGTCGCAGGTCCGAATCCTGCCTCGGGCATGGATGTGTGTGATGTCCTTAGGTTAGTTAGGTTTAAGTAGTTCTAAGTTCTAGGGAAATGATGACCACAGATGTTAAGTCCCATAGTGCTCAGAGCCAGCCGACGTGCAGGAATAATCTACCGCGCTTGTGATCGAAGCAGGTGCCAGCAATACTGGTATTCTTAGACATCTCCTGGGCACAGTGACCACTTCAAAGATCACTTAAACATCACTAATACCAGTACTGCTGGCCCGTGCTTCGATCACAAGCGAGGTACATTATTCCTACACGTCGGTCATGGGCTTTAAGATGGCGTAATAAAACGCTGAAACTGGTTGCCTAATAAAATAAGGTTGAAAATTGAGGGCTGAAAGTTGTTTGACATCCTTAAAGCTGCTGAAATAGGCTCCCTTTAATCACAAAATCCAGATATTCTCTTGAATTGTTGATAATGAATCACATAAAATACTTCAATTTGACGCGTTTATTTCGTTGTGTAAATCAACTCAACTACAAACAGGAATGCAAAGAAAATTACATATTATAATTTTCTTAAACAACAGATATTGCACAACGTGTCGAATACGAAGTGACGCACATACTCCAGACAGAATGCTATTCAGAACTCCGCTTTGGTTCCTGTGGTGGTATCTATTTTTTTCTTGCACCACGGCTTGCTTACACTTACCGTGGCACCGTGACATCATCACAACTTCATGCAAGAAGAGAAGTGCCAGGCAAGCTGATCGTGGAGGGGTGGGGGGGGAGGGGTGGCAAAAATAGATAGTAGAGCTGACGGAGCAAGAGTCGCCGCCCAAGCTATGAGAACTTGCAAATACACAAATGTTGGACAAAAATATGGAAACACGGCAGGAAATGCGTGCTACAACATAAACCCCAATGGTAGCCAAGCCCACGGGTGGCGCTGTTGTATTACGACTGTGAGTGGCACGTCTTGAAAATGTTTGAAGTGACAGCTGTGGTCAGAACAGTGTTCTGTCAAGCTATGAGTGCATTACGTCAGAGTTAGGTGAATTCGAACGCGGGTAAATTGTTGGGGGTGGTTTGGTAGGTATTTCCACAATGAAGGTAGTCCAGGTGTCTGATGTATCAAAATGCTCTATATCGACGATTTATACCTCACATGGAAAGCGGAAAAAATACCATCCGCTAAGTTACGACGCAGACGAAACTGTGTGTCGAATGATGTAGCAGACGGTCACTGAAGAGGATTGTGACGAAAAATAAGAGGACTACAGCTGCAAACGTTAAGGCAGAGGTGAATGTCTTAATCTGGATCCCTATCACCAATTAAACAATCGTAAGGGGGCTCCAGAGGCAGCAAATTCCAGACCGAGCTGGAATCCCGAAGCAAATCATTGACACAAATGGCCATAATATGAAAACATGGTGCCAAAGCCATCAGAGCTGGACCTTTGGAGCAATAGAAGAAAATCAGTTGTGTACGACTTCATACACAAGGTAAGGAGAGGTGGACTATGGAGATGTGCCGCAACTGACGTCGTAACTGGACAGGAGCAGAAATGATTAGCGAATAAGATAACACAAAAAACAGAACATTTACTTTGCATGTATTTCTCCAACTCTATGAAGACTCATCACATGTAACGCAGCAGGAATTAGAGTCAAGCTGTCACAAAGTCAGCAAGAAAGAGGCACCTGTAGTAAGCACAAATGAGACTGCAAGTGCGAATTGGTTGAGTGGCTGCTGCCGAACAACCTGTATTGTGGCGGCAGAGGGCGCTCGTGGTACCGAGCCGCTGGATGTATGACTCAGTGCACATGCACCACTGCGTAAGCCAAATCATGCAAAACTGTTGTCGGAAGCTTGCAGTGTCAAAGCCAAGTGTGACGCCTGTGGGATGGATGGTACCAACACTTGATACCACAGACAGAGTCTTATTTCACACTGTCCCTACCCCCAACCCCCACCCTTCCCCTCTGCCCAAGCCAAAGGTCAGACCTCTTCGTGCCAAGACTGAAACACGGTGCGGCTTCGGTGATGATCTGGTCAGCCACAATGTGTTTATCACATGCCCCATGAATACCCTGCATGTTCGTATTACTGCCAAAGATTCTGCGACGATTTTCGCTCGGAACATCCTTCCCGTGATACAATGTTTGTTCCTGAATGGTGACGCTGTGCTCCAAGGCAACAGATCTCCTGTTCAATATAATGTTAACGCCAATATTTTGTGTCACCAGTGTATGCGACAGTGTTCGAGATTTATGAAGTGATGAATATTTTTCCTGAAATGAGTTTTGAGCCTGTATGTGATAAGACTTATTATTATATTGTGACTTATTATTATATTCTGAAACGTAATTAATTTCGAACAACAATATGTTTTATTTTTTTTATAACTAGTTTTATACAAAGAATAATCATGTAACAAAAGATAATATCACTAAAAGAATGTGTTGTAATTGTACTGTCTGTGAAATTGCACTTCTTCTGAGATCTAAGATAAGATGAGGTCTGTTGTTTTAAATACTGTAAAAGGTGGTCATAAGTGATCAAAAGAAAAATATGAAGTACAATTTACTAAATGGAATTCTAGTGTCCTGACCTTTATATGTTACTAGATAAACAACAATGAATGTTTGAAGTTTTGTGTTCGCAGCAGTACAAAGTGTGCTTTGTCTGTCGCCGTTATGCGAGCGTATGGAGCGGCAGTTTCAAACTGCAGAAATAATCAGACATTAATTCTTTCTGTCTATATTACAATATTTGAACTCCGTAGACAAGAATCCAGAGGAATTTATTATTTTTGTATTCTAAAAGTGAAAATAACATTCAGAAAAACAATCTTTGACTTTACGTAAATGAAATAGTTTTTGTGGCTGGTGAGTAAGATTAATTTCTCTCAGTGTAATTTATCAGTGACTTTAAATAAAAATATTTACGCCACCAGGGTTGTTATGGGAATAGGTTGCAGTATGGCATATTATTATTTTGTGGATACATTTTAATGTCACTTACTGAGTTTTTGGTAGTGATAAGGTATGACAAAATGATTCATTATAGTCGACCTTAGCAGCACATAAATAAGAGTTACCAGAGATTTTTTCTTTCTTTCCAATAAAACTGTTATGCTTGTTACTACATTTTCATACATTTACATTACCACGTACAGAACGCCACAACAACTTTAAAGAACGAAAACCCATTACATCACGCAGCTCACTAAATCCAGGACTGGTTTTGTGAGTGCGAGGACAAATATATTTGCACGATTCCCCTGGCCACCAAAGACACCAGATCTCAATATTACTGAGACTTTGTAGTCTACTTTGGAGAGAGGCGCTCTGACCAGTTTCTATCGTCGTTACTTGATTTCTTTCTGGAAGAATTGTATAAGATTCCTTTCAAAACCATACAGGACCTTTATTTATCCATAGGGGAGACCACTGAAAGTTGTTTTCAGCAGCAATGGTTTTCCTACACAGTATTAGACATGGTTGTCCTTTTTTTTTCTACCCCCTGTACGTCTCACCACTGCTGACAGGGCCATGTACTACTGATGCAGCAGAAGTACATCGATTGTGGTTACCATACCGACTAGCCTGGCATGGGGCCTGTCTCTGTCCTACGTGACAAGGGTGCTAGGTTTTCAAAATAATGGTGGGACAATCAGACACAAATACTGCCCATTTTACCCAGGCAGTAAGAGTTACTCTCTGCAGTCAGCAACGACACGAATTCTACGACGGTCATCGTTCTGAAATGGGATATCTATCTGCTGTAGGTGGACACCTTCTTCACTAGCTAATCCTACGTCTGGATGTTGCAGAGAGTCTATCTGATGTCTACCAGGTGGAAGGACACTGGCCAGCTTACTTCCATAAACTGCATGTGTCGTACTTGTAGGACTGTGGTTCACACCTGCCATAGCTGTCTCGTGCGTGTGTAATCTAATGCCACCTTGTGCCTGGTGCAGACATTACCGCTGCTGGTCGTCTGTTAAACGCCGCTGGTTCTGGTGCGTACTGCACTGACCCGTACGCCAGCGCCCACTAGGGCGATCGCCTTCCCAGAAGCCGTCACAGCTGCATGCTGCGCTGACTTAAGCCGTCGGCACACGGACCGCGCATCCGAACGTTGAGCGTGCCGAGTTTCTGACGGCATAGCGTGGAACAGCACGTTTGGGATATGCACATATACAGGATGTAGAAAAATTGTGTCACGAAATTTTAACCCTGAATAGCTGATGACATTAGGAACCTAAATTACTAACGTGTTGTAGGTCGACAACGCACAATTTTTAAACTACGGAAACTTGGTGCCACGCGCTCCGATTGGCAGCGGGATTGCCCCGTTGCCGGATGCTCTGGACAACGCATGACCGCGAATGCTTTGCGATGTATCTAAGGCAGCTTTCCACTCTGGGGGACTGGCGGCGAATCCACCTGGGTCCCGACACATCCACTTTAGTTTTATGATAAAACGTACCGGGAACAAACCCGTCAGCAGCTGTTAGTTAGCATACAGAAAGTCTCTTACAAATTGTGTCGGCTCTGAAAAGGGTCTTTCTCGCAGCTAGGACATTGTTTACTTAAAACAGGCGCTCGAACTGACAACCGCCTGGCGAAACACAAGCTTGGTAACGTAGGACGGTGTTTTGTCCAGCTCCTTCAAAGATTTCTAGCAGTGCCCTGATGTGACTGGCGGCATGTTGAATGCGATCCATTAATTCCTTTTCTTTCCTAGGTGATTCGAGTCTGGGTGTGTGAACTAGAATCCCCACAGGAAAAGGTCTGGTGGCGTTAGGTCTGGTGACCGCGGGGACCATGTCTTACCTCAGCCACTTACCCTGCCGCCGAAGAGTTCATTCATATATCCGCGCACAGCACGACTATTACGTGCGGGCGCCCCATCATGCTGCAACCACCGGCGCAATCAGATGGTCACCGTCAATGCCTGCCCAAATGTTGAGCGAAAATCCTTTCTGGTGTCCGTGGACGTACGTTACGTGAGGATTTCCCTTTTCCCAGTAATGAACGTTTCGAGTGTTGTAAAGGCCATCCAGATAGCGGGGAAGTTGGGATCTTTAGCAAAACGTCGCAGAAACCATCGAAAAAACCCTATTCTGTGTTCACAGTCTGCCACAGGATTTAGGTCGTAGACAGGGTAGAAACTAAATGGATGCTGGACGTCATCACTCAAAACCTCCCAGACTAACCGATGAGTGACCCCCACGTCGTGTCAACCGCTCGAGTACTTGTCGTAGGTGCTCCCTCGAAGCGGTCGAGAACAGTCTCTTCAAATGTAGCATCCCGTCGCGTTCGAAGTCTTCCAGGTTCACGATGATATCCAGCTTACGAGCCTGTTTCGCCAAGTCGCCAGTGAATTGCTGTAAACGTTTGCGGGTGTGAGTGGCGTCTTGCTGGGTACCTTTCCTCATACGACCGTCGAGCTCCATGCGCATTGCCGTCGGCTAGTCCAAAAACAGAAACCTTATCTCGTTGTTCTTCAAACGAATACTGTGCCGCCAGGCTTACTGTATGACTAAATAGTAGGTGATGTTCGTGTGCTCCGAAGCGAAGCATACTTGAGGCGGAGACAAATAGCAAGACCTATTGGACACTTGTGCGTTTACGTTGGGGCAGTGACGGAGTGACGGGGCGAGGGACGTTTGTATGTGCGAACCGACAACCATAGCGCTGCCTGGCAACCGATGTACGGCCACAGGGCAATCGTACGGCCAATCGGATCGCATGGCGCCAAGTTTCCGTTCTTTAAAACCGGTGTGTTGTCGATCTACAGAACGTTAGCAATTTTGGTTCCTACTGGCAACAGCTATCCAGGGTTAAAATTTCGTGGCGCAATTTTTCTCTAGCCTATATAAGTCGAAACAAGGCAACTGGAGTAGACAACATTCCATTACATCTACTGACGGCATCGGGAGAGCCAGTCCTGACAAAACTCTACCATCTGGTGAGCAACATGTATGAGACAAGCGAAATACCCTCAGACTTCAAGAAGAATATAATAATTCCTATCCCAAAGAAAGCAAGTGTTGACAGATGTGAAAATTACCGATCAATCAGTTTAATAAGCCACAGCTGCAAAATACTAACGCGAATTCTTTACAGACGAATGGAAACACTAGTAGAAGCCAACCTTGGGGAAGATCAGTTTGGATTCCGTAGAAATATTGGAACACGTGAGGCAATACTGACCTTACGATTTATCTTAGAAGAAAGATTAAGGAAAGGCAAACCTACGTTTCTAGCATTTGTAGACATGCAGAAAGCATTTGACAATGTTGACTGGAATACTCTCTTCCAAATTCTAAAGGTAGCAGGGGTAAAATACAGGGAGCGAAAGGCTATTTACAATTTGTACAGAAACCAGATGGCAGTTATAAGAGTCGAGGGACATGAAAGAGAAGCAGCGGTTGGGAAGGGAGTGAGACAGGGTTGTAGCCTCTCCCCGATGTTATTCAATCTGTATATTGAGCACACAGTAAAGGAAAGAAAAGAAAAATTCGCAGTAGGTATTAAAATCAATGGAGAAGAAATAAAAACTTTGAGGTTCGCCGATGACATTGTAATTCTGTCAGAGACAGCAAAGGACTTGGAAGAGCAGTTGAACGGAATGGACAGTGTCTTGAAAGGAGGATCGAAGATGAACATCAACAAAAGCAAAACGAGGATAATGGAATGTAGTCGAATTAAGTCGGGTGATGCTGAGGGAATTAGATTATGAAATGAGACTCTTAAAGTAGTAAAGGAGTTTTGCTATTTGGGTAGCAAAATAACTGGTGATGGTCGATGTAGAGAGGATATAAAATGTAGACTGGCAATGGCAGGAAAAGCGTTTCTGAAGAAGAGAAATTTGTTAACATCGAGTATTGATTTAAGTGTCAGGAAGTCATTTCTGAAAGTATTTGTATGGAGTGTAGCCATGTATGGAAGTGAAACATGGACGATAAAGAGTTTGGACAAGAAGAGAATAGAAGCTTTCGAAATGTGGTGCTACAGAAGAATGCTGAAGATTAGATGGGTAGATCACATAACTAATGAGGAAGTATTGAATAGGATTGGGGAGAAGAGGAGTTTTTGGCACAACTTGACAAGAAGAAGGGACCGGTTCGTAGGAGATGTTCTGAGGCATCAAGGGATCACAAATTTAGGAATGGAGGGCAGTGTGGAGGGTAAAAATCATAGAGGGAGACCAAGAGATGAATACACTAACGATCGAGTGCAGTGGCGTTTGCGCAGAGCTGTCAGTGCTAACAGAAAGGCAAACACTGCGTGAAATAACATCATAATCAATGTGAGACGTAAGACAAACGTACCCCTTAGCACAGCGTGGCGAAATTAGGTGTTAGTGTTCTATGGTAGCAGACGACCGTCGCATTTGCTAACTGCACGATATCGCCTGCAGCGCGTCTTATTGGCTTATGACAATATCGATTGGACCCTACACGACTGGCATAACGTAGCCTGGTCAGATGAGTCATGATTTTTGTTGTGGGTTGGCAGGAGAGCCTACACCGTTAATAGAGGAAGCCGAAAGGCACGCGTTTTAGCTCACGCAGGCTGGCGTGAGGTCTGGAACAGGAAATAAGAATTTAGAAAAACGGACGTAGCTGGTGGAATACTTAACTTTAATCCATTCATGGTGAACGTCGGTCTTCCGTTACATTATTCACAGTATTAATAGCAACTGATAATGGCGCCTTGCTAGGTCGTAGCAAATGACGTAGCTGAAGGCTATCTCGGCAAATGAGAGCGTATTTTGTCAGTGAACCATCGTTAGCAAAGTCGGTTGTACAACTGGGGCGAGTGCTAGGAAGTCTCTCTAGACCTGCCGTGTGGCGGCGCTCGGTCTGCAGTCTCTGATAGTGGCGACACGCGTGTCGACGTATACTAACGGACCGCGGCCGATTTAAAGGCTACCACCTAGCAAGTGTGGTGTCTGGCGGTGACACCACAATTTTATTTGGTAAGAGCTGATGGTAGCGTTCTAGTGCGGCGCTGAGCCACGAAGTCATGGACCCAAGTTGTCAACAAGGCACTGTGCAAGCTGTTGGTGGTCCTTTTGTCCAACTGAACCGATTATTGACTGGAAATGTTTATGTTTGGCTACTTGAAGATAACTTGCTGCCATTCATGGGCTTTATATTCCCAAACAACGATGGAATTTTTAAGGATGGCAATGCACCATGTTCGTAAGTTGAAGAACGTTCTGGACAGTTCGCGCGAATAATTTGGCCATCCAGGTCTCCCGACATGGGTCCCATCGAACATTTATGACGTCTAATCGGGAGATCAGTTCGTGCACAAAACCCTGTACCGGCAATACTTTCTCTATCATAGACGGCTGGAGAGACAGCATGCTTCAATATTTCTACAGTGGACTCCCAACAACTTGTCTAGGGCAAGAGTCCAATAAAAGCAATGCATCATTATCTGTAAGTGGTAAGAAAACGTAACGGATATGATACTGAACTTTATTCTCTCAAATTTCTCCACATTTTGCTACATTTATTACTATATTTTTGCAACTGAAGAGTCATTTATTAAATTTTTGATCCGTATTTGTCTTGAGGTTCCTGCCGAAAGATATAAAGCTGCGGAAACAGTAATCCACGAAAACATATCACTGGCATTGTTGTATACGAATCTTTCATAGCAGCCATCGACTACAAAGCAACTGTGTCCCCTTCCGCTTAAACTGATAATTTCTATTTACAAGCAGTTCTTGTACGAAACCAGTCTGTAGGGAAATACCTTATTTTGGGAGGGTAGTTAGAAAATTCATGTCCATATCTTCACGTCTTCAAATCAGCTACGAATTTATATGTGTTGTGAAAAATCGGTCTGATTTTAAATTAAGCAATGACGAAATTACAGAAATATGGTTTGGTCAGTATTGCCCTAAAACTTTCTTCGCATGTGTTTCTCTGTTCGCGCGAATAATTTGGCCATCCAGGTCTCCCGACATGGGTCCCATCGAACATTTATGACGTCTAATCGGGAGATCAGTTCGTGCACAAAACCCTGTACCGGCAATACTTTCTCTATCATAGACGGCTGGAGAGACAGCATGCTTCAATATTTCTGCAGTGGACTCCCAACAACTTGTCTAGGGCAAGAGTCCAATAAAAGCAATGCATCATCTGTAAGTGGTAAGAAAACGTAACGGATATGATACTGAACTTTATTCTCTCAAATTTCTCCACATTTTGCTACATTTATTACTATATTTTTGCAACTGAAGAGTCATTTATTAAATTTTTGATCCGTATTTGTCTTGAGGTTCCTGCCGAAAGATATAAAGCTGCGGAAACAGTAATCCACGAAAACATATCACTGGCATTGTTGTATACGAATCTTTCATAGCAGCCATCGACTACAAAGCAACTGTGTGTCCTTCCGCTTAAAATGATAATTTCTATTTACAAGCAGTTCTTGTACGAAACCAGTCTGTAGGGAAATACCTTATTTTTGGAGGGTAGTTAGAAAATTCATGTCCATATCTTCACGTCTTCAAATCAGCTACGAATTTATATGTGTTGTGAAAAATCGGTCTGATTTTAAATTAAGCAATGACGAAATTACAGAAATATGGTTTGGTCAGTATTGCCCTAAAACTTTCTTCGCATGTGTTTCTCTGTAAAAATTCAAGTAACACACTTTTTGTAGCACCTTTTCACGGAGTCAAGGCCAAGGCGTCAAGTAACACCTTCAATAGCTATTACAGTGATAAATGTCGCCCGCATCTCGTGGTCGTGCGGTAGCGTTCTCGCTTCCCACGCCCGGGTTCCCGGGTTCGATTCCCGGCGGGGTCAGGGATTTTCTCTGCCTCGTGATGGCTGGGTGTTGTGTGATGTCCTTAGGTTAGTTAGGTTTAAGTAGTTCTAAGTTCTAGGGGACTGATGACCATAGCTGTTAAGTCCCATAGTGCTCAGAGCCATTTGAACCATTTTTTGATAAATGTTCGTGACGGTTGGACCCCATGTCCTCACGAAAAAGGATAAATTGCATAATAGGTAAAATAAAAAGTAATTAGAGTTTTTTCATGCGTAGTTCGCTGTTTGCACCAATCAGTACTCGAAACAACTGTAGTGAGCCGTTGACGGACTGGCGCCAGCATCGGGTACGCTCGTTATATCGTTGCAATTGATTCTGGAGGTTATATGTGATCTTTGGATATCGTGTGGCTTTCTTCCGGGTTGGCGGGCTTCAAGAGCCGGCCGTCACCTTTCGAAAGAAAATCATTGAGAGACGTGGGACGTCTCCGGAGAAAGGAGTGTCGACTGCGACCGAGTGTGCCCTATCAGCGTGATATGCCGCGGAGTTGTATTGGTCGGCAAGTCTGTGTTTTGGGGCAGCTCGGGGATCCAAGTTTCGTGATTTCTATGAAGAGAAAGGTCACTGAAGTAAAGTGGTTAAGCTGCTTGAGTCGCTGAGTTGTGCTGCGTGCAAACATCAAGTAAGTTGGCCGTTAGTGTATGTGGCTGAGCGACGTGTTAAGAGGCGTTTCATTCGCTACAAGATTGTGAAACTTACACAGCCGTTAATCGAAAAGTATGTGGATGAGCTCCATGTGAGTTGGTTAAATGTGGGCTTCGCAGTGAAGTCTTAGTTATAACTGTACCGGTTGTTCTCTGATTGATTATAAAGGCTACTGAAAGATTGCAAACGGCACCTAAGTGATATTTTTATTACCGGTGAACCGTCCTTATATGGTTTCAATTTAAAAGTCAGTGATTACTGTGGACGGAACATTTTGTCGACTGATGCACGTTTGTCTGGTGCAAGGATTCTGCCCTGTATTTTTGTGTGTATTTCAGAGAGCTGCAGTTGTCCTGTGTGTGTCAAAAGCTGCATTAAGTGCCAACGCCTTGGCGGGGAGTGAGGTGTAACCCGCAGCCTAGGTCCTGCTGTGTTTACGTAACCCTGCCACGGCTGGATTGCTTTGGGCGAATATCCCATATAAAAAGTTTAGTATACCTTTCTTTCCGCCAAGGCGGGTAAAACACGTTTTGCAATTTGATTGTGATTTTCTGATGTTTAAACAAATGTTTCTTTGGGTTACATAAAGATAGACCAGCAACTAAGTAAACATTAGCAAATAGAGCAGATGTAAAGTAATTAAATTCTCTGTATCGATTGTCATGTAATTTTGGACTAATTGCAATGATCTGTCTCTGTAGTAATAGACAGTCCACAGTGCTTTTTGAGTCGATGTCACGTAAAGTGTAATCTGGCTTTGTTTCATGGCAATATTTCTTGCTTCTGTTACATATCATTGTTCTAGTGAATTGTGGTTAACCACGTGAGTTTTAAGTGTTGTTTGGGCAGTATTGGGCCGTGTAGTATTCAAGCGTACCGGCCGTAGTGGCCGAGCGGTTCTAGGAGCTACAGTCCGGAACCGCGTGACCGCTACGGTCGCAGGTTCGAATCCTCCCTCGGGCATGGATGTGTGTGATGTTCTTAGGTTAGTTAGGTTTAAGTAGTTCTAAGTTGTAGGGGACTGATGACCTCAGAAGTTAAGTCCCATATTGCTAAGAGCCTTTGAACCATTTTAATCATACGCAATTAAGTGGCTGGCCTACTCTGATAGCAACTGTACCGTCAGTTGTAAGCTTTTGTTAAGTGTGGCGAAGCCACGGCAATACTGCTTTTGCTAGTTGTTTCTTAACTGATTTATTATGCATTTTATGGTTATTCTTGTTGGGTTCTGATAATTGTCTTGTTTCAATAAGTAACTGCTGCATTGTACTGAAGATCGTGGGGAATTATCTGAAGGAACCTTATGTTAATAAATTAAATACATGTAAATCAAAGTATGACTACCAGCCACGATTGGCCATACCGTTTCCCGTTCTGATAATAGTTGTGGAATGGATTGTGCAAGGTCGTATTAAAGGGATCACGTACCATTTAGAATGAAAGAATTGCTGAAAGAAGGAGTAGAGGTGAGTGTACAACGTAGACTGTTGAAGACGTGGGATGCAGCATACGTGTGGAAACAATACGGGTAGCTGTTCAGCGACAGAGGGGAAGAATTGCGTCGTACCAGTCTTGAGGTTTCCCACTGAGCTGACAGACTGAAAAGTAGGCACGAGATCACTAAGTAGGCGGAAGACTGTGGTACTCATCTCACGCAAAATATCCTAATATCCTTTGTATCACAAACCAAAAGTTCAAAGGTGATCAATGGTTTGGTGAAGCAAAGTCAACCTTCCGTGTGATTATGTAAAGTGGGAAGAGCGCAAACACGGAGAAGAAGACACACACTGGGAAGGTTACTAACGAGGCTTTAAGCTCTGAGGGTAGCAGCATGGTAAGCGTGGTCTGGTGCGCTGCAGCCAATAAACAGAGCGACTGGCAAGAATCCACGGCCAGTGTACAGCCGGCCTTTGTAATTGACAGCGAAAGACAAAGCGTGTAAGCGAATGCTCTGCATCAACAGTGACCGAGCCGTTGGGTCTGCAGATAGCTCCGCACGCGCTCCGCCGGTACCGGGGGGTCACGGAATTATGCACGCAGACAAATACCCTCCACCGACCAGGCTTATTGGCGCGTTCCACGATCCCAGCTCTCAGCGCGAACAATGGGTTCGGCCGTCAATGGGAGCGTGCGAGCCGGATGCAGAGACGCGTAACCCTCATCACACCCCACCCCCACCTCATCCGTCTCCCACCCCCTTTCCGAGAACCAGCGTCCGGCAGATGTTCCTTCCTTCCGTCTCTCCCGCCCCTCGCCCCACTTTCTCTGTTTTCCTGGCAATTGCGAGTGCTCGTTTTCTGGCATATCAAATGAAGCGCAGTCCCTGCAACGGGAAATAAAATGCAACGAAATTGGCGTCGCTTTATTCTGTTTATTGTTCTTTACAGTTTCCCATTACGAGAATCGACGTAGTGATCCTCGCTAGTGGCTGCAGCTTGAGACGTGACGTACCTCTTTAGGCCACCGAAGAGAATGAAGCCGTCCTCATCCGAACAAAATTCTTGTTCAATGCCAGATTGCAACCAAATTAAAGGAGCATGCTTTCCTTACTAAGGAATTATTCGTCATTCATTCTTTTTCTGCTGTTTGCTTTACAGCTAAAGTAGACTTACTGTACCTTTGAACGTTCATTTCATTTATTGCACATTTGAAGGTCTGCTTGCGGATATTTGAAAAGCAGGTAGTAGATATTACAGATTTCCGTGTAATAGTAGATTATTCCTTCTTACTAGCAAAATTTGTCTTGGGGAATAAAAACAAGAGTAATAATAACCAGTTACTAAGAAAATTTCATTAGTTGTAGGAAACGGAGTGTTAAAACAACAAATGTTAGTGATTTAGAAGAAAGTTACAGAGAAATGGTAAAGAGAGGATCAGCGGACTGGTATGTAGCACATAAATTACGTGTTGTTCTTGCTCCAGGTGGGACGACCTCAGCAGAAACATCGAGTATGTTCCACTTTATTAAGTAGCATACAAAACTATGTCTTCTTCTATTACTAAATTAATTACGCCATGAGTGACGCTGTGTGTATTTGTTTCTACTCTCGAAGAACTACTAGTACTTATTACATATTCTATCTGCTTATGTAGGGCATACCCGTTGCACTATTTGTGCTGCTATAGCTACACGTAGTGCTGTAATGTTGTACGTTTGTGTGCATGATGATGTTTCTCTTAACCACTGCCATAGGTGTGTCACGTCTCTGAATACTGATCCGACTTGGACTAATAGAATGATGAAATTTCTGTTTCACGGGGCAGGAAGGATAGACTGCTGTTCATTAGCCTTATCATGCCGCTATTTCTGTCCAACGCTGAGCATGTTAAAAAAAAGGCACAGCGATACAAATATGTAAAACTATGGGGCTTAACATCTAAGGTCATCAGTCAACTAGAACTTAGAACTACTTAAACCTAACTAACCTAAGCACATCACACACATTCATGCCTGAGGCAGGATTCGAACCTACGACCGTAGCGTAAATTTTTAAATAATAATTGATCGCATCAACGATAGGCTGTTATTTTGTTATCTTCGTCGCAGTCAATATTGCCAGAAAAATTGTATATCACCAAAGTTATATTTATGACTTATTGGCTCATGATTAGAACTGCCATGCAATTTGAATCGTCCGAAACCTTGTAATCCTATCCGTTCACAGTTCAAAATTATGGGAAGTAATACAGTCGAAGCTGCTATCCACACAGATCCAGCAGCTAGCGAGGGCTCTGTACTATCGTTTATACTGGTGATACAAATCGATTTTCCCATTCAGTAGAGTCGAATCAAGTTTTCATTAGCAGTAACAATAACGAACACTCAAGACTGGATAGTCATATGCACTGGAATTTGTTTACGATCAAAGTGTTTATATAACAGTCTGTTAGCGCCCTTTCACTAATTCTTATCAGACGGTTTTCCAAAAACTGTACTATTAGGATGTGGGCCACATATTTATAAAGAACAATTTTATGTACTGTAAAATTATATGTATGCGAAAAACCTGTTTAAATGTTTAAGACCATATATATATATATATATATATATATATATGTGTGTGTGTGTGTGTGTGTGTGTGTGTGTGTGTGTCTGTGTGCGTGCGTGTGCTGCGCTTAAAATTCCTTTTTTATTTATCCTTGCAGTCGGCTTTAATTATGATAGCAAGGGATTTAGACATTTAGACAAGTATTTTAGCATTTTCAGGTGATAGTTGTCCTTTCAAGAACTACTAGTTCAGAAAACCGATTAATGCACAGTAACCAGGATCGAAATTCGTTGCATATTCTGAAGCTTTGTAATTGTATTTCGTATGAAATATCAAACAGGAAATTAAAAACCACAAACGAAAACAAAGTAGTCTTTAGCATTCGTATTCTGTGATTTATTATAATTTCTTTTTCTATATCTTCACAGTATGAGAAATCGCAACAATGAGCTGAAATTTCATTCTGACACAATTCCCAGGGATACCCCAGATTATGACGTACATCCAGTTCCCATATGTATGTACAGTGAAGCGCCAAACAAATTGGTACAGGCTTGCGTATTCAAATACTGGAAATATGTGGTAAGGTCTTATGGGACCAAACTGCTGAAGTCATCGGTCCCTAATGTTACACACTATTTTAATCTAACTTAAACTAACTAACGCTAAGGATGACACACACACCCATGCCCGAGGGAGGACTCGAACCTCCGACGGGGGGAGCCGCGCTGACCGTGACAAAGCGCCCTAGACAGCACGGCTGCTCTGCGCGGCCGTATTCAAATACAGAGATATTTATGACATTTATTGGCTGGGATATCCCCTTCGGGGTTCGGTCGCCGTATTGCAAGTGTTCTTGTACTCGTAGCTGACGCCACTTCGGCGACTTGTGTGTCAATCACGATGAAAATGATGATGAACACACAACACCCAGTCCCCTGCCGGCAATCGAACCCGGGCCCCCTTGCGTTGCAGGCGGTAACGCACAGAGATATGTAAACAGGAAGAATACGGTGCTGCGGTGGGAAAAGCCTATATAACAGAGCAAGTGTCTGTTGCAGTTGTTCGATCGGTTACTGCTTCTGCAATGGCAGGTTATCAAGATTTAAGTGAGATTGAACGTGGTCTTGTAGTCGGCACACGAGTGATGGAACACAGCTACTCCGAGGCAATGATGAAGTGGGAATTTTCCCGTATGACCATTTCACGAGTGTACCGTGAATATCAGGAATCCGGTAAAACATCAAATCTCCGACATCGCTGCGGCCGGAAAATGATCCTGCAAGGACGGGACCACCGACGCCTAAAGAAAATCGATCAACGTGACGGAAGTGCAGGCCTTTCGCAATTTGCTGCACGTTTCAATGCTTCGCCATCAACAAGTGTTAGCGTGCGAACTATGCAACGAAACATCATCAATATAAGCTTTTGGAGTCGAAGGCCCACTCGTAAACCCTTGATGAGTGCACGTCACAAAGGTTTACGCCTCGTCGCTGGCCGTCAGCACCGAATCTCGTTTCAAATTGTATCGAGCGGATGAACCTGTACGGGTATGGAGACAATCGCATGAATCCATGGGCCCTGCATGTCAGTAGGGGACTGTTCAAGCTGGTAGAGGCTATGTAATGGTGTGAGGCGCTTTCAGTGGGAGTGATATGGGACTCCTGATACATTTAGATACGACTCTGACAGGTGACACGTATGTAAGCAGCCTATCTGATAACCAGGGTTCTTTCATGCCCATTGTGGCTACCGACGGACTTGGACAATTCCAGCATGACAATGTGACACCCCACATGTCCAGAATTGCTCCAGGAACACGTTCCTGAGTTTCAAATTCCACTGGTCACCAAACTCTCCAGACATGAACATCATTGACCATATCTCGGATGCCTTGCAACGTACTGTTCAGAAAAGAGCTCCATCTCCACCCCGTCGTACCCTCACGGATTTATGGACAGCCCAGCAGGATTCTTGACGTCAGTTCCCGCCAGCACTACTTTAGACATTATTCGAGTCCATGCCACGTCGCGTTGCCGAAGTGCCGCGTGCTCGGGGAGACCCTACACGATATTAGGCAGGTGTACCAGTTTATATATATATATATATATATATATATATATATATATATATATATATGTGTGTGTGTGTGTGTGTGTGTGTGTGTGTTGTTACATATGCAGCTTTGAAGAGACGATAGCTATCTAGTGTATCCTAATCAATAAAGAAAACGTAGACAGGTGGAAATATGCGATGGTAAAAGTAAAAACGTGTCAGTAAATATGGGTATGCAAAGCAATAGTTTGTGAAATAATTAAGAAAGTTTAATTACAGGCCGCCAATGACTTCAGTATGAAATGACGTTATAAGTAGTACAAATGTGTTTGAAACATACACATTTGCGTTAACTTCTCATCTAAGTTGGCTCAAATTTCATTCATTCCTGCCTGCCTTCTTCGTGCATGTTCAGTATTCTCGGTCCTTCCTATTTGGTAAGAATACCACACACTTTAGCAGTACTGTAAGGTGGGATGCCCAAATTATTTTGTTAGCTTCTCCTTCGCAGTTTTATTGGATTACCTAGTACCGTGCTATTATACTGTCTGTTCCTACCACTGACACATGCGATCATTCAATCTCAAGCTGTTACATTCAGGTACTTGTGTGAGTTAGCTCTTCTAATTGTCATCAACAGTAGTCATAGGCTAGCACTTGTTTTTAAATCGTGAAGTGCGTAAGTTGACGTTTCTGTACTTTGAAAGCAAGTTGCTGCCAGCACCTGGAAATTTTGCCAGTATTAGACTAAATATTTGCGCAGATTTTTTTCAGACCCTATTTCGTTAATAATAATTACATTAGCGGCGAAAAATCTGAGGTAACCATTAAAACTATATAAAATCTGCGAGAAACCAGTGTAAATCGCGATGGTACTGCTGTTTCGGCGACTGAAATCAATTGCCTGTTGTTCGCTTCGTCAACTTCAGCTGATGGTGCTGTCTGAAAACGGCCTATGTATAGGCTGAAACCGGTCATTTTAATGACGTACCATTGCGATCTAGACTGGTTTCTCACTGATTTTATGGAGATTACAAGATCGCTGCTTCCAGAAAATGTACCAAAACATTTGAGTTTTAATACTGTCTGACATGTCATTAATATACAGTAGCAACAAAGTGGGTCCCAACACAATTCCCTGGAGCATACCTGAAGCTCTACATCTACATCATGCTCCGCAAGTGACCTATCGGTGTGTGACGGAGGGTACTTCTGGTATCACAGACCTATCCCCCCTCCCCTCTTCCACTGGCGAATGGCACGTAGGAAGCAAGGGTGTGGGTAAACTTATATTAGATTTAATTTCTCGAACTTTCTCGTCATAACCTTTTTGCGAACTGTATACAGGAGAAAATAACATGTTTCAGATTCTTTCCGAAAGGTGAGCTCTCTGGATTTCTATTGTAAGGCTCCACATTATGCGCAATACCTCTCTTGTAACGTTTGCCACTAGAGTTTGTTAACCATCTCTGTAACCATCTCGCAATGACCTAGGATCCCGTGACAAAATACGCAGCTCTTCTCTATCAGTCCTACCTCGTAAGGCTCCCATTTTGATGAACAATACTCAAGAATCGGTTTAACGAGAGTCTTGCAAGGCACTTCCTTCGTGAATGAGTTACATTTCCGTAAGATTCTCGCAATGACTCAGCTTCTCCTACTATGTTAGCTTTTCCTACAACTTAGTTTATGGAGTCATTCCATATAAGGTCACAATGGACAGTTACTCCCAGATATTTTACGATAGATCCTGTTACCAAACATTTGTCATCTATAGAGTAGCTGTATGCTAGTGAAATTATTTTCCTACGTATGCGTCATATGTTACATTTATTTACGTTCACAGTTAACTGCCAGAGCCTGCTATATTCATAAGTTGTCTGCATGTCCTTCAGCAAATGGATACTTCCGTCTGGCATTGCTACTTTCCTATAGACAGGCGCATCATCTGCGAACAGGCATTTATACAGGGTGAGTCACCTAACATTACCGCTGGATATATTTCGTAAACCACATCAAATACTGACGAATCGATTCCACGGACCGAACGTGAGGAGAGGGGCTAGTGTAATTGGTTAATACAAACCATACAAAAATGCACGGAAGTATCTTTTTTAACACAAACCTACGTTTTTTAAAATGGAACCCCGTTAGTTTTGTTAGCACATCTGAACATATAAAAAAATACGTAATCAGTGCCGTTTGTTGCATTGTAAAATGTTAATTACATCCGGAGATATTGTAACCTAAAGTTGACGCTTGAGTACCACTCCTCCGTTGTTCGATCGTGTGTATCGGAGAGCACCGAATTACGTAGGGATCCAAAGGGAACGGTGATGGACCTTAGGTATAGAAGAGACTGGAACAGCACACTACGTCCACATGCTAACACCTTTTCATTGGTCTTTTTCACTGACGCACATGTACATTACCATGAGGGGTGAGGTACACGTACACGTGTGGTTTCCGTTTCCAATTACGGAGTGGAATAGAGTGTGTCCCGATATGTCAGGCCAGTAGATGTTCAATGTGGTGGCCATTATTTGCTGCACACAATTGCAATCTCTGGCAATCTCTGGAATGTCGTACACGCCGCAGTACATCTGGTGTTATGTCGCCGCAAGCTGCCACAATATCTTCTTTCATATCCTCTGGGGTTGTAGGCACATCACGGTACACATTCTCCTTTAACGTACCCCACAGAAAGAAGTCCAGAGGTGTAAGATCAGGAGAACGGGCTGGCCAATTTATGCGTCCTCCACGTCCTATGAAACACCCGTCGAACATTCTGTCAAGGGTCAGCCTAGTGTTAATTGCGGAATGTGCAGGTGCACCATCATGCTGATACCACATACGTCGACGCGTTTCCAGTGGGACATTTTCGAGCAACGTTGGCAGATCATTCTGTAGAAACGCGATGTATGTTGCAGCTGTTTGGGCCCCTGCAATGAAGTGAGGACCAATGAGGTGGTCGCCAATGATTCCGCACCATACATTTACAGTCCACGGTCGATGTCGCTCTATCGGTCTGAGCCAGCGAAGATTGTCCACGGACCAGTAATGCATGTTACGTAGATTCACTGCCCCGTGGTTTGTGAAACCCGCTTCATCGGTAAACAGGTAGAACTGCAACGCATTCTCTGTTAATGCCCATTGACAGAATTGCACTCGATTATTAAAGTCATCACCATGTAATTGCTGATGTAGCGACACATGAAACGGGTGAAAGCGGTGACGATGCAGTATGCCATGACACTACTTTGACTCAGTCCACCGGCTCTCGCAATGTCCCGTGTATTCATGTGTGGGTTCAAGGCAACAGCAGCTAACACACCAACTGCACCCGCTTCTCCTGTGACGGGCCTGTTACGGACCCGTTTGCGTGCTACGACCATACCTGTTGCATACAGTTGGCGGTAGACGTTTTGCAATGTGCGGCACGTTGGATGCTCTCTGTCCGGGTACCGTTCTGCATACACCCTGCAAGCTTCAGCTGCATTTCGTCAACACTCGCCATAGATGAGTATCATCTCGGCCTTTTAAGAGTTCGAATACACCATGGTCACAGTTCCTACAACACTACATTATCACAGACGTTTGGTAACAAGGTGTACTATAGTTGATCTGCGTGCGGAAACGAATGCAGAATAACAATAGCAGCAATCGCTACATGCGGACACTGCGACAGCTAGACCAAACCACAACAGTGCACTACAGCCACGCTCGTAAACACGGTCGACATCGTAAACATGTCCCTGCAGATGCTGCTCGCCGACCGTGGCCCGTGTTTGTTACAACACGCAACTGAACGTCGGGGGTTTCAAGCGTCAAATTTAGGTTACAATATCTCCGGATGTAATTAACATTTTACAATGCAACAAACGGCACTGATTACGTATTTGTTTATATGTTCAGATGTGCTAACAAAACTAACGTGTTTCCATTTAAAAAATGTAGGTTTGTGTTAAAAAACATACTTCCGTTAATTTTTGTATGGTTTGTATTAAACAATTACACTAGGCCCTCTCCTCACGTTCGGTCTGTGGAATCGGCTCGTCAGTATTTGATGTGGTTTACGAAATATATCCAGCGGTAACGTTAGGTGACTCACCCTGTATACAATATAAACGGTAACCGTCCTATCACACTTGCTTGAGGTACTCCGGAGATTACCTTTAAGATTGCAGATTTATTCCGTTAACATCGACGTGTTGAGTCCCATCGGCCAGGAAATCTTGAATCCTGACGCAAATCTGCTCCGATATTCAGTGAGACGGTATTTTTTTTTTCGCACTAAACTGCAGGACGATGTGAAATGCCTTCCTGAAGTAGAGAGACATGGCATAAACCAGAATGCCCTTGTATACAGTGCTACAGATCTATTGGAGTAATAGTGCGAGCTGTGTTTCACAAAATTCAGGATTTTTATAGAGGAGACTTTCGCTCTCCAAAAACGTCATAATTCTTGTGCATAAAACACATTCTATAATTCTGCAACTAATTAACGTGAAAAATGTAGGACTATTATTGTGTGCGTCTGTCCTACGACTCTTCTGCAAAATGCGAATTACCCACGCTTTCTTCAAATCGCTATGTATCTTTCGTTCCTCCAGCGATCTACGATAAACTATTGCTGGAAAGGGGGAAAGTTCTTACGTATAATCTTATGGGTGTCTCATCTCGTCCAGATGATTTCCATCACTAAGTAATAATGGATGATCTTCTTTCCACGATCGGCTACCTCTGTATCTGCCATTTCGACTTTCGTACGATGACTGAAAGCAGGGACCGTGTTACGATCTTCGGCAGTGAAACAATTAAGAAAGACTGAATTCAGTATTTCGACCTTCTCTCTTTTATCTTCCACTCGGTGCTAGTATGGTCTCTGCGTTAATGATCAGACGATGCCGAACTGCTTATTGATTTTACCAAGACCAAAAGCTCTTAGGGTTTTTACTCGTTTCTGTTGTCAAAATTACACTTTCAGAGTCACTGAAAGCGTCTTTCACTGGCCTCCTGAAGCTCATTTTTGCTTCTTTCATCTTTTGTTTATCAGCTAGGTTTTGAGTTCCTTGTATCTGTAGCCCTTGTTATTTACGTAGCAGTTTTCTAACACAGCCATTCAACAAAGGTGGGTCCTTCCCATTCCTGAAGATCTTGTGCGGAACATCCTTCTCTACGGTTTATTGAACGATGCCTTTGAATGTTTTCCATTTCTGCTTCACATCTTCGTCGTCACTAAAAAATATTTTAGGCTGACCAGTCAAATACTCAGCAACTTGTATCCGGTCACCCTTGCTAAGCAAAAATAATTTCCCACCTTTCTTAACATTCGTTACATAAAGAAAGTTGCTATGACAGCCTCAGGATAACCGGTGACTCCCTCTACGTTAATTGATAAGAGAAGTTCAGGCCTCTTTGTTGCTAGGAGGTCTAAGAATTTATCTTCGCAAGTTCGTTCTGTAATTATGAGCCAGAAATACATTTTGGACTACAGGTTCAGAAAAACACCACACGAATCCATGTCTGTAGCCGGCCGGGGTGGCCAAGCGGTTAAAGGCGCTACAGTCTGGAACCGCGCGGCCGCTACCGTCGCAGGTTCGAATCCTGCCTCGGGCATGGATGTGTGTGATGTCCTTAGGTTAGTTGGGTTTAAGTAGTTCTAAGTTCTAGGGGACTGATGACCTTAGAAGTTAAGCCCCATAGTGCTCAGAGCCATTTGAACCCCGTCTCTATCTCTGTCGATGACTCTCCATCCAAGGCAACAAGCTGCGTCCACACTGCTAATGTATTCACAACGGAGTCACAGATTTTGTATCATATAATCATACTTTTGTTTATAATCTTTGGTACGCTTGCCGGAAATAAAAAATTTTGAAACCACCTAATTTCCTTCACAAATGGCTTTCAGGATGTGATGCGCGACAAGCGCATGCTAGATTTCGTGTCGTGGATGTTTCCAGAATCATTGCCAGTCAATATAAATGTTATATTTCGAGGTACCTCATAATGTCTGAGCTCAGAATGTGTTCTGGGATTTTACAGCTCACGATCGTTAATGAAAATTGGCGACAGTTTTTGAAACACCTCCTCAATCCTTGTAGCCTGGTGCTTCCAGTCAATGGGCACAGTTTCTTGTTCAAGGGATCTACGTTACATACGATTAAAGTGGAAGGTAATTCAGCTGAAAATTCTACATAGAATCTGACAGGGACCCCACTGGATCCCGGATACTTGGTAATTTCAGCGATTTCACTTACTCTCGATGACATTGACTCTAACATCTATAACCCTAATCCTTTTGGTGGCGCGGGACGTCAACTTTGTCAGTACATTTGCATATTTCTTAATTAAGGAGTTCATTACATCAGCTTTTGCTTTGCTACCCTAACCCTGAAATCCTCTGTGATCATCGAGTGTTTGGACACGGATTTTGGTGCCAATACGTCTACATCTACATGGATACTCTGCAAATCACATTTAAGTGCCTGGCAGAGGGTTCATCGAACGACCTTCACAATTATCTATTATTCCAATCTCGTGTAGCACGCTGAAAGAACGAACACCTATCTCTTTCCGTACGAGCTCTGATTTTCCTTATTTTATCGTGCTGATCGTTTCTCCCTATGTATGTCGGCGTCAAAAAACATTTTCGTATTGCGAGGAGAAAGTTGGTGATTGAAATTTCGTGAGAAGATTCCGTAGCAACGAAGAAAGCCTTTGTTTTAATAATGTCCAGCCCAAATCCTGTATCATTTCAGTGACACTCTCTCACATATTTCGCGATAATATAAAACGTGCTGCCCTTCTTTCAACTTTTTCGATGTACTCCGTCAGTCCTATCTGGTAAGGATCCCACACCGCGTAGTAGTAATCTAGAATAGGAAGGACAAGTGTAGTGTAAACAGTCTCTTAGTAGATCTGTTACATTTTCTAAGTGTCCTGCAATAAAACACAGTCTTTGGGTAGCCTTCCCCACAACATTTTCTATGTTTTCGTAATTGTAATTCCTAGGTATTTAGTTGAATTTACTGACTTTAGTTTTGACTGATTTATCGTATAACCGAAGTTTAACGGATTCCTTTTATCACTCATGTGGATGACCTCACACTCTTCGTTTTTTACGGTCAACTGCCAATTTTCACACCATTCAGGTATCATTTCTAAATCGTTTTGTAATTGGTTTTGACCTTCTGGTGACTTTATTAGTCAATGAACGACAGAGTCATCTGCAAACAACCTAAGACGGCTGCTCAGATTGTCTCCCAAATCGTTTATATGGATAAGGAACAGCAAAGGGCCTGTAACACTACCATGGGCAACGCCAGAAATCACTTCTGTTTTACTCTATGACTTTTCGTCAGTTACTACTAACTGTGACGTCTCTGACAGGAAATCACAATTCCAGTCACGAACTGAGACGATATTCCATAAGCACACAGTATCACTACAAGCCAATAGTATGGTACATTGTCAAAAGCCTTCCGGATATCCAGAAATACTGAATCAATCTGAAATCCCTTGTCCATAGCACTCAGGACTTCTAGCGAATAAAGGGAAAGTTATGTTTCACAAGAACGATGTTCTGTAAATCCATGTTGACTGTGTGTCAACAGTCCGTTTTCTTCCACATGCGCCGGCCGGGGTGGCCGAGCGGTTCTAGGCGCTACAGTCTGGAACCGCGCGACTACTACGGTGGCAGGTTCGAATCCTGCCTCGGGTGTGGATGTTTGTGATGTCCTTAGGTTAGTTAGGTTTAAGTAGTTGTTAGTTCTAGGGGACTGATGACCTCAGAAGTTAAGTCCCATAGTGCTCAGAGCCTTCGACGTGCCTTCGACATGCCTTCGACAGCCTTTACATAACATCAGATGTTATTTGAGTTTTGTGAGACATCTTTGGATTAAATTCTGCTATGATTGTCATTGTGGACATCATGATATGTAGTACTGAGACTTTTTCGTAACGTATAAGGAGCGATCAAAACGTTTTCGTTGGATAACCAGTTTGACAAACAGGAAAACTCGCTGTGAGCACTGAGGCAACCATCGCACGGACGTGCTAGGTTGAAGATACCCTTCTTGGTAAAGTACCGTGGCCTGCTGCGTGATGAAGTCCATAACTGCCTGCTGCACATCCTGGTCTGACAGCGAAACGGCTGTGGCGACAACGGCTGTCGGTAACAGTCCCCATCACACAGATAGCCATTTAAAATTTATTTCATAATTCCAACCCCAAATCCGTGTTACTTACAAAATTACGAGATTACTGATGACAATTTCAGACCTGACCGATCAATACCAGAGATGCCATATTAGTTATTTGGTTCACGCAGTTCCATTAATTTTCCCCAGCCAACAAATACCATCAGCGCAATGGATCGCCATCAAATGGAGGCAAAGCAGTTTCCCCCTTCTCCATTCGTTTCATGTAGAAAGTGCTGTAGAACCCAAATCTCTTAAAGGTTGTTGGCCGTTACGTTTAAACCTGTTTTTAAAATGCAAGTGCACATCACTGTGCTTCGTCTGAGTTTACAAATAGCTTGGAGAGCCACTCTGCAACGATTTGCTTACTGACCTTGGGCGAGTATACATTGAAGATAGTAAGAGTGTAGCAACTACCGCCATTTTGGATCGCATGCGTTGCCTTCCACAATCTTGGGAGAGGCATCGTGTTATGATCGTGCAGTTTGGTCAACACGTTTCTCGTTAGGAAACACGCTGAAACTACGCTGCTAGCTTTCGTGGGATCACGTTGTCTTTAGGCGTGAAAATTCGGCATGGCGATCCATTGATCACAGTGTGGAAAGACCTGAAGTTCAGCTCCTGCCTCTGTGCACGCAATATTCCATTCATGGCTAGCAACTTTCTGTTTTTCAGTTTATCATTCCTCGCGTACGATTAGTGATTTATTTTTCGTATTCAATGATAATGATGTGAGCCCTCTTTTCTTTATTCGATGTGTCATACTTCATATCTGTACACTGAATATTTTTCAAACAGTAATCTTCAATAGGCGATACGTTACGCCACAGAGATTCTGAGTGCAAACAATATTGTCTTTCACTGACAGTAGCATTATCGTAACTAGTACACCAATCAGTGAAAAGTAAGTAAGAGAGTCTGGTGTTGGTGACGCTGCTGGGCGGTGGAAATAACAACCAAACCACAGAATTGTAACCACAGAGAATCTTTCTTTTTTGAGATAACATTTTGCAGAAACTGATTTGTGGACTGTGAAGATATCCAGGTAAGATTTCGCAGCATAGCTTGCTCATGTATAAGGTACGTTGAGTTTGAGAACGCCATAGTTTAAGCACGATTTTCCTGAATTTATTCAAGTCATTCAATTTGACTGTCGACACGTGATCAAACAAACTTATCTGCTCCCATAGCTTGCACTCAGAGTTATCGTTTCCCCAGTCCTTTACCATCTCTGTTATATGGCAGAATAATATTTTTAATAACAAATGAATTTGGTAAAGTTTTTTGTAATTGTTGATGAATGAGCTTCATTATCCACAATAGAGTTTTTGAATACTAGTCTCCTCTACATCATTCATTAAATTTAGTTTCTATCGCTGTCCCTCATAATTTTTTTTATTTCCTAACTGCGTGTTTGCTGCATTGGACTTAGCGGAACACAGTTGCTCAAAACCTAAGGTATAACGTGCTTATTATAACAGCTATTTTTACTTGCACTGCACTTGAGCAAGGCTTTTTCTTTTCTTTAGCTGGTTTGCTGCTGCGCTGCATTTTAATTTCACCACTTTCAAACAGTACAGAGTTTCCGTTGCCACAAGGTAAGTCATCAAGATTTGTTAGGGCCAGTTAAACATCTCAGTTAGGACACGTTTCACAGTTATGTCATGTCTTTCAAAATTATCTTCAGGGACAGTTAAGATAATTATATTCGGGTGTGTATCACCTGACACTTGGAAATGTACTTAGTTTGCCTACGTAAATTTATACGCATATTTAATAGAAGCATTTTGTACAGTTTTCTTTCAAAATTTCACTAAAGATGTTATGCAGAATTCTTACTGTGTTAGTTTGGTGTGTTGGAACTGCAATACACGCAATATTCAATGTACAATTTTGTATTTCCTAATTATTTTCGGTAAAAAGTTAATCGGAATACACTTTTTCTGGTGGAAATACATCGTCTACATAAGTACACAATTTGTACTGTTCAGGGTAACATTATAACACAGACATATACGAAAGTAAAAAACAGGAAACTAGTTTACATTAATAAATAAAATAAAAAGAAGCCAGTTACACTTGCTCTTGCTGAGGACGCCTCTCATTTGTATTTACCTTTGTGCATACTGTGCTTTTTCTATATAGCACAGTGACTGGCTACTTCGCATTTCTGTATGTTTTCCGGCAATATGTATTGTATTGAAATTTAATTGCATTTAGTGACTGTCATTGGTTTTTAACTTTTCCACTGTCATTTTTATATAAATTAATCAATTAGACGATGAAACACTTGTCAAATCAAGAAGTCTTCAGGGTATGGATGTAGAAAACAAGGAGGTGGATGCCTCTACATGTCTTAAACGAAAACGGCGATAGGCAGTGATTTCAACTGATTTATTCGTATCACTCATCAACTACCGACCAGTCACTACAGTACATTACCCTCTTGACATTCAAACACGTTGCATTCACTATTTTGCCGTTAGCTTAATGTTCCACCTGGCATGTGGACGGTTTTTTAGGAGTTTCTTTATAGTGATGGTATTTATGGAGGGTTGCTCCGTTAGGTACACGAGGTGCGACAATAAAGTAATGAGACTTATTTTCTTTGCAAGATGTGGCAACCCTGCATGCTTGGGTAGGCACAATACCTTTGACCTTTGTCTATAAGCTGCTTCTAGTCCAAGTGGTACATCGATGCAACTGCTCAGTCGTGAGTTGTGCTGTAATAAGTTAATAAGTTAACACGTGTTTGTGTCTCTCGTCAAGGAAATGGAACCACGTAATATTGCGCAACGTATGCCACTTCTTTTTGCGTTAAACTGAGTGAAAACGCAACGACAACTCACAGTAAGCTTCAGAAAGCTTTTGGAGGGGAGGATATATGAAGAGCTCAAGTTTTTCGTTGGCATAAAATGTTTAGTGAAGGCAGAACAAATGTTGAAGATGAAGACCGTAGTGGACGACCATCAACCTCATGGAAGGATGTCAACTTGGCCAGTGTGTGTGAACTCGTACGATCTGATCGTTGTCCGTCAAAATTATTGCACAAGAACTGAACGTCAGTCGAGAAACGGTTCGTATAATAATAACTGAATATCTTGGTATGAGAAAGTTTTGTGCAAAAATCACGATAATGCACCATCCCATACTGCTCTGTCAGTACAGTAATTTTTAACCTCAAAACAAATTTCAGTACTACCACAGCGACCTTATTCACCAGATATCGCTCCGTGCGACTTTTTTCTATTTCCAAGAGTCAAAACGGCGGTCAAGGGACACCATTATCAAACAACACAAGATGTCCAAACAGCTGTGACGAGGGTCTTAGAGGATATTACAGAAGATGAGTTCCAGGAATGTTACCATCAATGGCAGAAGCGCTCGAGAAAGTGTGTGCAATCAGAAGGGAACTACTTTGAAGGAGACAACACTAAACTTGACTAAAACTGTAAGCAACATTTTTTTCACGTCAGTCTCATTAATTTATTGTCGCACCTCGTACATAGATCCAGTGCAGGGTCAGCTATTCTTTTAGAACTGAATCACATGATTCTGACCAGAAGTAAACTGTTTTGAGGTTTTCTTTGAGATGTGACACTTCGGTATCTTCATCTAGCTCAACAAAAATGTAAACCTTTCTATTTGTTTTACCTGGTCTTTTTATTTTAATCAGTACCCAGAACAGCTATTAATACCACTTCCCCTAATTGAATTCAAGGGGAAAGATATTTTTAAACTAATGAGAAATTAGGTATTTCGTATTGTTCTATTCTCTACCTGTGACTAGACGGTCAGCGAGTTCATTGAACTTTTCAGCATCAGGAGACTACATTTTATTATATGCAGAAAACAGAAAAACAAACGGAATATATGGTTGTGTAGTTTTCGACCTATTCAGCTTCACCTCTGCGTATTTCATTAGTTACGTTTAACTTCTGGAAACCACTGTATTAATACTTAAAGCTGCTACAAATGTTTAATATCTGCACACCACTGCTTCATAATTAATGGCGGCCATTAACCGTAACGTATTTCCACTTCATGAACGCAAACTACACAGAATGTGAGTAAAATATCACAAACTCTGAAACCTAAGTCCTGTAAGTAAAAAATTAACCTCTAATACTAAATAATGATAACGTTTCTCTTGTACTAAAGGCAGACAGAGACCAAGAGTACATCGTAGGTCAGTATAGGGGAGAGGAAACGTTCAGCAGCTTGATAAAGGTGAAGGAGGACATTGATCTGGAATCAGAATGTAAACCACTAACGCAGCAAAATTTTCATATAGTACGCAATGATCTGAGATGAAACGAAACGGCAGGAGTCGATGTGAAGCCTTAGGATACACTGAAACCTCTGGGAGGAGTAAGAAGTAGAGATTTATATGACTTTTCAAAATATATTGATTAGGGGGCCATACTATCAGTTTTTGAGAAAATGATTATCATTAGATTACGAAGAAGGCACGCAGGAATAAACGTGGAAACTGGATGTTGCGTGGTTAGTCAGCGACGTCGCACTTGTAAACGACCAAACTAAAATACAGAAGAATAAATAGAGAATATGAAGACATACTGGACTATGATTATTAATTGTTCTAAGGGAAGAAAAATTCCAAAAAAGTAGTATGTGTACCTCCAGAAGGCCTTCGAAAATGTAAGATGTGCATAATGTTTATAAGATTTGCATTTTAACACAGAGGCAGAGGAATCAGCTACAGATTTTTTGCTAAATTCTACTGACAGTAATAAAAGAAGAAGTGCAAAATAAAAAAAGGGGAGAATAGTAAGGAGCAAGAATGATTAAGTGTCGGAAGCCAAACGAAGCAAAAGATCATTTCTTTCTTCATTTGGAGCACCATAATAATGAACATATCACAAGAAAGTGTCATTTTCCACTTTTCCTGTAATAATTTTATTAGTTCACGATTAGTTTGAGCCTTCTAAGTCATTCTCAAGTGATTTTGCGAACCTCTACAAAGTATAAGTTGTTATATTACCTCCGGGAATATAAACGTAATGATGTGAAGTTATAGTTATTGCAAATACTAATACCAGCAATAGAAAACTATGCCTTATGTGTTGAAAAGGCAGCGTTATAAATCTGTTGTATTCGTGTTGCTTTGACGGATTGACAGCTTGACATTTACAAAAGTATTACAATAATCAAAAGTAATGCTAAGCCTAGAATAAAGCAAACAATAATTTCAAATGCTATTATTGCATATTTGGAAGCGCAATTGACTAGAGTTAAAAGTAGCACAAAATAAAGTTGTATAGAAAATAAAGTGTAATAAACATATTAAAATAAATGGTAAGGTAAGATTAAATTTTAAATTTTATTTTCTTGTATGAGTAATTTTTGATTGGCGTTTAACAGAATGTGAATGTAGATGTTGATAGAAGTTTCTTGTTCCGTGTATCTTTCTGCTCATTATGAAGTGCACGTGACAGATTTTTTAAACGTCTGAAAATTCCGATTTCTTCTAAGACATTAATTGTTTCTCTTGCTTGGTGTAATTCAAAATTTGGAACGTTTCTTTGTTTGGATGTGTGTTGTTTATGAGATTTAGTGCTGAGGCATTTGTATTGTTATTAATACGTTTTATGTTTTTCTGACGTATACATTGTCACAATCGTTACATTGATTTTCATACCTCCCTGGTATACTAATTGGGTCTGTTCTACTGGTGATGCGTATACAATATTGCTAGTACTTTCATCAGTACAGAATCAAATTTTGATATTTGTCTTTTTTTAGAAGTCTCGGCTATTGTAGCCGGAACTACGACTTTGGTTTTCTGACTGGCTTGTCTTCCTTCACTCATCTAATTTGTATGTGAATTTCAATTAAGTTTTTTTATCAATCTGTGCCTCTCTTTGGTTATTTGTGGTTTGAAATTTTTTACTTTGGCTATATTTTCTAGTAATACTAATTACTTGTTGATATAACTGTTTTCCGGTTGAAAATTCATTAATCTTCATATCACTGAGCGAAAATATGTCTTTTAATGGATTTATGACAGCATTTTATTTTCAATAATATTTTATCTCTTACTATTTTTATCTCTATTGAAACACACTCATAAATATACTGCCATAGTATTTGAAACTATTGTTTCATTTACTCCTTGATTAGCTTCACTCTCTGATCAATGTAATACCTTCGTAAGTGTCATTCCTTCAAGCCGTTAAATCAGCGAGATGGCAAGTGTGAAACATCACCAATACAAGACACAAATTTGAAGACATCGGCGTTCCCATAAATTTGATATCGGATTCTATTGCAGATCACGGTATTTCTAAAACGTTTGCATTCACATTACTACATTTCTACTCGTATAGGTAATATACCATGTTATACTATGTAGAGAATCGTACAATCACTGAGAATAGCCATGAAGGCTGAAATTAGGTGTGAACTAATAAATTATTACAGCAAAAGTGAAATATGCCACTTTGCTTCAAAAGGAAAGGAATATATCATAAATAATCTCCTTCCCGTGGTCTTGAGTCGGCAAAATTAGAAAAATAATAATAGTCATATTAATAATAATAGTAATAATAATGATAGTTCTATGGGGAGAAAGTTCCGCAACGTGTTCATCAGAGGCACAGAGTTGTCAAACGAAGACTCTGAAAACACGGATAAGGATAAAATGGAACCATCTGAACTTTGTACTATGTTATGTTACAAAATTGACAGTTAAGGAACAAAATGAAGACGCACTTTAAGCAATATGTGAAGAGAGAGGTCGATGGAAAACGCTTACCAGAAAAATCTTGAGTTCAATGAGGAATCTACGCAAGCCTAGTTAAGTGAGTACTGTAAGTTGACAGGGAACAATACTTGCAGAAGAAGACTGGAATAAGCAAAACAGGTTATCGAGGATCTTGGGATTTCCAGTTAAGAGAGAATGAAAACAAACCTGGGTGGACGGCATGCATGCAACGTAAAAATTACTCTCGCTCAGTTCCAAATAATTTCTGCACTGTTGTAAACAACTACGTTGCCTATTAAACTGACATATCAGTACTGTAGATGGATATACAGTACCTTATTAGTAACCGATGGCTCTGAATTGATACAGTCCTCTTTCGGAAGGAAGGTATGAGCGTCACATATTGTCGGAGATGAGGTTTAGAGAGACAGATTAGAAGCTGGTTTTCTGGATGATGAGTCAAGGATGCAGCAGTATCGTAGTTAACAGCGAATTCTGGCGCACAGCTGTAGAGCTTTAGGACAACTACTAGATTTCAAAAACAAGATGGTCTGACAACGTTTCAAAAGCCACAACCCCCCAAAACACATCCTGTGCCTTACGAATGCACCATTCGCTTTGTAATGCAGATCAAGCATTATGGTACATATTTTTTGTTTCTGGCATTATCTTACATTTATACACATTTCACTATAACTTCCACTCATTACACCAAGTGGAAATTCCACCCTAATCTTTCTGCATTTCTTAATTGTGTTCCAATGACTAAGCTGTACTGCAGATAACAGCATCTCCGCGTACATAGTACTTCTGATCGTATTTGATAAGTGGTTCACCTTCATCCTTTTTTGGGGTTCACTCCATGTTACTTTCGTGCCTGTAGAAAATTCGCTTTCCAGTGAAACAAACTGGCCTCTCTTAGTCAAATGTTCTTCTAGTTAATCACATTTCTGCTAAGACAGAGATTAATGATCGACTTCAAGATACAGTGTGCAACGCCATTTAGAAGTCTGGGAAGACGAAATTACCTGAATCGGTAGTTACAGATACAAATGTATGAAGAAACATTGGAAGAGGAGATTCTTCTTCATAACTGTTAGTGCTGTTTATTACACCCCGCTAATCGCTTCAGCTTCCGGCACTACACGTGCGAGCAGCGGTTAGTCTAGCCGCAGTGTCGCAGGCGCTTCTCCAACGGAGACAGAACACTCAAAGGAACGCAAGTACAATACTTTGGCAACCCATAAACTATAGCACGCTTGTTGACACACCAAATTCCTGCAGGCGCCAACGGAGGCTCCAGCCTCGCCCGAAAGCAACTCTTACATCGACGACAGCGGCACTGAAATCGCGGGTACTATGTTACATCTGCGGGTCACGTGCTCATCATACTCTTCCGGCAGACAGATATTTCAGGCACAGACAGAGTGCTTGAAAACAACATATAAGAGCAACCACAATAAATTTTGGAGGACTGTCTTTTGCCGGAAATGTCAGTTGGCCCAGACCAATCTCTTACACGGACCGAACCGGCTGGTCGTCAACATCCACTAAACGACGGAGACCTTCGCTGAGATTTTGGAACTACAATTTACTACTTCTCTTTCAAACCATGGGGAGTGAACTACCTGGCAGGTCCCTCATCGCCCGCACGCTTCGGTTGCTACTGCGTTTACCTCAGTCGCTTCTGAGACAGACTGCATTTTCATCAGAAGGCTGCACTTGGTCCTGACTCAGTAACTCCATCCCATTTTTAGCATTTACTCCTGCCAGCATCGAGTAAGTCACTGGTTTCTACAGCGCTTGTCTCATTCAGCACATAATCTGAAGTCTCAAAAATTGGACAAGGTGATAACTTTGCCTGAAAGAAAGTACTGTTTGTACAAAAGTGCCGTCCTAAATCTCTTCAGACGCGAAATTAAACCGACAGGGAGAAGATGCTGTGATATGCAAATGATTAGCTTTTCAGAGCATTCACACAAGGTTGGTGCCGGTGGCGACACCTACAACGTGCTGACATCAGGAAAGTTTCCAACCGATTTCTGATAAACAAACAGTAGTTGACCGGCGTTGCCTGATGAAACGTTGTTGTGATGCCTCGTGTAAGGAGGAGAAATGCGTACCATCACGTTTCCGACTTTAATAAAGGTCGGATTGTAGCCTATCACGATTGCGGTTTATCGTATCGCGACGTTGTTGCTCGCGTTGGTCCAGATCTAATGGCTGTTTGCAGAATATGCAATCGGTGGGTTCAGAAGGGTAATATGGAACGCCGTGCTGGATCCCAACGGCCTCGTATCACTAGCAGTCGAGATGACAGGAATCTTATCCGCATGGCTGTAACAGATCGTGCAGCCACGTCTCGATCCCTGAGTCAACACATGGGGACGTTTGCAAGACAACAACCAGCTGCACGAACAGTTCGATGACGTTTACAGCAGCATGGACTATCAGCTCGGAGACCATGGCTGCGGTTACCCTTGACGCTGCATCACAGACAGGAGCGCCTGCGATGGTGTACTCAACGACGAACCTGGGTGCACGAATGGCAAAACGTCATTTTTAGGATGAATACAGTTTCTGTTTACATCATCATGATGGTCGCATCCGTGTTTGGCGACAATGTGGTGAACGCACATTTGAAGCGTGTATTCGTCATCACCATACTGGTGTATCGCCCGGCATGATGGTATGGGGTGCCATTAGCTACACGTGTCGCTCACCTCTTGTTCGCATTGACAGCACTTTGAACAGTGGACGTTACATTTCAGATGTGTTACGACCCGTGGCTACACCCTTCATTCGATCCCTGCGAAACCCTACATTTCAGCAGGATAGTGCACGACCACATGTTGCAGTTCCTGTACAGGCCTTTCTGGATACAGAAAATGTTCGACTGCTGCCTTGGTGAGCACATTCTCCAGATCTCTCACCAATTGAAAACGTATGGTCAATGGTGGCCGAGCAACTGGCTCGTCACAATACGCTAGTCACTACTCTTGATGAAGTGTGGTATCGTGTTGAAGCTGCATTGGTAGCTGTACCTGTACACATCATCCAAGCTCTGTTTGACTCAATTCCCAGGCGTATCAAGGCCGATTTTACGGCCAGAGGTCGTTGTTCACGGTACTGATTTCTCAGGATCCATGCACCCAGATGGCGTGAAAATGTAATCACATATCAGTTTTAGTATAATATATTTGTCCAATGAATACCCGTTTATCATCTGCATTTCTTCTTGGTGTAGCAATTTTAATGGCCAGTAGTGTATCATTGCAAGGATTCTTAGAGATTTTCTGTGAAAATGTACTTATCACTCAGCAGTTCAGTTTCTGTACAAACCACAGGAAGATCCAACAAACACTGCGTTCGGTTGGACTCATCTGTTTGTCACGTCAAATCCAGCACAGTTCAGGCGCAGTTTTCTTGGATAAAGAAAAAGTCTTTGATAAGGCTTTGCAAGTCCGCGTTTTCCACAAACTTCGAACTCAAGATTGTCCTCTTCATATTGTTAAGATCATTTTCCCCTTTCTCACAATAGGTTTTTCCTTCTCTCTGCCGTGTCTTAGTCATCAACGGCCCATCGACGCTGAGGTTCCTGAAGGCTCTTCCCTGGTTCCGCAGTTTTATTCGGTGTACATAAATGGGATTCCTCACTAGCTGTAGTGCCTACTTGTTCCTCTTTGCTGACAACATTACGTCCTACAGCAGCAGCTCTAACTTTAACTGTATTGTTCGGCAACTTAAAGAACATGTACATGATGCCGTACATCATTAAACTCCTCTCTGGGATACCATTATCAATACCACCAATACACAGACCGTTCTCTTCACGTAGTAGAGTACACCGCAGGACGTCCTAACAGCGAACAGAATAGTTATACCGTAGAACGCGCAGATACCTCAGCATACTCTAGCATGACGTCCCGCCAACGTTCCGACTCCATCTTATACAAAGGCTGTGGCCTGGCCTACAAACTCTATACGTAGCTCCAAGGAGTCGGCCTCTCCCTCACGAACAAATATCCTACTGTTTCATGCGCTGTTGCTCCCACTCGTGACTTACGATTCGGAGGTTTGGGGTTTCGTCGTGGACTACAATATTAAGAAGTTACACGTCCATCAGAACCGCTTTTTCCGCATCGTGACGAACGCTCGTTACTTTCTTTCAAATGTACACACACACACTGAAGAGCCAAAGAAATTGATACAACTGCCTAATATCGTGTAGGGCACCCGTGAGCACGCGGAAGTGCCGCAACAAGACGTAGTATGGCTCAAAATGGCTCTGAGCACTACGGGATTCAACTTCTGAGGTCATTAGTCCCCTAGAACTTAGAACTAGTTAAACTTAACTAACCTAAGGACATCACACACATCCATGCCCGAGGCAGGATTCGAACCTGCGACCGTAGCGGTCTCGCGGTACCATACTGCAGCGCCTAGAACCGCACGGCCACTTCGGTCGGCTAGACTTAGTATGCACTCGACTAATGTCTGAAGCAGTGCTGGAGGATATTGACACCTAGAATCCTTCCGGGCTGTCCATAAATCCATAAGAGTACGAAGGGGTGGAGATGCCCTCTTCTGAACAGCACGTTGCAAGGCATCACAGATATACTCAGTAATTTTCATGTCCGGGGAAGTTGGTGGCCAGGGGAAGTGTTTTAAGCTCAGGAGAGTGTTCCTTAATCCATTATGATGCAATTCTCGACGTGTGGGGTGTCGCATTGTCTTGCTGGAATTGCCCAATTTCGTCGGAATGAACAATCGACATGAATGGATGTAGGTGGTCAGATAGGTTGCGTACGTACGTGTCACCTGTCAGATTAGTCGTATCTGAACGTAACAATGGTCCCATATAACATCAACTGCTTTCGCCGCACACCATTCAACAGCGTTCGTCAGCTTGAACAGTCCCTTCCTAACATGCAGGGTCCTTGGATTCATGAGGTTGTTACCATACACGTACACGTCCGTCCGCTAGATACAATTTGAAACGAGACTCGTCCGACCAGGCAAACGTTTCCACTCATCAACAATCAATGTCGATGGTGACGGTCCCAGGTGAAGCGTAAAGCTTTGTGTCGTGCAGTCATCAAGGGTACACGAGTGGGCATTCGGCTCCGGAAGCCCATATCGATGATGTTTCGTTGAATAGTTCTCACGCTGATAGTAGTTGATGGCCCAGCACTGAAATCTGCGGCAATTTGCGTAAGGGTTGCACTTCTGTCACGTTGAACGATTCACTTCAGTCGTTTTTGGTCCCGTTGTTGCAGGATCTTTTTCCGGCTGCAGCGATGTCTGAGATTTGATATTTTACCGGATTCCTGATACTGACAGCACACTCGTGAAATGGTCGTACGCGAAAATGCCCACTTTATCGCTACATCGGAGATGCTGTGTCCCACCGCTCGTGCGCCGAGTGTAACGCCACGTTCAAACTGAAGCAGTGATGCTCCACCTCCACGAAATCGAATATATTGTTGAAAAAAAGGGCGTGATCATCTACGAACGATCCGTCACGTCATCCCATGCCCTAATCCAAAACTTAGGTACTCTTCCAGCAGACTCTCGGACAAAATTTCAACGTATGTTCACCACTCGCTATTTTGATTTCTAACGGCCCATTATCTTCCCAGTCTTTTCTCAATGTCACCTACACATTTTCATACAAGGCGCACCTCTTTCAAACTCGTCACATTTCGACAAGATTTTGTGCCACGGGTCTAGCTCTTACGTGGGACTTCACCCCTTTAGCCACCGCTGGCGGTTGGTCGGTCGGTCGAATGGTCGGTAGTAAGCGGCCCCGAGGCTGCCCAGAGACTGCTTCGTTACAAGCTCCTCAACTCGTCCAGTCGAGGCCTGTCTCTGGGCCCCTATCACGCTGAGAAGGCGCTCCAGCAGCCGCACGTGGAAGATTCTCAACAGCATCCCGACCGAGACGCCAGTCGTCACCCTGGGAGCCTTCGCCTACTCCGACACTGAACTTGCCCAGACTCGTTGTCCTGGGACCGGTATTGTTGTGTGGACTTTACGTGGAACTGTGCTTAATATCTACTTACTGTCACTGCCGACATCAGCGGAATAATAGATCAGGAGGACCCCTTACTCTGTGTCTATCAGAATCTGTATTATGTTCAATATTGCTCTTTACATGTTGTGCTTACTTAAAATTTGACTTACGCACCACCTGGAAATCGTGTTATCGCACTGGCGCCGACCACTTGATGACACAAAACTGAGAAATGAACGAATTACTAAGGGAATATACATCGGACCGAGAAGAACAGCTGACTACGCGATCGCTGTGTTCGTGTGCACACACCGTGTGCCTTAGGAGCGACGCGTTTCTAACCATGAAGTTGAGACTATACTACAGCACCACGGCAAGTTTAGCTCCTCTCATTACGTTTATAGCCCTGCTTGTCGTCTCAGTCATCCTCACAGTCATCGCGAAAACACAAAGAGGTCTCGATTCCTCATAGATCCCAATCAGTTATACAGTATATGATTTTCTTTTTCTTATCGAACTTGCTTTTTATCATCCTCCGACTCCTTCTCAGTTATAATTTTGTAGTATATCATTACCTTTACTAATTCGACATCTTATATATCCGTACAGTTGCTGATTTCCAAGAGATAGGTGCAGCAGTACTTCATAACACGAAGAAGCAAACAGTCGATAAATATCCTCATCCACGCGTCTAATAATCTCGACTGTCACTTTCTCATAGTCGATTGTTTACTGACCGAAGATAATCCACCCTCACTCTTCGTCCCGTTCTCAAAATAACACTATTCATACGACCTTCTTCGCTTCAGGCGCGTGTTTTGTTAGGATTTTCTTCCTAAAGTATGCATTTTACATAATATTGTGTCTACTATTTAATTCGTAGCAGGCGATTGCAGTTTCAAAAATCGGATTTTCATACATCTTCGAACGGAAAAATTGTGTGAATGTGATTGACACTAAAGCAAATTCATACACTGCTGCTGTGGGTATTCAATTTTAAGGATAACTAAGTCATTATCCTTTCTACCACTCATCAACTTGTTCACCTACTCTGTTTTAGCACAGATCAGTATTTAGCAGTTTTCTATCACCAAGCGCATTCGAACATTACCGAATACAGGTTATAAACTATTCGCCCTAACATTAGCTGGCAACGAGGAACAAACCATTAAGTAATTTCCTGGCAGATTAAACTATGTGGTGGACCGAGACAAAATCAGGACGTTTGCCTTTCCCGGGCAGGTTTTCTAACAACTGAGTACTCAAGCACGACTCACAACCAGTTCTCACAGCTTTACTTCAGCCAGTACCTCATATTCTACCTTCCTAGTTTTCTTACCTGCAATTTTCGAAGGACAACATCTGTGAACTTTGGAAGGTAGGCGAAGGTCCTGAGTTCGAGTCTGGGTCCGGCAAACAGTTTATTTGCCGGCGCACACCCCGCTCCAGAGTGAAAATTTCATTATGACAATATTAAGTACATTGGGCTACTAAGTTGACTCAGTATGCAATATCCATGTCACAAAGTAACACGCCATATGTGTAAGCAAAGTTGCCTCCGCGTGAATCAGCGTGAATCAAGGAGTTATAAAGTGATGTTCGGAACTGTAATTGGGGATATTAATCATCTTTGGTATACCTGTCTTACGGCGGTTGCCGCTTTCTTGTGTCTTGTGTATATGAATTTTTGGAGTTAGTTATGTCCTGTCTTTCGCAGTAGCAATTTCGTTATTACCTTAGCACCGTCAATTCATTCCCACACTTTGTCACAATTTGTTGCATCACATTTTAACTAAGACCCTTTCGCAAGTCAAATGGTAGATCTGTAATTTGACATAAATAAATTAAAGACCATGTAACTGGGTTTCCATTAAGTTCTGCTATCTACACAAGAGAGACACAAGATCAATTACTCTTCATTTCTATATCAGAGCAGCGAATCAGTTATCATAACCATATGTTGACAACTGGCTGAACATACAGGTTATGACACTTTCTAACCATGAGACACATCGAAATCTAAGTTGAAAAATTTTATTACCTATACTCAAGAAAATCTTCTGATAATTAACTAGCAGGTACCTTCTACACGCGTAATCCTAGATAATAATCGATGTGCTACCGCACTTCCCTGGTATCTCTAGTCAGCCTCAACCTCACTCAGTTCATATTGCGGAGCAACTACTGTATGTCTTTTCCTATCAGATAGCAACTAAGAACGAAGTACTGCAAGGCTGGAGTCCACATCGCACTTAGCTGCACGATTTTCAACTGAACCAATCAGCGATCGGCAAATTTCCCACCACAAACCACAAGGTATACGTGAGAATTCAGAAGGACTATGTGTCTTTTATAAACTTTTTATTACTTTAGATCACTGGACTAATAAATCATAATCTACTGTCAGCTATTTTCTATGGTTTCTCTTTTCATTCAAAACCTCTCTCTTCTTGATGATTCAGGAAACAGTAACGACCATTCAGAAAAAAAAAAACCATTATTGCCAGGTCGTTCCTGCCAATGGTGGTAGCTCCCTTTGGGCTGACTGAGACTTTGGAGGCATTCAGCAATAACGTCACGATAGTTCAACATCCTGCATTTACCGTACGCACGTCGAAAAGACACGAATGTCCCACTAATCCCTTGCCTACATGTCGATGCTTATATACCTGCAGCCGGCCGCGGTGGCCGTGCGGTTCTGGGGCTGCAGTCCGGAACCGCGGGACTGCTACGGTCGCAGGTTCGACTCCTGCCTCGGGCATGGGTGTGTGTGATGTCCTTAGGTTAGTTAGGTTTAAGTCGTTCTAAGTTCGAGGGGACTTATGACCTAAGATGTTGAGTCCCATAGTGCTCAGAGCCATTTGAACCTTTTTTTTTATATACCTGCATCGGAATCGAGCCACGATGCATATACACTGCAGTAACGGAATCTATAGATCGCCCCTTATATTTTAATGGGATCCTACGTTTTTTCAAGATTATTTCTGAAAAATTTTCACTCCAAATCCTTTACGATTACGAGTCACTCATTGCTTCACTTTGAAATCTTATCAAGATTTTGCAGCTTCTTCAGACGGTATTTTATATGTAACTTCGTCAGGTGTAAGATGTGCCAGGTACCTCATGGGATTCAGATGCCTTCCCACCACTCAGTGATTTTTGTCGATTTCTTATTCCATGGTTTATTTCAATGACTGCCAATTCGGTGTTCGTGCGATGACCAAGAGGATTTACCGTAGTCAGATAGTTCAGGAACATCGAATCGAATATTTTCGGTTTCGTTCTGTCACCTTACATTTAGGCACCAGTATACCTGTAGTAAAACTACAACGAAGCCAAGAATCTCCCCTTGTGTAGTAGTATATAAAAATTGAGCAGGTGCTCCAATTCCAACTAACTGAGCCCTATTGAATGTGAGCAGCAGTTACTTTCACCGTAACAGAATGTTCAAATGTTCAAATGTTCAAATGTGTGTGAAATCTTATGGGACTTAACTGCTAAGGTCATCAGTCCCTAAGCTTACACACTACTTAACCTAAATTATCCTAAGGACAAACTCACACACCCATGCCCGAGGGAGGACTCGAACCTCCGCCGGGACCAGCCTCACCGTATCAGAATGATGTAATGGTCTCCCTATGTATTTTGTTTCTCCATGCCAGAAAGACATTGCTAACATGAAACAAACATGATAAATTTAATGAACCTCCTGGCCATTGGCAATCGGACCCACAACTTACTATCCAGAAATGACAGTAGCTCAAGCCATACAGCAGACGGATATGGTGCACAAGGACACAGGTTTGTACGAACTACTGTAATAAATTGCCAGACATATGAAATAAGAGCACCTTTGTGTTCTTCAACATACAATACTGTTGAAGCAGAAAAGAAATTCTAGGCGCTTCAGTCCGGAACCGCGCTGCTGCTACGGTCGCAGGTTCGAATCCTGCCATGGGCATGGATGTTTGTGATGTTCTTAGGTTAGTTAGCTTTAAGTAGTTCTAAGTCTAGGAGACTGATGACCTCAGATGTTAAGTCCCACAGTGCTTATAGCCATTTTTATGGAAAAGGAAACACTGGCAAAACAGTACTATTTACTGTACAGAACAGGAACTGCATTCTAAGGATACATGGAAATAATCTGACAGAAAAACACCCAGAAATGGAAAATTGGACGTCCCTCCCGCAAGCAAGGTTCAAATGATTCAAATGGGTCTAAGCGCTATGGGACTTAACATCTAAGGTCATAAGTCCCCTAGACTTAGAACATCTTAAACCTTGCTGTCCTAAGGACATCACACACATCCATGCCCGAGGCAGGATTCAAACCTGCGACCGTAGCAGCAGCGCGTTTCCGGACTGAAGCGGCTAGAGCAGCTCGGCCACGCCGCAAGCAAGGCATTAGACGAACAGTCATTGTTCCTGAGTGTATTTTGTCCCAGGCATGCAGAGCAGTTGGTCGCAATAAGATACTAATTCACAAAGGCTGAGGTATTTTTATGAGGTTGGAAAGAGCTAGGGTAGGCAACGAGATCTGGAGTGTAGGCGGCACTGTAACAGCGTGTGTCATTGTGGTGAATCGTTAGTAATATCGCGATACGATTTTTAATATTAATGTTCTGTAAATTGCTGATCAGCACGCTCAGGAATGCATGACTTTCTCTGCTAGCCAAACCTGCTAAGCGTGGGCGTTTGTCTGTACCAGAAAACAGACCAAGACGGTCAGCGCAGTCTAATGGCTACTCAACTAACGGGCCATATACTTTGTCCCACTCAGTACGGCTAGCCTCCAACAAGATCTAACTCAAACAAGGAGCAGGCACAAATAGAGAGAGAGACAGAGGGGGGGGGGGGAGGAGAGAGAGAGAGAGAGAGAGAGAGAGAGAGAGAGATATATATATATATAGGGGAGGGAGACATACGGGGTGTGCCAAACAATAAGAGGCAGCCTCAGTCCGTACACTACAAATCCGCTAGCACCAAAGACACCAGTTCCTATAGCCACACACCAGACCAGGGTGGTAACGTTGTAATTGCATCCGGATTGTGCGTGGGGGAGATAAGTCTCAACAAAGAACGACGTTCAAACGATCCACTGCCTACAAGTTATTTATTTTAATGAATTACTGAATTGACGACTAATGCCACCAAAGCAAATCTTTGGGTACAATGTCTGTTCTACCTGGAGCTGTTACTAACAGTTCACATAGTTCATTCCAACGAGACTGTACCCGCAAAATTTGGCCATGAGTTCTGGTTAAATCCAAACTGATTAACACATTAATACTTAAATTATTTCACTGCACTTCTTTAAGTCTTGTTAATTAAACGATATTGTAATCTGTAAGGTTACTTACAGGTTGTTTAAAGCGAAGTTCTCTATTTTTTTTGTGCTGCTTTTTTTAATCATTCTTCTGAGGAGCTTGACGTGGCCCACGACGAATTTCTCTCCGGTCCTAACCTCTTCCTATGAGTGTAACTTTTGCATCCAACGTCCTAAAGAATTTCTTGAACGTGTTTCATTTTCTGCCTTGCCTTTCAGTTTTTACTCTATACAACTCCTCGTAGTACCATGGAAGCTACCCTGATATATGAGACTAATAGATTTCTTTTGCCTGGCAATGCCACCTTTCTCAGACAACATATTATGTAAATATTGGTTCGTCTGTAGTGTGTTATTTTCCTTCATGTAGCAAAATTCTGTCACTTCGCCCAAAACTTACGATCTTAAGCAAGTGGAACTAAGATGTAGTATTAAACAAGATTGCTTATCATGTGTTTCTCTTATATATAGGTGTGGTAGAGGAACGAAATGTTATGGTGGGAGATAAATTACAAAAGCAAGATATTTTTACGATTCTTGATACTTTTAAAAGAATTTCAGCTTTGGGTTTTGTTGTCATTTCGTTTTAATGTATCAGGTTAAGTGTATAATAACTTAACACGTGGCTGGTTTCCTTACTTAGTTTAGACAACAGGAAACTAATATTTCGGGAAGTCTTAGACAATACAGTGTCTTCTCTTTCTATCAACCACGTAATGGCTGCAAACGTACTAGCGTTTTATCCATCATTTTGAGGTGAGATGACAATTATTTCTGCGGGTGGAGGGGGTTTCATTCCTTGGTATTTCGTGTTACTTCTAGGCATTGATTAGATTTCTCTTTTTGTTTTCAGGAACGTCCAGACGTTAACAAAAAAAAAAAAATTGTAATCGGGGCTCGTGGACGGAAAGTGATCGCCAAATTGCTTGTTCTGCTGTCAGACAAGATGGGATGAGTGTATATAAAGCAAGTCAGACATTCAATACTCTGGAAAATGCTTTAAGAATAAGGCTACGAAAAAATGATTAGAAATACGTGGGCTTGGACCTAATGGTGTTTTAGGTGCATAAATCGAAAAGAAGCTTGCTACGCACATTTAAAAACTGCAGGCTGCGTAATTTTGCCCAAAAGTGACTAAGCGTATTAGCTGACTGCTACAAGTTAAAGCAGACTTTTAACATCGACCAAAAGATGGCCTACAAGGAAACTCCGACATAGCTGCAAGAAAAGTTGAGGGCATTCTCTCTCTTAATGAGAATATTTTAATGAATAAACAAGCGAACACTTATAATGAAACATGTTAGCCTTTTAATAACCAACCTGGCTGTGTTTTTGCTGGTAAGGGCAACTGAGATGTCCAGAAAACGCAGAAAATATCAAAGTTATTGTAGGTTGTTCTGTAGAAGGAAATTTTCCTTCCCTGTCTGCATTTTCAAGGGCGTGAACAAAAAGCCAGAAAGGGAAGGTAAGGTGCTTCCTGGATCCTACATAGTGGTGTCGAAAAACTTGTCATGTGTAACTACAGACTTTTTTTCTGACTGTCTAGATTAGCGGTTTATTCCTAGGAACGCACAAGAGAAATGGTCTTTCGATACTGTATGCACAGATAATTCATATAAGTGTTGACACAGTTCTTGATCTGGCAGTAAAAATTAATATCTGCTTACTGTATTTGTCAAGTAATTCCACCCGCTTACTTCAACCGTTAGATCGATGTTTCATAAATCACTGAAATATTTTTGGTACCGTTCATGCCTACGATGATCGAATACTCACTCTTTCTCCGACAATCCTAGAGTATTAAGTCGAATCTAGTTTGAAGAACTTCTCAATTCAGCGTGGAAAAAGAGTCGTATTGCACAAAATGTGTCCTTTAAAGCAACGGACATATTTCCGTTTATCCTGAAAGTTATTCCAAGTCAAGCTTTCGTTGGTCGAATCACAGTGCGAGTGTTTTGAACGAACTATTCTCCAATAGGTCCAGCTTCGCAATTAGAGAAGAAGAAAATCAGGATTTCCCTACAGAAGAAAACGCATGCAACGAACCAACAAAAATCATTCAGAATTTTCAGTTTTTCCAGTTTACAACAATCTAAAGTCTAGAAAAAAGGCAAGAAGCTCAACTCCCTACATCGCTGATGTTGTGGGAGAAAAGAAAGTGACAGAAAGGAAGCTAATGAAGTACGTAGGAAGAATTTAAGAAAGAAGCTTAAGCCAGGGAAAACTAATAACCTATTAAACAAAAATCTATAGAACAGCGAGACAGTAGCAGCCATCATTTTCTGTCAGCTGTTTCAAGCACTTGTGCGCATACCCTGATTGAAAAGAAGTTACAGAGACGAGAACGGAAGAATCCTCGTCAGACGAGAACGTAAATATAGACCAAATTACGTACCAAGAATTAGACAGTAAAATCTTATGGAAGTTAATGAGAATGACTGTCTATAGAGTACGGATGTGTGTGCTGAAACCAGAGAAAATGTGACTGGATCAAGTGCATAGTGTGCAACAGGTAAATACTCGAAACTTGTTCAAATTTCGTTAAGAAACGTGCGATTACATACGGCTTCAAAGATAGAGAGAAAGCATGAAAAATGTTAATCACTGATTGGAATGTTACTTGAAAAAGTGCTTTGTAATAGTAATATTATCAATTACACTGATCAGGAAGAACACTATGACCACAGACCTGCTATCGATATAAACCTGTCTAGGCGTTTGGAGCGTCACCTGACGAGGAATGACTGCTAGTCGGACACACGCGCAATGCATGTAGAATCAGTGAGCGTACTGCCCGTGTGTAGTATGGGGAAGGCGCACGATCTTTCTGAGTTTGACCGAGGGCAGATTGTGATGGCCCGGAGACTTGACACGAGCATTTCGGAAAGTGGGCGGCTTGTCGGATGTTCGAGGAGTGCTGTGGTGAGTGAAAACAAGGTGAAACCACGCCCAGACGCCGTGGGATTGGGTGGCCACACCTCACTACTGATGTCGGATTTCGTAAGTTGGGGAGTCTGGTAGAATAGGTCAGGTGGGGCGAACTGTGGCGGAACTAACATCAGACTCTAATACTGAGCAGACTACATGTGTGTCTGAACACACAGTGCACCGAAACGCTCCTAGCGAATGGCCTCCGCAGCTGACGGCTCATGATTGTGCCCATGTTAACGCCACCATGTCAGCAACAAAGCCTGAAATGGACACGTGACCATTGGCACTGGAAGTTGGCACAGTGACAGAGCATTGCATGGTATGATCAATACCGATACTATCTTCATCTTGCCGTTAGGAGTGCGCGAACCCGTCACTTGCCAGGGGAACAGATCCTTGACATTACGGAAAGGAGACAACTTGCGGCGGCTCCATCATGCTCTAGGGAACATTTCCATCGGCGTTCATGGGTCCAGTGGAGCTCGTGCAAGACACAGTGACAGCTAAGGAATATAGTACACGGGATGCAGACCACGTACACCCCTTCATGACAGTCGTGTTTCGTGACGGCAGTGGCCTTTTTCAACAAGATAATGCCCAACCTCACCAGGCCAGGAGTTGATGGACTGGAGGAACTCAGTGGAGTGTTCCAACTGATATCCTGGCCCCGTAACTCACCAGCTACGAATCAGATCCAACTGGGATGTTATTGAACGTGGTGTCAGAACTCATCGCCCCCTCCCCGGAATTTATGGGAATGTGGTGACTTACATGTGGGGATGTGTGCCTACTCCTTCCAGCTATCTAGGCCTCAGTGTTTGCGTGCTACGAAGCGTTGCCTATGTTATCTGTGACAGAAGTGGGCGTACTGGTTACAAGGTAGGTAGTCATAATATTCCATCTCATCAGTGTATGTGTTTTGAAATAAGTGTGGTGTGTTTCACAAAGATGTGTGTTTTAGACTGAAATCCCATTAGGCATCCCATCCCTAAGTTTAAAGTCATCTTGCCAGTCAGCGTGCGGGTAAAATGCAGAAAATAAGCTTAGCTATGATTCTTTTCATCATTCTAATTATATTATTGAAGTTAATTGTATTTTTATTTCGTGCACAAAAATGCGAATTTTAAGAAGGTATCACTGAATTAAAGATTAAACAAAGAGTAGATTTTTGAAGACGATTAAACGACTATGGCACCTTCATACAGTGACCTCTAAATCGCTAATCTCATTTCTGTTCCACCTCATTACTTAGGATTTTTTTCGGCGTTCCCTCAGACCATGGTGTGTTCCAATTACACGTCGTTCCCTCCAAAAGGTCCTACAATTTTTCCTCACTTTCGCGTGGATAGATTTTCCATCAGCGAATCTTATCATTGATATCTACACATTGAATTTTAAAGGCACTCCTGAACTCATGTATAAATTGGAAAGGAGGGGCTAAAGATTGCATACTTGTTTTAACTCTTCTTTGTCTTCCATATTATTTTTCCCTCTTGTTTCTTGTACATTTTGTATATTACCTATATTTCCCCTTACCTGACACCGAATTTCCTGAGAATTTAGAATATCTGAGACTGTCGAACGGTTTCCTTTCTAATCCACAACTTCTATGAAGGAGTGTTGATTTTCCTAAGCCTAACATCCACTGGATGAAATGCAATTGGCTCACAAAACTCGCACGTAGAATAAAACACACGAGCTTTTGCCATCATCATCAAGTGTAAAAACCATTGACGTAGTGTTTTTCAAAATGTGTGTGTTAATTCCTAAGGGACCGAATTGCTGAGGTCATCGGTCCGTGTTGTTGTCGTTGTTGTGGTCTTCAGTCCTGAGACTGGTTTTATGCAGCTCACCATGCTACTCTATCCTGTGCAAGTTTCTTCATCTCCCAGTACTTACTGCAACGTATATCCTTCAGAATCTGCTTAGTATATTCATCTCTTGGTCTCCCTCTACGATTTTTACCCGCCACACTGCTCTCCAATGCTAAATTTGAGATCCGTTGATGCCTCAGAACATGTCCTACCAACCGGCTCCTTCTTGTCAAGTTGTGCCACAAATTCCTCTTCTCCCCAATTATATTCAATACCTCCTCGTTAGTTATGTGATCTACCCATCTAATCTTCTGTAGCACCACATTTAGAAAGCTTCTATTTTCTTCTTGTCCAAACTATTTATCGCCCATGTTTCACTTCCATACATGGCTACACTCCTTACAAATACTTTCAGAAACGACTTCCTGACACTTAAATCTATAATCCATGTTAACAAATTTCGCTTCTTCAGAAACGCTTTCCTTGCCATTGCCACTCTACATTTTATATCCTCTCTACTTCGACCATCAACAGTTATTTTACTCCCCAAATAGCAAAATTCCTTTACTACTTTAAGTGTCTCATTTCCTAATCTAATTCCCTCAGCATCACCCGACTTAATTCGACTACATTCCATTATCCTCGTTTTGCTTTTGTTGATGTTCATCTTAGATCCTCATTTCAAGACACTGTCCATTCCATTCAACTGCTCTTCCAAGTCCTTTGCTGTCTCTGACAGAATTACAATGTCATCGGCGAACCTCAAAGTTTTTATTTCTTCTCCATTGATTTTAATACCGACTCCGAACTTTTCTTTTGTTTCCTTTATTGCTTGCTCAATATACAGATTGAATAACATCGGGAAGAGGCTACAACACTGTCTCACTCCCTTCTCAACCACTGCTTCCCTTTCATGCCCCTCGACTCTTATAACTGCCATCTGGTTTCTGCACAAATTGTAAATAGCCTTTCGCTCCCTGTATTATACCCCTGCCACCTTCAGAATTTGAAAGAGAGTATTCCAGTCAACATTGTCAAAAGCTTTCTCTCAGTCTACAAATGCTAGAAACGTAGGTTTGCCTTTCCTTAATCTTTCTTCTAAGATAAGTCGTAGGGTCAGTATTGCCTCACGTGTTCCAACATTTCTACGGAATCCAAACTGATCTTCCCCGAGGTCGCCTTCAACCAGTTTTTCCATTCGTCTGTAAGGAATTCGTGTTAGTATTTTGTAGCTATGACTTATTAAACTGATAGTTTGGTAATTTTCACATCTGTCAACACCTGCTCTTTTTGGGTTTGGAATTATTACATTCTTCTTGAAATCTGACGGTATTTCGCCTGTCTCATACATTTTGCTCACCAGATGGTTGAGTTTTGTCATAACTGGCTCTCCCAAGGCCGTTAGTAGTTCTAATGGAATGTTGTCTACTCCCGGGGCCTTGTTTCGGCTCAGGTCTTTCAGTGCTCTGTCAAACTCTTCACGCAGTATCTCCCATTTCATCTTCATCTACATCCTCTTCCATTTCCATAATATTGTCCTCAAGTACATCGCCCTTGTATAGATCCTCTATATACTCCTTCCACCTTTCTGCTTTCCCTTCTTTGCTTAGAACTGGGTTTCCATCTGAGCTCTTGATATTCATACAAGTGGTTCTCTTTTCTACAAAGGTCTCTTTAATTTTCCTGTAGGCAGTATCTATCTTACCCTTAGTGAGACAAGCCGCTACATCCTTACATTTGTCCTCTAGCCATCCCTGCTTAGCCATTTTGCACTTCCTGTCGATCTCGTTTTTGAGACTTTTGTATTCCTTTTTGCCTGCTTCATTTACTGCATTTTTATATTTTCTCCTTTCATCAATTAAATTCAATATTTCTTCTGTTACCCAAGTATTTCTACTAGCCCTCCTATATTTACCTACTTGATCCTCTGCTGCCTACTACTTCATCCCTCAGAGCTACCCATTCCTCTTCCACTGTATTTCTTTCCGCCATTCCTGGCAATTTTTCCCTTATGCTCTCCTTGAAACTCTGTACAATCTCTGGTTTAGTCAGTTTATCCAGGTCCCATCTCCTTAAATTGCCACCTTTTTGCAGTTTCTTCAGTTTTAACCTACAGTTCACAAGCAATAAATTGTGGTCAGATTCCCCATCTGCCACTGGAAATGTCTTACAATTTAAAACCTGGTTCCTAAATCTCTGTCTTACCATTATATATTCTATATGATACCTTCTAGAATCTCCAGGATTCTTCCATGTATACAACCTTCTTTCATGATTCTTGAACCAAGCGTTAGCTATGATTAAGTTAGGCTCTGTGCAAAATTCTACTAGACGGCTTTCTGTTTCATTTCTTGCCCCCAATCCTTATTCACCTACTATGTTTCCTTCTCTCCCTTTTCCTACTACCGAATTCCAGTCACCCATGACTATTAAATTTTCGCCACCCTTCACTATCTGAATAATTTCTTTTATCTCATCATACATTTCATCAATTTCTTCTTCATCTCCAGAGCTAGTTGGCACATAAACTTGTATTACTGTAGTAGGCGTGGGCTTCGTGTCTATCTTGGCCACAATAATGCTTTCACTATGCTGTTTGTAGTAGCTTACCCGCACTCCTATTTTTAATTCATTAATAAACCTACTCCTGCATTACCCCTATTTGATTTTGTATTTATAACCCTGTAATCACCTGACCAAAAGTCTTGTTCCTCCTGCCACCGAACTTATTAATTCCCACTATATCTAACTTTAACCTATCCATTTCCATTTTTAAATCTTCTAACCTACCTGCCCAATTAAGGGATCTGACATTCCACTCTCCGATCCGTAGAACGCCAGTTCTCTCTCTCCTAATAACGACGTCCTCTTGAGTAGTCCCCGCCCGGAGATCCGAATGGGGGACTATTTTACCTCCGGAATATTTTACCCAAGAGGACGCCATCGTCATTTAACCATACAGGAAAGCTGCATGCTCTCGGGGAAAAATTACGGCTGTAGTTTGCCCTTGCTTTCAGCCGTTCGCAGTACCAGCACATCAAGGCCGTTTTGGTTAGTGTTACAAGGCCAGATCAGTCAATCATCCAGACTGTTGCCCCTGCAACTACTGAAAAGGCTGCTGCCCCTCTTCAGGAACCACACGTTTCTATGGCCTCTCAACAGATACCCCTCCGTTCTCCGTTGTGGCTTCACCTACGGTATGGCCGTCTGTATCGATGGGGCTCGCAAGCCTCCCCACCAACGGCAAGGTCCATGATTCATGGGGGCCGGAGGGAGGGGGGGGGGAGGAGCAGTGGTCCGTAGGCTAACTTAAACTAACTCCTCCATGCCCAAGGGAGGTCTCGAACCTCCTGTGGGAATGGCCGTGCAAATTGTGACATGGCGCCTCATACCGCGCGGTCACTCCACGTGGAACGTAGCGTTTTATTTGAGATGCTGTGGTTTGTATACTGAGAAAATTTTATTTGGGCATGCCGCTCATACGACTATGAGGATACATCAAGTGCAACGTCAGTACTGAGAATTTGAGGCCTTCACATATCCTAAATCGGAACTGATCACCACCTAACAGCTCCTCAATTTTATTTTGGTGTGTCACATCTGCCAAATCGCAGCCACTTACTTAGTATCCGGTATTCCATTTTTTTATCCGTCTAGTTGATAACAGAGTGTCATTAGAAGTTCCACGGTTGTACTCAGCACTTATATGCAAATTGCCGTGTCCCTGGAGTGGACGCAGGTATAAGTGATGGTTCTAGGGCAATTGGTACTAGTGCCACCGCCGCCACTGCCCAGTGTACGTTATATATCCTTTTCACTGCTACACATATGCTCTCTGCATCCTGTGATGAGGTCGTCTTTTATTATGGTTGTACTGCTAGCCAGGTGGTGGTGTCAGCGCTGATTTTTTGCACGTCTTACAATATGATATCTTCGCTCGATGGAGAATTGAATTTCCTTTCGTTATTCATCATACTTCGTGTCCTTCATCAAATTAAGTAAATCATTGCACGCAATTCTAATGAGTTAGTAGACGTAGAAAGGAATTGTGTAAACGTTGTGTGTGATTGGTTCTACCTCATACATTAAAGATAATGTAGAAAATACATTAAAATGTAATTTGAAAGTGAGAGCAGAATGGTATCTCATTTCACTCTGGGGTAATTTGATTTTGTGTCCAGTAGACAGTGGCGCTCAACACTGCCATTCACATCCTTGCATATCGCGAATCATGTGGTCATAGCAGTCGCTACACATCATACAAAATTCAAGGACTCAAGATATCAATCAATGAATTTTTGCAAATGAGGCACATATGTTGCATAATAAAAACTCCGAACTTTTTTATTCACCGAGATATAGAGGTAACTCATCAACTGGACTGAGTGGTCGCCAGCTCAGGAAACATACAGACGTCCGCAGTACTGTAGGAAAACCCAAGTGGCGCTTGTATATACTTCCACAGTACCTGAGAAATGGTGTAGCAGAACATGCATACACATGTATAGCAGAAAACTTTTTCCCTCCCTGGATTTTGTACAAAATGTATATTGCACATATTTCTCCTTAGCTAACACACAGTTTCCTGAGAATTTATAATATCTTGCACTGTTTTACATCGTGGAAGGTGTTTCTTCCGTTCCACATGACCTAAAGCGAGTTTTGACTTTTCCTTTGACATGCACGTGGTTTCTAAGCCTCGTCACTTACAACAAAACACTCGAGCTTTCTATTGTATATAACTTTGCCATCGTCATCGGGTGTGAAAACCGCTGCCAGTTATTATTCAAAGTATCGTGGTTTGTAAACAGAGAAGGCTTTATTTGAGCAAGCCACTCCAGATTCTCCAAGGACGCACATCTTACTTTCATCATAAAGAGCAGCCTTAGTACTGCCACTATGATGTTTTTAGGTATCCTAAACCTGAAATGATCGTCTTGTGACATTTCCTCAACTTTTTTGGGGGCGTGTCACACTAAATCACACCCACACCGAAAATATTCAGTATTGCAAATATTCTTTTCAATCTAGGGGGAAATGGAGCGTCATTAAACGCTTATGATGGGGTTCAGCACTTTCAGGCAGAATGCTGATAACACCCTTGGAGTGAACGCTGGATTAAGTGGTAGTCTCGGTGCAGCCGCCACAATCTGCCGCCGCTGCCACTGCCCACTTTGTGTTAATTAACCCTTCCGACGCTACAGACTTTTTTTATTTCATTTTACACATCCAGTTCCGAAGGATCAAATTGAGGAGCGAATCTCCAAGATCATGGGACGTGTCAGGACATGAAATTACAACATAAAGATAATAAAAAATAAAATAAAATGTTTATGAAGCCCACACAAAGGTAAGCCATAGGTTTATGTAAACGCAATCAGCAATATAACATAGGAACCAGCTTAATTTTTTAAGGAACTCTGCATTCTGTGCTAAGGGAGGCTTTTGTTATGACAGCGAAGCTGCTGACGGATGACGTTCCAACCGATATGAAACACTAACCATCCGATTTCTGGAAAACGATTAGGTAAAAAAATTATTTTAGCATAACTTACAGTCTGACATCTACACGCGACGAAGAGGTGAATTTCTTTTCGTTACCCATCACAGTTACTGCGCTACATCAACTTAAGTAAAACATTACACATAATTTTAAAAAGCTTGCAGAGGTAGAAGCGCACTGTGCAGACTTGCCGTGTGGTTGGTTTTAGCTCATAAATTGCAGCAAATTAAACGAATATAAGATATCAAATTTAATTTAAAATTGGGAACAGAATATCTCATTTCATCCGTGGGCTATTGTGTTTTATATCCAGCAGACAGTCACGAGCGATGCATCCAGTTCCATTCACGCAGACTTGTCGGCTGCTACGGAAAACTTATCATCCGATTTTAAGAAAACTTTTAAGTGAAAAATGTTGCACATCTTATAGTCTGGTATTTTTGCTCTGTGAAGGACTGAATTTCTTACTGTTATACGCAATAGTTGCTGCGCTGCATCGAATGAAGTAGAGTATCCGCGAATTTTTTAAGATTTTGCAGAGGTAAAAACTCATTGTGTAAACTTTGTAATGGCTGTTTTCAGCTCATAAATTGCACTGAATGATACGTAGAAATAATTTCAACATTTTATTTAAAACTGACAGCAGAATCATATCTCATTTCATTCTCGAGTTATTGGCTTTTATATATGTGACAGGCTGTCGAGCTAGACTCTTCCATCGATGTCCTTGCAAATCGCCAATCGTGTGGTCATATAATTCATATATCCTAAACGATTCCAGATATCGAAAAGAGGTAGTTTGTAAAAAAGGCTCATATGTTGTATAATAAATACACGAAACGTTTTATTCACCGAGATATGGAAGCAACTCGTGGGTAGCAGTGAACAGAGACATTCCTAACACTGTATGAAAACGCAAGCGGCGCGTATGTACGCCTCCACAGCACCTGGAAAAGGCGTAGCACGGTCTGTAGACACGTCCACATGAACAAAAGATTTTCCCCGTGGTTCTTATACATATTGCATATTTCACCTATTTCTCGTTAGCTAATACCCAGTCTGATCAGAATTTGTAACATTCTGGATTGTTTCACACCGTGGAACGCCTTTTACAGTTCCACAGTTCCTTAAACGTGTCTTGGCTTTTCCTAACATTCATTGAACGAAATCACACAGTTTACAAGGCTCGTCACTTAGAATACCACACCCAAGTTTTCAATAGTTGTCTCTGCCATCGTCTTCAGGTGTAAGAACAACTAATTAGGTCTACTTACTTGAAGTGCCGTGGCTTGTAGCCCGAGAGGGTGTCATTTGAGCAAGACACTCCGAAGACTCCAAGAACGCACATCTTATTTCCAGCGTCAAGACCAACGTCAATACTGCCTTTCCGTATTTAACAGTTCCTCAATTCTCTTTTGGGATGTTACACTTGCTCATTCTCAGCCACATTCAAAGTATCCAGCATTGCACATACTGTTTTCAATCTCAGGGAGGAATATCATTAGAAGTTAGGCGACAGTGTTCAACACATTCAGGCAAATTATTGGACCAAAATCGATCTCAGAATGGACACGGGTTTTAGTGGTGGCCCTCTATCCGTTAGTTAACCGTTCCGCTGCTACATACATGCTCTGTTCATTCTGTACTGAGGGGGATTCTATTACCAGTGTACTGCACGTCAAATGCTGGTACCTCTGCTGATAGATTATGTTCCAACCGACATCAAATACTACAATCACATCTTCCGAAAATTGTTAGGTGAAAAAAAAATTGATTTCTGCTCATCTCATAGTCTGGTATCTTCCCTCGATAAAGGACTGATATCGATTTTAATAACGTACGTGTACTAGCTAAGGAAGCAAACATTTATAGGTCCGAGAAGCGGTTGAAATTTCTAAGAATGCATCTAATTTCAATAGAGAGGACGACTGAAGGCGTCCGGCATCGTGGCTCCCCGCTATCAAGGAAGTAAATACACCGCTGTTTGTGAGCGGCATAAACAAAGCGCTGCAAGTCACCTCGGCGGACCATAAAATTTTCGGTAAGCTTTCCCCCTCTTTTGCTTGTCCGTTTTGAATCCAGCCAATAATGACGACCAACCAATAGCGGTAGCAGGAATTTAAACCAATAACCCTTCTCCAGCGTAAGTGTGGAATAATGCCTTTCTATCCAATGACGATGGGGCGCCAATGGTATCCACAGGAGATTAGCTAACAACGCCCCTTCATCCGCACCAGAGCGGGAATATTAGCCTATGACTATGGCCCACCAATTGTAGCCATAAGAATTTTAACCAACACTGTCACTTCTCCAGCACGAACGCGTGAAAACTCCCCATTTATAAGAGGACACGACACTCGTCTATGGCAGTTTCTTGCAGTAGCGGACACCAGAAGATCCTGAGGATGACCCCAGTAGAGGTGTCGAAATGTCGATCATTTTAGAAGAAACATGATTCGGCCTAATAACCCAGAAGATTTTAACTTCATTGAGCGAAATGTTCAATGTTGTGCAGAGATAAAAACGCTTTGCTTACACTGGGGTTGATTTTAATCATTCATTGCCGTGAATGAAAGATAGACAAGTTATCAGAATTTTAACTAAATTGAGAGCAGAACAACATCTCATTCATTCTCGAGTTCTTGGGTTTCACACCTGATGAGTGGTCATAATCGACGCACCCATTCGGGTTCCTGAGCATCATAAATGTTGAGTTCTTAGCAATCGTCATATCTCATGAACGATTCAAGACATCGAAACTACGTTTTCTTCAAATGATAGCACGCAATGAAGCACATATGTTGTATGATAGGTTCTTCATTCACCGAGATATGGAAGTTAATCGTCCGCATCGGTCAGAGGGTGGCGGCTCAACAACGCATACAGATGGCCTTACCGCTGTAGGAAAACCCAAGCGGTATGCGATTGCACGGCGATCAATTGTACACGTTCACAGCGACTAGAGAACGGCATACCAGGATTGTAAACACACCCACAGTAGCAAGTGGATTTTACCCATTGGCATTTTATGTTCTATTTCCCCTTAACTAACACCTATTTTCCTGAAAATTTAGAGTTTCTTGGACTGTTTTACATTTTTTATTGTCTTTTCCTGTTCCACAAGTCCAATGAAGGTGTCTTAATTTGTCCCAAGTTTAACATCCATTGACTGGAAGCCAATCAGTTTGCAAGCCTCGTCACTTAGAATACAACACTCGAGGTTTCGATTGTTGTCCCCATCACAGTCAGCAGGTGTAAATACTACTGACAGCCTTTTATTCCAAATGAAACAACTTGTTAAGTGACAAGGCTTTATTCAGACAAGCCACTACAAGGACTCCAAGCACCCACATCTTATTTCCATCATCAGCGTCAGTAATGTCTCTATATGGCCTTTACGTATCTGATAGCTGAAGTGATTGTCAGCTAACACTTCCTCAATGTTGTTTAGGGGTGTCACAATTACTAAATCGTGAACACATTGAAAGTATCCAGTATTGAACATATTCTTTTCAATCTAGGGAAGATCGGAGTGTCAGAAGGTCCGAGGCTGCGCTCACCACTTTCAGGCAAATTGCTGTGTCAACGGCGACCTTGTAGTGGACGTACGTTTAAGTGGCGGCCCCTGGGCGGCCGCGACCACCTGCCGCCTCTGCCGCTGCCCGCTGTCCGTTAATTAAACGCGCCGCGGCGCCGGAGCGGCTGGGCCGCCGATACAATGAGCAGCCGTAAATGGGATGCAGGCGCGCCAACCTTGCAGCCGCAGTTATCGCCTTCACGCGCCGCTGCCTTCCAATTACCGAACCTCGGGCTTTTGGCGGCCGCAGGGTGTATCCGGCGATGGAAAATACATGCAGCAAAGTGGCTCAAGTGCGGGAAATTTACTTGCAAGTACTAAGAGCAGTATAGCGTCGCGGGAGGTATCCTGGATAACAAGAGTGTCGAGTGGATGCTACTACGTATCGCTGGAAAAAGAAACAGAAAACGTCTGCCCCGTATCAATCTATTGCCATATCTAGTAAAAACAGTTGCCAAAGATAGTTGGCCGGCCGCGGTGGTCTAGCGGTTCTAGGCGCTCAGTCCGGAACCGCGCGACTGCTACGGTCGCAGGTTCGAATCCTGCCTCGGGCATGGATGTGTGTGACGTCCTTAGGTTAGTTAGGTTTAAGTAGTTCTAAGTTCTAGGGGACTGATGACCACAGATGTTAAGTCCCATAGTGCTCAGAGCCATTTGAACCATTTGAACCAAAAATAGTTGCCTTGTTATTTTGGGAAGTCTTATGATAGATATTTAACACAAAGTTCTTGAAACTGGTCAGTTGCCGTGCCATCGTGGAGAGTGTGATTTCTTGCAGTCTTGTTAATGTTATTGCAGTTCCACCTACTGTTTGATGTGGGTCTCTTCACAAAGTAGCAGTCATCTGTTTCTATATTCTATTCTCTCCAGTCCAGCAAAGTTTGAGGACGAAAGCGAATTTCGCATGATCTTTGACTCCCATCTGACATAACCCGACGCAGTTTGAGTACACATACAAAACCACCTGAAAGAAATAGCAGTGAGACGAGCAGACAGTAAATCCACGTTTTAGGGTGGTAGTTTTTTTTTTCATCAGACTGGTTTGTTGCGGCCCGCCACGAATTCCTCTCCTGTGTTAACCTCTTCATCTCAGAGTAGCACTTGCAACCTACGTCCTTAATTATCTGCTGGATACATTCCAGTCTCTGTCTTCCTCTACAGTTTTTGCCCGCTACAGCTCCCTCTCGTACCATGGAATTCATTCCCTCATGCCTTAAGACATGTCCTATCATCCTCTCCCTTCTCCTTGTCAGTGTTATCCACATATTCCTTTCCTCTACGATTCTGCGCAGAACTTCCTCATTCCTTACGTTATCAGTCCACCTAATTTTCAACATTCGTCTGTAGCATCACGTATCAAATGTTTCGATTCTCATCTGTTCCGGTTTTCCCACAGTCACGTTTCACTACCGTTCAATGCTGTACTCTAGATGTACTTTCTCAGAAATTTATTCCTCAAACTAAGGCCAATATTTGACATTAGTAGACTTCTCTTGCTCAGGAAAGCCATTTTTGCCATTGATAGTCTGCTTTTGATGCCCCCCTTTCTTATTTGTAATACTTCTCATTACCTTCGTCTTTCTTCGATTTACTCTCAGTACATAATATACACTCATTAGACTGTTCATTCCATTCACCAGATCTTGTAATTCTTCTTCACTTTCACTCAAGAAAGCAATGTCATCTGCGAATCGTATCATTGATAGTCTTTAACCGCCATCCGTTGTGGCCAAGCGGTTCTAGGCACTTGATTCCGGAACCGCGCTGCTGTTGCGGTCGCAGGCTCGAATCCTGCCTCGAGCATGGATGTGTGTGATGTCCTAAGGTTAGTTAGGTTTCAGTAGTTTCTAAGTCTAGGGGACTGATGACCTGAAATGCTAAGTCCCATAGTGCTTAGAGCGATTTGAACCATAGCCTTACACCCTTGAATTTTAATTCCACTCCTGAACCTTTCTTTCATTTCCATCATTGCTTCCTCGATGTACAGACTGAACAGTGGGGACGAAAAGCTACATGCATGTCTTACACCCTTTTTAATACGAGCCCTTCGTTCTTTGTTGTCCACTCTTATTATCCTCTCTTGGCTGTTGTACATATTGTACATGATCCGTCTCTCCGTATACCTTACCCCTACGTTTTTCAGAATTTCGATCATCTTGCACAATTTTATATTGTCGAACGCTTTTTCCAGGTCAACAAACCCTATGAACTTGTCTTGATTTTTCTTTAGTCTTGCTTTCATTATTAACCGCAACACCAGGATTGCCCTCTCGTGCCTTTACCTTTCCTAAGTCCAAACTGATCATCATCTAGCGAATCCTCAGTTTTCTTTTCCATTCTTCTTTATGTTATTCTTTTAAGCAACTTGGATGCACGAACAGTTAAGCTGATTGTGCAGTAATTCTAGCACTTGTCAGAACTTGCCGTCTTCGTAATTGTGTGGATGATGCTTTTCCGAAAGTCAGATGTTGCCAGACTCATATACTCTACACACCAACGTGAATAGCCGTTTCGTTGCCACTTCCAACAACGAATTTAGAAGTTCTGATGGAATATTATATATCCCTTGTGCCTTATTTGATCTAAGTCCTCCAAAGCTCTTTTAAATTCTCATTCTAATACTAGATCTCCTATCTCTTCTAACTACTGTTTCTTCTTCTATAACATCATACAAATCTTCCCCCTCATAGAGGCTTTCAATGTATTCTTCCACCTATCCTCTCTCTCCTCTGCATTTAACAGTGGAATTCCCGTTGCACTCTTAATGTTATCATCCTTGCTTTTAATGTCCCCGAATGTTGTTTTGACTTACCTATAAGCTGAGTCTGTCCTTCCGACAATCATTTCTATTTCGATGTCTTTACATTTTTCCTGCAGCCATTTCATCTTAGCTTCCCCGCACTTCCTATTTATTTCATTCTTCAGCGACGTGTATTTCTGTATTACTGAGTTTCTCGCAATATTTTTGAACTTCCTCCTTTCATCGATCAACTGAAATATTTCTTTTGTTACCCATTGTTCCTTCGCAGTTACCTTCTTTTTCCCTATGTTTTCCTTTTTCCTTCCCAACTTGGAAAAGAAGGTGGTGCTAAGGACATTTCGATAGACAGAACTGCGGCTCCCCCCCCCCCCCCCCCCCCCGCCCGACAGCAATGCATGCTCAGCATTACTGTTGGTATGGCTATCTTGTGGTAGGGCCTTTCATTCCTATAAGAGCGGTTGACAACTGCTGTACGGCCGTTGATTCTTACCGATGTGCTACAGTACGACTCCATAACACATCCCACACATCTGCTCGATGGGATTTAAGTCGGAGGAATGGTCAGGCCAGTACATTAGCTACACGTTGGCTTTTCTAAGGGTTTGGTCATTGTCTTTCTCAAAAATGGGGTCAGTGCCGAATGCATCTCAGAAAAGACTTGCAGGGGAAAGGAGTGAACCTTGTTTAAAGTTTTGGAGGTCAGTTTGCCTACGCTACTTTGTGCCTAACCACACCACAGCACCTCTACCACATTGTGTGTTATCATCTGTCGCGATATGATGGTATGTCCAGAATCTGTAGTCAAATCTTCCGGAGCATGAGATTGTTTGCCTTGCAGTCTTGTTAAAAGTGGTTGCAGTTGTACCTGCAGTTTGTCCATCTCCTCCTCCCCACGTCAAACAGCAGAGAGAGGCGAAGGTGGACATGGGCAGAGGGAGAGGCCGGAGTAGCTGGGCTAATAGAAGACTGTAATAAATAGATACCTGGGCGACGCTGGGTACTCGGCTAGTGTCTTGTACAAGTGTGTCGTAGTGAGAAACTTTGTTTTCATATTACATATACTGCTCTTCTATCTCCAGTTATGTGGCAGCCTTCAAAAAATGGTTCAAAGGGCTCCAAGCACTATGGGACTTAACATCTGTGGTCACCAGTCCGCTAGAACTTAGAACTACTTAAACCTAACTAACCTAAGGAAATCACACACATCCATGCCCGAGGCAGGATTCGAACCTGCGACCGTAGCAGTCGCGCAGTTCCGGACTGAAGCACCTAGAACCGCTTGGCCACCGCGGCCGGCTGGCAGCCTTCACATATTCATTTTGCGTGATGTGTTTCTGGAATTCCAGATAAAACTGCTCAGATTATCTTGAGCAATACCAGAAATATGAAGAAAAATCGAAACTGTGATTGTCGTAAAGTAATGTCCACAGGTTTGAATTCTCGATGTGCAGCAAATCACGAGAGTCATTCAGTAATTAAAGAGGCAAATTTGTCTGGGGTAAGAACTGTTAGTAGTGAAAGTTTGGTACTTTTATGGCTTTAAGTTGGCAGCACTGGGATGAGCCCTGATCAGCTGATGTATAAACATTGTTTTCTTTATAACCTCAAAAATATATTTCAAGATGGCGAATCCGCTTGACATGTCCACATTAGTTGAATAAGGTTCTGTTATTCGTTTTTTACTTGCTGATGCCGAGAAACCAGTAAATACATACTGTATAATGTCTAAAGTTTATGGTGAAGGTTGTATGAATTGTGGGAAGTTTTGCAAGCGGTTCAAAAATGGTCGCGACCCAGTGACTGACGAATACTGTTCTGGCCGACCAGCTGCAGTTTCAACTCCCTCACTTGAAAGTCGAATTGATACCATTATTAGTGCCGACCGCTGTCTGACTGTGGTAATGATAGTTGATAAGGATCAAGTTAGTACTGGTACAGTTCATAAAAGTATCTGTAACATGATGAAGTAGCGTAAAACGTGTGCAAGTTGCGTCCCTAAGGAGTTGAAGCGGCTACATAAGGAACAAAGTTGAGAGTGTGGACAGAGTTAAAGGAACGTTGTGAAAGAGAAGGTGAGCACTTCCTTAACAAAATTTTAACTTGTGATGAAATGTCTATTATGAGACAGAATCAAAAAGACAAATCTTGGAGTCGACGCACATATACTCACCTGTCAAGAAAAAATTCAAAACCCAGGCATCAACAGGAAAAGTTTTGTAGACGGTGTTTTGGGATGCTGAAGTTCCAGTTTTTGTTATTATCTCGAAGAGCAGCGTACAATGAAAAGCCGATACTATTCGGATTTGCTTTTAAACAATGTGAATCCAGCCATGAGAGACAGACGTGGATCTCAGAGGAGAGGTGTGATTCTCCAGCAAGAGAAGGCACGTCCTCATATTGCTCAACTAACCCCCTGAAGCCATCGAAAAAATGTGGTAGGAAGTACTGCATCATTCCCCCTTACAGTCCTGATTTAACACCTAGTGATATCCATCGGTTTGTTACACTGAAGGATGCATTACGTGGGAAGAAGTTCCAGGACAACGAAGAAGTGAAAAAGTTTCTTGGAAATTGGTTCAAACATCAAGATAAAGAGTTCTTTGCAGCCGGAGTAAAAAAGCTTGTAGCCCGTTTGAACAAGTGCATAAATGTTCAAGGGGATTATGCTGAAAAGTAGAAAAATATTGTTTTGTAAAAATAAACGCTTTTGTCTACAGACCAATTTGTCTCTTTAATTATTCTGGAAAGCGAAAAAAATATTTGTACTAGATGTGCGTAGTTTAAAGAAGTAATGGCCAATAGTTTCGCGGATGATTCTTACTACATTCAGAGAATATAGGCAGTCAGAGCGACAGCGAGTGGCTAGGCAGCGTCCAGTGGCTACCATGTTGCAACCTCACTGGCAGTGCGTGGGCGAACCACAGGAGCCGCGCAGCATTACGGGTTGGGGAATAGCGCCCGCAGCCAGTCCTGTTGGGCAGATAATGACGTCCCGCCAGGCCATCGCGTGGGACTCATTTCGAAATGGACCACGGAGAGCTGCTGCTAATGGAACTGCATACTCCTGCCCCCACATTACCACCAGGTCTCCCGATCGCGTAGACCGCTCATTTCACTCCTGTCGTTCATTACATGTGCCAGAAGTAATATGTTTCTAGCTTGGTCAGCTTTTATCGCTCCTTGGCAACTCGTGAAAAATGGCGCTAGGCGTCCTTAAGCCGTGTAGATATTTGTGTTGTAGACTTATTAACATATGTATATACACCTTTGACTTTAAGTTACTTGATAGTTGACACTTCACGCGTTGGAGCTGGTTTCCTCCAATCGGAGCGCTCAACTTTACGCCATAACCGTTCGACGTTACTGAACCGCCACGACAGCTGGTCAATTCACTTCAGTTCCTTGCCAGGGACTTTTATTTCGTATTTCGTCACACAGGTAAAGCACATAAATAAGAAAACATACATACACACAAACACACACACATACATACACAAACACACACACACACACACACACACACACACACATAACGATACTAACGAAATACAGACGTTTCATACACGACACTAACCATACACTTCTGTGTACATCCACACAAGACACTATTCAGCATCACATATACAGTTACAGTTGTAAGTAGGCCGTTTAGGTTTTATGTTTGTAACGCCACGTAGCGCTCTGTACGAAAATCACTGACTGTGCTGTGTGCAGTCTATGGCTGGTTTGCATATATATATATATATATATATATATATATATATATATATATATATATATATATATATATATATAATTTCCAAAGGGGACGTTTCACAGTCACAGAGATCGACTTACGTTAGATAAGCCTAGCGTGAGATTGCGTGAAGCCAAAGTTCTGAAGGCTTCAACTCATCACCGCGACTTGGACATCACCGTCACAAACAGAACTAAGTAACCAATCGTAGTCTAGCAGGACAATGGTTAGTGCATAAATGTGATGAGCAAAGTGGTGTGGCTTCGAATCTCGTAAAATGTTGTGATTTTCTTTATTTCTAAATCTAATCAAAAGAGTCTGATTATCATTTTTATTCCGTTAACTGATTTAAATTCCTTTTTGTTTCTGATTATTTGCCGTTTCATTTTCATCTTCGTATTGATTTTTTACTTGCCTTTATTTTTCTTCTTATCTTTCTTCTACTGTTTGCAATCCACTTCTGTCACCTATAATCTGCAACTAAGTGCAATCGAGGACTTTTCTCATCCGTTGTTAAAGTGGCAGCTCGTGTAAAGCGAGGATACTTTCTGAGAACCAATAACAGCGAGAAATTACAGTTCGCTTTTAGCGTGGAGAATTTTTCTTTTTTTTCTTCCTTTGAGTTTGCCCTTAGAGGTTAGCTTTTACCTCCGTGCACAAAGCGATCGTGATTTTAGTTTTTCCATAGATAGTTAATCGTCGTTTTCTCGGAGGGCACAAGATGAAGTTGCGGTTACATAAGGACATCAGTTTAAATTCACGGGTACAAGGTGCGTCGCCTGCTGCAGTTCAGTCATTGGTCATTTAAAATGAGCTGTCGTCAGAGCATCACTCTTTCCTTACATACGGTACTTCTGCCATGATCCAAGGCGACCTCCCACTTGACCACACCTGAGGGGTAGACCTCAGTGTCAGCAGTAACTGGGCTGGCCACCGCCACAGACCGATCGGTAGATTTGTGACTCGTGCTGGGACGTCCATTGGATTCCCATGGCCTGCCCGCAACAGTGATACCCATCCACTGCAGCCTCAAGCTGTGTAACTGAAGCCATCACAACCTGGAGCTGAGAGCGAAGTGTCACCAACTCGGCTAGCATTCACACACAGTATTCACAGTTCCTTTCCACACCAAAGACCATGTAAAGCTACATTACACAGACAATCGACACGCATCACTGTACTCAATTGCTGACACAGACGAGAACGCAAAAACTGTATCTAATAAATGAAATTAACACGCAGAGATTCAAAAACTAAAATACCAAAGCACTCAAGTGAAACTACATTCTTCGCTCCTGATTACGAACTTCTAATATGTCACGAAATCGGTTTAATTTCCAACACAATCATAAACGCAAGAACTGTGTCTATTAAATATTGAATTAACGCACAGAAATTCAAGAAACTATACTACCAAAGCACATAGATGAAACTATATAATTCGTAAAATGTGATAAAATCGGTTACTTCCCTGTTACGTCTTGTGTCTCAGCCGGCTGCTGCTACCTGATTGTAATTAAGTACACTACTGGCCATTAAAATTACTACACCAAGAAGAAATGCAGATGATAAACGGGTATTCATTGGATAAATACAGTATACTAGAACTGACGTGTGATTACCTTTTTACACAATTTGGGTGCATAGATCCTGAGAAATCAGTACCCAGATCAACCACCTCTGGCCGAAATAACGGCCTTGATACACCTGGGCATTGAGTCAAACAGAGCTTGGATGGCGTGTACAGGTACAGCTGCCCATGCAGCTTCAACACAATACCACATTTAATCAAGATTAGTGACTGGCGTATTGTGACAAGCCAGTAGCTCGGCCACCATAGACCAGACGTTTTCAATTGGCGAGAGATCTGGTGAATGTGCTGGCCAGGGCAGCAGTCGAACATTTTCTGTATCCAGAAAAGCCCGTACAGGAGATGCAACATGCGGTCGTGCATAATCCTGCTAAAATGTAGGGTTTCGCAGGGATCGAATGAAGGGTAGAGCCACGAGTCGTAACACATCTGAAATGTAACGTCCACTGTTTAAAGTGCCGTCAGTGCGAACAAGAGGTGACCGAGACGTGTAACCAATGGTACCCCATACCATCACGCCGGGTGATAGCCAGTATGGCGATGACGAATACACGCTTCCAATGTGCGTTCACCGCGGTGTCGCCTAACATGGATGCGACCATCATGATGCTGTAAACAGAACCTGGATTCGTCCGAAAAAGTTACGTTTTGCCATTCGTGCACCCAGGTTCGTCGTTGAGTACACCAACGCAGGCGCTCCTGTCTGTGATGTAGCGTCAAGGGTAACCGAAGCCATGGTCTCCGAGCTGATAGTCCACGATGCTCCTTTTAATGTCGTTGAACTGTTGGTTCAGATGGTTGTAGCCTTGCAAACGTCCCCCTGTGTGACTCAGGGATCGAGACGTGGCTGCACTATCCGTTACGACCATGCGGATAAGATGCCTGTCATCTCGACTGCTAGTGATACGAGGCTGTTGGGATTCAGCACGGCGTTCCGTATTACCCTCCTGAACCCACCGATTCCATGTCAGCACGTTGTACATGTCGTCACCGGCACTAACCTTGTGTGAATGCTCTGAAAAACTAATCATTTGCATATCTCAGCATCTACTTCCTGTCAGTTAAATGTCGCGTCTGTGGCACGTCATCTTCCTCTTGTAGCAATTTTAATGGCCAGTAGTGTAATATTGTAATCATGTAATAATGATAATTTTTTCAATAAGCTTCCTTTAATTTACGTCAATGGTCACAAACTTTTTGTTAGCAGATTACCGCTTTCGGTCTATGATGACCATCATTAGATCTGCAGCAAAACGTGAAAAAACTAAAGTAAAGTGCGCACATTCTTGAGGAAAAGTACTTATAAATATGGAAAATCGCCTACAATATATTAGGTAAGATTCGTAGTGGCGTTAGGAGCACCATAGTTTGACCTAGAATGTGTCATTGAACGATAGACTGCTTGTAGCAAATTAATAGGAAAATAGTGTATGGGTTAAAATATGTAAGACACTTTTTCAAAGAATCAGGAGGTAGGTACACTACATTCTTCCATGAATTAAACTGTATTTCATTAGCTGAAAATGCTAGAACTTTGTGATTCTGGACTTTCTTTTTTCATGAAATTAATGAAAGTAACCTCTGCAGTAAACGCCAGTCTTTGCATTGCACGCTGTTTTAAGTAGTAAATGAGGAGGTTTGCCTTTGAGTAGGCAACCCACTGGCGGCCCACAGTACTGTCGTGTGCTTGTTACTTTATTGCAAGCGATTTACCATTTGAATTAATTTATAAGGGACACTAAAATCAGACTGTTGGGATAAAGTAAGTTTCTGGTTATTATCTCAAGTGTAATAACCGCAAACGTTACATTTATCCCGCTGTAAGACATGATCATCAGTGCCATCACTTAAAAATATTTTCCGTTGAAAACGAAGCAGGATTGCATACAGGCATGGAACTTTTAGTCTGAATAAGTCGAAGGCCGCGAATGTCTTTTTCCCGGACTCCAAAATACGGAAAGTGCATGGGGAGAGATGAGGACTTTATGAAGGATGGGTAGAGCTTCCAAGGCGAAACTTCGGCAACTTTGGCAATATGTGGTGCCCTGGAGAAAGACATTCGTGGCAGTCGATTCGCTTCGGACGAAGAGATGCAAGCCTGGGTGCATTCATGGCTCCGTAGGTCACAACAAGGAATGCGCTGACCATCTTGTCTCATAGTTGGCGATTACTTTTGAAATGATAAACAGTTTACTTACTTCGTTTTACAATCTGTCTCTTTGTAATTTGACTGTCCCTTCTACGTAGACACCTTTAAGAACACCAAAATCCACAAAGTAAATTGTATCAATGTACTGTTAAGTTCCCCACCTCAAGTACTCCCCGGAACGTCTAAGATAACGTTATTTCCTCACGCAGATGAACTGAAAGATCATTGTTAAACTATTTGAGGCCTCTTGTTGTATTGAGCAAGCGTTCCAGCACTGAATAATTATCCATGGTCGACTGGCGTCAATGTTATTATTATTTGTAGGTGAGTCATTCCGATCCGATATGGAGTCTGCCCGGTAAGCACCATGTTTACCCAGCATTTGTCAGCTTCCCAGACCAAGCTACCAATCACGCTGCCCCTCAGTTGTCGTAACTAGGCTTAATATATCACATTTTAGTTCGTCAGTCGGCCGGAGTGGCCGTGCGGTTCTGAGCGCTACAGCCTGGAACCGAGCGACCGGTACGGTCGCAGGTTCGAATCCTGCCTCGGGCATGGATGTGTGTGATGTTCTTAGGTTAGTTAGGTTTAATTAGTTCTAAGTTCTAGGCGACTGATGACCTCAGAAGTTAAGTCGCATAGTGCTCAGAGCCATTTGAACCAGTTCGTCAAATCTCCCCTGGCTGAACCAATGTCGACTCAACTAAGTAAGCGGAGGTTCCTTTCCATACGTAAATTAATTACAGAATATAATTGTTAAATTAGTTTTCTCAAATAGAACAACAGTAGTTTTGGTTACAGTCTGGAGATCTATGCTTAAATGTCTGAAGTGAAATACGTAGTTTCAGAGAATTGACAGTACGTTGAACCATAGTGTTGCCGCTTTTAGCATCAAACTGATCACAGTCTCCTGCTCAAGTAAGTAAATACAAGACGCCTGGAAAGGAGTTGTTACGCCACCACAACATCGGTATAAAGGCGGCACATAGAAAGTGTATATTCCTGTTCGCCGTTGCACTTCTCATGGACTGAGTTTTGGTTATCCTAAAAAACTTTCTTCATAAAAATTTACTGTTAAACTACCGACTTACCAATTGAACAATGCTCTCGCATTACTTAAATTATCCTTTAGACTTCTTGTCATACGACCAGAGCTCTGTTCTTTTCTTCCATTCTTTACTGAAGCTCTTGTGAACCCAAAGCAAAGAGGCAATGTGATGTACAAACTGAAGTTTGCGCAGAATTACAATTACAGAATTTTTCCACATGTTTCGTATCATCCTCGCACACGGTCATTAAATGTATAGCTGCAAAAATCTTTATTTTATCATTTTTACCATTTTTCCATTCTTTCCAGATGTTTTCCCTCTTTCCTTGCAGAGAACTGCTTTCTCTATTGCCTCTGGTTCTGCTTCCAGAACATACTCTCATTACCACATATTTTTGACGACCACGTTTCGGGTTGCACATTTCTTGAGAATGTAGCTTGAGTAAAATGATTGAGTTATGAAATTTTGAGGAAAACGTTAATGTATGTTGTTGTGTAATAAGTGCAAGATCACTCAATCAGTCACGCAAAACAATTGTGATTCACGGACTGATGTGGCGCAGCGGCAAGGTACTGGATTCATATGCGGAAGGACGTCGTTTCAAATCTCCGTCTGGTCATCTAGATTTAAATTTTCCATGTTATCCCAGAATTAGTTAAAGCGAATGACAGCGAATTAGTTAAAGCGAATTTCCTTACACATCCAATTAACAACGGATCCACTGGTTCGCCTCTAATGACCATGTCGTCGACGAAACTTTAAACGGTATTCTTCCTTTGGCAATACGTAGCCTTCCGCTGCGTGGGTGACTTAATAATGGTTTCCTGGTTATTGAGCTGCGCTATATTAAAAGTAATCGTCTCCGAATAAAAGCGACGTTTCAGCCAAACTTGCAGTGGCCCACTTATAATTCGTCATTGTCGTGTAACAAAATGGCATCACAATTAAAAAGGACCTGTTAATATCATTAGGTCACTGCAATGGAGGGAGACGGAAACTATTAAATTCCTGTGGTGGAAGAGGTGGGGATCCGCTGCTGTATGTTGCCTTATTCAGTATGAGCCATGATTGACAGTCATCAGCGAATGAATGTAGTATGCTGTCTTTGTCGTGTGGGACATCGGACGCTTTTACGCAAAGTAATCTTCCGATTTTTCAATGGTGGTAATTAAAGTATTGAAATTAGTACGAGAGTGAGTCAAAATATATTTTTGTAATTTGTTAGAACAATAGCATTAAATTTAGAGTGACATCATTTACCAACATAATGACGTTACCTTTCAATTCACTTGGTCCATCATTGCAAAGGCTTAAGAATACCTTGAGAAGGAAAAGGTCTTTTGTGTAAGAGCAATCACTGAATGTATACAATTTCTCTCGCCTCTTCTTCGTACGTGAATGTTTTCAGAAGGACGAAGATCCAAGTCGTCCTGCCGTCCAAATTTAGGTTTTCCGTCATTTCCGTAAAGTAAGCGTAATTCCAGGATCGTTCCTTTTAACCCTTCACTGCCGTGGACGTGTGTGCATATCTCGCTGCACCATTTCCCACGTTCTCTGCACATCTATACACGCAATGCTTGGGTTTTCCTACAGCTATTGATGTCTGTATGCGTCCTGAGTTGCCAGCCTCTCACTGCAGCAGTTAATAAAAATGTTTCTAGTATTTATCGTGCATCAGATGTCGCTCTTTTCGTGTTACCACGTGCAAAAAAAAAATCTCATTTCGATATCATGAATTGTTTATGGAATGTGACGATTGTTATTACCATATAACTCCCGAATCGGAGGGAGGGAAATTGGAGCGTTGCAATCGACCATTTGTTGGATATAAAAACCAGCAACTCTAGAACGAAATAAAATTAGCCATAGCCAAACTTGAGAAAATGCGTTTTTACCGCTGCAAACTTTTAAAATTTCGCGCAACGTCATTTGACGCAGTATCTATAAAGTATAGCGAAAAGAAATTCAGTATTTCATCGAGCGGAAATTCCAGACTGTAAAATTTAAAAAAAATCAATTTATGTCAGCGAATAGTTTACTTCAAAACGGATGGTAAGTACGTTATAGCAGCCGGAACGCCATGCCGCGCGGGGTAGCCGCACGGTCAGGGGCACCTTGTCACAGTCCGTGTGGCTACCCCTGTCGTAGGTTCATGTCCTCCCTCGGGGATGGGTGCACCTGCTGTCCATAGTGTAAGTTAATTTAAGTTAGATTAAATACTGTGTAGACTTAGGGACCGGTGACCTGAGCAGTTTGGTATCATAAGACCTTAACACAAATTTTCAAACTTTTTCCGGAACGCTGTTTCTCAGCATGGGGCGAGCAGTACAGGCAGAACAAAGTTACGCTTACCACGGATAGAAGAGAGCACGTCTGTAGCAGCGAAAGGCTTTTAGGGCATGACCTACAGTACTTCCTTCCCATTCCTTCCCTAATCCGAGCATGTGCTTCGTCTGTAAAGATCCCGCTGTCGATGACTTGGTAAACCATCTTTAGTGGAGCAAAGAAATGAAAATGTGACTAGGCAATATAACGAGAGTGTGAAGGATGCTCGAACACCTTCTTCAGAGCTCGTAAAGAGTTCGAATGTCACGACATGAAGTCTGAAGCTGAGGACCTACTTGAATGTTACGACTGTTATCAGTTAACGCGATACTTTCTAGTAAGTTATTTTATCTGATATTCAGATCAAAATGTTTCGATTACAAGTGGACGTTATTAGCGACCAACAAGCGGTGTTAAAGACGGTGCTAAGACAGCGATAACTCAATGCACGTCGTCTTGCGAGGAAAAAAAATGCTGATTGACCGTAGACCTCTGTGTTGGTTGTATACTGTTGACCCTTTTCCAATTAATGTTACAGAATTGTTCCTTATGTGTCCCAAAAAATTACCCTTTTTCCTTTTCATTTTGTGGCATTTGCTGCCTGTTTCGAAGTGACGAATTGATGCTTCACCTACGGTGATAATTTATTTCAAACGCTCTTCTCTTTTATTAGAATGACAGTCTAGTAATTAGTGACTGATTCTCACAAGAACGCGTTTGTGTCCTTCATTTACTTGTTTTGGAACCCATCTTGCAGAGACAATAAAATAGTTGAACCTTTCATTTATGATGTTGTGTACAGAATAGTGACTAACGTGCATTTGGTTTGCCATTTGATCAATAGTCACTTGTCGCTTATTCAGAATCAGGTCATGGATTTTCTGAATGCTGAATGCCGGACCGATACTATTTCAGCCTATTGCTCACTAGACATCTGTCTCTCCGCTCCAAAGTGAGCCAAGTCTAGTAACATCAGACTGGCCAGCTGTGAGCCCTTCGCTCGCTCCGGAATCTCCGCCACTCGGTGCAAGACCAGCGGTAGGCAGTACGGACGTAAAAAAAGGTCGCCGCTATTGGCCACACCAGTGAAGTGGTTGACTGTATTCATCATCAGCTCCGTGTCTGTTGACGCACGTGGACAAGCTGAGGTCCAGAATTTGAGCTGTGACCCCAATCCTAAGCGACCGCTCGAGGCCCCGAAAGGGCTGAAAAATGGTTCAAATGGCTCTGAGCACTATGGGACTTAACTTCCGAGGTCATCAGTCCCCTAGAACTTAGAACTACTTAAACCTAACTAACCTAAGGACAACACACACAGCCACGCCCGAGGCAGGATTCGAACCTGCGACCGTAGAAAGGGCTTACAAACGACCATCTCACTATGGCGGAAACATTAGTTACAGCCTGTGAGCCACACACGATTCTGTTTTGAGAATCTCTGACTGTTAAAACAGAGGGAGTATCAACTTAACTATCTTCCAGTTTCTCGATAAAATCATCACGGCGGACGACCGTCTGCAACGATTTTTAAGGAGTCCCAGAGAAGTGAAGGCTATTATCAGGAAACCGGATGGGGATAAGGCACAAAGTTAACAATCTACACCAGAAACATTTGCCTCTTAAACCCTTTGTGCTCCTCAAGAGTATTCATAAGGTTATTTTCTTACAGAGTATTTTCCGCCCGCTTGGAAGATTGCAGAGGCGTTCCCGATTCCCAAGCCGCAGGAAGATTTCACGCTTGCTACCAATTATCGACCTGTCAATCTTCTTAGCGAACTGTGCAAAGTGTCTGAGTGGGACATACTCATGGCTTTTGGAGTCCCTTCTCTCAAAAGGCGCGATTCGAGAGAACCAGTATAGGTTCCAATGTAAACTCTGTGCATAATTATAACTTCTACGCTTCGTGGAAATCATGACACGGTACTTGAATGTGACTACAGCCACTGTTGCAATCGTTTTAGAAATCGGTAACGCCTGCGACAATGTTTGGAGGGAGCAGCTGGTCTGCAAAGTACATGAGAATACGTTATTTTCCGACTGTTACGCAAAGCTTATTTTTAGTTTCGTTTGGGACGATAAGAAGGTTATCACTATAGAGAAACAATATTCTGACGGAGGGTGCCGGGCTCGTTGAAGGTTCCTAGCTGTCTCAGAAGCTGCTTAATATATGCGTTAATGTCATGTCCAGTACTGAAGCAGTCCTAATAACGAAATTTGATGTTGACACAGCCTTTGTTACCAGCTGATGGCATCTACAGGCTAATATGACACGCCTCCCGGCGGATATCAAACACCTACAGATCCAACTACACTCCTGGAAATTGAAATAAGAACACCGTGAATTCATTGTCCCAGGAAGGGGAAACTTTATTGACACATTCCTGGGGTCAGATACATCACATGATCACACTGACAGAACCACAGGCACATAGACACAGGCAACAGAGCATGCACAATGTCGGCACTAGTACAGTGTATATCCACCTTTCGCAGCAATGCAGGCTGCTATTCTCCCATGGAGACGATCGTAGAGATGCTGGATGTAGTCCTGTGGAACGGCTTGCCATGCCATTTCCACCTGGCGCCTCAGTTGGACCAGCGTTCGTGCTGGACGTGCAGACCGCGTGAGACGACGCTTCATCCAGTCCCAAACATGCTCAATGGGGGACAGATCCGGAGATCTTGCTGGCCAGGGTAGTTGACTTACACCTTCTAGAGCACGTTGGGTGGCACGGGATACATGCGGACGTGCATTGTCCTGTTGGAACAGCAAGTTCCCTTGCCGGTCTAGGAATGGTAGAACGATGGGTTCGATGACGGTTTGGATGTACCGTGCACTATTCAGTGTCCCCTCGACGATCACCAGTGGTGTACGGCCAGTGTAGGAGATCGCTCCCCACACCATGATGCCGGGTGTTGGCCCTGTGTGCCTCGGTCGTATGCAGTCCTGATTGTGGCGCTCACCTGCACGGCGCCAAACAGGCATACGACCATCATTGGCACCAAGGCAGAAGCGACTCTCATCGCTGAAGACGACACGTCTCCATTCGTCCCTCCATTCACGCCTGTCGCGACACCACTGGAGGCGGGCTGCACGATGTTGGGGCGTGAGCGGAAGACGGCCTAACGGTGTACGGGACCGTAGCCCAGCTTCATGGAGACGGTTTCGAATGGTCCTCGCCGATACCCAAGGAGCAACAGTGTCCCTAATTTGCTGGGAAGTGGCGGTGCGGTCCCCTACGGCACTGCGTAGGATCCTACGGTCTTGGCGTGCATCCGTGCGTCGCTGCGGTCCGGTCCCAGGTCGACGGGCACGTGCACCTTCCGCCGACCACTGGCGACAACATCGATGTACTGTGGAGACCTCACGCCCCACGTGTTGAGCAATTCGGCGGTACGTCCACCCGGCCTCCCGCATGCCCACTATACGCCCTCGATCAAAGTCCGTCAACTGCACATACGGTTCACGTCCACGCTGTCGCGGCATGCTACCAGTGTTAAAGACTGCGATGGAGCTCCGTATGCCACGGCAAACTGGCTGACACTGACGGCGGCGGTGCACAAATGCTGCGCAGCTAGCGCCATTCGACGGCCAACACCGCGGTTCCTGGTGTGTCCGCTGTGCCGTGCGTGTGATCATTGCTTGTACAGCCCTCTCGCAGTGTCCGGAGCAAGTATGGTGGGTCTGACACACCGATGTCAATGTGTTCTTTTTTCCATTTCCAGGAGTGTAGATCCGCGACCGCTTGGTGTGTGACTAAAAATGTTTAACTTCTTCCGAATAAGACGGTGGCAATGTTCTTCAGTAAGAACGGCCTTCACTTCATGCCACTTTGAAATCAAACGAGCAAAATGTCTCTGAGAGACCGACAATAGAGTGTCTGGGGTCACGTTGTATACACAAGTTTTCCACCACAAACACACTGAAGCACTTAGGAATAAGTCCAAAGAACTCGGCCCATTTTATGTAGGTGCTGCATTGAATACCATAGCGAAAATTCCGTAGTCTCCAATATTCTGTAAATCATCTCGGTTGGGATTAGCCAGCGCAAGTAATCTCGGCCACCTGCCAGGGCTCGAAAATGAGGTACCTCTGTGGATAATCGTTCCCAGTCGGTCAGTCTACATGCAGGAGTTCGTATGGACACGATCATGGAAGCAGTACGTAAGCAGACGACGAAGCTGCACCACAAGATTGATGTCTTGCGACACTCTGTGCATAACGTGTGAACTCTAGGCTGGACTGTTCCTTTTCCATGGCGCAGCTATAAGATGCCCCGTTCCTTTGTACAAATGCAATACAACGGCATTCGCCGGTTGGGGATATCTTATTGGGCAGCATATGGGAGCTGATAAATTGACCCCTAAAGGGTATTAATAAAGAGATCCCTGCATCCCCGTAGCCTACAGTTTGAAGTCGGAATAGTTCCCGATGATGAAAGTACGTCACGAAAAAAAAAAAAATGAGAGGAGAGAGAGAAATACAGGATTTTTAATTAACCGATGCAACTCTTTGTCTTTGTACATCTTCATTTTCTTATTGTGTAATACCGATCCATTAAATTCGGGGGAGGGGGGGGGTGCGACTATATCAACCCCATTCATACGACATTTTGGCCATCGTCAGACTGAGCCACCAGGAATAAGGTGGATAAATAGATACGAGGTGCGGCTAGGGCTAGAAAAAAACCGGACTGATGCTGGAAAAAACATTTATTTACAATTATTTACAATTTCATGTTATCTCCTTCAATGTACTCTCCTCCTCGGTCTCTACACCGCTCCATACGAATTTTCCACTGTTCATAGCAATGCTGCAGATCATTTTCGGTAAGTCCATACATTACTTCCGTCGCTTTTTCTTTTACTGCTTCAACAGTCTCAAATCTAGTTCCTTTCAAAGCTGACTTGACTTTAGGGAAAAGAAAAAAGTCACAGGGGGCCAAATCAGGTGAGTAGGGTGGATGGTCCAAGATGGGAATGTTGTGTTTTGCCAAAAACGTCTTCACTGACAACGCACTGTGAGCTGGGGCATTGTCTTGGTGAAGGATCCATGACTTTTTTCTCCACAAATGGTTCCGTTTTCTCCGTACTCGCTCACGTAGAGTAGCCAGGACGCTAATGTAGTAATGCTGATTCACTGTTTGTCCCTCTGGTACCCAATCAATGTGCACAATCCCTTTGATGTCAAAAAAAAAAAAAACAATCATCATTGCCTTGAATTTCGACTTTGACATTCGTGCTTTTTTTTTGTCGTGGAGAACCAGGAGTTTTCCAATGCATCGATTGGCGTTTAGTTTCGGGATCGTAAGTAAAAAACCACGATTCCTCGCAAGTAATAACATTTTGTAAGAAGGTGGGATCACTTTCAATGTTTTCCAGGATGTCAGAACAAATCATTCTTCGGCGTTCCTTCTGTTCAATTGTGAGACACTTTGGAACCATTTTTGAACACACTTTGTTCATGTTGAAACTTTCATGAAGAATCTGCCTAACACTTTCCTTGTCAACTCCTGTTAACTCAGACACTGCTCTGATTGTTAAACGGCGATCTTGTCGAACAAGTTTACCGATTTTTTCAATGTTTGCATCAGTTTTTGCTGACAATGGTCTGCCAGTGCGAGTGTCATCACTGGTGTCTTCGCGGCCATCTTTAAATCGTTTAAACCACTCAAACACTTGTGTTCGCGATAAACAATCATCGCCATACACTTGTTGTAACATTACAAACGTTTCACTTGCAGATTTTCCTAGTTTGAAAGAAAATTTGATGTTAACACGCTGTTCTTTCTGTACAATCAACATTTTCCGACGCACAGACAAAACGTCAACTACTTAAAACAGACGCCACGGGCAGACTGAGTGCAGGAGGCAGATGAAACTCGAGCAGTAGGCGGAGCGAGAGTCACGTGACAGGCCACGCGACTTTCAGCCTTATTGCATTCGTTTTATTGTTTCACCAGTACTAGTCCGGTTTTTTTCTAGCCACACCTCGTACATGCTAGATATCGATTTCTCATTATGAGACACGCTGTAGCAAAATTCAAATGGCTCTGAGCACTATGGGACTCAACATCTTAGGTCATAAGTCCCCTAGAACTTAGAACTACTTAAACCTAACTAACCTAAGGATATCACACACACCCATGCCCGAGGCAGGATTCGAACCTGCGACCGTAGCAGCCCCGCGGTTCCGGACTGCAGCACCAGAACCGCACGGCCACCGCGGCCGGCACTCTGTAGCAACATCTTTGCAAGTTCATTAAAGGAAGCGCCGGATTCCACGATTTGTCCAACCTTAATTATACCAGTGTGTTAGTTAAAATCTTAGGAAACGAATTTCACGTACTTCCTTCAAACCTAGTCACATAAATACGAACTCGACGCTGGAATTTCGACGTCGATGCCAGTGCTCTTCCTCAGTCGATGTACTGGGCTCTAATTGCCGATTTTACCTGCGGTGTACCGTGCATCTTTCATGGACTTTGCTACTCGTCTGCCCGATGTACGAAAGGCCACACCCGCAGCGAATCTAGTAAACTGCAGCCTTGTGGAGCATCATCATCATCTCTGACAGGACCCAGGAGTGCTGCTGCCTTCTATGGAGGGTACAACATCGCCTCAGCATCGCGCTTGGTGAGGATCTCATGTAGTTTTGACGATATACATCTCACATTTAATACACCCCATATTTAACAGGGAAGCCATGGGTCTAAATTTCTCTCCGTTTCATTCCCAGTTCCTTATGTCCACTTCAAAAAAAAAAATCACTTCCTGTGTAGGAGTTTATCTTGCAGACTGCTCTCGCCAGTAACTCTGTGTGTTCTGTGAACCTAATTATAGAGAACACCCATAGTCTGAGTACGGTGGTGACAGTTACATTAAATATATGTTTGAGTCGATTTCTTATACACTGTGTGTGTCCCAAGGAGCCATCGTCTTTGCGACGAGCCAAGACATCCGAAACTGGAAGGCATCGCTTCTTTTTGACTTCCACTTCTTCTGTGGATGGAATATAGATGGTTTAAATATTCCTATAATTTATTTTCACCGTGGGCCGCACTACACACTTTTCCTCAAAATCTCTCAAAAACACTGAGCCCTCTTCAAACTATCAAATCCCACCGGCAACTTCCTCGAATTACTCCTTAAACAAATTGGCCCCCAAGGGCGGGAACGGACTATCAATAGTGAGGCCGTCAGTCTGTTGAAAAAAATTCTTTATTAAACAAACAGTAAATCGAGGTCAAAACAAGTCTAACCAAACCGAAACCTCTTAACTAAATTTCTGGCAGTAGGAGATCAGGATTCCGAAGGAGGAACCTTGGTGAATGAGGAGTGTTTGTCAATGAAGTCCCAGAGTTGCATATGTGATGACCACATAACGAAGATAAGTGTTAGGCGCAGTCTAATTTGATGACCCATGTTATTCACTAATGCTCAGTTTATAATAAATCGATATACCTGTATGGATTGACCGAATCGTCACAGATGAAATTTTAAAAATACTTCTTTGCCACCTTTTAGTGTCTCTTGGGCTTTATGGCCGGATGTGAGATGGTGCATCTCGCTGGTTTAAAATGATGGACGAGTGTTGTAGCTCCAGTCTGGCTGTTTAATCAGAATATTGACAAAAGCATACGGCCGAAATATTAGCAGAAATAGGTTTTATGGCATTTCAAGACCAAAATGTAATGCAGCCCTTCTTGTTATATAGTTCAACGAAATTTCAAGACTTACCTTATGTTTCCTACCGCTCAGTATGCAGGTAATAACACGGATTTTGTAACCTGTATTATACGTAGACGACGTTAAGTATTTAGTTGGATTATCGCCAATGTCACTTGTGTTGTTGAAAACATGATTCGTATGAAACGGATTTTTTTATCTGTTTCATTTTGAGGGAGAGCGCCGTAACACGAAGTCTGCGGAATATGCGACACCACAGCAAACGACACACAGCTGAACACTGCTGTTCACCAAGAGTAAGCCATCGTGCGAGATCTGTCGTGTGTTGTCGCCCTGTGATTTCCAGAAGATATAACAGATGTAACTGTCTGTAATAAACATAAAAATGGGCGATCAGTGTTGTAAATGAAAAAGTGATGATGAATATTTAGTTCCAGCCTTTACCTCGACTAGCACCGATGACAACGTATGCCTTAAGTTATAATAAAATCGATCAGTAGAAGTTAAAAGTTGTTTGTCTATGTATCACTTTATTCTGAAGTGGATGCATGTGTGGAGACAGTGATATGAATTTAAATCCGAATTCGTAACGAGAAGAATGGTCGCGTTTTCTTGAGACTTTTAAGAGTGGTTGAAGTTGAAATGAATCGGCAGTCGATTGACTTCAGACAAGAGAAGAGATAATGCCCCAAATGTAAATTTTTGGCAAGACAGGGAATTTTTATGGAACTGTTGGTACGTAGAATGATTGAAATTGTGTATCTCTCTCTCTACTTTCGAGCTCGCAGAAACGTAATCTAACTATTTCACTGAAGTAAAATTCTTTGTGACGTGCCCTCTGGAAATGATGTCTGAAACGGTCAAGCAGAATACGTACCTGCTGAAAATTTTAATCAACTGGGTGTTAGGTACTACGTTTACTAATGCTGTTTGTTTAAGTAATAACATAAAAGGAAGGAACACGGCAGTTTGTAGTATAAGAGGTCTGATAGTATGAAAGGTCAACCTCGTATCCACTTCGTACAACTGCAGACACAATATGTATCAAAAGAGGATGTAACTTGGCATCCTTTTCTTTTTTCGTCCTTCACGCTTTTTAATTGTACAATCGACAATGTGCCACTGTAAAACATTGCCTCCGTATTGTGCACAAGATTTTCTGTGGATATCAGTTCTGAGTACATCTACATACCGAAAGATGAGGATTACAGAATGCTGTTCTGCATTGGTGCTAACGGAGAGTGGCGCAGCCATATTTCCATCGCAAAAAAAAGACTGACGTAACAACGCTGCAATCTACTACGAGGGAAGCTGACGAGCGCACCAAGCCGAATTATCAACCTAAATGCGATTAGAATGGAAGCACAGATACCCTCATATTTCGGTATCACAGAAGGAGCAATACGAAAGTGCTGAGGTCTCGTGCTGCTGACACGGTTATGAAATGCTGAACGACCTACATACAGATCGCGCTACGGCAAGAGCTGACTTACGCCGCGCTTCCACGTACATGCAGAGGACCCGTACCATTTCAGTGCATTAGCGCCCATCCCCACGACACATACACTTACACACATACGCACACACTGCCGCGGCTAGAGCTGTTTGAGGGAACGCGAGATGTCGCCATAACGACTGCATGGCTACCGGCCGGCGGCACCCGTCCCAGTATCGAAAATGGCGCCGCACACAATAAAAAGCGCAAATTGCTTTGCGCTGTGTTATTTCAGGCGTTAACGCTGTAAGCGTGTGACGTGTTGCGAAGTGCTGAATATAAAAATGAAAAAAAAGGGCCCGGAAGCGCGGTACAAATTCCATCGTTCCCAAAGGAATTATCGCGTGCGCTGCGAGCTGTCCCCTCCAGTGTTATTTACCTAATCGCTGCTAGTGCACTGCAACTCCCGTTTACGGAATCCGTTTTTTAGCGTTTGTACTTGATAACTTCCAATGCACGTTTTATTTTCACTGTGGCTGATTTAATTTATTAATTTTAAACATCGTCAGTGGTCTCTAAGGGGAGGACCGTATTTAACAAGCTTCAAAAAATAATTAACGTAAAGGCTATTATTTCCACATGCGCTGTGCAACCCTACTGTGAAAAATATTGAAATTTTCAAGTTATTGAAACTGAAATATTACATCGCACTGTTGATCCTTGTAAGCCTACTTTAAAATTATTAATATTTATTGAGACACACAAGCAAGGAACATCGTGTCTCAAAACCTTGATTAATTTAGCAACACATTCTGCGTGACATTAATCGTAAGTGATATTCATAAATAGAAGGCACGACTAAATACATAAATAATAAGAGCTTCCATTGATACACTCTTGTAGTATTTGTCGCTCGCTTAAACTCCATAATGCCTCCTATTTATCAGAATATGTTAATGCTGTAAGCCTTCTCTAATTTGATGTTTTTGTTAGCTAGTCAAACGTGATGATCCCTATTAATTTCCCCCCGATTTCAGTACGAAATCACATGTTATTAGAAAGAGTCATCAATTTTTCGAGAGGATGATTTTCTTCTCAATACTTCCTTTGACTGGAATACTCTCTTTCAAATTCTGAAGGTGGCAGGGGTAAAATAAAGGGAACGAAAGGCTATTTACAATTTTTACAGAAAGCAGATGGCAGTAGAAAGAGTCGAGGGACATGAAAGGGAAGCAGTGGTTGGATGATATTCAATCTGTATATTGAGCAAGCAGTAAAGGAAACAAAAGAAAAGTTCGGAGTAGGTATTAAAATCCATGGAGAAGACATAAAAACATTGAGGTTCACCGATGACATTGCAATTCTGTCAGAGGCAGCCAAGGGCTTGGAAGAGCAGTTGAACGGAATGGATAGTAACTTGAAAGGAGGGTATAAGATGAACATCAACAAAAGCAAAACTAGGATAATGGAATGTAGTCGAATTAAGTCGGGTGATGCTGAGGGAATGAGATTAGGAAATGAGACACTTAAAGTAGTAAAGGAATTGTCCTATTTTGGGAGCAAAATAACTGATGATGGTCGAAGTAGAGAGGATATAAAATGTAGACTGTCAGTGGCAAGGAAAGCGTTTCTGAAGAAGAGAAATTTGTTAACATCGAGTATAGATTTACGTGTCAGGAAGTCGTTTCTGAAAGTATTTGTATGGAGTGTAGCCATGTACGGAAGTGAAACATGGACGATAAATAGTTTAGACAAGAAGAGAATAGAAGCTTTCGAAATGTGGTGCTACTGAAGAATGCTGAAGATTATATGGGTAGATCACATAACGAATGAGGAGGTATTGAATAGAATTGGGGAGAAGAGGAGTTTGTGGCACAACTTGATTAGAAGAAGGAATCGGTTGGTAGGACATGTTCTGAGGCATCAAGAGATCACCAATTTATTTCTGGAGGGCAGCGTGGAGGGTAAAAATCGTAGAGGAAGACCAATAGATGAATACACTAAGCAGATTCAGAAGGACGTAGGCTGCAGTAGGTACTGGAAGATGAAGAAGCTTGCACAGGATAGTGTAGCATGGAGAGCTGCATCAAACCAGTCTCAGGATTGAAGACCACAACAACAACAACAACTTCCTACCTTCTGCTAGTATTTCCATCTCTGTATAACTACTACCAATAATTTGTGCAATTATACCTTTCATATTCTTGTCTTCCTTCGCCTATAGTAATTTTGGCTTCTGTTTATCCTTCAGAATACGATTCATGAGTGCAGCAGCAGATGCTCCATTAACCTATCATTCTTCAAACAGTTTCAAATAGTCATCATTCCTCATATGTTCTTTTGACTGTTTCATCATTTCAAGTTTCGTGTGTGCGGCTAATTGTTAACATTCTACGATATGGCCACATTTAAAATGTTTCAAATGTTGTTCGGATATAGAATGGTCCGCACTTCACGTTTGATTAAAAATCAAAGATTGTTTTTTACCTTTCATAAACGTTCAGTTGGCTCAACAATGGATACTGAAGGAGCATCCAGGCAGCAGAATCATCCATACTCATGCAGTTACATGCTGGAAGTTAGTGGGCCTCTGTTGATGGTACACGGGATCAAAAAATGGTTCAAATGGCTCTGAGCACTATGGGACTTAACTGCTGTGGTCATAAGTCCCCTAGAACTTAGAACTACTTAAACCTAACTAACCTAAGGACAGCACACAGCACACAGCCATCACGAGGCAGAGAAAAATCCCTGACCCCGCCGGGAATCGAACCCGGGAACCCGGGCGTGGGAAGCGAGAACGCTACCGCACGACCACGAGATGTACACGGGATCAAAATTAGCTCATAAAACGAAATTTGATAAATATAATTAGAGTGATTTTTTTAACAGAGAAACAGTGCGAGCCTGAGTGTGACATCTTCTCTCTCCATTCACGCTGTTCGTTCATGTGCCGAACCCTCAGCCGGGGCGTGGCCTTCCCTTCTGTCAGATCGTATATTTGCACAACGTCGAAAAAAGTGCTTACACTTACTGTTTTGACAGAGCAACAAGGTAATGCCAATTTTTTTATGGAACTTGCGATTCCGCCACAAAGGCCCATTCTGTACTGAAAGAAGGAAGCGGTGATGAATGTTTTTACCTGACTCAAGTTTTTGAGAGGTTTTATTGATTCAGAGTGAGATGGGAGTAGAGGGGAGGCACGTCTACGGCTACCCTCAACCTCAACAACAGACGAAAACACTGAAAAAATTTCAGAGTTAATCTGAAAAGGACGTCGGTTAAGTGTATGCCGCGCGGAATTAGCCGAGCGGTTTGAAGGCGCTGCAGTCATGGACTGTGCGGATGGTCCCGGTGGAGGTTCGAGTCCTCCCTCGGGCATGGGTGTGTGTGTTTGTCCTTGGGATAATTTAATTTAGGTAGTGTGTAAGCTTAGGGAATGATGACCTTAGCAGTTAACTCCCGTAAGCTTTCTCACACATTTTCGAGTGTATGTGTTGTTACTGCTACTGTAAGAATCGACGAAGGAACGGGCCGGTAAATTTTGCTTTAAGATTTGGAGATGAGGGAAGTTTTTAGAGAGTTAGTGCCCGAGGACCTGACGCCAGTCCGCTCGTATTTTTCTAACAGGAGGACCGTACAAACTTCCTCTCATCGATTTGATTCATATTCACCAATGGTTCAAATGGCTCTGAGCACTATGGGACTTAACATCTGTGGTCATCAGTCCTCTATAACTTAGAACTACTTAAACCTAACTAACCTAAGGACATCACACACATCCGTGCCCGAGGCAGGATTCGAACCTGCGACCCTAGCAGTCGCGCTCATATTCACAGAGTGTGCAGGACACGACTAGGAATTCAACATTCGTAAACAGGAAGACGCAGCAATCAACCACTTTCGAGAAATTACAGTTTGATAATTTCAGGCTTTCTTATATATTTTGTATGGTCGCTCGTATTGAAGGAATCTGCAGCTGATCGTTTAAGTGCTTAGTTTCGTTAGAGTGACGTCTCTGGACAAAATCTCACTCCCTGCGTTTCCTCGTTTCCGTTTTCATTGACATGTATTTGTAACAATAAATATGTGTTCTACAAGAAATTGTGGAATGAGCAAGAACCGATTCTGAAGGTAAAACAAGTCTCTTTTGCAATAGAAGAATGGAAATAAACACATATAGGCAAAAATTACTCATTCATCATACGTGCTGTATTACGTAGTAACTATGGTTTTCCATGTTTCTATGATCAGTATCGTACTGACCTGTGGAGTATTATGTGGGTTACACACTATACTCGTCAAAAATATGGATACAATAACAAAATTATTGTACTGATTTGATTCTTACAATGCAAAATGGATACAATAACAAAATTATTGTACGGATTTGATTCTTACGTATCGTCTTTTTATTTCCACTCTCCTGAACAAAACATCCTTTTCTCCTTATTTCGGGATAAATATTAGGAAAATAATAAATTTGTTGTGAGTGAGAATGAAAAAAAAGGACACAACTACCCGGCTGCGAGATTCGATCTCATATAGAGACACAACGGATATGAAGCCAAGATTTTGCTCATTCGGCTGGGGATCCCTCCAACATGCAACGTATAGAAGTAGGAAAAAAATTTTCAGACCTGATTTTTTTTCTAAGACGGCTGAGTGTTGTTCACATGTGTTGAAGTCCCAGCCGTGATCTACACATCCTCTCACTATGACTCAAATTGGTGGGGGAAGGTCGCAGGGTCCCGTTTTAAGCATAGGCTACTGGTGTTGGATTATTTAGATACCAGGTGTCACCCCACGTGACTTTTTCTATTCCCCAAAGTGATATCTGCGCTGAAACAATAACTGGGACAGTTTAAGAAGTGAAAGAATAGAATGAGATTTTCACTCTGCAGCGGAGTGTGCGCTGATATGAAACTTCCTGGCAGATTAAAACTGTGTGCCCGACCGAGACTCGAACTCGGGACCTTTGCCTTTCGCGGGCAAGCGCTCTACCATCTGAGCTACCGAAGCACGACTCACGCCCGGTACTCACAGCTTTACTTCTGCCAGTATCTCGTCTCCTACCTTCCAAACTTTACAGAAGCTCTCCTGCGAACCTTGCAGAACTAGCACTCCTGAAAGAAATGATATAGCGGAGACATGGCTTAGCCACAGCCTGGGGGATGTTTCCAGAATGAGATTTTCACTCTGCAGCGGAGTTTCATATCAGCGCACACTCCGCTGCAGAGTGAAAATCTCATTCTGGAAACATCCCCCAGGCTGTGGCTAAGCCATGTCTCCGCTATATCCTTTCTTTCAGGAGTGCTAGTTCTGCAAGGTTCGCAGGAGAGCTTCTGTAAATTTTGGAAGGTAGGAGACGAGATACTGGCAGAAGTAAAGCTGTGAGTACCGGGCGTGAGTCGTGCTTCGGTAGCTCAGATGGTAGAGCGCTTGCCCGCGAAAGGCAAAGGTCCCGAGTTCGAGTCTCGGTCGGGCACACAGTTTTAATCTGCCATGAAGTTTCAAGTGAAAGAATAAGCTACGGAGGCCATGGACGTGCTTTCACACGCTTACGTCGAACTCTGCTTTGAGCAGTGGAAAATTCGCCTCGAGCGGTGCAAGGATTGTGAAGGGGCTTACTTTGAATCAAATAACGTAATAGTTGTAAAGAAGTAAAAATAAAGAAAAGAATAGCCGTTATCCGTTCATTTGTTTAGTCCAACCTTGTTTTGAAAGGGAAGACAATAATGAGCCAATACTCAGACTCGTCCATACATTAGAAAACATGGTTATAGTTTTCTACATTCGCTGCTGATGATATGGGACGTCAGACTTGGCTCACACACAAACTTCCAAGTGTCAGACGCTCATATCAGTACCAAACATTGTATGTGGACAGAGTATCAGCCAAATCACCGATCTAGTTGGTACTATATGCTGTCGTCCAGTAGCACGGGCGTAAATGTTAATTAAAAGCAACATCAGAGCTACGGAGCACAGGAAAAGCGTATCTGTGAGTAACTAATGTTTGCAGATTCCGTAGGGAAGCTGGCAGAGCGTTACATTGTCGTACCAATGGTCCTGGTTTCGTACCAAAATGAAGACATTTCTTCAACGTATTATGCGTGAATCTGTTATATGGGGCTATTAATACTTCCGCACGTGTAATGCAATTGTCTCTGTATTCTATTGCTTTTGTTTATTCTGTGGAGTTACAAATGCAATAGCTGCTTTATCACGAGTGGAGTCTGTTCTGTTGCACATGTCTGACAGAACACCACACATATCTATAAAAGTGTACTCTATAGGTTTGCTACTTTCAACCAACGAAGCAAAAGCATGCTTCCAAAAGAACAGTGCTATAAACTCCGAATAGTCTTTCTACGTGTCCGGAAGATGTTCTCTCATTTAACAGTCTCACGCTTAAATAGTTAAAACACAACGACCACGTCCTCTATCAAATCACCAACGCGCTATCTGCAAAAGTATCACTCACAGTTGCTTTTCCTGTGCTCCGTGCCTCAGGTGTTAGTTTGAATTGCTGTTTATGCATGTTCTACCGGACAACTATATCAGTGTTTTGGCTGACACTATATCTACATACAACAATTGGTTCCTATATAAGTGTCTGACATCTGAAAATTTAAGTGTCAGGATTGTTCAAAAGGGACGCACACAGAGGGAGCATGTCGAAAACCTCACAAAAATCTGAAGTACATTGGAGAACAATGGTGCAATTCGAGATCCATATCTGTCTTAGATTCGATCCTTCGTTGAGGTCTCACTTTCAACGAATGTCACGCGTTAGAATCGTAACTCATTCCATCTGTTTAAATGCAGAATGTGAGACGCAATTTGGCTCGCCGCATTTTGGCTAACGAATGGGCGAGCTGCACCGAGGGAACGCTTACTTGCGACCACAGAAATCAGCATATTAAATCTGGCGCCAATGTAAACATTCCGTTCCGTTGCGTAATTAAAAATTCACATCAAGTTTCTGTTTTCATTCAGGTAGAAGGTATCATCTTGTGAAGTCAAATTAATCTTCTTGAAAGGCTCTCTATAACAGGACCACGAGTAAATGACATTTAATTAACCATTTCCTCTGTTTTTACAGTTCAACACCTTTTTCCAAGTATGAGGACGTTAGCACCGAATAACCTTGAGCTCATGCCAGTTGTAAAACGGAATGCACACTTACAGATTCTTTAAAAATTTTCTTTCAGTCTGATGTACTCTTTCGATGTCATTATCCTGCGTCCAGAAGGAATGAGGAACAAATTAAAAGTGATACGAAAATGCCATCTTCATATCGTTAAGGCTAACCGGCTGATGACCTTCTTCAGTGCGGATGCACACGAATTGCCTGAACTCTTACGGGACTCGGTGGATTTTTTGCCGCGAGTAATGGGTATAATGGCATGGGCACTACGAATGTAGTGTGTGGACTTTGTGTTGAGAATGTCGGTCTCACTGGGAGTGTACCAGCGACAAGACCCTGCAGTCGCACTATTCTCTGTTCCCTCGGTAGCTCAGATAGAGCGTCTGCCACGTAAGCAGGAGATCCCGGGTACGAGTCCCGGTCGGCGCACACATTTTCAACTGTCGCCGTTGGTGTATATCAAAGACTGTCAAGAGTTAATGGTATTGATTTCATTGTAATTTCAAATTAAAAGTGCGCTTAGTATACATTACCATCCACACAGCAAAACAACAAGTGTGAATCAACACTTCGCCGTCTACAGCTTCAAATAGATTTCATGAAAGAGAAAAATTTATAGTGAAATGCGAGTCAGGCAAGAAGATCAAGTGTCATCAAACTCTTCTCAGCTCCACTGCCCGAGGCCTTTAAATCTGTAAGCTGGGAAAACTAAGTAAACCTGATAAACAGTCAGTGTGCTCCCTGCCGCCGTTGGATCAGCAGCTGCAGCAGCAAGTCGTATACTCCTAGCTCACTCATTTCTTACATAGTTTAATTCTTAATTTCTTTGCGTGTTTTTGGTACTTGCATTGTTTAATTCATAAAATTCGGGCGTATTATAGTATTTGAGAGTTGTAGCATCGCGTTTTAGTACCTGAATAGTGTAAAATCGCGTAGTCTCCTTCCGCTGTCGAGCAGTGTGTCAGCAGTGCGCAAGTAGCGGCATTACTGCATTTATTAGGCAATCTTGTATTTTAATAACCGTTTAAAATTTGTCGATTTGTTTGCGCTCTCTGTAGATTAGTTCAGACGTTCTTTGCAAAACAGTTTTTAGCATGGATAGAGACTGCAGCTGCTGTGTTCGGATGCAGGCTGAGTTGGCATCCCTTCGCTCCCAGCTTCAGGCAGTGTTGGCTTCGGTCACACAGCTTGAGGCTGTTGCCAATGGGCATCACTGTGGGGGTCCGGATGGGGGTTTGTCGGGGACGGCCAGCTCGTCCCACGCATCCCCTGATCGGACTACGACTGTGGTTGCCCGGGATACTGCCCGCATTGAGGCTGATCCCTCACCTGTGGTAGAGTGGGAGGTCGCCTCAAGGTGTGGAAGGGGACGAAAGACATTCCGGAGGGCTGAACGGAAGGCCTCTCCAGTTTTTCTGACGAACCGGTTTCAGGCTCTGTCTCAGGCTGATACTGATCTTCGGCCTGACACGGCTGCTTTTCCTGTTCCAGAGGTTGCCCCTCAGTCTGCAAGATCCGGGCGGTCGCAGAGAGTGGGCTTACTGGTAGTTGGGAGCTCCAACGTCAGGCGCGTAATGGGGCCCCTTAGGGAAATGGCAGCAAGAGAGGGGAAGAAAACCAATGTGCACTCCGTGTGCATACTGGGGGGAGTCATTCCAGATGTGGAAAGGGTCCTTCCGGATGCCATGAAGGGTACAGGGTGCACCCATCTGCAGGTGTTCGCTCATGTCGGCACCAATGATGTGTGTCGCTATGGATCGGAGGAAATCCTCTCTGGCTTCCGGCGGCTATCTGATTTGGTGAAGACTGCCAGTCTCGCTAGCGGGATGAAAGCAGAGCTCACCATCTGCAGCATCGTCGACAGGACTGACTGCTGACCTTTGGTACAGAGCCGAGTGGAGGGTCAGAATCAGAGGCTGAGACGGTTCTGCGACCATGTGGGCTGCAGATTCCTCGACTTGCGCCATAGGGTGGTGGGGTTTCGGGTTCCGCTGGATAGTTCAGCAGTCCACTACACGCAACAAGCGGCTACACGGGTAGCAGGGGTTGTGTGGCGTGGGCTGGACGGTTTTTTAGGTTAGATGGCCTTGGGCAAGTACAGAAAGGGCAACAGCCTCAACGGGTGCGGGGCAAAGTCAGGACATGCGGGGACCAAGCAGCAATCGGTATTGTAATTGTCAACTGTGGAAGCTGCGTTGCTAAAGTACAGGAATTTCAAGCGCTGATAGAAAGCACCGAAGCTGAAATCGTTATAGGTACAGAAAGCTGACTTAAGCCAGAGATAAATTCTGCCGAAATTTTTACAAAGGTACAGACGGTGTTTAGGGAAGGATAGATTGCATGCAACCGGTGGTGGAGTGTTCGTCGCTGTTAGTAGTAGTTTATCCTGTAGTAAAGCAGAAGTGGATAGTTCCTGTGAATTATTATGGGTGGAAGTTACACTCAACAACCGAGCTAGGTTAATAATTGGCTCCTTTTACCGACCTCCCGACTCAGCAGCGTTAGTGGCAGAACAACTGAGAGAAAATTTGGAATACATTTCACATAAATTTCCTCAGCATGTTATAGTCTTAGGTGGAGATTTCAATTTACCAGATATAGACTGGGACACTCAGATGTTTAGGACGGGTGGTAGGGACAGAACATCGAGTGACATTATACTGAGTGCACTATCCGAAAATTACCTCGAGCAATTAAACAAAGAACCGACTCGTGGAGATAACATCTTGGACCTACTGATAACAAACAGACCCGAACTTTTCGACTCTGTAAGTGCAGAACAGGGAATCAGTGATCATAAGGCCGTTGCAGCATCCCTGAATATGGAAGTTAATAGGAATATAAAAAAGTGGAGGAAGGTTTATCTGTTTAGCAAGAGTAATAGAAGGCAGATTTCAGACTACCTAACAGATCAAAACGAAAATTTCTGTTCCGACACTGACAATGTTGAGTGTTTATGGAAAAAGTTCTAGGCAATCGTAAAATGCGTTTTAGACAGGCACGTGCCGAGTAAAACTGTGAGGGACGGGAAAAACCCACCGTGGTACAACAACGAAGTTAGGAAACTACTGCGAATGCAAAGAGAGCATCACTCCAAGTTTAAACGCAGCCAAAACCTCTCAGACAAACAGAAGCTAAGCGATGTCAAAGTTAGCGTAAGGAGGGCTATGCGAGAAGCGTTCAGTGAATTCGAAAGTAAAATTCTATGTACCGACTTGACAGAAAATCCTAGGAAATTCTGGTCTTACATTAAATCAGTAAGTGGCTCGAAACAGCATATCCAGACACTCCGGGATGATGATGGCACTGAAACAGATGATGACACGCGTAAAGCTGAAATACTAAACACCTTTTTTTCAAAGCTGTTTCACAGAGGAAGACCGCACTGCAGTTCCTTCTCTAAATCCTCGCACAAACGAAAAAATGGCTGACATCGAAATAAGTGTCCAAGGAATAGAAAAGCAACTGGAATCACTCAACAGAGGAAAGTCCACTGGACCTGACGGGATACCAATTCGATTCTACACAGAGTACGCGAAAGAACTTGCCCCCCTTCTAACAGCCGTGTACCGCAAGTCTCTAGAGGAACGGAGGGTTCCAAATGATTGGAAAAGAGCACAGGTAGTCCCAGTCTTCAAGAAGGGTTGTCGAGCAGATGCGCAAAACTATAGACCTATATCTCTGACGTCGATCTGTTGTAGAATTTTAGAACATGTTTTTTGCTCGAGTATCATGTCGTTTTTGGAAACCCAGAATCTACTATGTACGAATCAACATGGATTCCGGAAACAGCGATCGTGTGAGACCCAACTCGCGTTATTTGTTCATGAGACCCAGAAAATATTAGATACAGGCTCCCAGGTAGATGCTATTTTTCTTGACTTCCGGAAGGCGTTCGATACAGTTCTGCACTGTCGCCTGATAAACAAAGTAAGAGCCTACGGAATATCAGACCAGCTGTGTGGCTGGATTGAAGAGTTTTTAGCAAACAGAACACAGCATGTTGTTATCAATGGAGAGACGTCTACAGTTAAAGTAACCTCTGGCGTGCCACAGGGGAGTTTTATGGGACCATTGCTTTTCACAATATATATAAATGACCTAGTAGATAGTGTCGGAAGTTCCATGCGGCTTTTCGCGGATGATGCTGTAGTATACAGAGAAGTTGCAGCATTAGAAAATTGTAGCGAAATGCAGGAAGATCTGCAGCGGATAGGCACTTAGTGCAGGGAGTGGCAACTGTCCCTTAACATAGACAAATGTAATGTATTGCGAATACATAGAAAGAAGGATCCTTTATTGTATGATTATATGATAGCGGAACAAACACTGGTAGCAGTTACTTCTGTAAAATATCTGGGAGTATGCGTGCGGAACAATTTGAAGTGGAATGATCATATAAAATTAATTGTTGGTAAGGCGGGTACCAGGTTGAGATTCATTGGGAGAGTGCTAAGAAAATGTAGTCCATCAACAAAGGAGGTGGCTTACAAAACACTCGTTCGACCTATACTTGAGTATTGCTCATCAGTGTGGGATCCGTACCAGATCGGGTTGACGGAGGAGATAGAGAAGATCCAAAGAAGAGCGGCGCGTTTCATCACAGGGTTATTTGGTAACCGTGATAGCGTTACGGAGATGTTTAATAAACTCAAGTGGCAGACTCTGCAAGAGAGGCGCTCTGCATCGCGGTGTAGCTTGCTCGCCAGGTTTCGAGAGGGTGCGTTTCTGGATGAGGTATCGAATATATTGCTTCCCCCTACTTATACCTCCCGAGGAGATCACGAATGTAAAATTAGAGAGATTAGAGCGCGCACGGAGGCTTTCAGACAGTCGTTCTTCCCGCGAACCATACGCGACTGGAACAGGAAAGGGAGGTAATGACAGTGGCACGTAAAGTGCCCTCCGCCACACACCGTTGGGTGGTTTGCGGAGTATAAATGTAGATGTAGATGTAGATGTAGACTATATTACCTTAACCACATTCGGCTTGCTGCTTACGTTTCAGAACACTGGGACTAGTACACAGCGTACCCCCTTCCCGCATGAACTCGGCTGTATTTCCTCGCACTCAAACGATCATAAAGGTGCCGAAAACCCTCCTGCGACAGAGAGTCACATGTATTTTGCGCCTTTTGTTGTAATTCTGCAATGGTTCTTGCACCATACGTATTCTACTGCCGAGAGATCTGGTTATACTGCTAGCCAAGGCAATTGATGTTCACCATGAAGAGAACATTGCGTCGTAGCAGCTGTATATAAACGTGCTCTGTCCTGCTGAAAACGAACGTCACCCTCCTTTTGAATAAATGACAGTAGCACGGTGGTAACAGCCTTTATCTTCACCCTGCAGAAACATCAAATGTGACCATGAGTTCTGATGCTTCCACTCACCCTACCCCTCCCCCTCCCACCGCCCCCAACCCCTACCCCAAACACGCACTATGAACCCTGTGCGGGCGATGCACTGTGGAATACGCAGCTCACTGGCTGTACACTATACACGTGTGCATCCATCACTCACATACGTACAGAACTGGTGACAACAGTGCGCCATACCACTCTCCTACCAACTCTTTCACGACAGCAGAATAGTCATGCGTGGCGGTGTGGTGGGAACCGTGGCACCCCTGTCGAGGTACACGTGATTTGAATTCTGCTGCAAGCAGACGGATCCGTGTGGTCCCTGATGATGCAGCAGGAACTACATGTGTCTCGATTTCGTCGCACAGTGCATCGATCTTGACGTGGATCTGTACTACGCAGACGTCCAGTGCACATGCAGTTAAATAACAAATGGAAAACCTTTACCCAGCAAAGCTTGAAATTTGGTCGCGAAATCATTAATTAATAATAAGTTTACGAATGTGCGATCAATATATAGAAAAGAATGTTTTACAACATAAACATGACATTTACCGAATGTGGCTGCTTACTTTTCTGAAGGTGAAAAACAATAATGCATATGTATAAAAAATAACGTTTTATGTGAAGAATAATTGATGATGACTTGCGTGGACAGCTACAGAAAAAAGGAATGTTAGATATGCCCCACAGCCCTTTCAGTAAAGTAATTACGGATTCGGAATTTCGTTTCTGATCTGTCTGAAACTGAAAGTTTTCAATCACTGTGTGTAGCTAGTTTTGAATTGTGGCAGTGTTATATGGATTTTTTCTGTGAAAAATATTAAAGCACATGGGGAGAGGGGGGTAGAGGGATAACTAGTGAACAATGCAGAGAAGTATCAATTATTGACAGAAGCTGGTACACAAACAACTGTATCAGGCAAAAGAGTAGTAGCAAAGACATAATTGCGATTGTACTGGGAACGAAATAAACATGATTAGGATATATAGCGTTGCTGATGTATGGTGGATGGACCAAGGGAGTTCTCTACTGTTTCCCAAGAGAAAAGTAGAGACAGCGACGACTTCTGAAAGGAAAATTTGAATAACGAATTAAAAGGCAATATAGATACACTATGTGATCAAAAGTATCCGGATACCTTGCTTGAAATGGCTTACAAGTTCGTGACACCCACCATCGATAATGCTGGAATTCAATACAGTGCTGGCCCACTCTTAGCCTTGATGACAGCTTCCGCTCTCGCAGGCATACGTTCAATCAGGTTCTGGAAGGATTCTTGGGGAATGACAGCCCATTCTTCACGGACTGCTGCACTGAGGAGAGGTATCAATGTTGGTCGGTGAGGCCTCACGCGAAGTCGGCGATCCAAAACATCCCGAAGGTGTTCCTTAGGTTTCAGATCAGGACTCTGTGGAGGCAAGTGCATTACAGGGATGTTACTGTCGTGTAACCACTCCGCCACAGGCCGTGCATTATAAACAGGTGCTCGATCGGATTGAAAGACGCAGTCGCCATCTCCGAATTGCTCTTCAACAGTGGTAGGCAAGAAGGTACTTAAAACAGCAATGAAGTGGCTGTTCTGTGATATTGCCACGCAAAACAACAAGGGGTGCAAGCCCCATCCATGAAAAACACGACCACACCATAACATCACCGCCTCCGAACTTTACTCTTGGCACTACTCACGCTGGCAGATGATGTTAACCGGGGATTCGCCATAGCCACAACCTGCCATCGGAGTGCCATATTGTGTACCGTGATTTGTCACTCGACACAACGTTTTTCCACTGCTTATTCGTTCAATGTTTACGCTCCTTAACCAAAACGAGGCGTCGTTTGGCATTTACAAGTGCTTCACAGAAGGATAATAGAGGGGTGGGACACCGCCAGAAATGCACTCTTGAATACAAATGCCTTTGTTTGCACTGTTGTATTTGGCCACGAACGACACCCGACAGTCTCATCAACACGTTGCAAGTTTCAGTCGTTGTGAGAACAGTCTCTGTGTAGTTGTGAGTGTATGACGTCACAGCTGAATGAATTCGAATATGGGCACATTATTGGTGCTCTTATGGTAGGCACTTCCGTAACCACAGTAGCCAAAGTGTCTGGCGTTTCAAGAGACACCATATCGAAGACAGGCAAAGAGGAAAAATGTAATCCGCTGGATGAAATTAGTACGAAATTTTGACTGTTGAGTGATCGTGATGACGGTCGTTGAAAAGGATTATGACGATAAATGAGGAAACGAGTGAGCCGTGCGCGCCTTGCGTTTATCCCATTTATTGTTTGGCATCTTCTATTACCGTAGTGCCGCCTCGTTTTCTCATTCCACTTACTGGCCTCACCAACTTCCCGCCTTACTGGCCCGTGAGTGGCAGCAGCAGCGCGTATCGATAAGTGCACTGTCGTCCCATCTCTAGAGCGACCGCAACGCAGGAGCAGTGAAGTCAAGGGACGGAGCGCCAGTGAGGCACCGACAGCCAGTGCTCGCCGACCGCTGACGACGCACATGAACTGTCCAACAAGCGGAGATTGGAACGGGACGACCGTTGGTTGGTCGTTCGGTTATTCTTGTCGCGCCCGACGTATATTTGGTCCTTTCGTCGTTTTCGGGCGTGGGCAGCTGGTCGGTTGGCGTGGAGCACCGAGGTAATCTCCGCAGCGTGTAGTTTGGCCGGGCCCGGTGGCTGCCTCTATGAGGTGTAGGAGTGTGTGGTGCTGTTGCCATTGCTACGAGGTTTGTGGCTCACCGATCCTGGACATGAAAGTTGAGTTTTGACTTAATCTACCAGCAAGTTACGACTGTTCACATTGTGTCGTTTGGAGTTCGTTGTCGGCTTTTGGGATATTGCCGCAAGCAAGAACATGTGTTTTCAAGTTGGCAAATTTTAGCCACCCTCCAGTGGAGTTTAACTGTATTTGGTTAGTTGAACTGAAGTGCACAAACGGAACCTTCTGACTTGTTGTCGTTAACGTTCCTGTTACCTGCCCTGGCCGCTGACGTAAATTCAGGCAGTGTATTTTCCTAATCGTGTTGTCGCTGTCCAACACCGTGTGTAGTTTGACAGCTCAATGTATAATTAGTTGTCGGCGCCAATACCTTCTATGTTGTTCCATTGAACTCACTTTTGTGTGCTGGTCGGGTCAAGCGGACGTTATCTTGTCGGTGGGTCCTTTAACTGTCTGTCGGTTAGGTTGTCGTTGGATCGACAATAGTTGGGCCGACTGCCTGTCTCACCTAAGTGAGCATCAGTGTTTGAATTCTGAGCGCGCTTGGGTGTACTGCCTTTTCCTGTTTGTTCTTGTTTGTACTTTTATGGCTTCTAGCCGATTTTTAAATTTAGGTTGTTTTGCCCTTAAGGCGTCAGATGATTTGGGCCTTCAGACTAATTCGAGAACTGTTTTACGTAAAGCCTTTGGCATCTTTAAAATTAATGTTATTGAGTCTTAAGTGTCGGCCTTCAACCAATTTTGAAATTAAGTTGTTTTACTCTTAAAGTGTCAGATTCTTGGGGAATTCAGCCGATTTTGAATTAAAGTTCTTCTGTTCTTAAGGTGTTACATGGTTTGGGCGTTCAGCTTAATTAAAGAACTGTTTTACGCAAGGCTTTTCGCATTTTAAAAATTAGTGTTGTAGAGTCTCATTAAGTGTTAGGCCTTCAGCCGATTTTGAATTTAAATTGTTTGCTCTTAAACGGTCAGATTCTTTGGGCCTTCAGCCTAATGAAGGAACTGGTTTAAGATAAGGCTTTGCTTTTAAAATTCCTGGTTTTGGTTGAGCTTTAAGTTATTGCCTTTCAGCCGTTTTTAAATTAAACTGGTCTTGCCCTTAAGGTAAGAGATTGTACTGCGCATACAACTGCTAATTAAGTTCCAAAACTAAAGCTGTGTGTTTTTTTTTTAATTCTTCTTGGCTCTTATAATGTCTGATCAAATAAAAGTTTGTATGTTCGAGTGTAACTGACAGCCGATTATTCTGGCCCCTTTCCACAATGTAAACTAACTGTCCTGTCCTGCGGGTTTAGCACGGCGCCTCAACGATATCTGAAAAGCCACTGCACAACTGAATGTTGTACTCGCGAACCCTGTCAACACAAAAACAATACAAAGGGAGCTCCGTAAACAATGAACTGCAGGGTGAGCTAGAATTCTAAAACCGCTCATCATTCCATAACATAGATTTTGGAGAAAAGGAAAAATGTAGTTTTGTCAGATGAATCACGTTTGAAACTGTTTACGACTTCTGACCGAGTTCACGTATGAAGAGTAAAACAAAGAGGGCTTCGTTGACGATTTGGACAGCCATATTATGGTATTCCGTGGCCCCATTGTTCTCTCTGCAAGGTAGCATAACCCCCATGGATTATGTGCCCATTTCGGCTGATCACATCCACCCCAAGGTACAATGTTTGCTTCCTAAAGGTGGCGCTGTGTTCCAAGACAAAAGGGCCCCTGTTCATACATCTCACGCCGTGAGCACGAAGATGAACTGCCCCGTCTTCCGTATCAATCCCAGTCGCCACACCTCAATATTATTGCGCTTTTGTGGTCTTTGCTGGGAAGAGCGCGTGAGCACTATACGTCTCCATCGTTAGCTGAACTTACCACTATTACTCAGGAAGAATGTTTTAAAATCCCTTTGACGACTGTAGAGGACGTGTATTTGTTCATTCCAAGAAGACTGGAAGCTGTTTCCAATGACAACGTTCTTCTGCGAAGTATTATGCACGGTAATGTGTCTTGATTGTTGTGTCTCTTTTTTGTCTATCCCCTGTATTACTGCAGTACACTTTTACCTGGAATAGGTAAAAGTATTGGAGCCGAATCCTGTTAACAGTATTAAGTTCTTCCCTTGGAGATAATTTATTGTCAGCGGGAAAGAAGACAAATCCATTAGTGTGCCTAATACTTTATTATAAAGAGTATGAATGCAGGGTCAGATTATTTATATATCACAGTAATTACGCCAGTAGGTTTACTTCAGCAAATAATTTATTTACTAATCGAGATCATGGACCTCGTAAGACATTACACAACTACTTTGGCTGGTGAGATTTAGGGATGACTGTGAAATGGAAGACTGAGCGGTAGGAAACGTAATATTCTCTAAGTATAAGGTCACCCACTAATTTAATTTATTCTTCTTCCACGATGGTTTATTTCCCAAACGAATAAAAATTTTAAGGGATGTAGAGAGAAGTATGGTGCAGCATGGCAGAGAGTGTAATGTAAAAACATGTGAGCCAGGCTGCAGTCGTTTGTAAGGTACCAGTCTCATGTATCACGTTTATTGATCACAATCTGTGGGCGTGCACTCAGATTATTGAACTTTAGTTTCGTTTGACGAGAACACTGACGTCCATCTGACTTTACTTAACGGAAACGTCAGAGTTCTGAGTGAATGTGTCGAGCATTTTCACTAGTCTGTAGTAGTTATACAGGATTTCCTTGTGGATTTCAAGTAGAGTCTTTGACGATTCATGAACCGTATAAGGAAGCTCAAAGCTATTATTTTCCATGAAATTTTGCATTACTTAACGTTCATCGTCGTGCAGTTAACCTGAAGAGCAATTTTATATTTTGTCAACCATTGCCGGAAGCTGAACATTTCTTATCAGAAGAAATTTTCGATTAATTAGGTCGTTGGTGTCTGTGACATGAGCCTAGTCAGACAAAAACGTCTTTTAATCCGTTAGGAGCAATACGTAGCATTACATTTACTGTAACATAGACGAAAGACTTGAGGCCTTACAGGTTTTACGTCAAAACGTGTATTACCCATACGTAACAGAAAAAAACAAAAACAAAAAAGAAACAGTTTAGCATGATTGAAACGTACTGGATACTATTCTTATTACACGGATCTTCTGTATTTCCATTCTTTAAGAGGACGTTAGTCAACATAAGATTGAACCTTAGGAGGAATATCCCTTAAGTGGCTACTTCAGTGGAACTCTTATTTTGTTGGAGATAACTTGATGCTTCTGCAAAGACTGGACCTTAAGCACCAGACTATTTATAAAATTATACTTCATTATTGGGCTTAGCACTACGTGGGCCGATGGATTTATTATTTCCTCTGTCAAATCTGTGGTGACCACACAGATGAAATAGGCATCTGACGACAAAACGAAATGAAGAGGAGGCGGGAATAGCCGACTGCACACCAGTTTGATAAACTGAAACGTAGTCAATAAATCATTCAACATTTATAGCGAAAGTTTAACATTTAATGAAACAAATATTTAGAGTTCTTGTGCCGATGCAACGTATATTCAAGATCTGTAATGAATCAGACGATGTATAATGTAGGAAAATTAAGTTTGCAATACGTGTAAGATGATCACAACGTTACTGTAGTTGACAGTGCTAACAGTTTACACAAGAATATCTGATTTTCCTCCACACGTATCCATGAATGACGGAACAGCTTTCACAGTCTAATAGGACAGTAGTATGTTTGCGTGTGTCTAAACTTATGATTTGAGATTATTGAGTGTTGAGTATGCTCTGAGCGAGTCATCACGAAGTAAGTCAGAGATAAGAGCTGCAGCTGTGGAAGATACACCTTCATACTAGTCTAACATTTGATTGCCAACAAGAGAACCAAGGCAAATTAAACATTATTCATGAACATGTCATGAAATTTTAAATGTCTAAGACATAGTTTTGCGCATACTAGATACTTCGTTAAATACCAGATACCATCGTAAGCCACAATTTAGAGAAATTAAATTGAACCTTCCGTTTAGCTTTGCTATTGCTTCATAGTCAAGTAACTGTTCTAGCTTTTCGTTACGTTGATGTGACAACACATAACTTGAATCCAAAATTTAGCCACAAAAAACAGTTCATACACGTTGCAGTGTTACTACTGTAAGAAAAGATCGCTCCTTGAACTTTTTCCATCTAAACATTTTTAATAATTACAAAATAAAATAATCTAAAAATGTGATAAATTATACACCGAATGAAATAATAATTTACTTTTCATTGCATTACCACTCATATTCGCACAATGTTATTTAGTAAACATAAAAATACGTTTTCTTGTCGAAGGACAGAAAACGGTTGAGACCTTCGATGAATACAAATTTGACAACAACTATTAATACACAATTATAGCAGCAAAACTCATTTACTTTGAACGAGATGTTTTCATTTACATCCTAGAGTTAGCATAACTATTTATGTTTATCATGTTTTGTACCCTTAGGAGAAGCTGTGCCTTGCAGTGGTATATGAAATGAAAATGTACAGGACTAATTTTGTAGCAATTGATGTGAAAATAGAACAGAAGTTACAAAAGTAACACAGTACTATTAATATCAGCATAATTTCTTTTTCAATAACAGGTACGTAACAACGAAATTTCTAATATTAGTGAGATCCTTAGGAACGAAACTGATACAGCTAAAATCATGGACTTTCGTAAGCAAGTAATTATTCTAACTTTTCGTGACAACAGTCAACATGAATCCAAGATTTAACCACAAAAACTAACATACTTTACTTTTTCCCTTGTTCGCACTGGGGAAACACGAAAATAACTTGTCTTATGTCTCGTACCCATTAACATACCGATCCAAGTGAATGGAGATATTCGAATACGTTAACATATCCTGTAAATTTAGTATCTACGGCGGCATTAGAAACGGGTTCCTAAATACATGAAACAAGAAATGCGTAATATTTATCAGATAGCAGCATCTGAGGGGACAAGAAGAAAGCACCAGCTCTAAATTTTAATTATGACATTTGAGATAGCATTCTTCAAAATTTCGCTACCAAGTCCTTAACAGATACTGAAAATGAGTTGCAATTGGACGGTGCTTAGATCGATTTCTGGACAACTGACGTTCATGTGTAGTTCGATTTGATATTACAGTTATAGACAGTACGAACAATTAAATGTGATTTGCCAACAATGCTGCTAAAAGAATTTTGCAGCTAGTATTGCAATGAATTGGTGAAGTGCAAAGAAATCAGCAGGGATGTACTTCAGGAGACTAAACTGGTACGCGGCCGGAGTCATATCGGGAAGTCATGAGGAAAAATTTGAAACCAATTCCTTCATAATTTTGGAAAGTGTTTTATCACTGTGGCACTTCCCTCCATGTAGCATTGTAAACAATAGCACCAGAAATGTCAATATCTAGTTTACACAACTTAAGAGAATTTTTTCAATTTTATCGACATGTATGCTCGATTGTTCCTTACTAATATATTTCTCTTTCATTGGTTTAAATGAAATTACTATATTTTATATATTTCGAAAGGATGAGATCCTAATGTAAGTTGTACTATAATTCTTGTCACAAAATGCGCTTGGAATCTGATGTTGACTTACGGAGATGAAACAAAAAAAAAAAAAATCCCGCGTCTGGCTAAAAAGGCTGGGAAATTGACGGATATGTTGCAAAAGACACACAGACTTGAAAGAAAGCGATGTGAAAGGCATTTCATTATAACTAAGGTCACAAGAAAGGCAAACAAGAACACAAGAGCTGATCCTATTCCTTCAACTTTGTTTAATAGAAATCAATACGGATATATTTTATTAAATTTCGTTTCAAGTACTTCGCTTTCGGTTCCGAAAATTTGCTAGTGTCCTGCTTGATTTCAGCTTTAATAGTCTCAGTATTCTGCATTCCTTTTTAATGTTGTATCTGAAGGGAACTCTTCTGTCGATTAATCAACGCTTTTCATTTCCCATCGCAGCCGAAGATCTCTCGTCTGAGAGAAGCAGCTGATTTTATGCTGAGTCGGAAAAGTAACGTGTTGGCTGCGCTGAAATAACTGTTCCTCTTGGCTAGTAGCATTTGTTCTCCTTAAAAGATATATATTTATTTTCTCGTTAAATTGATTGACACAACATGTTGAATATTTCACAAGGAAAATATGCCAGTTGAACTGCCGACCTAAGGCTATCATAAATATTGCTGGTACATTTTTTAGTACAATCTCATCTGCAACTGCGGCACTGGAGTTGTTACGTCAACGTAAAAATTTTCGAAGTAAAGAACAGTACCAGGGGAAAAAATGTTGCTCTTAGTAATGAACCATGACGCGAAAACCAAAATGATAATGTCGTACATCAGTTATCTCCTTTAACCTCATTGTTTTATTCAGCGTACTTTATCAGTCTGTTCCCTGTGATTCAATTATGCTTGTATTGCCATTATTCATTGATCTTTAGCGGTAATTGCCACCTCCACATATTCTCTCCTTAAGTTCTTGTTGATCGGCTCCCCTCGCACAGTTTTTTTTTAACTCTTCTTTAATTTTTGTATCGTCTGGAGAGTGTGAAGCACATAGCTACTTCTAATTGCACAGAATGTACGCTCACAGGGAATACGCAATATTGTAAATTAGTAGGTATTTTAATTTTCAGTAAACATTTGCAGCAGTGTGAGTTCCGTTCAAGAACTATCTGGCCTACCTGACCGACCAATTATATCATCGATACCCATGAAATTTTTTTTTCTGACCTTAGAATGGCCTATGAATCGTTTTTTTGTACTGGTTCATACAATTCTCAGTCTTTCTTCCTGACTTACTAATTCGGATCTCGTATCATCGATTTCCCTTGACCGTATTTTTCTCTTTTACCCAAAGTAGATTGTGTAAGTGTAGTAATACCCTTTCTGTCTGTCAGGTGAATACGCTCAGAGAATACGGCTGCAATAAACTTAGCACGCTTATGATGAAGTTCTCGGATCAGTCTCTACCATCGATCTTTATCTGATCGCCCGGGATGTAAATTCTCTTTAATATATTAATAATAACTGTACAAAATGTTCTGAATGCATCCTTTAGACCGTGCTTTCAGAAGTATGTTATTGTATCATCTGCAGATCTGTCAGTATGCAACGTATATACAGTGAATTTCTAAACAACCATGGTAAATTTTTCCACATTATCGTATTCCATTGGTCATCGCATCTCTTAGTTGTAAATATTCATTTATGAATAATTTTTTCGATGTCGGCAAGTCTATGTTAAACTTTGTTTTCCGAGTATTCATAGTTGACTGCAAGAAATTATTGAAATAGCTGCTGACAATTCAATTGTAGTTACACTTAGCATCTCTAATCATTATCCTGGACGTATAAACCTATTTCGATGTCACCTTTTTGTTTCCACAGCTGATTTAATTTTATTGTGCATTTTAGTGGTAACAGTCATCAAATTACGAAAATTTCAACATTTATTGCAGCGCATCAGAGCTTCGTGGTGTAAGCTACACTTTCTTTCTACGTTGAATAATAGTATCTTTTAGACTGTATTGGTTATCGACAGAAACAGCAACTTCGTTAGCATGGAGTTCATGGAATTTCCGTCCGTGTTTGCTAATTGTGTTTTCGTCAAGTAGAATAACAGTTCCATAACCATTTGAGACAATTTATTCAAGTGTACTTCTAAATAATTTAACCAACTTATTATGTTAATTAAGTACATGATTAACGCATAATTAGTTTTCATCAATTACATGAAGGGCCGTTATGGTACGAGACGTATTAATTACCAGGGAATAACCTACATGGTTCTAGAAAGGCTGCAGTGACTAGATATTGTACTCGGATGGAGGAGAATATATTTGGAATATGCAAAACAAATAATTAAGAACGTTCTGATTAAGCATAACGCTGATGGGAAGATAGAGACTCTGGAGTGGAAATCGTGGGGGATAAGGTCGAAGCAGGCACAGGACTGATTGAGAAAATTGTCTTCCTAGAGTTACAAGTTCGCATTCCGGAAGGGTACCTTGCATGTACAGCGCTCGATATAGGTCCAAATTATTTTTTAACTTTGTCTCAACTTACTATGGTGCCTATGTTAAAGGAATACGTTTCGAAATTTTAACATTTAAGATTATATTAATTATTACTGTTCATTTACAATATTTCCATATGCAGGCTCGTTACAATACCGAAATACAGTTGTAAATTTCGTAAATGTGAAAGGAGAATCAGAAAAAAATGCACTAAATGCAGCACACACACAAATATTACCTGTTCCAATACCTCATGGACCTCGTTATAGCCTAATACCCGTTACCTGTGACGAAGTTCAGAGGAAGTTGCCGATAGCTCTCCGATGATGTAGTTTTATTACTACATACCTTATATAGAAACTAAATTCTGTTGCCAACCCTAAATAACGATCAAGCAGCCGAGATTAACCAAATTATTCTTCGTGCTGTGGGCTCATATGGAATGAATATCCGCGAAATCGGTGAGACAGGTTTTGTAAATGTTCATATATTCCGTGTGTGGCTACAAATACAGAAAAGGCTGGTACACCATACCGAAAGATGTCAAGGGAATGCGTACATGCTACAACTTCAAAATCAGGGTTTACTTTAAGCCCTTATTGTTATCACAATTTCAACTAATATTGTATAGCGAACCTAGGAAAAATATTGTATGCGTTCGCGTTATCGAAGTTCCTTTCTTAGATCTCGAAAATACGAACATTCTAAAACCTCTCGTGGGAAGACACGCCGTTTTGATTTTATATCTTCCTTACCGCAGTTTCTGGCACGAGTGATTTATCCCCTAACCATTTTTTACAGCACCTCTAAGAGTTCGAAGACATGCACTTTACTTGTAAGTACTAAACACTGTAACATTAACGGAACGAATGTGTTTCTTTGTTGAAGAAGACATTTTAACAAAAATTATTTCATCAGTTTCAGTTCAGATTTATACAGAATGTTGGAGATTACTTCTGTCAGCAATTGAAAAAGGTATATAAATTTTAGCTTTGGGATAACACCTCTTTTGTAGTAGAACAACATAATGAAAAACGTGTCACGATAACAGAGGAAACAATAAAATAAATATTAAGATTATACGAGAGTTTAAAATCCACTACCATGAATGAGCACGACGAAATTAATTTGACTTCCGTATTAGCACATGTCAACATTTCCCACCTACCAACGTCATTCTCAAAACCTTCTTCCCGAGAATCCTAGATATAAGCGTCCTGTTACGACCCATTCCGTTGACGGTCTGTGTAAATGCTGCCATTGGAAATGTACTGTCGTATGTTTTAACATTCCGTTCCGTCCTGTCGGTAACATCCAAAGTGAATCGTTCTTTATGCAGTGCATGTGTCTAGGAGACGTTACTCCCACTGGTTTTGGGGCCCAATTTTACGGTAGCGCCATCCGCCACATCCTCTGTAAATAATTCATGCTTCTCACTACGCAGGTACCACCGTTACCTCCGACTTGTATCCACTCCCGCGGTCGTGAGAACTGCATGTAATTTAATAGGCAAGTTAAGCGAGAATTATGACAGCCATCTCGCCCCGCCGGCCATATCTTTGGCTGCAGCGAACCGGACCACCCGAAAACCAGCACGTCAGGCCTGGCAGAACGTAGAAATTAGCACGCGGATAATTGCGTTATCCAGGCTACGGCTGACGTCTGTTGCTTAAGTCTGAGAGAATAATGCGATCCCTCGCTAATACAAACGTGTCGCTCACAGATCGCCACGAAGCCGACCTAACGTAAATGTCCGAACCAGTTTCTGATTTTTCGATGTTACACTTACGAGTGATTCCTGATACATAATACACATTTCGCTTACGCAAATACGGCAGATAGTAGCTCCCGAATATACTGCTACTACAACTGCTTCTGACACAGTGTTTCTCGTATTACGTAACTATTCAATACATCAATAACACGTCTGCATATTTTTTCATACTGACTGGCGTGAATATTATCCAACTACCATTTATAAGTCACATGTGCAGAATAACAGCTCAGATTATCCACAAAATAGTGAGAAAACACGTAGAAGACGACCTGAAAGAAGATGAATCTGATTTCCACGGCAAATTTAAGAAAATACTAGGCAACTCTAGACCAACGACATGTCTCAGAAGATGACCAAAACCTAGATTTAAACGATTTGTGTGTTTATAGGAAGCTTGTGACAATTTTCAGATGAATACAGTATTAGAAATGCGGAAGTTATCAGGGATGAAATATGCGAAGTGTAAGGTTCCATTACTTGTAAAGAAAACACACTGCTGTTATAAGAGTGGCATGAGAGGCAAGGAAGACAGTTTAGGAGGTAGTGAAAAAGGTTGTACCAGTATAATTAATATTCTCTCTGTTATAAAACATAAAGGAATGGAAACCAACAAGAAACATGGAAAAAATTATTACTTAGAGAGAAGAAATAAAAAAGCACAGTTGACATAATAGTTTCTTCAGTATAGTACCGCGTCATAATGTTAAAAAGTAAAATTTTACGTCGACTGGTCAGCTCACTGGCGCCGCGAAAGCCTACGCAGTTATGAAAACGTAAAGGTTTGTAAATGACACAGTAGTTTCTTAGAGACAGTTGAGCGGACAAAAAACGAAGTCATCGGTTTCCAGACGTCAACAAAAACATTTGTCGTGCAATAAATAATGTGAAATGAGCAGTATTCGGCTGCAACATATTGAAAGAGATATTTTTGGAACTACTTTTAACGTAGGATGGAGTTTGCCCGTTACTGGACTTAAAATGTCTAAAACCTCGCACCTTTCGTCAACAATATATTGTCACTTGATCTACACATCTGTTAATGGTGTGAAACAATCAGAAATACGTCGCGGTGAATTGGGGTTTATTTATAGACGTAAAGAGAAACAGATTTTGAGCTTTACTAGGATTAGATGTCACGAAATACGTCGCGGTGAATTGGGGTTCATTTATGGACGTAAAGAGAAACAGATTTTGAGCTTTACTAAAATTAGATTTCAGTTTCACATGTGTTGCGGCGCAGAGATGCCGTAGCATTTGACAGGTATGAAATTCATAAATCGCGCCGATTGAATACTAATGTCTGCGAAGCAATATTAATTGGTGTACTTTTCATTCATGGCCAAAGTGAGTTGTGTGTGAAATAGTCAGTCGTGCAATATTTCAAAGTGTGGTAGCTAAATCCCTTGGAAAGGGAATATATTTGATGTGCCACCGTGTGAAATTAGTCAACAGCACCGTCCAAACAAAAGATATGTATTTAAAGATTTTATTTCAGCATAGTAAGCGCCTCCATACACAGTCAAGAAACAATGTATATCGAAGAAAAGTTGTTTTCAATCGCTCGTGATGGAATTAATAGTATCTTCTAACAGCAAAAATGACACACATTGCTGTGGAAACTGAATAATAGCGTGACAAACAGAGCATGACGTCCCATCGACGCGAGGGTAAGTCTGACAGTGTATTCGTGGATACTGGGTGTGGGGCAGTTAAATCATGCAGGTTAGGAAAGACACATAACAGTTTTACAGGAAGTAACGGGAATAAGTGCGCATATTTTTGTATACTTAAATGTGGTACAGATATGCTGGCATGTCGTATGCTGTTTTTTTTCCTCTGCGTCAAACAGTCTATCAACAAACATGTCAAAAACATTACGAAATGATGCTTTCCGCGCTGTCACACTGAAGCACTTAACTGACTATGCCTATCATTATAGACTATCAGTTTTGGGTATTCGCATCAACACTTCAACACCTGATTTGCTGCCTGGGGCAATGTTAGGATTAATGGTGTGCTGTTGCCGCATGTACTTGGAGGTACTAACTAATCTAAAAACAAACGACTTCTAACGACCATAAGTACAAAGTATTTGTTTGCAAATACTGATGTAATCTTGTTTAGTACACTGTCCTCATTCACCAATAGAACTATCTCCTCTTACACCAGGTACACTCTGTATAGCAAGGTACTTAACCAATATCAGGAGAGAATCAACTTCTGATCTGTAGATATCTCACCACGTACCAAAACTGAGGTTAACCGTAAACTTAACACAAAAATCGTCGAATACGAAGTTGACGAATTACAGAAATACTACTACATTGGAAGGAAAATAAGGGATAACGGACGAAGCTGGGTGGATATAAAACGTGACTACGAGACGCAAACAGGGCATTCCATGTTAAAATAAGTCTGCAAGTACGAAACATAGGCTTCCGGAGCACTGTGTTGAATGATACATGATCGTTAGCTGTGGGAAAGCCGAAACGAAGCGTCTGAGTCGTAATGTTTGTGAAGGGTGCTTAAAATAAAGTGTGTTGAAAAGAAACGAGGCAGTTAGTTGTCGAATCGGCGAGAACACAGTGATTAGAACAAGAGACAGGATGGCACGATGTATGTTAAGACATCAGAGAATATCTGCCGTCGTAACGGAGGATGATGTTGAGCGCAAATACTATAGTGGAAGTCAGAGTTTAGAATATATCCAACGAATAATCCAGGACGTTGGGTATTCTGAGATGAAGAGGTTGGCAAAAGAGAGGGAGGTGACCCATATGAGGACAATAAATAAACTATAAAAAACAAAGAAGTCTCTCCCTAAACAAAGAGGACTATGGAAGTAACCGAAACAGTCTATGGAAACTGTCAATGTTAGAGGATTATCGTAACTAAATGTATTTAGCGATTGAGGTGGTGGATTGCATTCCCTAAAAAATTAATACTGTTACCTTCTTCATGACATACCTTCTATATCATAGTAAATGCACAACAGGACGTAATTACTGGGTGAGATGCCGCATCAAGAGAAGGTGCTTGAATTATTCGTCAGTAAATTATATAAAAGTATAGATGTAGTTAAGAATGTATGTTGATGATATAACGATATTTACGTTATACTGATTGTAATTCTTAATAAAACTGAAGCATTGCCGGGAAAGTGAAATAAGTAGAATTTTCTATTTATGTACATTGGCAACAGCTTCATCTGTCTTGCTTTTCGTAACAGATTACGATTGTATTTACAAAACATTTGACTGCATACGTGTTTGCAGCGGTAATAATAGGAAAAATATATGGGGGAGTATCAGGTTTTAACATTCTGTCAGCAGTGAGATCATTAGAGATGACTGAAGATGGAACAGTCACAATTGTTTTTATTACTGATTCACCCCCCCCCCCCCCCCCACACACACACAGTAAACAGTGAAAGTGAGTTGTAGAAACGATGTAAAACCATGATTTGAATGTCCAGATGATATGTTGATCAGTATTCCTCTCAAATGCAAGGTCATTATCCACTGTGCAACTTCGTAACTAGTAATAATTAAGTGCTAAGTGAAGTCGAAGGGTAGAAACTATGGGGGCATTTTCAATAGTAAAATTAAGGAAAATATTGATATAACAGTTTTGTAAGTAAGTTTACTACTGCGGTCGTTAATGAATATACTTGTAAGTCGCATGTTAATAAACATGAAAGATGCCAACGCTTGTGAGACTAAAATATTTATTAGACGTATGAATTTATCGAAGATAATCAGCTACTCGGGGGCAGAGTACGTTGTTAAGCAAACGATACACAGTCTTGAGTATTTTCTGTCTGTTCTGTATCCGTTCCAACTCTCGATACATGAGAGGTACCTGAAGCAGCACGAAATTTGCTTGATCGTTTTCAGCGATATACACAAAGTGTAAATCTTCCGTTGCCAGCCGGGACACTCTTCGGTCCAGGAAACCTTACTCAGAGAATTTTCTGGGTATACGATATTTTAACAATACGTTAAAGACCAGCATGAAATTATTGGCAGCCAGGCTCCGTCTGGGGTTGTTCGGCACCGAATTAACATACATAGGAACTTCACAGTTTGTCAATGAAACTGGAAGGTATGGTGGAGACATTAGGAAACGCTATATCTGTAGCAGTGCCATTGGGAACTAATTGCAAGTGAAGACATGATACAACGCACGACTCCATTTGCATCCCACTGAATGTTGTGTTTCCGCATACGAACAGCTCACCAGTAACGAGTGTTAATTCCTTACGAAGCCCATTGGCTGCATACAGAAACCGCGTCGGTATAAGCCGGAAGGTATTTGAAAGAGTAGAAAGACAATATGTATTTGGGACAGTTCGAATAGTTGAAGTTTGTACACAAAAGAGATACGTTAGAGTTTCCGGTCATTATATTCTAGGAAGTGTTATTTTGTCTTGAATTCCTCGCAGGTTATGTTGCCTGAAGGGTTTCAGAAAGATCAAAGAATAACTGTGTTGTTTCTCTAGGGCTTGTTTCATCGGCTGATGGCGTACTTCAGCGAGATGCCACAAATGGGTTTTAGGTTAGTTGATTCAAAAATTACCTTTTCTGGCTTCTAATTAATCATCAGATTTCCTTGAATCTTTCGGCAACAAACATGTTACTTTAGTTCACTAGTGCGTTTCCGTGAAAAGTGACATCTGTTTTGGTGAAAGCATGTAAGCCGTAACAGTAATAATTTGGAATAGGGAGCAGTAATTTTTGAATATAGTAACGTAAAACCAATTTGTGACAGGCTGGTGCTGTATACCAAAAATTTGTTTTAGGTTTCGGCCACTATCTCCGACAATGTCTTTATTTGATAAAACTCATCAGGCTCTACTGATGTCACTAGAAAACTTGCACCTAGCATCATGTGAATGGACTGATCTGAAAATCCAGTGGTCCTGTTATCGCTAACGAATCAATTTGCTACTATATCAACTATGACAGAGTTGAAGATTCGGATTGTGATAAGTGACATAGAATTTTTTTTAGCATATAGAGCACCACGAATGAATACAGTCATACTTAGAAATATAGACAATCGCTGCTCCACATCTGTTAAATATGAAGAGAAAGTCATTTAGGAAGTATTAAGGTTCATAATTTCATTGTATCAGTTTCGTTCACAAATTATCATCACAAAAAAGCGTTCCAATACATAAACAATCACGACGGAGACAGAATATCTACAATCTGTGTTCTACAAAAATCGATACTCTTCTTGAGATGTTCAAAAAGCACTGCTCCCTGTTCCGCGTTAGAGGTTCCTGAAGACACACAAGGAGAAACGTAAGAGGTTGCACATTTGCCATATGTTGGGCCGATATCTGCCAAAATCAGCAGAATTCTCCTCATACATGACATTAAAAGCGTATTCCATTCACCCACCAAGATGATGACTCTGCTGGGGAGTGTGATGGATGACCTGCGTCTACAGAAACCGGGCGTTTACCACGTACCACGTGAATGTGGTACGTCATACATCAGCCAGACGACCAGGACTGTTGACATCAGGTGCAAAGAGCACCAAAGGCACACCAGGCTGAGACAGGCAACGAAGTCAGCTTTTCCCTAGCATTTTGTAGAACTCAATCATTCTATGAAGTATAATGATGCCATAATTTTAACACAAACATCGAGATACTGAGACAGCGTCATCAAAGAATCTATTGAGATTAAGGTCACGAAGAATATCATTAACCGGGATACCAGTTTCCATCTGAGCTCGGCTTGGAACGCAGCACTCTATCTTCTGAAGACGCAACGTAGGATACATCCAGACCCAATGGGATATAAGTATAAAGATGGAATTCAAAATAACAGCCCAGTACATGTAACAAAGGACTACGTGAAATGGTACCTCAGACAACAGACAAAATATCTGACAACGTTCTTCCGAGTCTCTAGCGACAATTTGAAGCTGCCTGAAAAAAGCACTGCAGCCGCTCCTGGGAGCAATAACCTCGGACGGAACGCCTAACACGGCACATCACTGTAACAGAACGTTCTAATTCAAGGAAGTACTCAAATGACGACAATCGGAAGGTAAAACGTCTAGCTCAGCTTGGACGCCATTCATAACTTAGTTCAGCTATACTGACAACGGATAATAACGACAAAGAACGTTCACAGTGTTTGGAACAGCCGCGGCTAGAAGAAAACGCCACAGCCGTTGGTATTGGTCGGTGCACACCACGGACAGAGCGCCAGACGAGGCGCGGACCGCAGAGGGAACACCTAGCCCAACGTAGGCATAAATACCGGACTCGTTCCACACTGGAATCAGTATCGGACAGCACCTGAAGTAGACAGTGAGTCACGCAGGAAAGACGGGAATAACCGCCAGAAACCCGATTAATCAACGTGATAATTCCTCGCAGGGAAACCCTGAAGAACTGCAATAACTGTTGTGCGTGCACTAACTTACTATAAAACCAAATCTGCTTAAAAAATTTTAATCCTGTATAATAACATTTGTTAAGCTAAATTTATTGAAGGAGATACGTAATTCGTCGCAGAATAATTATTCCCAATGACACAACTGTCTATGCCTTGAGATGTTAAGAATTGTGACTCTGAGGATGACTTTATGAACGAAAGTGGTACCAAGGAAATTCATTTTAGCTATTGTGGATATTCCCAGCATGGAATGAGACGCGAAACCATTAAAATGGGTAAGAAACCTGAAGCAAGTGGCGTCTACTACATAACACAGAAGGTCGATCGGCAAGTGAAAGTTCACGAATATTTGCGGTTAGATACTGTTATGAGTAGGTAAAACTATAGCGAAGGTACACCAGAGATTCGTAGGTGGTTTGTTAGCGGCTGAACCAGCCGCACGTGCGTTACGTCTCAGTGTAGGCCTCGACTTGCCTATGGAATCGGCGGTAATCAGAATTTTTGCTTTGGTAAGTCATGCGCGACCGCGCGATTTAACTGGAAGAGTACGTGCGCCTGAAGGGCATGTGTCCTGTTTCCAACAAACAACCTGCACCTTACTTCAGCTCCTCACAGATCAGATAGGTCTCTATGGAGAACACTGACATTCAGCAAGTCGCCAAGGAAAGAAATGAACTGAAATTCGAAAAATCTCTAAACTACAAGTCGCGCCGATTCAGTAACTGAGGCAGAATTTAGAAATGGATTTAAAGGATTCTTGACCGCAATAAAATACTTACTTGCAAAGTAACCATTAGAAATATGTATTTTATTGCGCTTAAGACTCTTTATAATCCCTAGTTTAAAGCATTTTAATAAGACCACTATTTTTCTCCACGAGAAATATCCTCAAAAACTGCCGTGGCTAGATTGCTTCGATGATAATTACCGTAGTACCTATCGAGCCAATATTGTTCCTTTGCGCATCTAGGGCCCATGTAAATGATTGCATTTCGGAGTAAGTAGATCTTGAGAGCCCATTTACCCTCACTCACGTATTAAAAACTCACGTACATGCTTAGATGGCAATAATTGTGTCTGAGGCCCACGAAACACCGTAAGTATGGGAAATTCAGGGCACACAATATTGTCTTGTCCTCCCTCTTGCTTCATATGTCAACCATGCATAGCTGAAATTTAAATACATGGCACTGTGTCCTTCAAGTGCTGTAACGTAAATCCCCAACAATACATCAAATACACTATACATTAGTTCAGGTGCCCCTAACGATCGATTTTATGCCACCTGCAACGCCCTCAGAAGCGATCTGCGAGAATTTCATATTCTCTCACTTGCAATGCCCAAACAACTATTTCTACAAAGAAAAAATAGACAGGAACTTTTGTTTAATATTTAAGGAAGTTAAAATATGTAGTGGGATACGTTTCCACTGGAGACCACGGTTTTCGAGTTAATCGAGACAAACTTATATGAAGGTCAGTTTTATACGTTTTCTTCAATGATTCGATAATTACGTAGACTAGAGGATAGTATCTCAGTACAAAATTTTGTTACGTTACATTTCCAGTAAAAAGGTTCCTTTCATTTTTTCTTTAGGAGTAATATTTTGGGGGTAGCGACAAGAGAATACGAAAACATTGAACATGGTATTTGAAGAGGTAGCCGTTTGCATGAAATAAAGCATTAGGGGCAGCTGAATCATCCTGTACATTACAAAACGAATTACAAAAAGTTATAAATATATTGCAATTAGCAAACCGCTGTAAAGACCATAGTCTGTGTTTCATACGTCCGATTCGCACAGCATTTATGCAATCTCAGAATAAACCATTTGGAATTGCTCATTAACTCACAGGATTCCCTCAAGACTACGCTACGATATCGCGCGTGGTTTTCCCACACAATTACTGTTGACGTAATGCTGTTCTGGTTATACAGTGCACGGTACTGCTTTTCATTCGAGGCCTATATTCACCATCATCATCGCTTTAGCGTTTTCACCTGCAATAATTGAAGGAATCTTACTTCAGATGAGTTCAGTTACAGGTTGGTCCAGTGAAGGTTGCGATGCTTTCACGGTTTTAGTGCATCCCAGATTTGGAGAATTTCAATGGGAAAGAACGACCAATCAGTTATGCACACTCTTGTTTTTCTTCTGTTGGATTCAGTACCAGACTAGGTTAAGATTTATCACGACATTGGCCTTCAAGCGTTACGGAATATCCTGACAGGACTTCAGAGTTCTAAAACGTAAATAATGAATACGTCAGAGTGTAAGAGTTTGTATCCCCACAGTGACTCGTTTATAATAAAGTCGTTGTCCTAAGTGTACCTCTAGTGCCGGAGTTTTCTTATCCTCAGTGACAAAGAATTACTACGAAATGAAACGTAGATAGTCATGATCATACCTCAAGAGGTCTTCGCGTAGGTCTCTCGCGTAAGATCACTGTCGAAAACGTTTACCCCGTCAGGTTTACCTGTCTCAGGGAAGTGTCCATCTCAGTTTTCTGTAATATACTAGTGTTAGCAGGGGATTAAAGGCCAAAGTGGGCTGTTATTTTTATCTCATTAATATAAAGTCTGAATCGGGACTGCTGCTTACATCGCGACGGTTCTTCCGCGAGACTGTCGTTTTCAGTGCGAGACATGTTTAATGACAACATTTTATATAGCATTTACTAAATAGGTTAATGGAAATTAATGAAAAGGATAAGTATTTTACCTCTGTGTCCCGAAATGGAGATGCTGCACCAAAGGAGTGTCAGTAGGTGATAGTTTTACTCGGTAACCTTTCCACTTGTATATCTAAAACACGAGTGGATATCTAGAGTCTGATTAATCTTTGTTGTTCTTAGACGCTCTATAACAGTAGTCACTGATACAGACGAGAAAAAGTGTCGTACACACGAAATGGTTCATTTCTACCATCCGAAATACGTGAATGGGTATTTTAAACTATAGGAGTTGTCTGCAGGACCTGCAAGTCACTAGTGACCGGTGGGCAGAGCGGAAACGAAGTTGCTGCCCTGGTTGACAATGTTTGCCGACTGATCTCGTGGGCACGGCGGACAGTCAGGACGTGTTTACTCGCAGAACTCGACCAGCCGCAGCCACGAGGCGCGCGTGAACACAGCCGCTCTACTCTGCCGTCAGTCAGACGACCCCGGCGCGTCGCCACCGTTAAGGCCTGAGTAGCGGCAGAGCCTCGCCTCCTGAGGCGGCGATGGGCGTCGCCTGGCGGAGGCGTCACGGGTGCAGGCGCTGAGCGGTGGTGCCTGCCGGGCGAGCGTCGCGGACGCACTGCCGGCCGCCGCCGCAGCCGCCGCCGCCGCCGCGGCGCCACCGTCGCCTCGCCTCGCCTCTGCTGTCGCTGTCGCTGGTCCCCGGCTGCGATCCGGGGCCCGGACGGGCCGCACCGCGCGGCTGCATCTGCCTGCCCTGCTGCCTCCCAACTCAGCACCGGCTATCACTCACAACTGGATGGTCCAATCCGACATGCAGGAAAAAAAGCACTCCGTCTTCAGGCCAAGACTGGCGTACAGGGACCATCCGACCGCCGTGTCATCCTCAGTGGAGGATGCGGATAGGAGGAGCGTGGGGTCAGCACACCGCTCTCCCGGTCGTTATGATGCTATTCTTGACCGAAGCCGCTACTATTCGGTCGAATAGCTCCTTAGTTGGCATCACGAGGCTGAGTGCACCCCGAAAAATGGCAACAGCGCATGGCGGCCTGGATGGTCACCCATCCAAGTGCCGACCACGCCCGACAGCGTTTAACATCGATGATCTCACGGGTACCGGTGTATCCACTGCGGCAAGGCCGTTGCTAGACATGCAGAAACACGTATTAAACGTCCGGTCGGAGTGGCCAAGCGGTTCTAGGCGCTACAGTCTAGAACCACGAGACCGCTACAGTCGCAGGTTCGAATCCTGCCTCGGGCATGGATGTGTTTGATGTCCTTAGGTTGGTTAGGTTTAAGTAGTTCTAAGTTCCAGGGGACTGATGACCTTTGAAGCCCAAAGTGCTTGGAGCCATTTGAACCATTTGAACGTCTTAAATTTTTCTTATACAGAAAGGAAGATGCTGTCAAAATCTTAGCTGCTAATATGCAACCTAAGTTTTTCAAAAAAACTGAAAATTGTCAGATTCTTAGCTCGCCAGGCGACTAGAGAAATGTACAGCCCAACTGGAGTTGTAGCGGACTGTGCATGCGCAACATAGTCCGCACATACCTTAGGTTGATGGCCTATTGGTAAAAAGCTCAATGCGAACGTAATTCGTAAAGCAGATTATAGTGCTCGTTGATACTTTCTCTGAAATAACGGTCCACAGTTACTCAAATGGTTCAAACGGCTCTAAGCACTATGGGACTTAACATCTGAGGTTATTAGTCCCCTAGACTTAGAACCACTTAAACCTAACTAACCTAAGGACATCACACATATCCATGCCCGAGGCAGGATTCAACCCTGTGACCGTAGCAGCAGCGCGGTTCCGCACTGAAGCACCTAGAACCGCTCGGCCACAACGGCCGGCCCATAGTTACTGTTCACTAAATCTTGCATCTCATTAAATACAAACAACAACTATCATTTGCTTTCGTCATAGCATAGATGTTAAGAATGGGAATAAAACTGACTTGCTATTCACTGTGCTCAACGCTATTTTTTAAGCCTTGTGAAAACCCACTTTTGCTTCGTAAAATCTGACTGTGAAATACATAAGTGGATGATAGACGTTAATGAAGTCATAAACACTCGCCAAAATGAAACTCACAAAACAAAGGAAGAAACTTTGTCCGAAAGATCTGAAGGGTAGCCACGTAGTCCCGTAACCTATATGAACCTCGAAACATAAATAAGTTACATGAACACATGTAGATCTGCTCGTGACAGACAATCCACCATTACTGATGGAGCTGTACGAGTCTGTGGCCTCTGAATCACAGCTGAGAACACTGCTGATTTCTTCTTCGACCGGTCTGAGGAGATTCAAGAAAGCAGACAGTATAGGAAGTTGCAAAACGCAAGAAAATGGTTCAAATGGCTCTGAGCACTATGGGACTTAACTTCTGAGGTCATCAGTCCCCTAGAACGTAGAACTACTTAAACCTATCTAACCTAAGGACATCACAAACATCCATGCGCGAGGCAGGATTCGAACCTGCGACTGTAGCGGTCGCGCGGTTCCAGACTGAAGCGCCTAGAACCGCTCGGCCACTCGGGCCGGCGAACTGCAAAACGCAGAATTTTGGGTTATGTGAAAGGGTAGAGGTGATGCCGTTAGTTAAATCGTAGCTGACATGGAAACGAAGCTTGTTGTTGTCCCTACATCGGTTGTGTCTATCGCCGATCAGTCAGGTTTCGTGAAAGAACAGCCAATAACTCACTTTATTATTTCAAGCCGAATAAAAGATATTCCCTTCTGTAGTCGATTAATACTCTGACACATTCATATTCTACAATGACAGTCATAATTCAGAATGGATTAGTGTTATCGCAGTTTTATATCTGTCTTCAGGGACCTCAGGAGTATTAGAACCAAAAAGAAAAAAAAGCACTGCTTGGTGGAAAAAACCTTATTGTCGACCTATCAAAATCTGGAGTTATAGGGAAGAAAATTTTTTCTACTTTTTTCGAAACTGTTTTTAATCAGTTGCAGGAATTATATCATTGTTTTTGCTGGACTCTCGGCCGGTGCATAACAATACCTTTACCTTTCAGGAGGACGACAGGAAGACTATTGGTACAAATCAGATCCCTGTGTGAACAACCAAGTTGACACTCGAGAAAGGAAAGCAAAGTGTTTGTAAGGAAATTGTCGGACAATATAATTTCCAACAGCTCCGTGCCACTTGAGATTTATCAGAAGAACAGTATTTTTAAATTACAATTATTTGTGCTTTGTCAGTTGGCATTGGTACCTTTTACGAATGCTTTAAGTATACGCAGTATGCAGTATAATAAACAGAGCAATAACCAGGATCATTTATTACTCCAACACAATAATATCTAAATAAAACTAGTAATTACGGCGAAGTGCCAGAAAGCACAAATATTTCTTTCGTCAGGCGTGCCTGGTGTAGGGAAAGTGTTTGTTTTAGTCATTCAGATGACACTTCCCTATGTTGTAACGACTATAGAAAATGATCAAGGAACTCATTATTGTTAATACATACATTGTTTAAAATTATTATAAGAACTGTGCTACAGGAATGCTTATAAAATGGTATATCTGCAAGGAATTAATGATTTCGATAAATTAAAGTCAAGAGTGATAGTCACCATTCGTATCTCTGGGAGAGGACTGTCAAGAGGGAGGTGACCATGAGAAAAAGATTGAATTATCAAGGATGGGATGACAATCTACGGGTAGGAAACAGGGATGTCAGAAGCTCGAACATGAAAAGGAAGCTAGATCATCTGAAAATAAAAATGCAAAGGGTCAATCTAGATAAAGTAGGGTCAGTGAAGTGAAATGGAAAGAAGACAGGATTTCTGATCTGATGTGAACGGGGTAATATCAACAGCAGCAGAAAATATTATAACGGGAGAAGGATTCGTTATGAATAGAAAGATAGGGCAGAGTGTGTTTTTCTGAGAACTGTTCAGAATCGACAGCAAACCAATACTGGCAACGATAGTTCAGATACACGTAACGACGTCGCAAAATGAAGATGAAGAGATGGAGAAATTATATGAGGATATTGAAAGGGTAATACAGTACGTAAAAAAAGATGAAAATGTAATAGTCATTAGGGACTGGAATTGAGTTGTAGGAGAAGGAGCAGAATAAACGGTTACAGAAGATTATGGGATTGGCACAAGGAACGAGACGAAAAGAATAATTTAGTTCTATAATGAATCCCCCCCCCCCCCCATGAACCATGGACCTTGCCATTAGTGGGGAGGCTTGCGTGCCTCAGCGATACAGATGGCCGTACCGTAGGTGCAACCACAACGGAGGGGTATCTGTTGAGATGCCAGACAAACATGTGGTTCCTGAAGAGGGGCAGCAGCCTTTTCAGTAGTTGCAGGGGCAACAGTCTGGATGATTGACTGATCTGGCCTTGTAACATTAACCAAAACGGCCTTGATGTGCTGGTACTGCGAACGGCTGAAAGCAAGGGGAAACTACAGAAGTAATTTTTCCCGAGGACATGCAGCTTTACTGTATGATTAAATGATGATGGCGTCCTCTTGGGTAAAATATTCCGGAGGTAAAATAGTCCCCCATTCGGATCTCCGGGCGGGGAATACCCAAGAGGACGTCGTCATCAGGAGAAAGAAAACTGGCGTTGTACGGATCGGAGCGTGGAATGTCAGATCTCTTAATCGGGCAGGTAGGTTAGAAAATTTAAAAAGGGAAATGGATAGATTGAAGTTAGATATAGTGGGAATTAGTGAAGTTCGGTGGCAGGAGGAACAAGACTTTTGGTCAGGTGATTGCAGGGTTATAAATACAAAATCAAACAGGGGTAATGCAGTAGAAGGTTTAATAATGAATAAAAAATAGGAGTGCGGGTTAGCTACTACAAACAGCATAGTGAACGCATTATTCTGGCCAAGATAGACACAAAGCACATGCCTACTACAGTAGTACAAGTTTATATGCCAACTAGCTCTGCAGATGATGAAGAAATGTATGATGAGATAAAAGAAATTATTCAGGTAGTGAAGGGAGGCGAAAATTTAATAGTCATGGGTGACTGGAATTCGTCAGTAGGAAAAGGGAGAGAAGGAAACATAGTAGGTGAATATGGATTGGGGGCAAGAAATGAAAGAGGAAACCGCCTTGTAGAATTTTGCACAGAGCATAACTTAATCAACTTAATCATAGCTAACACTTGGTTCGTGAATCATAAAAAAAGGTTGTATACCTGGAAGAATCCTGGAGATACTAAAAGTTATCAGATAGATTATATAATGGTAAGACAGAGATTTAGGAACCAGGTTTTAAATTTTAAGACATTTCCAGTGGCAGATGTGGATTCTGACTACAATCTATTGGTTATGAACTGCAGATTGAAACTGAAAAAACCGCAAAAAGGTTGGAATTTAAGGAGATGGGACCTGAATACACTGAAAGAACCAGAGGTTGTAGAGAGTTTCAGGGAGAGCATAAGGGAGCAATTGACAGGAATGGGGGAAAGAAATTCAGTAGAAGAAGAATGGGTAGCTCTGAAGGATGGAGTAGTGAAGGCAGCAGACGATCAAGTAGGTAAAAAGACGAGGGCTAATAGAAATCCTTGGGTAACAGAAGAAATATTGAATTTAATTGATGAAAGGAGAAAATATAAAAACGCAATAAATGAAGCAGACAAAAAGGAATACAAACGTCTCAAAAATAAGATTGACAGGAAGTGCAAAATGGCTTAGCAGGGATGGCTAGAGGACAAATGTAAGGATGTAGAGGCTTGTCTCACTAGGGGTAAGACAGAAACTGCCTACAGAAAAATTAAAGAGACCTTTGGAGAGAAGAGAACCACTTGTATGAATATCAAGAGCTCAGATGGCAACCCAGATCTAAGCAAAGAAGTGAAGGCAGAAAGGTGGATGGAGTATATAGAGGGTTTATACAAGGGCGATGTACTTGAGGACAATATTATGGAAATGGAAGAGGATGTAGATGGAGATGAAATGGGAGGTAAAATACTGCGTGAAGAGTTTGACAGAGCACTGAAAGACCTGTGTCGAAACAAGGCCCCGGGGGTAGACAACATTCCATTAGAACTACTGATGGCCTTGGGAGAGTCAGTGATGACAAAACTCTACCATCTGGTGAGCAAGATGTATGAGACAGGCGAAATACCCTCAGACTTCAAGAAGAATATAATAATTCCAATCCCAAAGAAAGCAGGTGTTGACAGATGTGAAAATTACCGAACTATCAGTTTAATAAGTCACGGCTGCAAAATACTAACGCGAATTCTTTACAGACGAATGGAAAAACTGGTAGAAGCGGACCTTGGGGAAGATCAGTTTGGATTCCGTATAAATGTTGGAACACGTGAGGCAATACTAACCTTACGACTTATCTTAGAAGAAAGATTAAGAAAAGGCAAACCTACGTTTCTAGCATTTGTAGACTTAGAGAAAGCTTTTGACACTGTTAACTGGAATACTCTCTTTCAAATTCTGAAGGTGGCAGGGGTAAAATACAGGGAGCGAAAGGCTATTTATAATTTGTACAGAAGCCAGATGGCAGTTATAAGAGTCGAGGGGCATGAAAGGGAAGCAGTGGTTTGGAAAGAGTGAGAGAGGGTTGTAGCCTCTCCCCGATGTTATTCAATCTGTATATTGAGCAAGCAGTAAAGGAAACAAAAGAAAAATTCGGAGTAGGTATTAAAATTCATGGAGAAGAAGTAAAAACTTTGAGGTTTGCCGATGTCAGAGACAGCAAAGGACTAGGAAGAGCAGTTGAACGAAATGGACAGTGTCTTGAAAGGAGGATATAAGATGAACATCAACAAAAGCAAAACGAGGATAATGGAATGTAGTCGAATTAAATCGGGTGATGCTGAGGGAATTAGATTAGCAAGTGAGACACTTAAAGTAGTAAAGGAGTTTTGCTATTTAGGGAGTAAAATAACTGATGATGGTCGAAGTAGAGAGGTTATAAAATGTAGACTGGCAATGGCAAGGAAAGCGTTTCTGAAGAAGAGAAATTTGTTAACATCGAGTATAGATTTAAGTGTCAGGAAGTCGTTTCTGAAAGTATTTGTACGGAGTGTAGCCATGGATGGAAGTGAAACATGGACGATAACTAGTTTGGACAAGAAGAGAATAGAAGCTTTCGAAAGGTGTGCTACAGAAGAATGCTGAAGATAAGGTGGGTAGATCACGTAACTAATGTGGGGGTACTGAATAGGATTGGGGAGAAGAGAAGTTTGTGGCACAACTTGACTAGAAGAAGGGTTTGGTTGGTAGGACATGTTTTGAGGCATCAATGTATCACAAATTTAGCATTGGAGGGCAGCGTGGAGGGTAAAAATCGTAGAGGGAGACCAAGAGATGAATACACTAAGCAGATTCAGAAGGATGTAGGTTGCAGTAGGTACTGGGAGATGAAGAAACTTGCACAGGATAGAGTAGTATGGAGAGCTGAAGACCACAACAACAACAACAATGAATTTCAGATAGTGATTGTGAATGCTCTGTTCAAGAATCATAAGACGAGGTCTACTTGGAGAAGAACGGGCTATACGAGAAGGTTACATCATGGTCATAGAGAGATTGTGAAATCAGATACTGGATTTCAGAGCGTATCTAGGAGCAGACACAGACCCCGATCACAATATAGTAGTGATGTAGAGTAGGCTGAGGTTTAAGAGCTTAGTCAGTAACAATCAATAAGCAGAAAAGTGAGATATAGAAATAGTGAGGAATGATGAGATACGGTTGACGTTCTCTAAAGCTACAGATACAGCAATAAGAAACAGCTAAGTAGGCGGTACAGTTGAAGAGGAGTGGACATCTCTAAAGAGGGCAATCACAGATGTAGGAAATATATGTTCAAAGAAAGTAACTGTGAAGAAACCATTTTTTAAGTCATCAGTCTTGTGACTGGTTTGATGCGACCCGCCACGAATTCCTCTCCTGTGCCAACTTCTTCATCCCAGAGTAGCGCTAGCCACGTATGTTATTTGCTGCATGTATTCCAGTCTCTGTCTTCCTCAAAAATTTTTGCCTTCTAGAGCTCCCTCTAGTGCCATGGAAGTCATTCTGTGATGTCTCAGCGGATGTATTATCCTCCAGTCCCTTCTCCTTGTCAGTGTTTCCCACATATTCCTTTCCTCTACTAATCTGCACATAAGCTCCTCATTCCTCACCTTATCAGTCCACCTAATTTTCAACATTTCAAATATAGCGTTCGTTTGCATTTGCATCTGAACATCAGGTGACCACTGGTATATATATGTTACACATTTCAGGATTTAATCTAGCTTCCTACTTCTGCAGAGTAGATATGGATGGAGGAGGAGTTCCCACATTTATTAAAAACTGTCTTAAATACAAGATCATTGACATTAATAAATTCTGTTTAGAGCAGCTTCTAGAAGCATGTGCAACAGAAGTAGAGTTCCATAACAGATGCTATATAATGGTAACAATTAACCGAGCACCTGCAGAAAATTATAATCTATTCATAAATCATATAGAAGCACTTTTGGGTTATTTAACAGGCAGAAACATAGAAATTTTGATTGCTGGTGACGTTAATACAGATTTTCTAATGCAATCTTCCAGTAAACATTTACTGCAGTTAGTAATGTTGACTTTCAATCACACTGTAAACTTTCCAACTATGATCACTAAATCCTCAAGGACAGCCATTGATAACATTTTTGTAGACAAATCAAAGGAACAAAACCATGTCATAAGACCTGTAATAAATGTACTATCAGATCATGACATGCAGCTCCTTGTTTTAGATGTAAATTCTAAGCGGATAATGACGACTGCTAAATCTGAGAACAGGAGAGTATTCAATCAAAGGAAAATTGAGTGACTTAGAAAACTGCTCAAAGATATAAACTGGAAAGATGTTTATAGTGCTCACGACATGAATGAAAAATATAACACATTCACAAACAATGTCAGTACCATGATTGAAAACTGTTTTCCTCTAAAAGTTACTCAAATTAAACAGGTCTATAAGAAAACCATGTATCACACAAGGAATAAAGATTTCCTGTAAGACAAAAGGAAAATGTATCTGTCAACCAAGAATAGCTCCAAAGCTGATGATTTAGCTAAATACACTCCTGGAAATTGAAATAAGAACACCGTGAATTCATTGTCCCAGGAAGGGGAAACTTTATTGACACATTCCTGGGGTCAGATACATCACATGATCACACTGACAGAACCACAGGCACATAGACACAGGCAACAGAGCATGCACAATGTCGGCACTAGTACAGTGTATATCCACCTTTCGCAGCAATGCAGGCTGCTATTCTCCCATGGAGACGATCGTAGAGATGCTGGATGTAGTCCTGTGGAACGGCTTGCCATGCCATGCCATTTCCACCTGGCGCCTCAGTTGGACCAGCGTTCGTGCTGGACGTGCAGACCGCGTGAGACGACGCTTCATCCAGTCCCAAACATGCTCAATGGGGGACAGATCCGGAGATCTTGCTGGCCAGGGTAGTTGACTTACACCTTCTAGAGCACGTTGGGTGGCACGGGATACATGCGGACGTGCATTGTCCTGTTGGAACAGCAAGTTCCCTTGCCGGTCTAGGAATGGTAGAACGATGGGTTCGATGACGGTTTGGATGTACCGTGCACTATTCAGTGTCCCCTCGACGATCACCAGTGGTGTACGGCCAGTGTAGGAGATCGCTCCCCACACCATGATGCCGGGCGTTGGCCCTGTGTGCCTCGGTCGTATGCAGTCCTGATTGTGGCGCTCACCTGCACGGCGCCACACACGCATACGACCATCATTGGCACCAAGGCAGAAGCGACTCTCATCGCTGAAGACGACACGTCTCCATTCGTCCCTCCATTCACGCCTGTCGCGACACCACTGGAGGCGGGCTGCACGATGTTGGGGCGTGAGCGGAAGACGGCCTAACGGTGTGCGGGACCGTAGCCCAGCTTCATGGAGACGGTTGCGAATGGTCCTCGCCGATACCCCAGGAGCAACAGTGTCCCTAATTTGCTGGGAAGTGGCGGTGCGGTCCCCTACGGCACTGCGTAGGATCCTACGGTCTCGGCGTGCATCCGTGCGTCGCTGCGGTCCGGTCCCAGGTCGACGGGCACGTGCACCTTCCGCCGACCACTGGCGACAACATCGATGTACTGTGGAGACCTCAGGCCCCACGTGTTGAGCAATTCGGTGGTACGTCCACCCGGCCTCCCGCATGCCCACTATACGCCCTCGCTCAAAGTCCGTCAACTGCACATACGGTTCACGTCCACGCTGTCGCGGCATGCTACCAGTGTTAAAGACTGCGATGGAGCTCCGTATGCCACGGCAAACTGGCTGACACTGACGGCGGCGGTGCACAAATGCTGCGCAGCTAGCTCCATTCGACGGCCAACACCGCGGGTCCTGGTGTGTCCGCTGTGCCGTGCGTGTGATCATTGCTTGTACAGCCCTCTCGCAGTGTCCGGAACAAGTATGGTGGGTCTGACACACCGGTGTCAATGTGTTCTTTTTTCCATTTCCAGGAGTGTACATGTCGCTGAGAAAAGAAAAAAATAGGAACTGCATGGAACCTAAGATGAAACGGCTACATGAAAAATGTGAAGATATCTAAAAAAAATGATTGCTGGAAGGACTCACTTAGCATATAGGAAAGTCAAAACAACCTTCGGTTGAATTAAAAGTAGGGGTGATAGCATTAAGAGTGCAGCGGTAATTCCACTGCTAAATGCAGAGGAGAGAGCCGATAGGCGGAAAGAATACTTTGAAGGCGCCTATGGGTGTAACATTCGTCTGATGTGATAGAAGAAGAAACGGGAGTCGATATAGACGAGCATATGAGAATCAGAATTTAAGAGAGGTTTGTAAGGCTTAAGTTCAGATCAGGCACAATAACATTCCATTAGAATTTCTAAAATCATTGGGGAAGTGACAAAGAAACAATTCACGCTGGTTTGTAGAAAGAATCCGCTCTAACGATATAACATCTGCCATACAAAGGGACCTGGGTTCGATTTCTGACTGGGTTGGAGATTCCCTCCGCTCAGGGACTGGGTGTTGTGTTGTCTTCATCATCACATCCCCAGCTACGTGCAAGGCGCCGAAGTGGCGTCAACTAAAAAGACTTGCACCACGTTACTGGTCAACCCGACGGGATGTCCTAGTCATACGACATTTCATTTCACCATCTGACTTTCGGCAAAAAATTATCTACACAATTCCGAGGACTGCAAGAGCCGACAAGTGTGACAATTACAGCATAATCAACTTAACAACACATGCATACAAGCTGCTTACAAGAATAAAATACAGGAGAATGGAAAATAAAGTTGAGGTTCTGTTAGATGATGACCATTTCGGATTTAGGAAAGGTAAAGGCACCAGCGAGGCAATCCTCATGTCATTGTTGATAATCGAAGCAAGACTAAGGAAAAATCAAGGCATGTTTATAGGATTTGTTGATCTGGAAAAATAGCTGGGCAGTGTAAAATGGTGGAAGATGTTCGAAATTCTGAGAGAAAATGGGGGTAGGCTATCGGAAGAGATGTGTAATATACAATATGCACAAGAGCCAAGAGAGAATAATACGAGTAGCCGACCAAGAACGATGTGCTCGGATTAAAAAGAGGGTAAGACATTGATCTAGTCTTTCGTCGCTATGGTTCAACCTGTACATCGAAGAAGCAAAGATGGAAGTAACAGAAATATTCAGTAGTGGAATTGAAATTCAAGGTGACAGGTTATCAATGATACGATTCGCTGATGACATTGCTGTCCTGAGTGAAAGTGAAGAAGAACTGCATGATGTGTTGAGTGGAATGGACAGTCTAATGAGTATAGAGTCGAAGAAAGACAAAAGTAATGAGAAGTAGCAGAAATGAGACCAGCGAGAAACTTAACATCAGGATTGATGTCACGAAGTAGATGAAGTTAAGGAATTCTGCTACCTAGGCAGCAATATAACCAATGACGGACGTAGCAAGGAGGACATCAAAAGCAGACTATCATCCGCAAAAAGGGCATTCGTGGCCAATAGAAGTTTAGTAGTATCAAACATAGACCTTAATTTAAGGAAGAAATTCTTGAAAATGTATGTTTCGAGCACAGCAATGCATGATAGCTCAACGTGGACAGTCGGTAAACCGAAACAGAAGAGAATCATAGTATTTGAGATGTGGTGGTAGAATGTTAAAAATTAGTTGGACTCATAACGTAAGGAATGAGCAGCAGAATCGCAAAGGCAATGAATTTGTGGAAAACACTGACAAGGCTAAGGGACATGATGAGGGGACGTCCCTTAAGACATCAAGAAGGGCTTCCATGGTGCTAGGGCTCAAAAACTGTAAAGGATGAAAGAGATTGGAATACGTGCAGCAAATAACTGAGGACGTAGGTTGGAAGTGCTAATCTGAGATGAAGAGGTTGGCAGAGGAGAGGAATTCGTGGCGTCCGCATCCAACCAATCCGAAGACTGATGACCCAAGAAACAAAAACAATAAAAATTAACGAATGTAAAGGTTTTATTAAAATCATGTACACTGAGGTTCACGACATGCCTTGGGGCCGGACGTCTTAGGACTACAAAGGTAAGATGCTCTAACCTCTTGGTCACTCTGTACTTATCCCTGTACATAGACATCCGATTGTTTCGAAATGACAGTGTCACCGGAGGATGTTTTTACCACTTTGGGGATACCGCGTAAACTACAAACGAAATAAAAGTTGAACAGAAATTAAAGATTCAATCCCTGGAAACCGCTAAATATAAAACGCATTACCTCAGTAGTCGACATTTTTCATACATAGCGCTGCAAGCGGGACAACAACAGAGCAGTACTCTCCCACGCACTTATGCACTTATACACCATCATCATCATCGTCGTCATCATTATCATTGTCTAGGTCACAAGCCTACTCGGTTTTCTACGTATCCAGCCATCTTCTTCTTTGTCTTCGTACAGATCTTGTAGCTAACGGTCGGAAATTAAAGGCTTGTTTTGGTAGTGGAAGATGTTCTAGCCAGCCTTGTGGTGTAGACTTGATCTTTTCATTCACAGCATATATCCCAAGCTCTGCTCTTGTGTCTTCGTTTCTTAGTTACCCTAGTCTTGTGTGACCCTTCACTCCTCTTAGGAATTTCATTTCTGTCACTTGGATACTGCTGTCTTGATCTTTAGGAGTTGTCCAAGTTTCACTTCTAAATAACATTGTTGTTGCGGTGATTTTCTTATAAAACTTGATTTATGTGCCATATCTCACTTGGTTTCTCAATGTTCTGTTGACTGCTCTGCATATCTCTTGAAATTTCTGCAGTTAGGTGAATGACATACCAAAGGCTAGAGGAAGAAAACTGTAATCAAAATTTATTGGCAAGTCATGAGGCCAAAAGATGGCAGCGCCTGGCTACCCTGCGGAATTCCATACTGGGGACATTAAATTTACACGTAATCTCCAAAGAAACCAGCAGGACGGATAAAACAGAACACGATCGAAGCAAGAAAATGACAAACGGTTCGGAACTGGGGGAAAGATCAATATTACGACTTGGAATATGAGAAGGCTGCACTTAAAAGAAATAGAGTTACATAGGTAAGTGAAACTAAGGAACCTTCATGTTACAAAATTAACAGAAACAAATAAACGCTGATAGAAACTACTGATTTAGATGGATACTTAATGATTTACAGCGGTTTAGGAAGAGACAAAAGAACTGTATTATAAGGCAATAAATTGAAATTTAAAATCGAAAATTATACTTAAATAAATGACAGAATCATAACATCAAAACTGATAATAGAACTGGGATGTCTAACTTGAGGGGAGAACGCTGAAACACGTATGTTGTGTGGCGGCGATGGCGAGGCATTGCAGAGTCTCTGACCAGAGAGCTATTTGTCGTTCTTTGTCTGCGCTTGACCGCGCCAGAGTTCAGTTGCGGTCTAGTTGCGAGAGAGTGCAGTTGTACGTAGCGAGTCGCGAGAGCATGTAGTAGCGCGCGAGAGATAGTCGCAGTTGTGTGTGAGGAGCCGGCGGGCGTCGACATGGCACACTGTTCAAGATTCAGGACGAGGTAGATTTTTAAATAAGGTAATGAAGCAGCATTGCGCACATTTGATAATGTAATGTAAATTAACTGTAACTAATTTGTTCAAGAATCGCCCCAATAATAATTTTGTTTTTAAACCAAGCATTTTAACAAAAGAAATATTTTATTGAAAGAAATATTTCCCTTGGTATTCCTTAAAGAAAAGTTTCCCTTAAGTTCAAAATTTTTGCAATGCATTTCCTTCGAGCTATGGCGAAAAATAAGAGCAGATCCAGTTTTACTGAGGTAAGAATTTGAGTTTAATCAGGGCCTAAAGATCGACATTTCGGTCTATTTGTGTTTTCATTGTCACTGAGATTTCATTATCACTGAATTGTCTTACATTTTTTTTGGGCAGTTTACATTAGGGTCAGATTGCTAATTTTTATTTAATTGTCATTGTCATTAAATTTAATTGCTGGGAGGTTACATATAGCTGTATGTCTATTCACATTTAAAATATTATCTTAAATTTCTCTGGGGAGCTTACACTTGGCTCCATTTCTATTAAATATTATCTTCCAAATTTTTTGTGGGGAGGTTACACTTGGCGACATCCGGCCAGGATCGTATTTCTTTGGGAATCTTCTAACAAACAGTCAGATATCTGCTCTTATTTGCTTAAATATAATTAGGATTTGGCGCAACGCTTTTACTAATTTTGTGACTTTCTTTCCTCAGATCATCGGCAATTCGTTGCTCTGTTGTATTTGTGTTTGTTGCTTTTTGCATTGTGCTTATTTTATTTGTGAATAATTGTGACTATAGTAAAAATGCCACGAAAGACTGGTGTATCGCGAGGTATTATGAACGAAATAACCGACTTAAGCAATTTCACCGATAGTACTAGTGGCACGCAGTATAATGATGACAATCCTGCGTTTACTGACAATCAGTGCATTCCAACCTTTAATGATGATTATTATCTTACTCTTGAACAAACGATTTCAATTGTCTCCTGTGTTAATTTGACAACAATTGATGACGCGGGGCGCACTATTGTAATGAGCGCTGCCCAGCATAACACACCCGGTTTGGAAAATTCAAGTAACGCACAGACAAATTTTTCTAATGAGAATGGACAGTGTACGGAAAGCACGACGGATTTATTTAATTCCGAAATAGTGACTGACAGTGTACATTCGACTGGCAAACTTTTTTGTAAATCACAGAATAACCAAATGGTTACAGGAAGCGTGACAATTCCAGATCCACCATTAAATAGCACTGAGAATAGAAATGCTAATTTTGGCTTGGATCAAACGACGGCATTATTGCTACAAATTCTTGAATCAAACAAACAACTTAGAGAACAGAACAAACAAGATAACGAAAATCTCAAACAACACTTAAATGAAAAATTAGACAACAATGATGAAAATCTCAAACAACTCAGTGAACAGGTCAAACAACAGAACGAAAAACAAGACAAGCTTAATGAAAAATTAGACAACAATTCCAAACAGCTCAGTGAACAGATTAAAGCCGTTGCTGCACAATGTCATGATACTAAGGAACAGTTACGCGAGGAAATTGAGGCTTGTTCAAAGAAAAGTAGCGAAGAAATTAGATCGGTTGCTCAAGAATTAAGGGAAATGCAGACAGCTACAACAGAAACACTTAGAAACGAAATTAGCGGAGTCGCTAAACAATGCTCCGAAAAGGCTACACAATTACGCGACGAGTTTAGAGCAATGACAGCAGAACTTTCGCGCACAATGGATGAAAAGATAGACGCGAAATTCGACCAACAGAACACTCAGATTGATGAACGTTTTAATCTTCACATATAAAACAGTGATACGCGTTTCCGCAAATTCATACAGGATCAAAATAAAGTAAAACGACAAGTAATGGAAAAAATGACAGCACAGAGACAGAAAGACAAACGTAAAATGTTTGCGAAGGCAAAAACATATGTAGACAACAATATTGCTACGGTATCGGACAAAATTAATTCCATCAAACAGTCGAACACAGAATTACATGACGTAATTTCTGATCTTAAGTCAAAAACAGACATATACACAACCGATTTTCAAACAGTGACCGACAGACTCGAAAAATTAGAACTAACTCAGGATTCCGATGTCGTCAAATCTGACGTTATAAAACTGAACGAAACTACACGTAAATTGCAAAAACAGATTCATGCCACTGACACTAAAACCGATGATCAGGTAAAAATACTGACTGAAAAATATGATGAATTGGCCAGTCGTATTGACGTTATTGAAAGTAATAATGACAGCAAATCAGACGATACTTCACCGGTATCATTTAATCAAACACCTGAAATTCAAAATTTACAGCAATGAGATAGATTCATCTAATAACACGTTGCGTAGAAAATTGTCAAGCTTACTGCAAGAAGTAACAGAGATGAAAAATATTTCAGTTAATAACACATCACAGCAGACGCCACTTTGCGAACATTTGTCAGACTCGCGCAGCGCGTATAATTTGAACAATTTACAACAATTACGCGACTTAAAATCTGAAAAGCTTCGCAACTTGAAATCCGAAATGACACTAACAAACAGATTCTCACACAAACCTGAACGTGTTCTCAAATTCAGTGACGAGAACATTGATTATAAGCAATTTGCATTTATAAGAAAATCTAAGGAATTTAATAATGATAGAACACAGGTACACGCTTTGTGCTGTAGATGGCAATTTATTTTTGTACTTTCACCGCTATTACCTGAATTTCAGAAACTAGCTTTGAGCTCGATATGAAAATTTGCCATTGTATTTTCACCGCTATTGCCTATAATGCAGAAACTGGAATTAGCAAGAATACAGCAATTTGTGTTTGGAATTATACCGACATTGCGTGGAATGCGAAAGCTAAAATTTATTTGCAGTGCGTAATTGACCTCAGGGGATTCATTACACTTTAATGAATATGTGCCGTAGCGTGCATAGCGCCCCGAGCTGTAGTAGTGCTGTTTCATCTTTAGTTTTCTGCACTGCTGCCTTCTCTTCTACTATCCTTTATATCTATCAAAACAGCTCTTTAACTATTGCTCTATCTAGGATTAAGAAAAATGACTAAAGAAAACCCGATGTGACAAATTTTTTTTACCGAAAGTGACAATTTTCATTAGGCACTCCAGAACTACCACGAGAATATTAATAATAGGTAAAAATCGTAATCATCATTATGTGTAAAATTAACAGCAAACGCATTTTTTGGTAACAATAGATGTTTTTCTCTGCAACAGCATGAAAGTCAGCCGCTTAGCATACGTAACCAACAATGCAGTCTACAAGGTCAACCAAACTTTAATGTTTCGCCACGTGCACGTATAGTCTCAGCTCCAACAAATAGTAACGCATGGCGGCAAAGAAATAACTACGTACAGAAAACACATTATTTCAACTCTTATCGCAAGCCGCATTTTGTCACCTGCTGAACGAAATTATTCTGTTACAGAACTGGAAACGTTACGTTTTGTTTGGGCTTTTACGAGATTTCGGCACTTTCTTTATGGCAGACATACCACCGTTTACACAGATCACAAAGCGATACAATTTTTACTTTCAACTAAATTCACTCACGACAGATTAAGTAGATGGAAACTTTATTTACAGGAATTTAATTTTACAATAGTTCTCATTCCCGGCACACAAAATGTTTTAGCAGATGCATTATCTCGTTCTCTCAGCAACAATCAGCAAGACGTCGCAACCAACTTCTGCAAAGCAAATATCAGCGTTATGTACATTCAGCAAGTTGCATTTGAAAATTTTATTTCATCGTCATTACAGGACATAGCAAAAGAGCAAAGTAAAGACAATGTGTGGAAAGAAATTAAACACCTTTGGCAAGATAAGAATAATGTTACGATTAGGAACCACTACACTGTACGCAATGACATTCTGTTTCGCCGCTCTCATCCTGACAGCAACAATTGGTTATTATGCATTCCTGACGAACATGTTAACAAATTAATCTGGTACACTCATTTAAGTTACGCACATTATGGAGCCAGAAAATGTTTTCTTATACTGAGACAGAACTGTTATTTTGCCAACATGGAGAAACGTATACGACGAGTTTTAGCGTCATGTAAAATTTGCCAGCAAGCTAAGTCAGACACCACTTCACACATTCCTCCATTATATCCCATTGTACCTGTTAAATTAAGACATATGGCCGCAGTAGACATTTTTGGTCCAATTCCGAGAACTAATAGAGGTTATTGCTGCATCTTTGTCGCTGTTGAACTCACTTCAAAATTTGTTACTTTCACTCCGTTACGCAAAGCTACTGCTAAAACTGTTTCGAAAGCATTTGTAAAACATTTTCTATTTCGTGTAGAGCATGTGATGAGAGTAATTTCCGATAATGGATCACAATTTCGATCTGCTATATGGACACGCATGTTACGAGCTAGAAACATTTCTCCGATCTATATATCCAAGTACCATGCTTCTTCGAACCCTTGTGAACGATTAATGAAAGAAATTGGTAAACTGTGTAGAATATACTGCCACAAAAGACATATTGGTTGGGACACACACATATTCTCATTCCAAGATGTAATTAATTCCATTTCAAATGAATCCACTATGCTATCTCCGTCTGTTATACTGAAAAACGTTGAACCACCAAACAAAATTAAAGAAATAGTAACATTTCCTACATCTCGTCGATTACGACACCATGAAATAACTGACATTGCGCTGAACAACATCAAACGTGCCGCAGAGCGCCGGAGAAGACAACAAAAACAGGTTTGTACGCGCCGAGACTTTCACATTGGACAGAAGATATTAGTACGAACACACTATTTATCCAATAAAATAAAAGGTAAGTGCAGTAAATTTGAACTTCTATACGCAGGTCCATATCGAATTCGCAGCATTCCTCACCACAATGTTGTACACGTCGAAACTCTGAGAACCAGAAAATCGAAAGGATACCACCACTTATCCAACATAAAACCCTTTATTGAGTGAACATACTTTACGATTTATCACACTGTAATGCTATATACTAATTTTTCTGATCATTTCTGCAATTATATTCACGTGACTAATTATTGATGACTATCGTATTTTTTCTTGGCAAGTGCCCGGCAAGGTAAGGTTAGCAGGTCGCTCTTCTTGTCGTTACACATCAGACCGTGCATATTTTCCAGATGAACTTACGCATTTTATGAATAATTATGCAATTCTATGTAATGACGTATTAATTTTATCAAATTCTCTCTCCATTAAAGTCTTTAATTCTCGCCTCTATTAACTACACTACATACAAGCTGAACACAACGAACGTCACATTTTGTCTTTCTTATGCATGTACGATTGTTTTCATGTTTTGTTTGCATGCACTGTGAAACAGTTAAGGTATAACACACACCAGTTGACTTTGATATTTTTTGCCCTATGATATCTGAACATCGTGACTGTTTTACATTTTTTTTTTTTTGGTGCTGCATTGTGATATTCTCTGTACATTTTTGCCTGTGAACACTGTATATGCTTTTAACATATTACGTTTTCTGTCATGATATATTGTATGCTTAATTGTGTCACCATTAACCAGTCATTATTTAGAGGGTATATGATTTAAATGCAAGGCATTAATCTTTGTTCATCAATTTCAGAAAGAAATGATACGTAAAGGAAATAAATTAGACAGAAATGGGAATTTCACATACGGAATAAACGAAAGAAGATGCAAAAAAACCTTATGTGGGAGAGTAAATGGATCAGAATTAACAAGCATTAACAAGAATATATTATGCACATCGTAGAATAGCAGTCTTAACTAATTTTTTTTTTCAGAATACAAGGCGATTGATGCAGGCTGTCAGACAGAACTACACATCTTAGTTTTAGTGATGAAATATGCTAGAGATAAGGAATAGTTGTGTAATGAATAATGAAGTGATTTTTTTTGCAGATGATAATGAATGCTGATGAAGAATAATGATGAAGAATATGCTACTATGAATAATGAAGTTTTTCTTTACAGGTGATGATAATAATGGAGTTATGATAATATAAGTAATGAAGTGATGAATAATGAAGTTTTTTCTTTACAGATGAGGATGATGTTGAAGTTTATGTATTTATGCTATGTAGTTATTTAAGTATTTGTTGCAGTTTGTTTTGACAGTATGTTTTATATCGTATGGTATGATGACTGAAGGCTTTGGAAAGGACAGCTATGGAACACATTTTTATACACATTTCACTACCTGTTAATTCGAAGTTCACTACTTTTCAGCATAGTATGCGTTTCTTCTTTCAGCTCAATAACCCATTTTGTATTTTTTCCAGGAGAAGCCTTTCATGATAGTTACTAAACTTGTTACTTATTAAGCCTATACCAGTACTTGCATTTTTTTTTATTTTACCCACTTGTGTCACAACCTTGCTACAGCTGACTCATGACGAATGACGTTACACATTTTTCATTTACAGGAACAACCCAGAAGCAATTTTTTTCTTTTTCTCTTCTTGCTTTCCGTTATAATTACCCAGAGCAATGCATTGCTAACTAACTAGCACAGAAACAAAAAAAATGTATTACCAGTCCCAAATAATGCTACTAGTTTAAGAGAATTCTGAGTAATACTGATCAGCTCTGAATAGTATGTCACTTCAGTAATGACTTCTAAATGATACAAAAAATATATATATATAAAATAATGCTTTGTAACTGGCAAATAACTGCGACTGTTTATTGTAATGAGACTACTTACAGTGCCCATGATTATTAATGTTATGACTGTAATTAACTGATTTTTAATCATGACTTTTTAATGGTGTGTATCACCAGTTTCAAATAATGCTACTCATTTAAGAGAGTTCTGAATAACACTGAATGATGAACAATGTTTTATACTATTCAATACTTGATGGCCATTAAGTGCCGATAATTAATGTAACTAAATGAATTATGTTATTAATTATGCCATTAATTAGCTCCTGTTTTCAAAGATGACTTTTCATGTTTTGGTAACTGGCCAATGAGTGCCAATCATTTGTATAACTCAATGAATTATGTTAATGCTATGCCAATAATTGACTCTCCTTTTCAATGATGACTTTTGATGAACATTATTCTGTCATACTAAATATGCTTAGTGACTGGCCAAGGACTGCCACTGTTTATTGTAATACGATTACCCATGATGCCAATAACTTAATTTTATGAACATTATTCTGTAATACTAAATACATGGTACAGAAATGTTCAATAACTGGGCTATGAATGCCGCAGACTACTAATGTAATTCTCAATGAAGACTACTATGTGACTTAATGTCCTTCACCTTCTGACCTAACTACCTGGAATTACTGTAATATCCATTTGTCCCGTCCATCCTCATGATCATGGAGCACTATATTTGGTTTTTGCACTAATTCTACGTTGGTGTGCCTTGTAAGAGCGTGGTGTTGACACGACATGCTGTCCACCACCGTGAGCGATGAAGACGTTATTATGGTCCCACTGTTTGGTGTACCTGATGTACTGCCAAAATGATAACAGGAAATATTACTACGACATTTCAGTGTCTTGGATACGCTGATAAATACTTCTGGGAAAAGAACTGCAAATTGTCTCACTTGGTGTTGTACTTCTGTGTGTGGAAAGATATGGACTTTCAGTGCAGCTGCGTGCAACCTAAGTGCTACAACCATGATGCAATCCTTCCTATTCCTTCCCTAATTCTTGTAAAATGAAAAAGTCATATACAGTGCGTGTGCATTTCCTTTCTTTTGTTAATAAGATCAGTTATCCTGAAATTACTAAAGACTTCTATAGTGCATGTGCACTTGATTACACTCCTTGATTTGTTTGTTTGTTGTAGAAAAATACTAGAGAGTACTACAGCCCGTGAGCACTTTTGTCATTTGTCAATATGATTTGTACTCATTAGGTTTATTTGTCGTAAAATCATTAGAGAGTTTTTCAGTGCGTGTGCACTTTATGCCATTTGTACACATTGCGTATATATTGTGTGGTTTTCTGATATGTTCTGTACTATAGTGCGTGTGTATTTTTGCCGTTTATTAATATATTTTCTGATTTGCTGATATATTCTCAACTGCACTGCATGTACACTTATGTCACTTGTCAAAATGATTTTTTACCTTTGCGTTTATTTGTTATGAAAATGCTGAAGAGTTTTTCAGTGCATGTGCACTTATGTTATGTGTTAATATGTTTTCTACTGAACTTCAGTGCCTGTGCACTTTTCTCATTTTTCAATATGATTTGTACTCATTCTGTATACCTTTTATGATATGTTCAATACTTCAGTGCGTATGCACTTATGTCATTTGTTACTCATTATATATACATTTCGTCATTTGCTGATATGTTCTGAACTGCAGTGCATGTGCACTCATGTCACTTGTCGACATGATTTTTTGCCATTCTGTTCTGTTCTGTAAATTGTAAAAGATGATTAATTAAAGAAAAAAATTTTGCCGCACTTGGCAAGTCCAAATGACTCACCATCGCTGCCAAATTTTTGCCCCCCCAGTGGAGGGTTATGAAACACGTATGTTGTGTGGCGGCGATGGCGAGGCATTGCAGAGTCTCTGACCAGAGAGCTATTTGTCGTTCTTAGTCTGCGCTTGACCGCGCGAGAGTTCAGTTGCGGTCTAGTTGCGAGAGAGTGCAGTTGTACGTAGCGAGTCGCGAGAGCATGTAGTAGCGCGCGAGAGATAGTCGCAGTTGTGTGTGAGGAGTCGGCGGGCGTCGACATGGCACACTGTTCAAGATTCAGGACGAGGTAGATTTTTAAATAAGGTAATGAAGCAGCATTGCACACATTTGATAATGTAAATTAACTGTAACTAATTTGTTCAAGAATCGCTCCAATAATAATTTTGTTTTTAAACCAAGCATTTTAACAAAAGAAATATTTTATTGAAAGAAATATTTCCCTTGGTATTCCTTAAAGAAAAGTTTCCCTTAAGTTCAAAATTTTTGCAATGCATTTCCTTCGAGCTATGGCGAAAAATAAGAGCAGATCCAGTTTTACTGAGGTAAGAATTTGAGTTTAATCAGGGCCTAAAGATCGACATTTCGGTCTATTTGTGTTTTCATTGTCACTGAGATTTCATTATCATTGAATTGTCTTACATTTTTTTTGGGCAGTTTACATTAGGGTCAGATTGCTAATTTTTATTTAATTGTCATTGTCATTAAATTTAATTGCTGGGAGGTTACATATAGCTGTATGTCTATTCGCATTTAAAATATTGTCTTAAATTTCTCTGGGGAGCTTACACTTGGCTCCATTTCTATTAAATATTATCTTTCAAAATTTTTGGTGTGGAGGTTACAACGCTCCTGAAGAAGGGAAAAAGAAGAGACTAAGTTTCTTATGACACCCTACAAAACGAAGTACATGCATGCAACGGAACGAATCACCTATTAATTTGCGGATATTTAAATGCCAGAATAGGAAACAATCTAGTGCCTCTCATTGCGGGATATTTTACGGACAACACATAAACGATAATGGTTATTCTCCTATACATTTTTCCTCAAGTAATGGACTGGAAGTTACTAATTATTTTTTTTAGGAAGAGACATATACATAAATAAGGTTGGAGTGTAAAGGGACATATATCTGAAACAGATTATGTGATGGGCGACATTAAAACTATTTGAGTTTTTTGTGACCATGCGTCATCCTCCACAATGCTTACAGTTCGTACTACCAAAATTTATGCCGAGGACTTTCTTTTAGGCACACCATGTGCCTTAACTTGCAGACAGATCTACTTGTGTCAGAACGGTTTTGACTCGTTCCTAAGACATAAATGAACAGTCTTCATAATTCCGTTACGGATCTCAGACGTTGACATTGCTAAACGTAGTATAAGAAGAATCCGAGAAATGGACTCAATCTGTGGTGCTCCACGTTACGCTTATTTCCCCAGGCAAAATTTCATTTTGGACCAGTTTTTTTCAAGGATTTCGACCTTTTGCCTGTTTCCTAGGAAAAAAAAATGCAGATGTTGCAGATGAATCCAAAGCGTTGTGAGGCTATCGTAGAAGCGTGCAAACTTCTCGTGTGTCACATACTGCATATAACTCGAGTGTGTCACCGCGATACAGCCGCGCGCTTGCGGGTAGCGGTCTGGTCTAGTGGGAGCACAATGCCACCACCGCGTTTAATTACGGCATCCTCATCGTCTGGCGACGCTACGCGACGCGGCCCGCATACTTGCTGTCAACTATTTGCTTCATTACTGCACGTGGTCTTGCAAGAGAGACGCAGCCACGATTATCACAACCCGGGCTGTCCTCTTAGCGGACAGCTTCAGCAGTTTCCTGCGGTGTGCTCGCCCTACAATAGGAGCGTATTGTGTGTCCCATACAGTACGCGCGCTGTTCGATTTGACTCCCGATGTAATTAGGAGTAATTAACCAAATATAGCTTGCGTAGCGGAATGTATTGTCACTGTAGAGGCTGAGTACCGTAATAACACACGTTAAGAGAATTACATCTGCATCTCTAGCTAACGTGGCACGTCTTGTCAGACGACTGCGTATCACTAATCCCTCTAGTACTCCTGTAACGTTAATGTACGCTGCTGGCCATTAAAATTACTACACTACGAACAAGACGTGCTACAGACGCGAAATTTAACCGATATGAAGAAGATGCTGTGATATGCAAATGATTAGCTTTTCAGAGCATTCACACAAGGTTGGCGCCGGTTGCGACGCCTAAAACGTGCTGACATGAGGAAAGTTTCCGACCGATTTCTCATACACAAACAACAGTTGACCGGCGTTGCCTGGTGAAACGTTGCTGTGATGCCTCGTGAAAGGAGGAGAAATGCGTACCATCACGTTTCCGACTTTGATAAAGGTCGGATTGTAGCCTATCACGATTGCGGTTTATCTTATCGCGACATTGCTGCTAACGTTGGTCGAGATCCAATAACTGTTAGCAGAATACGGAATCGGTCGGTTCAGGATGGTAATATGGAACGCTGTGCTGGATCCCAACAGCCTCGTATCACTAGCAGTCGAGATGACAGGCAAGTTATCCGCATGGCTGTAACGGATCGTGCAGCCACGTCTCGATCCCTGAGTCAACAGGTGGGAACGTTTGCAAGACATCAACCATGTGCACTAACAGTTCGACGACGTTTGCAGCAGCATGGACTATCAGCTCGAAGACCATGGCTGCGGTTACCCTTCACGCTGCATCACAGACAGGAGCGCCTGCGATGGTTTACTCTACGACGAACCTGGGTGCACGAATGGGAAAACGTAATTTTTTCGCATGAATCCAGGTTCTGTTTACAGCATCATGATGGTCGCATCCGTGTTTGGCGACATCGCGGTGAACGCACATTGGAAGCGTGTATTCGTCATCGCCATACTCGCGTATCACCCGGAGTGATGGTATGGGGTGCCATTGGTTACATGTCTCGGTCACCTCTTGTTGGCATTGACGGCACTTTGAACAGTGGGCGTTACAGTTCAGATGTGTTATGACCCGTGGCTCTACCCTTCATTCGATCCCTGCGAGACCCTACATTTGTGCAGGATAATGCACGACCGCATGTTGCAGGTCGACTGCTGCCCTGGCCAGCACATTCACCAGATCTCTCGCCAACTGAAAACGTCTGGTCTATGGTGGCCGAGCAACTGGCTCGTCACAATACGCCAGTCACTACTCTTGATGAACTGTGGTATCGTGTTGAAGCTCCATGGGCAACTGTACCTGTACACGCCATCAAAGCTCTGTTTGACTCAATGTTCAGACCTATGAAGGCCGTTTTCTCCGGCCAGAGGTTGTTGGAAATGACAGTTCTAGTATAATATATTTTTCCAATGAATACCCGTTTATCATCTGCATTTCTTCTTGGTGTAGCAGTTTTAATGGCCAATAGTGTATCTTCATGTTACGACTACATTCATAACAGGAAACGAAACCTCACAGATATCTAACACGATACAAAAGACAAAATCGAAAGTAAAATACTGACCTACACCTGCTTATACATCCACCTAAATATTCCACAGTCCACCGCACCGTGCGTGGCGGTGGATACCTCGTACGACTCTTAGCCATTTCCTTTTCTGATCCACTCGCAAATGGAGCGAGGGAAAAACGACTATCTATATACCTACGTATGAGCCCTACTTTATCATATCTTACGTTCATCGTCCTTAAACGGGATGTATGCTGCTGGCAGTACGATTGCTCTGCAGTCAGATTGAAAAGCAGGTTCTCTAAACTTTCTCAAAGGTGTTCCCTTTAAAGAATGTCGTCTTCACTCTAGGGATTCCCATTCTAGTTCCAGAAGCATCTATGTAAAATTTGCGTGTTGTTTGAACCTACCGGTAACAAATCTACCAGCCGGCCTCTGAGTTACAGCGATGTCTGCCTTTAATCCGGCATGGTAAAGATTCCAAATACTAGAGCAGTACTCTGGAATAGGTGGCAATAGCGCCCTTTACAGATAAACCATACGTTCCCAAAAATTCACCGAAGTAGACCATTCACCTTTGCTACCACAGTACATTCTCGTTCCATTTCACAATACTTCGGAATGTTACGTTCAGATGCTTAAACGACGTGACGTGATGGTATCAAGCAGAACACTATTAATGTCATCTCTGAAGATAAGGGTTTGTTTTTCCTACTCATACGCATTAATTTACATTTCCCTACATTTGGAGCTAGCTGCCATTCATCACACCAACTAGAAATTTTGTCTAAGTAATCTTGTATTCTGCTACAGTCACTCAACTTCGGCACCCCCATATACAGGAGTCACTTGCTGACGTAATTACACTGCTACATTACCGCATCTACATATATGAACTACCTTACAACGAGCGGGACTACACTTTTCACTAAACTGGTGAGATTCAATCACAAACAAGTTAAAACTTGAAAATGTGCCGGACCGAGACTCGAACTTGGGACCTTTGCCTTTTGCGGGCAAGTGCTCTACCGACTGAGCTACCCAAATAGGACTCACGCCCCGTCCTCACAGCTTTACTTCTGCCAGTACCTCGTCTCCTACCTTCCAAACTTTACATAAGCTCTCCTGCGAACCTTGCAGAACTAGCACTCCTGAAAGAAAGGATGTTGCGGAGACATGGCTTAGCCACAGCCTGGGGGATGTTTCCAGAGCTTCTGTAAAGCTTGGAAGGTAGGAGACGATGTACTGGCAGAAGTAAAGCTGTGAGAACGGGACGTGAGTCGTGCTTGGGCAGCTCAGTTGGTAGAGCACTTGCCCGCGAAAGGCAAAGTTCCCGAGTTCGAGTCTCGGTCCGGCACACGGTTTTAATAAGCCAGGAAGTTTCATATCAGCGCACACTCCACTGCAGAATGAAATATCTCATTCTTGAAGTAAAAACATACTAGCAGTCATTTTAAGGGAAGACATTATACAGACTCAAATTCTAAACGATCATGTACCGGGTGGTCATAATTAAACTTTCCTTGTTTAACACGTTACAACATGGAAACCAATTACCGTACGAGGATCAAACTTGGTAGCATTAATGTCAAGGACTTGGGAAAGAGAAATAATGCAGAGTGAATTTAATTGAAAACTTCAAATTTGCTGCCACAGTACATCATATCATTAGGTAACGGTGCCATCACTGCTACAAAAGGAGATCAATGTGGCCACCATCAGTGTCCAGAAGAGTCTGAAAGCGCAGGATTGCATTCTGCACAGCAGAACGAAGCATGTCCATAGGTATGCTGACTACTTTTCTTGATATGCTGCGCTTCAGATCAGCACATGTGTGAATGTTGCTATGATAAACCCTGTTCTTCACGTATCCCCACAACCACAAATCACAGGGAGTAGGTGCAGGTGATCGTGCCGGCCAAGCATTTGGAAACGACCGGCTCATAATTAGATAATTTCGAAATGTGTTTCGGAGCACCAAGTGAACTTCACGAGCGATGTGCGCTGGGGCTCCATCTTGCATGAAACTGTTGAACTCAATGCGTCTCTCTCTTCTGTAAGGGCGATATGACTTGCTGGCGAAGCATATACAGTAACGCAGGAGAGTCATACTGCACGTCTTTGTTCGTTGAGAACCAACCTGTTCAGAAAAGAATGGGTCATTGACGAACGTAGCCGTAAAGCCACACCATAGGGTGACACATTCACCATACAGAGAAACTTCATGCAGAGTGACTGGAGGTAGAGATCAACACACAAGGCAATTCTGTGTGTTCACCTCACCCGTCAGAGAAAAATGAGCTTCAGCTGTCCATAGGATGATCCAGGGCCAGTCCTCGCCAACTTCAGTCCTTGCGAGAAAGTTTAGAGCGAAGTCAAGACGCCGTCGGGTGTCCCGTGGTGCAGGCTGGTATACGATTAGGATCTTGTACGGATACCTTTTGAAAATGGTTCGAAGCACCTTCCGTACAGTGGACCAGGCAATTTTTAACTGTTGTGACACAGCAAGTGCATTGCCTCACGATTGGGAATTGCGTGTAGCGTTGTCTGCCATTGTAGCAGAGATTTCATCAACCACCTTTGGGGCAACCGGTCGTCGGCATCTTCCCGGAGAGACACCAAGTTCTCCAGTTCATTCGAACATCATGCTCCGTAGAGCAGGTGGAGAAAGATGACCCTTCCGTAATCCTTTCAGCCGGCGATATTCTCGACGTGCAGCTGCAGCAGTACTGTTTTGATAATAGAGGTTCACCAATGATGCATTCCTCCTTTCGTCCAAGCTCATGTCGACACGTTAACAAGTGCACTGCGAGTGGTCAGGCGTGTCAGTCTACGAATCACGATGAATGATCACGGTCTCTGGTGGCTATAGTTGAAACTGGAGAGTAGCACTGTGTCGCATCGAAATCATGCACCCTATACTCTGGACATTAATGCTGCCAAATTTGGCATTCATAAGGTAATTAGTTTCCGTGTTATAACGTGTTAAGCAGGGAAAGTTTACTTATAACCACCCGGTATGCCGGCCGTTGTGGCCGAGTGGTTCTAAACACTTCAGTCCAGAACCACACGGCTGCTACGATCGCAGGTTCGATTCCTCCCTCGGGAATGGATGTGTGTGTTGTCCTTAGGTTAGTTAGGTTTACGTAGTGTTAAGGCTAGGGGACTGATGACCTCAGATGTTAAGTCCCATAGAGCTTAGATCCATTTGAACCATGTTTGACCCACCCGGTATGTAGAAAAGAAAGTGAAATGGAATGAGTTTTGCCGTATGTTGACGCTGTACCTCAGTTGACAGTTAGCAACATGCAAAACATGCTGTATGATGTTGAATGTCACGATCGTTATCATAACCTTTGTCAAATATCAGGCTTTGCCTGTTGCGCCTGCTTACAGAACTTGCAAGTGGTTTTGGGTCTCCCTACCTTCTCACGGCCTGATGGCTTATATCCACACTCTCGGACGATGGTCATCCGAGTAGTGCAGATCGTGATTCACCACTGAACACAATGCGACGCCGTTCATCACCCGTCCACGTTTCCTAGTCACGGCATCGCCAAAACCGGAGCCATCTGTGTTTTGGTGTTAACGGCAACCTACATTTAGTACGGTAGTATCCTAGTCCGGTTTCTGCTAGTCGCCCACCAATTGTACTAGATGACACAGAATGTCCCAAGAAGTCCATTAAGTATTCTCGGATGGCAGGCGGTCACGATGGTCTTGGTGCACAGCACGGCGATCCTCCCTCTTCGTGGTCAGACGTGGTTAGCCGGAACCATGCCGACGAGTATGACGCCCTCAGGTTCCCACGCAGTATAACATCGGACATCCGAGTGGCCCATAAATCTGAATACCGCACGATTCGGACAGCCGGTTAAACGGACACACATAATGAGCGCCCTTTGAAACTGTGTGAGGTGCTGACAGTGCTTTCCCACACCTTTGTGTACTTCTCACTGATCACCCAACATAAATAATGCTGAAAAATAGCACGTTTACAGTGCTTAGTCAGGCAAGGGTGCACACGACAGGCAAACAATAATTTCAAGTTTATCATGCGACTCGGTTGATGCTATTCTCTGGCTTTCTCTGCGCTATATTGAGACTTTCCCAACACACGCAAATTTCGAGCATTAATGGTGGAAGTATGCCTATCAACGGAAGTTGCAGTTACAACTCAACACCCGCTGAGCTGTATTTATGAGCGAATGATACTGATTTTTTGATTAGGTACAGCGTTAATTTTCATTATGTGTAAACTTTAAAGTTCATATATCTTCCTGTGGTTGTGAAATATGAATGGAAAAGCTAAACTAGGAGTAACGGATAACTTGGATCTATTCCTTTTAACCAAAGCTTTGAAAAAAATAGTCTGTTGCTTTGAAAAGACGAGTTCTCGACTCTGTTATTGATGTCTTATCGTAGCAGTTCCGCTGATGATCTTCCAACACCAGGTCACTTATTTGAATAGAGTTTTTACTTTGATGCAATGGAATTAGGAGGCCCTAGCTAATGTAGCATACAAACCAAAATCGAAGAGGGATATGATGAAAACAACTAGTTAAATACACTCTGAAAAAGGAGACACGCGCAAAGGAACTACGCAAACTGGACAGACATTGGCGTTCATACCGGCGTCGAAGGAAGCTGAAATGCAAAATTGTGAATTTCGGCGGCCGGCAGATGAATTTGTGACGCTGCAGGCGAATTTCGCATAGCAGATGGGAAGGATAGCAAATAGGGGACATGCTGATTTGCGAATTTCGTTCCCTGTACTCAGTCGGACAGCAACTATGCCTCGAGAACAAGCGCGTGAATGATATACGCAGATGCCAACATTTGAGAGAGGACGTGTAGTTGGGCTCGAAGAAGCCAGTTTGAGAAACTGGTGAATCTCTCGACATTTGAGTAAGAGCGATTCAAGTACGCAACGATGTTGGCAGGATTGGCAATATAAAGAGTGAAGAAGGAAGAGGTCGACCTAGAGAGACAACAAAACGTGAGGCACTCAGACGCCCGGATACATCATTACCATCTATCTGGAGCGAAATTGTTGCTTGAGTGTCCACAAAGATCAATAGACTCCTCACAGAAAGTGAGCTGCGCCGACGACGTTCCTTGAGCCGACTAGCGTTGATATCAGAAGTCAGTTTGCAGTGCCGTCGGGCACATTCAGCCTGGAATCTCATTGGTGTAGAATTGTCTTCAGTGATGAGTCTCGCTTCGAATTGAGCCCCGATGAGCAGCGAAGACGTGTATGAAGAGGTCCCGCACAGCGGTGGGATATCAATTCGATTATCGCCCGCCTTAGTGCCCGACTGCCTGGAGAGATGGGCTGGTGTACCATTTTATTTCTTAGGAGGATACCTTTGGTTCTCATCCGTGGCAATCTTACAACAGAGCGGTACGTTGACGATATTCTATGCCCTGCTTTGTTGCCGTTCATCACTAGCCATCGTGGGTTTTTAACAAGATAATATTCGCCCACACACGACGACACATTTCAAAGGCTTGTTTTCGACCTTACCAAACCCTACCTTAGCCAGAAATTTTAGCGGATCTCTCCCCAGTACTGAGAAAGTTTAGAGTCTTATTGGCAGAACCCTCAATCTAGCTTGAGATTCTGACGATCTAACACGCCAATTGAACAGAATGTGACACGATATACCTCAGCAGGACATTCAACAACTCTATCAATCACTGCCAAACCGAACAACTGCTTGCTTAAGGGCCGGAGGTGGATCAAAGTATTATTCACTTGCTCAGTTTGTGAAGCGTTTTCTCTTGAGTCTTCCTTTTCTTAATTCCTTCCTAGGCTAAAGCCTGTTTCCTTCAATAGCCCTCATTCAGCCGTGAGGTTTCATCTTTTCCTTGAATGGCCAATACTTCTTTTAGCAGCTCATCATTTTTTTTTTTTTCTAAAGATTTTTACAACCATCGCTTCTTCCATTCTGAATTTGTTTTTATTCCTTTCATTTCATTCCATACCCTTTTGTACCCACTCTTTAATGGTTACTACCTTATATCATTTTCTAACAATTTCACATCTTTCTCTATCTTTCAGTCTTCTCTTGAATCAGTCATCCAATTATTCTTAAATTGTAATCATTTGTTTGTCTGTAAATATCCATGACATCTTCCGACTTTCGTTCTTTTCGGACAGTTCCTTCGTAGTGCGTCATTTTTTATCCTTGGGTGTGACACCAAGGGCAAGGACCGGGATTAATTTAATAAAAACTGATGGAAGGGTGGTCCAACGTGATGTGTCATTTACCATTCCCAAACAAATATCTTTTATTAATAACAACTCTGGCATAAGCCAACAAACAGTTGCGAAGATTCTTGCCGAATTCACACAAAGAGCTAAAGTTTTTAAATTAATGTTATAGTGCATAAAGACAATTGGATTATACATAAAACTGTATATGGTTATCGAAGAACATCGCAACTGTGTTATACAGTGGTGGCTGGATTACAGTCATTTAACTGATTAAGCCGGCTGTTGTGGCCGAGCGGTTCTAGGCGCTTCAGTCTGGGACCACACGACCTCTATGGTCGCAGGTTCGATTCCTGCCTCGGGCATGGCTGTGTGTGATGTCCTTAGGTTAGTTAGGTTTAAGTAGTTCTAAGTTCTGGGGGACCAAAGACCTCAGATGTTAAATCCCATAGTGCTCAGAACCATTTGAACCATTTTAACATATTAAATAAATTTGTGGCGGCACTGTGTCAGCGCGACTAATATCACAACTGCGGGCTAATCCCACAAGTACTTGAATAAAACTTCAATAAATGTTAAATAAAAGACATTAAAATGCATACAGCACATAAACCGAAGCAAACAGTAATATTTCACTGATTGGCACCCAGACACAAAAATGTCGGGCCCCTAAAATGCTATTAAAATGATAATTTCAGTTATTCCCTTCCTTTTTATAAGAAATTAAGAAAATCAGTGCTCAGCTTGCCCAAAAGCCTTAATCGCATGCCCACAAGTACGTTACAATACTAGAAACAATGAGTAAATTTAATCCCCAGAATCACTAAACCCAAGTCCTAATCCGGTGACATCCCCGCCGTGGCACGGTATCAGACGATTGACTATGAACTACTTGAATTGAGACTGGAACGGGAGATCCGCAGAATCGCGTGTGTCTTGGCAACAGCATGAAAACCTCGTGCAATGACGGGAAAGCCGCAGAAGCAGAAGGAAAATGCATCCATGCTCCTGAACAGCAGAACAGTACCGTGTCAACCGCTGCCGAAACAAGACTGTCAATGTACACCAAACAGCAAATAAGTTTAATAGACATTCTGAAAAAAAAAAAGAAAAAAAGAACCGGGCTCTGCCATCATCGTCCTCGCACGATATTTCGACGGCGTAACTCTCTGTCTTCTTCAGGTGCTACCTCAGAATGGTTCCTGGGCGGATCGAGTACAATATTTATGCCTGTAAGGTGCTGGGACCTCCCTAGTTGGTCCGCGCCGCATCGGGTATTCCCTCCACGGTCCGCGCCCGCCAGACACGGCTGCCACGGTCCTCTCCGGTCGCTGGTGTTGCCACTGCCGTCCGCTCCCGGGTCGGCCGCTCTCTGGGGTCTCGGTTGTCGTCTGTTGTGTCTGGTGCTCTATATACTGGCTGTTTCCTTGGTCCCCACTTGTGTTTCTTGCTGGGCGCTTCGTAATTAATCTGCGCCGCGTAGAGTATTTCGTTCGCGGTTAGCGCCCGCCAGGACCGGCTCCCATAGTCCCCTCTGGTCGCTGGTGTTCCGACCGCTGTCCGCGCCCTGTGCGGCCGTCCTCTAGGGTTGTGGTCGTCATATCAGGAGTGTCGTGATAAGTCAGTAGTATCGCTTTCTCTGTCTCGTGGCTGTTTCCGCGGTCTTCAGTCCTGTTTTTTTGTGAAATCTCTATGTGTTTTGCGTTGAGTCTTGAGAACAAGAGCCGGATCCCAGACCATGCTGGGCTGGTATCCAGTGTCACGGTTGCTGAGATTCCTCCTTATCTTGATCTCGATGGACTCTTTTATGACACTGTCCCAATATCCAGGGATCCGTGTGGCAATCTTGGTGTCATTGTAGCTGATCAAGTTACCGAGCCATAGACAGTGTTCTGATACGGCTGATTTAGTTGCCTGTCTGTCTGGTTTGTCTCTGGTGTTCTTTATACTTGATGTCCACAATCCTGGTGGTGTAGCCGATGTATGACATCCCACACTCGCATGCTATGTTGTAAATGCCTGGCTTTCGTAACCCCAGGACTTCCTATGCAGCCGGCCGTGGTGGCCGAGCGGTTCTAGGCGCTACAGTCTGGAACCACGCGACCGCTACGGTCGCAGGGTCGAATCCTGCCTCGGGCATGGATGTGTGTGATGTCCTCAGGTTAGTTAGGTTTAAGTAGTTCTAAGTTCTACGGGACAGATGACCTCAGGAATTAAGTCCCATAGTGCTCAGAGCCATTTGAACTTTTTTTTCTCCAAATCTTTCCATGAATAGGTTGGCAACCACTGGTGAGGGACGGCTGCCCATTGCCACACCTTCCGTTAGCTCATAAAATTGACCCCCATGTAGGAAGTACGTCGAGATTAGTGCATGCCTGAATAAGTCGAAGAGAGCTCAATCGAATCTCTCTCCAATAAGATCGAGTGAGTCGTTCATTGGTACTCACACTGTGTTTATGGTGTATGGCACGGGACCAGTTTCTCAGGCTTCAACAAATTTTATTTAATTATTAAATTATGTGACCGTTTGCCTCTCTTGGAGCCAAAGCCTCCAAGGTTGCCTATGGGAGTGAAGACATGTGCTTCACCTTTGAGTTGTGCAAACTTTGTCCTGAGTGTTAGCGTACTTCAACTATTTGTGTGCAGTATTCTCTGTGGTACCGTTTAGGGTCCAAAAAGCATTTGCAGAGGAGAGAGTGGAGACCCTCCAGAAAACCACACTCAGGTTGGTCGTTGTATCACTTCAAGGTCTTTAACACGCCGTTCGAGGTCTACCTGGGGCTGGCACACTTCCCTGTCTCACAAGCTAGCTCACTGAGCGTTACACTCCACGAGTAGGTCGATAAGGCCAATGATCTACAAGAAACCGGAGGCAAAACGAACAGTAATCATCATGGGATGTTAAAGCGCTGACGACGTGACAAAAGAAGAGTCAGCAAACGAAAGAGAACCGATAGTAAATCCAGCATTAGAAACAGAATTCAAAAGACCTTCGGAAGACTTCAGGTCAAATAAGCAGAAGAGATTAATAACATTCCATCGGATTTTGAAAAATTATTGAGGCACGAAACGATTTTCCCCATTCGTACTTAGAATATGTGTGACTGGCATTATCAGACATTCGGAAAAACGTCATTCACACATTTTCGAAGATTGCAAGGAGAGACAAGTGGGAGAATTATCGTACACACGGCTTGACTGTTAACACATTCAAAAAGCGGCCAAGTATATTATACGGAAGAATGAAATAGAAAATTGAGGATCTATTACATAAGTCTCATTTTGGCCGTAGGAAAGGTAAAGGCAGCTCAGAGGCTGTTCTGATGTTACGTTTCACAATGGAAGAAGAACTTAAGAAGAATCAAGACGTGTCAACAGGACTTTTAGAACTGGAAAAAGCATTCGACAATGTAAAATAGTGCAAGCTGTTCGGAATACTGAGAAGAATAGGGATAATGAAGCCCAAGAACGATGTGCTCGGATTAAAGAGGGTGTAAGACAGGGGTTTAGTCTTTTGCCCATGCAGTTCAATGTATACTTGAAAGAGCTACGAAAGAAAGAAATAAAAGATTCAGGAGCGGGATTAAAATTAAAGGAGAAACGATATCAGTGATAAGATTTGCTGAATGAAATTGAAGAAGAATTACTATTTTTGTTGAATGGAGAGAACAGTGTCATGAGAACCGACTATGGAATGAAGGTCAATCGAAGAAAGACGAAAATAAATAGATGTAGGAGAGATGAGTACAGCGGGAAACTTAACGTCAGAACGGGAATCACGAAGTAGGTGAAGTTAAGAAATTCTGGAACCTACACTACAAAATAACGTATGATGAACAGATACTGGCAAAAAGCGAATTCCTGGCCAATGAATGTTTATATTATCAAACATAGGCCTTAATTTGAATAACAAATTAATGAGAATGTACGTTTGGAGCACATAGTTGGATGATAATGAAATAGTGACTGTGGAAAGACCGTAACAGAAGAGAATCGAAGCAGTTGAGATGTGGCGCTACATAACATAATTGAAAATTATGTTGGACTTTGGACTGATATGGACTGATAGAGTAAGGAATAAGGATAGCCTCAGAAGAATCGCAAGCAAAGGAATATATGGGAAACTCTGACAAATAGAAGGGACAAGATGATAGGACATATGTTAAGACATCAGGGATTAACTTCCATGGTACTACAGGAACTTGCGAAGGGGAAACACTATAGCGGATGACAGAGGCTGGAACACATCCGGTAAATAACTGAGGACATAAAGAGTTGCAAGTGATACTCTGAGATGTAAAGGTTCGTGGCGGGCTGCATCGAACAATTCAGAATGCTGATCACTCAGAATAAAAAAAAAGAAGCAATACTGGTTTTGAAGGACAGTTGTAAACCAATAACCATATTTACGAAATAAATAAACTTTTAATGAACATCAGAAATGAGAATAGATCCGTTAATTTGATGAGGTTAATAGGATATTCAGTTACTGGTCATAATGAAGTAGTAGCTGACCCAACAGAAGACGAAATTAAAGAAGGGAAAACTCTATTCTTTAGACTGACTTTCTACGTACCTCAAGGAAAGTGGTAAAAATGTCAGCTGGTCATCAACACGTGTATTCGACAGTATAAGCAAGCGGCCATCGGAGCATGTGCTGGGCCATTGATGCCTCACAATAGAAGGCCGCGATTCACCGTTGCCTGCCAATCACCTTTTCGAGCAGCACAGGCAGCAGTGTGGACAACCGTGGCACATATGGTAGAAGGATAAAGGACTGACGTAGTTTCATACTTGAAAACAGCAACGAAACCGTGGAACAGACAGAAAAATTCTCTGAGGGTCTATGTGACGTCGATTCGTAAGATTGGGACATATATATTACAAGAGAACCTGTACTGAATCGGAGTGATAGTCTTTCTAGAAGGTGACGGACTTGTCAACAACATTGTATTTGGATGCTCTGAGTACGATTTTCAGTAAACTACTTGGTGGGGAGGCCTGGTCACAATGCGGTTCCACTGTCAATAAAGAAACAAACAGCTCTTAAATTCATTAAGCATTGTCATATATCCTCTTGGTAGCCAGTATAAATCTTTCACGTAGCAAGTAATGCACTGCTTAAATTTATTCAGTTTTAATACAACTACGTTCTTTTATTCAACTGTTCTAACTGGTACGGCAAGCAAGCACTGCATTGACATTTTATCTCTATGCGAATATTTATGTGATCAAATTAAAACCCATGTTCCGGAATTGCCACCTGTTTGTAGCTTAATGAATTTTCTTTAACATTTGGGTACATACAACAATCTTATTGACTAATGAAAACCACCTGTGTTGTATAGTCACATACTTATTGTGTTACGACCGGTTCCGCTCGTAGAACGTTTTCAGATTGCCGAGCTGTGCCAAGGATGGTCTAGGAACGAAACCTGTCGTAACATAATGATTGTGTAGTAATACAGTTTATGTAGTTTCCATTAACCATCAACATTAATGTGAGCTATGGTCTCGTGAACTAGATTACGTATAAGAGTATTATATAGAAGAAATGGAATGTGTAATTTTAACAGATATATACCAAATAATTTTGTAAAGTAATTCAATACGCATGCAACAGCATGCGTACATAATATAAAAATGCTGCTTTTTGTTGCTCATGCCTCTGATTCTATAGTCATAAAAAAAGGTACATCAAATTTTTTCGTTAGTCCTTGGGCTAGAGAACATTTGTATACATAACAGAAGCATTACGAATAGCTCAGTAGGCAGTTCAGTTGTAGTGCAATCACAGAAGTTGTAAAAATATCCCTCGGTACAAAAAAGGTAAATCCTAATGAAACATGGGTAACAGAAGAAATAGTTTAGCTGATCGATGGAAGAAGGAAGTAAAAAAAAAACGCAGGGAAATTGAGGATCACAGAAATACAAGTCACTTAGCAATGAAGAAGTAGGAAGTGCAGGGAAGCCAAGAGAATGGATGCATGAACAATGTGGAGAAATCGAAAAAGAAATGGTTGTCTGAGGGATTGAGTCGGCATAAAGGAAAGTCAATACAACCTTCGCGGAAACTAAAAACATAGACGATAACATTAAGAGCTCTAAGGGAATTGCACTGTTAAAAGCAGAAGAGAGAGAGAGAGGGTAGGTGGAAAGATTACATTGAGGCCTCTATGAAGAGGAGCACCTGTGTGATGACGTGACAGATGAAGACACTAGTGTCGATTTAGAACACACAAGGTACCCAGTATTAGAATCAGAATTTAAAAGAGCTCTGAAAGACTCAAAGTCAAATAACATTCCGTCGGCAAAACGACTATTCATGTTAGTGTATAGAAAGTATGCGTTCAGCGACATACAATTTGCCTTGCGGAAAAAAAACTTCCACACAATTCCGAAGACTGGCAGGGTCGAGAAGTTAATGAATTATCGCACAATCCGCTTAACAGCTCAAGCATTCAAATTACTGACTAGAATAATATACAAAAGAAAGAAAAGAGAACTTTTTATGTGTTAGATGACGATTAGTTTAACTTTAGGGAAGGTAAAGACACCAGGTAGTACTTTCTGACGTTGCAATTGATAATGGAAGCAAGACTAAAGTAAAATCAAGACACGTTCATAAGATGTGTAGACGTGCAAAAAGCGTTCTACAATGTAAAATAGTGCATGATGTTCGAAATTCTCAAAATAAATGGGGGTAGCCCGGAGGGAGGGACGGGTAATGTACAATATGTATAGGAGCCAAGAGAGAATTATAAGAGTGGAAGACCAAGTACGAAGCTCTCGGATTTAATCTGTTCATCGATGAAGCAAAGATGAAAATAAAAGAAAGGATCAGGAGAAGGAATAAAATACCAGGTGAAAGGATGTCAATGATCCGATTCGCTGATGACATTGCTATCCTGAGTGAAAGTGAAGAAAAATTACATGACCCCCTGAATGAAATGAAAAGTCTAATAAGTGTAGAATATGGATCGTGAGTCTTCCTACCAAGTCTTCGAATTAAGCACGAGTGTAACGATTGAATTCATGACATCCAGAGATTTACGGCTCTATATAACACGAGAATGGCAATTCTGACGTTGCGGTTGATAATGGAAGCAAGAATAAACAAAACTCAAGAGACTCTCATAGGATTTGTCGACCTGAGAAAAGAGTTCGACAACGTAAAATGGAGCAAGATGATCGAAATTCTGAGAAAAATAAGGACATACTACAGGAAGAGACGGGTAACATACAATATGTACAAGAGCCAAAAGGTAATAATAAGAGTGGACGACCAAGAACGAAGTGCTCGGATTAAAAATGTTGTAAGACAGGCATGTGGTTTTTCGCCCCTACTGTTCAGTCTGTACATCGAAGAAGCAATGATGGAAATTAAAGTAGGGTTCAAGAGTGGTGTTAAAATTCAAGGTGAAAAATATCAGTGGTAATATTTTTACTGATGACATTGTTATCCTGAGTGAAAGTAAAGAAGAATTACATGATATGCTGAATGGAATGGACAATGTAACGAGTACAGGATATGGACTGAGAGTAAATCGAAGAAAGACGAAAGTAATGAGAAGTAGCAGAATTGAGAAAAGTGAGAAACTTAACATCGGGATTGATGGTCACAAAGTAGATGAAGTTAAGGAACTGTGCTACCTAGGCAGCAAAATAACTAATGACGAACGGAGCAAAAGCAAACTAGTAGTGACGAAAAGGGCATCCCTGACAGAGAGAAGTCTGTTAGTATCAAATATAGACCTGAATTTGAGGAAGAAATTTCAGAGAATGTATGTCTGGAGTACAGCATTGCATGGTAGCGAAACATGAACTGTGGGAAAGTCGGAACGCAACCGATTCGAAGCATTTGAGCTGTGTTGCTACGGACGAATGTTGAAAATTAGGTGGACTGATAAGGAACGGGATGAGGAGGTTCTGCGCAGAATCTGAGAGGAAAGGAATATGTGGGAGAACGGGCAGGAGCATGAGACTTCTGTTAAGTTATGAGGGACTGTCTTCCATGGTACTAGAGGAAGCTGTAGAGGGCAGGAACTGTAGAGGATGACAGAGATTGGAATATATCCAACAGATATTGGAGGACATAGGTTGCAAGTGCTGCTCTGAGATGAAGAGGTTGGCAGAGGAGAGGAATTCGAGGCGGGCCGTATCAAACCAGTCAAAAGACTGATATTCCACTTCTTATTGTTTCTTCCTGATGAAGCTCGTAAACCACTACTACACTGTGATCGGCGTCTCTATCTACTCCTGGATACGCTTTACAATCCAGTATCTGATTTCACAATCTCTGACATTTTCGTTTGTTTGAAGAGATGCATTTCGGCCTTCAAGATGGCATATTGAAGTGCTGAATCTGGTAGTCTTGAAAATAAAATAATAAGTTACACGGCTGTTGGTGAATGTTATTGATATTGACAATTACTTAACCAGCCGATGTCCCCTGTCCATGATGGACCAACAGATATTATACCTTTCGTCTGAAATCCAAATTTCGCTTTCGTTTTTCTGAAAGCAAGTGCAGCTCTGTCGGAAACTGCAGCATTGTTATGAGATGGCAGCAAACTTCTTGCTCGCTGGTTCTGTTGTCTCCTTTGACTTTATTAAATCACAGTCCTGATACCCGTCTGCATTGCCTACTTGCCTAATCACATTTCATTCTTCCACTTCGTCGTAAGGTTAAGTGGTACTTTTAGCATCCTGTTGATCATGGCTCTGAGGTATACCCATTTATGCTTCTTGTGATGACAGGATTTCACGTATATAATCGCGTCAGTACTCGTCTTTTTCCTAAATATGCTAGTCTTATACCTTCCATTTCTTTTAGGTAACCTAAGAGCCAGAAATTTATGCTTTCTTCTTCTTCTTCTTCCAGTTCCACTGCGAACTTAATCTTTTCGTGCATCCCACCCGTTCTTGCTGCTACCTCACGTATTTAATTTTCGTCATCTTTGTAAAGTAGTATTATGCGGTCTACATAAAGTCTGTAATAGACAAATTTTTCGCAAACGTCAGGATTTGTCCAAAAAGTTATTTCTAGCGAATTTTGTCATTTGATTGTTTTAAGTTTAACAATAAGAATTTTCCTCAAAAGAACAGGGTCACAAAGCGCAACAGTTAGTCAGCTGCTTTAGCTGACATCTTTATAAATGAGATTTTTCCGTTGCGAACGGGAGCGAAGCCATGTGAATAAAGAATTCATTGGGCATATCGGTCCCCAGCCTGGAAGAAGAACTGGGAACTATTGACTATTAGTTATTGTTGATGCTTTCAATTGTTTTTTCACTTTTGCCAAATTGAGGGTTTACCCCCTATCTAATTATTCGTCATATCGCTCAGATATTTTCCTGGTTGGGTCCGCCGAAGGTGCTTATCGGTGAAAATGCTCCTGCATTTGTGCCACGAGAAATTAAGTAATTTTGTTTCGGTAATGTCATTAACCACACTGCGATCACCCCCTATTACCCTCAGTCTTCCTTTTCTGAGACGGTTAATCGTAATCTTCAGGTCACCTTAACTATTTAGTATGTTAACAATCAGACAAAATAAGACACTTCCATCCTTTGAATGCACAGCAGGCGGCTTCTAAAGCAGTTCTTGCTGCTTTAATGTTTTGCTATCCCCTTAATTCTCTCCTGGATAATTTGTGGAGTATAAAAGATCTGTTGCCTGAGGGGATTATCTCTTGTGTCATTAAAGAAAACTGTGACAGAGATAGGAAAAATCATTGAGATAGCTCATCGCCGTCAAGCAAGACGGTACGATCAGGAAAGTAAACCCCTTTTACGGCCGAGTTGGGGAAAAGGTTTCTTTTAGAATTTTAGCATGGGTGGTAAGGTAATGGTGTTTCCAGGAAGCTTGCTTCTACGTTTGTGGGACCCCGAGCAGTTGTTAATACCTTAAGTCTCGATAATCTGCTACTGAGCATCTGTATGACTGGAAGAGTCTGAAGGTACATGTGAGCCAAATCAAAAATAACTAATTGATTCGTTTCTCTCCTTGGCATAAGAATGGGGCGGTGAGGAGGGGGGGGGCAGCGTTTTTGGTTTGAATGGGGGAGGTAAAGGTATGGCGGCTCGTTTCACCTTCCCACTATCGACAGCTTCTAGCTGGCGCCTCACCAGCTGGCGCATATTACTCCCTTGTTCGGTTATCGCTGCCCCAGCCAGGCTTCAAAAGCGGCTCTTACAGCGGTGGGGGGCGCTTTCTACGGTGCAGTGAATGCAGCTTACATGTAGCCTTTGTGCAGTGTGGAGCTGGGACCAGGGGCAGTGGATGGAGCAATGGATATACCGTGCACATCAGCATGACGTCTTTTCCGGACTGCCGTCCACTCTTCATCGCCAGGACCTGTTTGGTTCGCCTTTGCAGTGCGTATCTGGTTGTTCAGCTCCATGCAACGATTTCACGCTCCGAAAGCCGTTTGAGCATTTGTTTTTGTTTACATGCATTCAGTCGTCTTGCAAGCCTTTGTTATTTGACTCATTGTAATTGTAGGACCAATTTATTGCCGTGCATGTTATGTGTGTTTTTTAAAGTCATTTATGTTAAAATGCTGGCCAGCGTTCTCTCAAAAATTTGTCGTTGTTATAGTTGTTATGGCTATGTAGCATGCCCAGCTTGCATGCATCATTATGTGAGGGCCCCACGAATTATTTAATATTTAGAAACTTGGTATTTGTTTTTAAATTGAGTTATTCGAGGGAAAAAGAACTGTTTCTGAATTGTAATCATTATTTTCATTATGTTTTAGAAGCTGGTGTGCTCTCTAATATTACTGTTATCCAACTCTTCAAGTTTTGAATGTTATGACCTCCAGTTAGCGACTTGTTATTTATATTCCGTCCGGAAGAATTTACAGCTCCCTTTGAGTGGTTCTCTTTTACACCTTACAAGCTTATTTTCCAGAGTGTATGACCTTAATGAAAAGGTTCTATAAGTTCAGTCGTCGTTAATAACTTTCACTTGTATAACTCGGTGGGACCTCTATGTTCGGTGTTTCCTGACAGCACCTACTAAGTTTCCGGGAGGGCTTTCCATGTCCTCGGTTTCTTGCAGCTGAGGCCTGGCTTACTTGCGGTTGTGTCCAAATGGTTCAAATGGCTTTGAGCACTGTGAGACTTAACATCTGAGGTCATCAGTCCCCTAACCAAAGGACACCACACACATCCATGGCCGAGGCAGAATTGGAACCTGCGACCGTAGCGGTCGAGAGGTTCCCTACAGAAGCTCCTAGAACTGCTCGGCCACAGCGGCCGGCTGAGGCCGTGTGCACGGCTCTCGAGGGTTTCCTGGCGCGGCGTGGTATTTGTTTGCAGTCGTGTCCTGTCTGTCTGTGCTCAAGTTGAGTACCTTATGTTATCTGACTTGCCCTCTACATGAAATTTTGCTATCGGGAAAGATGCCTTCTATTAACGACCTTCGCACAGGGAATTTTCCCATTAATATTATTGCTCCGTTTAATACATATTCTAACGTTACTCTAAATTTCATTCTAAATTATTTGGTGTAAACCTTTTGGATGAGCCGTAGAGCTGAATTCTTATGTCTTCTTACTTACTTAATATTTATATTTTGTGGGTCTGCCTATTATCTTGGATTCGAGGTCTCTAGAAGAATTTATCTAGAGCTCAATTTTAGTTATTTTTATTGAGTAGTTTAATAATTTTTTTTTTAACGCCAGTATTGGTAAAGTCATTTTCTTGCGTCTTGATTGAGGCCGTTATTATTCAGTGGCTGTGTCGTATACGATTTTGAACGATTTCAAGTCTGTAAACTGAGCATGCCAAATTAACCTGGAATTTTTCTATGTGTTTTTCTTATATGGAAACTTGTTACTTAAAAAAAATACTTGTTATCAAATGGATGAATGGTGTTAGTTAAAGAGGCCTAATACTTCCATGTCATTTCCCTAATCCCGATTTCAAAGACAATGGCAAATAGCTCCGTTACAATCTTTCTAAGAACGGCTATGCGCTCATTTCATTCGTACGATACCACTTAGGGGCCGGCCGAAGTGGCCGTGCGGTTAAAGGCGCTGCAGTCTGGAACCGCAAGATCGCTCCGGTCGCAGGTTCGAATCCTGCCTCGGGCATGGATGTTTGTGATGTCCTTAGTTAGGTTTAAGTAGTTCTAAGTTCTAGGGGACTAATGACCTCAGCAGTTGAGTCCAATAGTGCTCAGAGCCATTTGAACCATTTTTTTTTATACCTCTTAGAAATGAATCCAGTGAGATTTACTGCTGTTACGTAGGTATTTATCGTGTATATTTCTTTCACAGTGCAAATGGAGAATCCTGATAGCTAGAAAACTGTACCTATAATATTTCACGACGTTTTATTTTTTCGCTAGAAATACTCTATGAAAAAATCTAAAATATTTTCCGTGAATGGAGTATTTACTTTAGAAAGCTTCAACTTGGCACAGAATAGTGAAAAGAGTGGCAATAACTAGTTCATGAAAACACCTACGGTAGCTTAAATGTTTCTAGTACTTAATCTGCATCATTGCTTCGAAAAGTCAATACTCTATAGCTTAAGAATATTGACTAAACTAAGAGTGTACGCAAATGTAATTTGGAGTGTGATGTTTTCTTCTGCATTAACTGCTAAACAGTTGTGTGTAGATTCCTTCGGAAGGGCACCGCCGACTCTTATCCCCATCTTTGACACGCTCCGTGCTTGCGCTCCGTCTCTGATGACGTCAATGTCGACGTTACGTTACACCCAGTTCTTCCTACCTGTTTCCTTGGATGTATATTGAGTTCTGTTGCAGGCAACACGTATGTGGATGCCAAGGAAATCAGCTGGGACTTCTCTGGTGTTCTAAATATTTTCAAAACTAAATTTACTGTGAAAATGAAATGGGTTTGCAGTCGCTGTATGCGTCCAATTCTTAATGAACTGAAACGAACTTAAAATAAGGATGTCATCAAATGCTGAGGGTTCTTTATCGACAAATGCAGAGCTGCATGTTGCGAGTTATTACAAAAGACAATAAACGTATAACTATATCATGAAACTGACTACGACAAACTCCGATGCCGCTGCAAACACGTTGTACACTGAGGTACTTCGACGACGAGTTCCACTATTGGGGACCCGTTACTGAAGTTTCGCCAGCAACTCAACATCCTACATAAAAACATATAGTTAATGCCGGATGTAGAGGATAGCCGCACGATGGAGAAAGTACATTGACCACAAAACGAGACATAAGTAACGCAGGAAACCTACCCACACCAACAGACATCTACATGTAGATTCTCACCACGTTCCAGCCCAGAAGAAAGTTGTGTAACGCCCGTCGACTGCCGTATCTCATAGGACTGGTTATGCTGATAGTCTCCAACGTGAACGATACCACCTCTGGATATTTACTGAGGATAGATACAGTTTTAGAAATGTACAACGAGCTATGACGCCCAGCAAAATAAAATCGAAAAACTGCTGAACAACTCACTTGGTGCTTGCATACATAGCAAAGGAGATCTCAGCGACCTCTTGGCAGCGCGAAAGGCCCCGGAGATATGCGTCTAGTGTTTCTTTTCGGCCGCAAGATCCGTGATTGTTTGAGGCCCTCAAGGCTTCTGTAGATACAGGCGTTCAACAACGTCGGTGTGAATGCGACGATGTCTGTCAGTCAAAAGTGGAGACCTCTCATGGTCTTGGAGTAATGAACCAATTTAAATAACTTGATAAAAGCATGACTTCCGGTTCTTTCAGAGTATGCATAATCAATAGCTCCATACTTAACAATCGTACACAACCCCTTTCTCGACGAAAATTTGTACCCAAAGACTGGAAAATTGCAAAGGTCACACCAGTATTGATGAAAGGCAACAGAAGTAATCCAATAAATTGCAAATCCATATCATTAACGTCTATATGCAGCAGGATGTTGGAACTTATATTGTGTTCGAACTTTATGAATTACCTCGAAGAGAACGGTGTATTCACATATAGTCAACAAGGATTTAGAAAACATCGTTGTTTTGGAACACAAATAGTTCTTTACTCACACGAAGCGTTTTGTGTTTTCGACAAGATATTTTAAATTGTTTCCGTATTTATAGGTTCCCATAATGCTTTTCATACCATGCTTTACAAGTGGCTTGTAATCAAAATACGTGCTTGTGGAATATCGTCTCAGTTATGCGACTGGATTTGAAATTTCCAGTCAGAGGGGACAGACTGTCAGAGTTCGCAGTAACTAATTACCCAGGAATTACAATTACGAACAATTTAAATTGGAGAGAACACTTAGTAAATGTTGAGCCGAGGGCGATCCAAATATGGCGATTTATTGGCAGAACACTTAGACGATACAACACATCTACTAAAGAGACTGCCTGCACTACGATTGTCTGTCCTCTTTGTGAGTAATGATTCGTGGTGTGCGATCCTTGTGAGGTAGGATTGCCAGAGTACTTCGAGAAAGTTGAAGGATGGGCACCTCGTTTTGTACTATCGAGAGGTAGGGGAGAGAGTGACACGAACGTGATAAAGAACTTGTGATGGATGTCATTAAGACAAAGACGTTTTTCGTTGCGGAAGGGTCTCCTCACGACATTTCAATCACCAAATGTTTACTCCGAATACGAAAATATTTTGATGACACCGACCTACACAGGAGAAACGATCACCATATTGTAAGGGGAATCAGATATCGCATGGAAAGATATACTAGTTCGTTATCTCCGCACGGTGTTCGAGACTGGAAAGCCTCTGCCAGGCACTTAAGTCTGATTTGCCGAGTAATCATGTGGATGCAGATGTATCGGATAATGACCGTTCTGAGCGACTTAGACAACTCAAAAATAAACTAGGAAATCATCATTTGAGCTCTGATCGTACTACCAAGTACGGCGTGCGCCTGTGAGGCGGTTGTGATGCAACAGCAGAAATATTATGTACTCCAACAATAAAAAGGAAGATGTTTTGAAGTTACAGACAGCCTGGCTACCAACGACCTAAGTTCAACGGGTCGTGTGTGCTTGTCAGCTAATAGCTCCACATGACCCAGACTCCACAATGTAAACATGTGGCCGAACGAGGACTCCCGTAGAGCACCAAAGTGTCGCTCTAGACAAACACTACCTCTGGGTGGAAATTCCACATTCTCATTTGTCTGCCAATCATCTGGTTCAGAATGAAAGGCTCACTTCCAAATCAGCGACGTCGGTTGTTGTGTGATCCCCTGAAATGGGGAGATACGAGTGTATAGGTAGGACCATCATCAAAGCGTAACAATTTAGATACTACAAAGAAGACGGTTCTACTATTACAAATATTATTTAATACTCAAACGGAATTTTCTGATAAATGAAACTAAGATGTTAAGGCTCTGCTGACGGCGTGGTTGTTAGAGATGGAGGAAAAGATCGAAGTGGAGAAGGAAGTTTTGTATATCAAGAAAACACTTTGTTTCTGGATGGTGTAGGAGGACTTGATCTGCAGTCAACTTGAATGACACACGAAATGATAAGTGTTGTACTGTGTTTATGTTCTATGTGAAGATTTTTCAGTGTATGTCGCTATTGTTCTTTAACGTCGGATTGAACAATAACATAGGAAAATTACTATTTTTCTCAATTTTATTTTGAAATTATTGCATTTACTTATCAATAGCATGCTATCAGTACACAATCTTGGTTACCACTCCTGCCGCTAATTCTCCAAAGAGCAACAACTTTGTTCAATGGAAACCTTAACGTCCAATAATATCTCTATTCACTTTAATATTGTCATTTTTCAGAAACCTTTTACCATCTAAAATGTTGATACGTTTCATAAAGTGGGAAAGACATACGATTTTGATGTGTATTTATTTTGTTCTGTGTGAGACAGATATCAATGGAATTGCGAATATACACTGAAGAGCCAAAGAAACTGGTACACTTGCCTAATATCGTGTAGGGTCCTCGCGAGCACGCAGAAGTGCCTCAACACGACGTGGCATGGACTCTACTAATGTCTGAAGTAGTGCTGGAGGGATTGACACGATGAATCCTACAGGGCTTTCCATAAATCCGTAGGAGTACGAAGGGGCTGAGATCTTTTCTGAACAGCTCGATGCAAGGGATAGACAGATTTGCCCAATGACGCTCAAGTGTTTGTGAGTTTCTAAGGGACGAAACTGCTGAGGTCATCGGTGCCTACTGTTCATGTCTGGAGAGTTTGGTGGCCAGCCGAAGTGTTTAATCTCAGAAGAGCCGCTCTGTAGCAATTCTGGACGTGTGGGTTGTCACGTGTGGGGTGTCACATTGTCCTGCTGGAATTGCCCAAGTCCGTCGGAATGTACAATGGACATGACTGGTTGCAGGTGGTCAGACAGAATGCTTATGTACGTGTCACCTGTCGGAGACGGATCTAGATGTATCAGCGGTCTCATATCACTCCTAATGCACACGCCCCACAGCAATACAGAGACTCCAGCTGCTTGAACAGTGCCCTGTAAATGTACGGGATGCATGGATTCATGAAGTTGTCTCTATAGCCATAAACGTCCATTCGCTCGGTACAATTTGAAACGAGACTCGTTCGACCAGGCAACACGTTTCCAGTCATCAGTATTCCAGCGTCGATGTTGACGGGCCGAGGCGAAGCGTAAAGCTTTGTGTCGTGCAGTCAATAAGGGCACAAGTGGGCCTTAGGCTCCGAAAGTCTATATTAATGATGATTCGTTGAGTGGTTCGCATGCTGACACATATTGGTGGCCCAGCGCTGAAATCTGCAGCAATTTGCACTTCCGTCACGTTGAACGATTCTCTTCACTCGTCGTTGGTCCCGTACTGTCAGGATCTTTTGCCGGCAACAGCGATGACGAAGATGTGATGTTTTACTGGATTCCTGATATTCACGGTACTCTCACGAAATGGTACAACGGAAAAATCCCCACTTCATCGCAACCTCCTAGATGCTGTGTCCCGTCGCTCGTGCGCCGACTATAATACCAAGTCCCAACTCACTTAACACCTGCATCTACATGGATACTCTGCAAATCACATTCAAGTGCCTGGCAGAGGGTTCATCGAACCACCTTCACAATTCTCTATTATTCCAATCTCGTATAGCCCGCGGAAATAATGAACATCTATATCTTTCCGTACCAGCTCATATATCCCTTACTTTATCGTGGTGTACCTTCTTCCCTATGTAGGTCGGTGCCAGCAAAATATTTTTGCATTAAGAGGAGAAAGTTGGTGATTGGAATTTCGTGAGAACATTCCGTCGTAACGAAAAACGCCTTTCTCTTAATGATGTCCAGCCCAAATCCTGTATCATTTCTGTGACACTCTCTCCCATAATTCGCGAAAATACAAAACGTACTGCTCTTCTTTGAACTTTTTCGATGTACTCCGTCAGTCTCATCTGGTAAGGTTCCAACACCGCGCAGCAATATTCTAAAAGAGGACGGACAAGCCTAGTGTAGGCAGTCTCCTTAGTAGAGCTGTTACATTTTCTAAGTGTCCTGCCAATAAAAAGCAGTCTTTGGTTAGCCTAACCCACAACATTTTCTGTGTGCTCCTTCCAGTTTAAGTTGTGCGTAATTCTAAAACCCAGGTATTTAGTTGAATTAACGGCTTTTAGACTGATTTATCTTATAGTCGAAGTTTAACGAGTTCCCTTTAGCACTCATGTAAATGAGCTCACACTTTTCATTATTTAGGGTCAACTGCCACATTTCGCACCATTGAGATATCTTTTCTAAATCACTTTGCAGTTTCTGTTGATCTTCTGATGACTTTATTAGTCGATAAACTACAGAGTTATCTGCAAACAACAGAGGACGGCTGCTCAAGATTGTCTCCAAAATCGTTTATATAGATAGGGAACAGCAAAGGGCCTATAACACTACCTTGGGGAACGCCAGAAATCACTTCTGTTTTACTCGATGACTTTCCGTCAATTATTACGAACTGTGACCTTTCTGACAGGAAATCACAAATCCAGTCACATAACTGAGACGATATTCCATAAGCACGCAATTTCACTACGAGCCCATTGTGTTGTACAGTGTCGAAATCCTTCCGGATATCCAGAAATACGAAATCGATCTGAAATCCCTTGTCAATAGCACTCGACACTTCATGTGAATAAAGAGCTAGTTGTGTTTCATAGAAACTATGTTATCTAAACCCATGTTGACTGTGTAGCAATAGACCGTTTTCTTCGAGTTAATTCTTAATATTACAATGAAATGAACACCCTTAGCTGCTTACAGGCGTTGAAATGCGTCAACGGTGACAGATGAAAATGTGTGCCCCGACCGGGACTCGAACCCGGGATCTCCTGCTTAAATGGCAGACTCTCAATCCATCTGAGCCACCGAGGACAGAGAGGATAGCGCGACTGCAGGGGTTTATCTGTGGCACGCCTCCCGCGAAACCCACATTCTCAACGTAGTGCCCCACACTACATTCGTAGTGCCCCCGCCCATCGTATAATGGCCGTTGTCGATTCCCGTAAGAGTTCGGGCACTGTTTGTGCATTCGCACATGAGAAGAAGATGGTCAAGTGGCCGGTAAGCCTGAACTATATACAGGGTGTTACAGAAAGTTACGGCCAAACTTTCAAGAAGCATTCCTCACACACAAAGAAAGAAAATATGTTATGTGGACATGTGTCCGGAAACGCTTACTTTCCATGTTAGAGCGCATTTTATTACTTCTCTTCAAATTACATTAATCATGGTATGGAAACACACAGCAACAGAACGTACCAGCGTGACTTCAAACACTTTGTTACAGGAAATTTTCAAAATGTCCTCCGTTAGCGAGGCTACATGCATCCACCCTCCGTCGCATGGAATCCCTGATGCGCTGATGCAGCCCTGGAGAATGGCGTATTGTATCACAGCCGTCTACAATACGATCACCAAGAGTGTCTATATTTGGTACCTGGTTTGCGTAGACAAGAGCTTTCAAATGCTCCCATAAATGAAAGTCAAGAGGGTTGAGGTCAGGAGAGCGTGGAGGCCATGGAATTGGTCCGCCTCTACCAATCCATCGGTTACCGAATCTGTTGTTGAGAAGCGTACGAACACTTCGACTGAAATGTGCAAGAGCTCCATCGTGCATGAACCACATGTTGTGTCGTACTTGTAAAGGCACATGTTCTAGCAGCACAGGTAGAGTATCCCGTATGAAATCATGATAACGTGGTCCATTGAACGTAGGTGGAAGAACATGGGGCCCAATCAAGACATCACCAACAATGCCTGCCCAAACGTTCACAGAAAATCTGTGTTGATGACGTGATTGCACAATTGCGTGCGGGTTTTCGTCAGCCCACACTTGTTGATTGTGAAAATTTACAATTTGATCACGTTGGAATGAAGCCTCATCCGTAAAGACAAAATTTTCACTGAAATGAGGATTGACACATTGTTGGATGAACCATTCGCAGAAGTGTACCCGTGGAGGCCAATCAGCTGCTGGTAGTGCCTGCACACGCTGTACATGGCACGGAAACAACTGGTTCTCCCGTAGCACTCTCCATACAGTGACGTGGTCAACGTTGCCTTGTACAGCAGCAACTTCTCTGACGCTGACTTTAGCGTTATCGTCAACTGCACGAGGAATTGCCTCCTTCAATTGGGCCAACTGGCGGTGAATCGAGGAAGTACAATACATACTGACGAAACTAAATTGAGTTCTAACATGGAAATTAAGCGTTCCTGGACACATGTCCACATAACATCTTTTCTTTATTTGTGTGTGAGGAATGTCTCCTAAATGTTTGGCCGTACCTTTTTGTAACACCCTGTATATACTAAGGTGGTATGGTGGTATCTGTTCTTTCGGACATGTCCGAAAGGGCAGGTACCATCTTAGTATATATGTAATTCATGATGTTCGAACACATATGTTCTAAAAACCTGCTGCATATCGACGATAACGATATGGGCCTGTACTTTAGTGGATTACTTCTACTACCTTTCTTGAATATTGGTGTGACCTGTGCAACTTTCCCGTCTTTGGGTACGGATCTCTCGGCGAGCGAACGGTTGTATAGGACTGTTAAGTATGGAGCTAATGAATCACCATACTCCGAAAGGAACCTAATTGGTATATAGTCTGGGCCAGAAGACTTGCTTTTATTAAGTGATTTAACTTGCTTCACTACTCCGAGTATATTTACTTCTACGTAAATCTTGATGGCAGCTGTTTCTCGATTCGAATTCTGGAATATTTACTTCGTCTTCTTTTGTTAAGGCATTTCGGAAGCTGTGTTTAGTAACTCTGCTTTGCCAGCACTGTCTTCGATAGTATCTCCATTGCTATCGCGCAGAGAAAGCGTTGATTGTTTCTTACCGCTGACGTACTTCACATACAATCAGAATCTCTTTGGATTTTCTGTCACGTTTGGAGACAAAGTTTCGTTGTGGAAACTGTTATAGGCATCCCACATTGAATTCCGCGATAAACTTAAAGCTTCTGTAAAAGATCACCAATCTTGGGGATTTTGCGTCTGTTTCTCTGTCTGTTCATCTCAGGAAGGCGTCAAGTGAATTTTTATCTGCTTTTTTGAATAGGTATATTTTTCGCTTATTTTTCGAGGGTTTGGGGATTACAGTATTCAGTCTCGCTACGACAACTCTGTGTTCACAAATCCCTGAATCGGTTTTGATGCTCGTTAATAACTCAGGATTATTTGTTGCTAAGAGGTCAAGAGTGTTTTAAAATCGTTTACTATTCGCGTGGGCTCATGAACTAACTGCTCGAAATAATTTTCAGAGATTGCATTTAGCACAATTTCAGGTGATATTTTATGCGTACCTCCGGAATTAAACATGTATTTTCACCAAAATATCGAGGGTAAATTAAAGTCACCACCAACTATTATCGTATGAGTCGGATACGTGTTTGAAATCAAACTCAAGTTTTCTTTGAACCTTCAGCAACTTTATCATCTGAATTCGGAGGTCAGTAAAAGGATCCCATTATTATTTTATTCCGGTTGACAACAATGACCTCTGCCCATACTAACTCACAGGAAGTATCTACTTCAATTTCGCGACAAGATAAACTACTTCTGACAGCAACAAACGCCACCGCTAACCGTGTTTAGCCTATCCTTTCGGAACACTGTTAGGTTCTTCACAAAAATTTCAGCTGAGCTTATATCCGGCTTTATCCAGCTTTCAGTGCCTATAACGATTTGAGCATCAGTGATTTTTATCAGTGCTTCGAGCTCTGGTACTTTCCCAACACAGCTATGACAATTTACAACTGTTATACCAATGGTTCCTGTATCAATGTTCTTCCTGCGTTCAGCCTGCACCCTTTGTGACTGAAGCCCTTCTTGTGTTTTCCCGAGACCCTCTAACCTAAAAAACCGCCCAGTCCACGCCACACAGCCCCTGCTACCCGTGTAGCCGCCTCCTGCGTATAGTGGACAGCTGACCTATTCAGCAGAACCCGTAACCCAATCAGCCTTTGGCGCAAGTCAAGGAATGTGCAGCCTACAAGGTCGCAGAACCGTCTGAGCCTCTGATTCAGACCCTCCACTCGGCTCTGTACCAGAGGTCCGCAATCTGTCCTGTCGACTATGCTGCAAACGGTCAGCTCTGCTTTCATCTTTCAAGCAATACTGTCAGCCTTTACCACTTCTGTTAGCCGCTCAAAACAGAGAGAATCTCTTCTGATCCGAAGTGACACACATCATTGGTACCGACGTGAGCAACCACCTGCAGTTGGCTGCACCCTGTGCTCTTCATGGCATCCGGGAGGACCCTTTCCACACCCAGGAACCTGTTTGTCAGACAAACCATGGAGGCCATACGTGCGGCCGCCTGGGAAGTCTTTCGCCGCCTGCTTCTCCCTGGGCCTCCCACTCGACCACAGGTGGAGGGTCAGCCGCAGTGCGAGCAGTAACTGGTTTGGCCACAGGTGAGAACCGATCGAAGGACTCTGGCGTGCTGGACGTCCGTTGGATCCCTACGGCAGGCCTACAACAGTGGTACCCATCCAATGCAGCCTTAGGCTGTGTAACCGAAGCCATCACAGCCTGAAGCTGAGAGCGAAGTGTCACCAACTCGGCTCGCATCTGCACACGACAATCGCAGTCCCTGTCCATACCAAACAGCGTGGAAAACTAAACTATGCAGATAAAGGGACTATCGGCACGTGCTGCGCTACTCTACTCTAGACCCTAACGGAAACGCACGAACTGTGTCTAGTAATACGCAGATATTTGAAAACCTAATTACCGAAGCACTCAGGTGAAACTAAATAATTTGACTTTGATTATGAACTTTTAATACGTCACAAAATCGGTTTACTTTCCGACGCAAACGAAAATGCGGCGACAACTGTGGCTATTAAATATTAAATATACACGCAGAAACTCAAGAAACAAAACTATTAAAGCACACAGATGATGCAATAAAATTCGCTCCTGGTTAGGAACTCGTAAATGACACAAAAGCGGTTACTTCCCGGTTGTTGCGTCTGTCTCAGTCGGCTACTACTGCCTCACTCTTGATAACCTGCTATTGTAGCAGCAGTAACCGATCTAACAACTGCGCCAGACACTTGCAGTCTTTCATAGGAGTTATCGACCGCAGCACCGTATCCGCTTTTTTACACATGAATACGCGTGCCTATACCAGTTTCTTCGGTGCTTCGGGTATATTCCTCAACGATCAGCTTCGTTTATCGACAAGCGTAGCAGGCCTATTTCTCTCACAAGATTAGCAGTAGAGTGACCATTTTATCTGGGATGATAAGAATCAACAACGAACTACAAGTAAGTTCTCTTATCTCCAAACAATTTTGACCATCTCTGGAGATATATCATGTACGAAATGAAATGCTAGCGTATATAACGCGAATACGTTGTCTATTTGTCTGCAGTGTCTCTCTGACTTACGAGGAAGTTCAAGAGATTTACGTAAAAACATATAGGTTTCTTGCATATCCTTTGGAAAAAGCATTATCGTGGTTGAAGCTGAGTGACGTAATCTGTAAATTACCAACAATTTTACTCGCTGTCGCAAGTTTCCTATGCGTATCTCGACGAGAAAATGTGAATTCATTCAGCTGCAGTAATTGGACATACATCAGACTGTATTGTGGTTAATTACATCGCCAATTTTTGCAGTTTCGAAACTGCAGGATTGCGTTAGACGTGCTCCAAAATTGCCAATAAAATGTTTCGCCGCTAATATTTGGTGGGCGATATTATTTCCCTATTTTAACGTTAATTAACATATCCTGTCATCGTTCTGAGGAAATTTACACCACGTTACGAGATTGTATGCATGTTGCATTCTGCTGAAAATATATATCTTTCCTTTCGAATCTATTACTTGTTACGCACTATTTTCTTCTGTGAGACATTTCCAGTTACATGACTGCGTCGTCAAGTTATTAAAAACAGCAAAGTTGCCGCCATTATTTCATGTGGCCGGCGTCAGAATGCTGCATATAAAAACTACACTTGGTAAAACACTCGTAAACTTCTTTGTAATGTTGGCAGCACCGGCAGAGGTCTAAGTGTGATCTCTTATGGTGTTTAATCCCTTTTGGTCCAGAATCCCTCATTCTAATCATCAATAGACAATAGACAGCAAGACTGTCCCATAACCATTTCGCTTATTAGTTGATATATTCACTACGTTTTGATCTTTCTTCCATTCAAAGCTCCTTCCGTGGCAATTTGTATTTGTCGTGTAACCTAGACATCGTTTTTGCTTGTGATAGTTTTTGTATTACCTTTACTTTATTTTTGTGTCGTCACTCTTCTGATTGGTTTGATGAAGGCCAATGCTCCAGTGCCTGCCATTTCGTCTCAGACCAGCAGTTGCCCCTGCAGCAAGGCGGGGTTCGATTCTCTTCATATTGTTGTCACATTCACACAGTTAAAAACCACCTGCTTCGATCGGCTTCTTGTAACCTCGTTGTCCCTTCACTCTTTTGTAGCAGGTATTGTCTAGGTGGTACAAAGCAGAAGCAGAGAAATCATTACCTATACTTACCAGATAGAGATCGCAAAACTCTAGTTAAGAATCAGATCCTGAAAGTTCATAATAAATATCGGGTTTTCGGGTTCTACCTTCTTGTGGCAAGGTGATTAATGTTATATAGACTATTTATTCCCGCTAAGACTCATGAAATGTCTGTTGAGCCTGTATTTACTTCTGAACCGTTATTGTCTCTGCAAGTTTACACGAAAGCGGCCAGAAGTTTGGGAAGTTCGGTCTGGATATTATTCATGATCTAAGCAGTCGCTGACCCAAAGCTTTACGTGGTCTTCCGTTACAGAAGTGCTCGCCATAGTGTTTCTCCACGATTGCTAAACATACCACGCGGAATTTCTAATTTCGACCAGAATATTTCAAGCGCCGTTATCCTTCACACGAAGAACAAAAATTACGAAATGTTTACTAAAATGCTTCTCAAAGAAGTCGCTTTCTGTTTGCGACAACCGAACCGAAGTTACGTCGCTTATTCATCATTTGTCAGACTGTTTTAGGGAAGGAATGCAACGTCACATGTACTGTACGATGATGGTTCGGAAGCGCTTCTCCTAGGCAGTGTCAAACCTCTCACCGCTCGGGAAGCTCTTAGTTCTGGCTGGCTGTTGATCAGAATGACTAATCACTACACTCCTAGTAGATCATTCTTGCGTCAAAATCCTGTCTGAACCAGTCACAGTTTAGAAAGTAATATTACGTATGGTATGAAGATTAGCATCTCCAAAACGAAAGTAAGGTCAGTGGGAAAGAAATATAAACGGATTGAGTGCCAAATAGGAGAAACAAAGTTAGAACAGGTGGACGGTTTCAAGTACTTAGGATGCATATTCTCACAGGATGGCAACATAGTGAAAGAACTGGAAGCGAGGTGTAGCAAAGCTAATGCAGTGAGCACTCAACTACGATCTACTCTCCTCTGCAAGAAGGAAGTCCGTACCAAGACTAAGTTATCTGTGCACCGTTCAATCTTTCGACCAACTTTGTTGAATGGGGGCGAAAGCTGGGTGGATTCAGGTTACCTTATCAACAAGGTTGAGGTTACGGATATGAAAGTAGCTAGGATGATTGAAGGTACTAGTAGATGGGAACAATGGCAGGAGGGTGTCCACAATGAGGAAATCAAAGAAAAACTGGGAATGAACTCTATAGATGTAGCAGTCAGGGCGAACATGCTTAGATGGTGGGGTCATGTTACACGCATGGGAGAAGCAAGGTTACCCAAGAGACTCATGGGTTCAGCAGTAGAGGGTAGGAGGAGTCGGGGCAGACCAAGGAGAAGGTACCTGGATTCGGATAATAATGATTTTGAAGTAATAGGTTTAACATCAGAAGAGGCACCAATGTTAGCACTGAATAGGGGATCATGGAAGAATATCATAAGGGGGCTATGCTCCAGACTGAACGCTGAAAGGCATAATGTCTTAAATGATGATGATGATGATGATGATATTACGTATGCAAACATTCAGTTTATTGCATTACATTTCATTACATACCAAATAAAGTATGAAATAATTCTAAAATCAAATAACAATCTTATTCGTTCTCAACTTTTTTTGTGGCTGCCTTCTACAATAGCACGATAACTCAAACAAATGTCACATGACTCGCCGTTCTTTACAGGACTTTTACCCACGGTTGGGAATTCACATAGCTATTCACAAAATGGAACACTTCGAAGATCGTATGTTCCTCACTCACTCTCTTAATCACTCCCACGCACGCCCCTAAAAAAACGAACTAAATATTAATTTTAAAAGGTTCCAATATTACGTCAAATAAAATTTACAAATCTTGGAAAATGAAACATTTCATTGATTTTCGGGAGCTGAAATTTTCATAACAGCTCCATATGAGATTGAAAGTTATCTGTTGCCTTTACTAGATCAATTACGAAAGACCTGAATGGTTTTGGGATGTTTAGGTAAATTTTTCGTTCTTAGAAACAATGACAAAAACGAAATGAAATTTGGAGAGCCATTTTGGCAATAACAAAAAAACAATGTGCAAAGTTTTGACAAAATCGGAGAATAACTAATGTAGTTTTTTTAATTACTACTAAAAACAGTCTTGATCACGATTTATTTAACAAGGTGACCGGTTTCGACCACTACTGTGGTCATCTTCAGACCATTGAGTAGGAACCTCTTTCTCTTGGAGAATCCGTCCCTATAACTTACCCCTATTTTTCTCAGAATTTTGAATATATTGCACCGTTTTACACTGTCTAACACTTTCTCCTGGTCGACAAAGCCTATGAACTTTTTTTTATATTTCCTTAGTCTTGCTTCCATTGTCAACCGCAACGTCATAAATGCCTCACTTGGCCTTTACCTTTCCTAAAGCAAAACTGATCGTCGTCCAACACATCCTCAATTTTTATTTTTGCATTCATCTACGTATTATATTTGTCAGCTTCGATGCATATGCTGTTAAGCTGATTGTGCGATAATTCTCACACTTGTCGGTTCTTTCAGTCTTCGGAATCATGTGGATGATATTTTTCCGATTGTCAGATGGTATGTCGTCAGACTTATACATTCTAATAACCAACGTGAAGAGTCGTTTTCTTGCCATTTCTCCCAACGACTTTAGAAATTCTGATGGAATGATCCATCCCTTGCGCCTTATCTTAATTCCTCCAAAGCTCTTTTAAATTTTGATTGTAATACTGAATCCCCTATCTCTTCTGAATCGATTCTTTCTTCTGGCAAATCAGGTGAATCTTCTCCCACCCATCCCCCCCCCCCACCATACCTTCTGCTCCTTCCTCTACAGCTGCATTCGAATCCTCCATAACTATAGATTCTCATATCCCTCCACGTACTGCTCTATCCTTTCAATATCCTCGTATACTTTTTCTCTTTCTTCATCTTCAGCTAGCGACGTCGGCATGTATACCTGAGGTATCGTTTTCGGTGTTTGTTTGCCGTCAGTTCTGATAAGAACAACCCTATCAATGAACTGTTCACAGTAAGACACTCTCTGCCCTACCTTCCTATTTATAACGAACGCTAATCAGCGTTATGCATTTTCTGCTGCTGTTGAAATTATACTGTTCTTATCGCATCATAAATCCTTGTCTTCTTTCGATTTCACATTGGTTATCCCTACTACATCTAGATAGAGCCTTTGCATTTCCGTTTTCGGATTTTCTAGCATCCCTGTCATGTTCAAGCCTCTGACATTGAAAGATACAACACGTAGAACGTTATCCTTTCGTTGGTTATTCAATGCGCTTCTCATGGTCAGCTCCTCCGTGGCAGTTCCCTCCCGGAGATACGAATGGGGGACTACTCTGGAATCTTTTGCCAATGGAGAGATCGTCATGACACTACTTCAGTTGTAGCCCACATGACCTGTGGATTGACGTATGTCTTTAACGCTGTGCTTTACGTTCCCTTCTACAACCTCATGCCTCTGATCATTGCCGATTCTTCTTCCTTTGGGTGCAGTTTCCTACCTCAAGGTCAAGAGAGTGCTCTGACCCTTTATCCGCTCCTCCGCCTTCTTTTACAAGGTCGTTGGCAGAATGAGGATGACTTCTTATGGCGGAAGTCTTCCGCAGCCAATGATGAATATTAATCAAAATGTAAGTGGTGGCGAGTTCAGAACCTGGGACCAAGGCCGTTTTGGTTACTTAAGCTTTTTCTATTACAGAGGGCAGCTAATCCTCTGACCGAACACGCTGAGCTACCGTTCGGGCTCCCTAGACAACGGGGCCTTACTGCGCTGCAAAGGTGTTTTCTCTGGTACTTCTTTCTCAAATTAAGACAGATTTTTATATTGTATTCCAATTCTAACTACTCTGCAACTGACAGATTGCAGTGGCAAGGGCAGTGTTAACGACGCATAGGCAGCCATGCTTCACAAAGCGCCGTAAATGCCTACAAAATGGCAACAGGGCAAGCACGTGGTGCTCCAAAATTGCAATTGGATGGCAGTTGACCCTACCCATCCTTTTCTTGGACTTTCTCTTATCTTTGTCATGGTTTCTTCGATGAATAGCTTAAACAATACAGGCAAAAGTTTTTATCCCTGCCCAAGCCATTATTAATACTAGCATCTCGTTCTTTTATTCTTTTTGTACCCTCTACATTCTTGTAAATATTTAATATTATCTGTTTTTCCCATAGGTTACACATAACTTCCTAGGAATCTCGACTATCACCACCATATTAAATAGTAGAACCCTTTTACTAGGTCGACGAATGATATTAAAGTTACTTAATATTTCTTAAGTCTTGCCTCCGTTATCACGTGTAAAGAAATAACTGCGTTCCAGGTGTCAGCCAAACTGATCTTTATGTAACAAATACTCATTGTTACTCTCATTTCTTTTTAGTGTCTGCTTTTCTTGTATTTGCCCCGTGTATATATTATGTATTAGTTTCTGGTATTTACCACATTCAGATGTCTTTTAATCGTTTCTCTTCGCTCCATTGACTTAGTTGTATCAGCGTATATGGCTGCACTTCACACAAAATACTTCACTGTCAAGACCATTAACTCCACATAGAGAGGAAGGGGTTCTCATACATGACTGTATGAGAAAATAATTATTTACATATAAAATTTTTTTTAACCTAACAGGTTCTTAAATCGAACTATACAGTGTAAAATATTTATTTCCTAGCCTATAGAAATTTCTAAGTCCCTAGAGATGGCAAAAAATTGGATTTTCTCAATTTTAGTATCTATAATAATACATGTAGTATTTATAATAAAAACACTGGGCGTGCATGCAATAATTAACTGACGCTGGAGAGGGTAACATCCTGTTACCACTTGGATACGCCTCACGTTTCTCGTTGTAAATCGTACAGGTATTGCCAGAGCTGTAAAAGAATTCACAAGCACATACGCTCAGGATATTCTGCACTGGGTTAGGAATCTGCTTGGGGCAGTGAGAACTTAAGTTAAACTTTTCGGTTCAATTTAAAAACGTCTATTATTAAGAGTTCACTCTTATTTTCCTAATATTTTTCTGCTTTTAATACTTTGCATGTCAAATTTATCAATAGGTTAACGTTCTGATGACATATTTTAATTTCCGTGATTTATATATATATATATAGCCTGGATGTGGTTTTAGGTGGTTTTCCACATCCCCATAGGTGAATACTGGGCTGGTGCCCACGTCCCGCCTCAGTTACACGGCTCGCAGACATCTGAACACTTACGCACTTTTCCATGGATTACACTAGTCGCAGGCAGTTGGGGTACATTAATTCCTTCCCGGGGTATATGGGGTGGCGGCAGGAATGGCATCCGCCCACCCCTTCAACTAACATTGCCACATCCGGTTAACCATGAAGACCGTGCGTATCCGCGGGAAAACGGCTCAAGGAAATGAAATAATTGTCCATATATAGTGACCAGGTGTAATATCTCACGAAATAAGCATCAAATGAAAAATCTAAAAAGAAAGAAACTCGTCTAGCTTGAAGGGTGAAACCAGATGGCGCTATGGTTGGTCCGCTAGATGGCGTGGCCATAGGTCAGACCGATATCAACTGCGTTTTCTTAAAATAGGAACCCCCTTTTTTTATTGCATATTCGTGTAGTACGTAAAGAAATATGAATGTTTTAGTTGGACCACTTTTTTGGCTTTGTGATTGATGGCGCTGTAATAGTCATAAACATATGGCTCATAATTTTAGACGAACAGTTGGTAACAGGTAGGCTTTTGTAAATTAAAACACAGAACGTAGGTGCGTTTGAACATTTTATTTCGGTTGTTCCAATGTGATTCATCTACCTTTGTGAACTTATCATTTCTGAGAATGCATATTGTTACAGCGTGATTACCTGTAAATACCACATTAATGCAATAAATGCTCAAAATGATGTCCGTCAACCTCAAGGCATTTGGCAATACGTGTAACGACATTCGTCTCAACAGCGAGTAGTTCGCCTTCCGTAATGCTCGCACATGCATTGACAATGCGCTGACGCAAGTTGTCAGGCGTTGTCAGTGGGTCACGACAGCAAATATCCTTCAACTTTCCCCACAGAAAGAAATCCGGGGACGTCAGATCCGGTGAACGTGCGTGCCATGGTATGGTGCTTCGACAGCCAATCCACCTGTCATGAAATATGCTATTCAATACCGCTTCAACCGCACGCGAGTAATGTGCCGGACATCCATCATGTTGGAAGTACACCGCCATTCTGTCATGCAGTGAAACATCTTGTAGTAATATCGATAGGACATTACGTAGGAAATCAGCATACCTTGTTCCATTTAGATCGCCATCTATGAAATGGGGGTCAATTATCCTTCCTCCCATAATGCTGCACCATACATTAACCCGCCAACGTCGCTGATGCTCCACTTGTCGCAGCCATCCTGGATTTTCCGTTACCCAATAGTGCATATTATGCCGGTTTACTTTACCGCTGTTGGTGAATGACGCTTCGTCGCTAAATAGAACGCGTGCAAAAAATGTGTCACCGTCCCTAATTTCTCTTGTGGCATTTGGCAGAACTATACACGACGTTCAAAGTCGTCGCCATGCAATTCCTGGTGCTTAGAAATATGGCACGGGTGCAATCGATACTGATGTAGCATTCTCAACACCGACGTTTTTGAGATTCCTGACTCTCGCGCAATTTGTCTGCTACTGATGTGCAGATTAGCCGCGACAGCAGCTAAAACACCAACTTGGGCATCATTTGTTGCAGGTCGTGGTCGAAGTTTCACAAGTGACTGAACAATTCCTGTTTCCTTAAATAGCCGGCCGGTGTGGCCGAGCGGTTCTAGGCGCTACAGTGTGGAACCGCGTGACCACTACGGTCGCAGGTTCGAATCCTGCCTCGGGCATGGATGTGTGTGATGTCCTTAGGTTAGTTAGGTTTAACTAGTTCTAAGTTCTAGGGGACTGATGACCTCAGAAGTTTAGTCCCATAGTGCTCAGAGCCATTTTTTTCCTTAAATAACGTAACTATCCGCAGACGGTCCGGACACTTGGATGATGTCGTCCAGGATACCGAGCAGCTTACATAGCACAGGCCCGTTGGGAATTTTGATCACAATAGCCATACGTCAACACGGTATCGACCTTTTCCGCAATTGGTAAACGGTCTATTTTAACACGGGTAATGTATCACCAAGAAAATACCGTCCGCACTGGCGGAACGTTGCGTGATACCACTTACTTATACTTTTGTGACTATTACAGCGCCATCTATCACAAAACGAAAAATGTGGTCCAACTAAAACATTCATATTTCTTTACGTAATACACGAATATGTAATAAAAATGGGGGTTTCTATTTTAATAAACGCAATTGATATCCGTTTGACCTATGGCAGTGCCATCTAGCGGGCCAACCATAGGGTCATCTGATTTCCTCCTTCAATCTAGACAAGTTTCGTTCTGTGTAGTATTTTCGTTTGACACTTATGTCGTGAGATATTTGGCCCGGTGACGATCAATGGACCACCCTGTATGTGTATATCACTATGTGACAAATGCATACATGGGTGAAGCTGCACTTAAAAACGATACACTAGGTTTTTAAGCGCCACTTCACCCGCGTATGCATATGTCACATAGTGATATTGCACCTATCTCCTATTGCTCCATTCCTCATTCCTTTGCTCAGTCATAGCCGTAAGCACGCATATCACCTTTAATGCATGCTGATCCTAACCATACAACATGAGACTCCCGTAGGACAGCCAAGAGGTCATGTGTTACATATCTCGCACGCCCCCAGCCGCAATCCTACAGAAGAAAGCGAATTAACGTTGCGGTTGAGAGATGTGATTAAAGTTTCAAGTCTCTAGCTAATCGGGAAGTAAGTTTAAAACCAACCAAGCAGGTAGACCAACAGAGGAGAATGCTGCCAAACAAAAAGATGTTAAAATACGAGGCCTGTTCGGAAAATAGGGCCCGATGGGACACTAAATGGAAACCATAGTGTAAATGCTACTAAAGTTTTCACAGCTGCCTTGGGCTGTGTTTCTAGTATGCCTGTATATCGCCTCTCGTCGCCATTTCCAGATCTGAGCACACAGCGAGCATGTAAAGATGCCTAGATAAATAATGTCGTCCACCAAAAATTAGGGTCTGGTTAGATATTTCACATGAAGTCATTCAGCCCACATAACATAACTGTCATGTCGTTTCTTCTTCATGACTGTTCTCGGTTGCATTTTGCAGTCGTAATGGTCCTCCACTGTTTTCGATGGAAGTTGTTTGATTACATGTCATACACCCGGACGTGACTTCCTCAGACTATCATTCTTTTGCTGACATGAACCGCTTGCTATGAGAACAGCATTTTGGCACAGACAGCGAGCTGCAGACCAGCATAGAGAATTGGAGGAAAGTGCAGAGGGATGCCCTCTCTGCCGGGCTATTGGAAGGTGGTTACAACGCTACGTCATAGCGATGATTATTTAGAGATGCAGGAAGGCGTAGCTGACTGTTACATTCTAAAAATTTTAGATTTTCGCAGTGGTTTTCATTTTGAGACCGATCGGACTTCACTTTCCGAGAAGACGTCCTACGTGATAGTGCTGTTAGCGAAAATGATGACGATGATGATTATACTGCTGATGATCATGATGATGACAGTACACACTCGCAAAGGCACACATGCAGACGAAGTCTCACTGACTGCGAGAGGAGAAATGTTGTCTTTGTATTTGGAAATGTGCACTGTAGGATTCAATTTTGATTCTTGATTGCATCATTTCGTTTCATCTGCACAAGGAATTTTGCGAACACGCTCTGAAATGTCTAACTCGTCATTTGAAAATTTTAGCACAAGAAAAATATTCAGATTCGTTCGTGTGGAGTAAACTGAGTTTGGAACCAATACTGGAAATTTCCGCTTTGCGGAAGGTACACGATGGAAACAGCAGACGGCCAGGACAGTGCCTTCCTCCCTGCCAGACAGTTTTTTTTTTTTTTTTTTTTTTTTTGGTCATCAGTCTACTGACTGGTTTGATGCAGCCCGCCACGAATTCCTTTCCTGTGCTAACCTCTTCATCTCAGAGTAGCACTTGCAACCTACGTCCTCAATTATTTGCTTGACGTATACCAATCTCTGTCTTCCTATACAGTTTTTGCCCTCTACAGCTCCCTCTAGTAACATGGAAGTCATTCCCTCATGTCTTAGCAGATGTCCTATCATCCTGTCCCTTCTCCTAATCAGTGTTCAAATGGCTCTGAGCACTATGGCACTTAACAGCTATGGTCATCAGTCCCCTAGAACTTAGAACTACTTAAACCTAACTAACCTAAGGACAGCACACAACACCCAGCCGTCACGAGGCAGAGAAAATCCCTGACCCCGCCGGGAATCGAACCCGGGAACCCGAGCGTGGGAAGCGAGAACGCTACCGCATGACCACGAGATGCGGGCTCCTAATCAGTGTTTTCCACATATTCCTTTCCTCTCCGATTCTGCGTAGAACCTCCTCATTCCTTACCTTATCAGTCCACCTAATTTTCAACATTCGTCTATAGCACCACATCTCAAATGCTTCGATTCTCTTCGGTTCCGGTTTTCCCACAGTCCATGTTTCACTACCATACAATGCTGTACTCCAGACGTACATCCTCAGAAATTTCTTCCTCAAATTAAGGCCGGTATTTCATATTAGTAGACTTCTCTTGGCCAGAAATGCCTTTTTTGCCATAGCGAGTCTGCTTTTGATGTTCTCCTTGCTCCGTCCGTCATTGGTTATTTTACTGCCTAGGTAGCAGAATTCCTTAACTTCATTGACTTCGTGACCATCAATCCTGATGTTAAGTTTCTCGCTGTTCTCATTTCTACTACTTCTCATTACCTTCGTCTTTCTCCGATTTACTCTCAAGCCACACTGTGTACTCATTAGACTGTTCATTCCGTTCAGCAGATCATTTAATTCTTCTTCACTTTCACTCAGGATAGCAACGTCATCAGCGAATCGTGTCATTGATATCCTTTCACCTTGTATTTTAATTCCGCTTCTGAGCCTTTCTTTTATTTCCATCATTGCTTCCTCGATGTACAGATTGAAGAGTAGGGGCGAAAGGCTACAGCCTTTTCTTACACCCTTCATAATACGAGCACTTCGTTCTTGATCGTCCACTCTTATTATTCGCTCTTGGTTGTTGTACATATTGTATATGACCCGTCTCTCCCTATAGCTTACCCCTACTTTTTTTCAGAATCTCGAACAGCTTGCACCATTTTATATTGTCGAACGCTTTTTCCAGGTCGACAAATCCTATGAAAGTGTCTTGATTTTTCTTTAGCCTTGCTTCCATTATTAGCCGTAACGTCAGAATTGCCTCTCTCGTCCCTTTACTTTTCCTAAAGTCAAACTGGTCTTCACCCAGCGCATTCTCAATTTTATTTTCCATTCCTCTGTATATTATTCTTGTAACCAGCTTCGATGCATGAGCTGTTAAGCTGATTGTGCGATAATTCTCGCACTTGTCAGCTCTTGCCGTCTTCGCAATTGTGTGGATTATGCCGACAACTAGCCAGCCCAAAGTGTAAACAGGAGGCTCAGCCGCTGACAGAGGATCAGCAAGCGTCAACACCCCAGGATCGGCACGGTGACACTTCGTTATCCCCTGCCTCGGTACATATTGATTGAAGGCTTACTCCGTGCGATCGCTGTCCAAACGCAGACCTTGCCGGCATGGATGATTTTTCTAAGATTCACCACGTATTTTTCCAGCAGTCCTTGACATGTTTCTCGTGTGGGGAAAGAAGGCCCGTTCGCTGAACGTACAGTTATCGGACTCGTCGTCGATTGTATGAGACCACACAGCCTCCAATTTTAGGCGATGAAATCCTGTCAACGCACTTACCACATGTGTTGATAATTTTGAGACAGTGTGTATGGCCAAAATAAAACGTCTAGAGCCTTTCTTATGATATTTTATTTTGTTGCAACCAGTTTCAGCGCTTCATGGCGTTATCTTTAGGCTGTTGTTGATGCGGTGCGGGTTGATATCATTCCTATATATATATATATATATATATATATATATATATATATATATATATATATATATAACATCAGTTGTTAGCATTACCGGATACGCAGATAATCTGAACCTTATGTGTCAGCACTCCATCAACTTCCAAATGCTGGCAACTGATGTGATGTATATAGGAAACATATCAACCCGTACCGCATCAACAACGGCCTGAAGATGACGCTATGAAGCGTTGAAACTGGTTGCAACAAAATAAAATAAAATTGTAAGAACGGCTGTAGGTCTCTTTTTTTTTGTCACAACAGTAAACGGCCGTAGTCCCAGAGACCTCCTGCCAAAAGGATGGACGTACAAAAACTAAATGTGTATTAACATTTAGTCTCTTTACTACATAAAGTGATTTGTTTTTATTTTCACATACACTTTTAACAGACAACTGAACTATCCTCCCATTTAACAAATACAAGTACGATATATAATTTATTTATAAATTTAATAAGACAGTATTTTATTACACAATATTTAACAGCCTAACACTAGAGCTCTTTCATATTCGGTCGCAACACGTTTGTCAATACAGGAGTAATATTGAAAATCGTTGTATTGTATGAAGTCCATTCTGCTCTGGTTAGTTATTACCAACTACCCTGCTCAAAGGAATTATGGGAACGTGACTTTGGTTGTCTGTGACACTCCACTGAGCAATAATTGAGGACTTATCAAATTATACCATTATATTTCATAAATTAAGTGCACAACAAAAATCGTTACGTCTCCTATTGCTTACATAAAAAAAAACTGAAATGTCCGACAAGTGCCGAAAAAATTTAAACAATCATTCATCCTGTCATCTTGGGCGCTTTTCATTGGACTTTGAGAGCTTCAATAAAGTGTATACCCTCTGTGACCTTTTATCAGTGCCTGGCACCTAAGTTGCACACTCCATATAAGTCTACAGTGGTCACCCTGCCGTCGGTTCCCATTATTTAATGAGAGCCCTCTAGATCTCTTGGAGAGTATCTGGTGGAACAGGACGACCAGAAACACGTCTGTCAGGCTTCGTCCACATATGCATGATGATGTATAGATCGGGATTCACCGCCGACCATTCCAATACTTCAATGTCCAGGCATGGCTGAACATCCCTGCTGATGCAAGCCACATGGACGCTGGCATTACAAGAAATTCTGGGCCACCACTATATGCACCACATGGTTCAACACGATCTGTTCGATGCATTGCCTAGTGGTAAGGCGACCATTAACGACACTAAAATGTTTGGGAGGTACCCATCTCAACGGGTCACCACACAGAAACACGGTCATAACCTTGTGAGAGAGGAAATCAGGACGCGTCTTTGAATCAGCCGTTTTGCAAATGATAAAGTTTGTCAGTTGACAAGGGAATGTCAGAATTCCAGCCCAGGTGCAAGATATTGTCGTGTCCTGCAAGGTACTCAAACGGTACGTCTGGGTCATGCGAATCTTTCTGATCGGACGCATCGGATCCAGTGTCCCTCCTTGAATTGACTTGTAGAGCTCTGGAGGTATCAATATGAGGCCACAACCGAGAGTCAGCCTTATATCGGTCTCCATGTGGCGTTGTAACGCGTCGGGGACTTTGTCCAACTTCGCCTTGTGTACTTCCTACACACTGTACCGTGTCCACAACCAATGGATGACGGTGGGAGAGAGTTTGAAATCTCCGGTTACCTGACGGTATAATGCATAATATGGCCAGTATATGGCGAATGATTTTAATTGTGGCATATACTGAAAGCGTAGATCTGAAGCCATGCAGTAACACCGCAGGTACCGCCTTTATCAAAACAAATTTAGCATACCGGACGTTAATTCACGTCTTACCATAATTCTTTTCAATAGTGCCTTATTGCGGTGTATTCAGGCCCAATTACTTTCCACACGTTCTTAGGCCTCATTTTTTTAGTTCTGTTTTAGAACTGTTTTCTCTTGTCCCTTCTACCGAATTCATTCCAAAATTTCTGTGCGGGAAAGAGATGAAGGGCCTTTTCTGCTGTGTGAATAACATTAAGACACTTCCAGAAACATTATTGGTTTGCTAGGTGGGGTGTACGACTTTAGTTTTATGACGTTCAGATATCCCTCATTGTTTAACCAGATTTAAAACAAAGTAGTGTTTGCATCATCACCCAAGCCATGCTGATGATCTGAAACCAAAACTCATACATATTCAGAAACATTGTGTGTCCGTGACTCCGTCTGCGACCGGTAAATAATGCCGCTGTTCACTGGAACTTGGCGCTAACACTTCTTACAAAAGTTAATCCTCGGGGTCTGAACTTAAATTGCTAACGAGACGAAAGGCCATTGCGAAGCTAGACAACTTCACTTTTATTTTTAACAAGGTTGTACAAGTGCTTTACATGCAACCAGTTCCACACAGCAAGAGGTCGAATTTCTTAATAATTAGACCAGCTAACTCTTTCTTTTACATTTCGCATGACAGACGAACGTAGTGGCTCTGTAGAGATAAACATTGCCGAAGACAGCGCCTTATTAACTTCTATGGACGTCACAGTTTCTGATGGGAACATAATGCGCAAGTGCGTAGTAATACATGAAAATCGTACTCAGAATAAGGTACAGACAAAAGAGGAGATGTTACATTTCCCACACACGGCAACATATCAAAACGCTCATCTACCTTATTTGCAGTGGCTTGCAAATATGAGGGAATGAAGGAAGATAAAGCCTCCGATTTAAGTGAAAACTCTTAAGACTTTTGAAATAAAACGAACTTTTTTAACATTCTATCTCTTTATCCTTCGTATCTGCGTATTTAGCTTGCAACATAGTCAGTCTGGAATTAAACTATTTCTCCCAAAGAGAGACCAGTTTCTTGATACCGCAACTGTGGAATGTTAGAGTTTGATAACAGAGCCACAATCTCACCTTTGCTTCACCGCTTCAACACTGTCGAGCTGAAGTCCTCGAAGGTGTTTAAGTTTTGGAGACATGAAAATCGGATGGGGCAAAGTCGGGACTGTGTGGAGGATGATCAACGACAGTGAACGCAAGGAGCTGGATTGTTGCACATATCGCAGTTCTCGTGTTTGGTTTGTCATTGCCGTGGTGAAGAATAGGGTGCACCCAGAGTGGACGAACACTTCTGTGACTACGATATCGGTTACACCACGCTGTTTCTCGCGCACCGTCAGAGTAATGTTACAACGCGCTGTAACACGCTAGTATTCGCGACTATTTATCGGCGGAGGGTTGCAGCTTGCCTCAACGAAGCGACAAAGTCGATTATGTAATACGCATGACATTCATATCTCAACCGATACTAAGAACAGCATAAAAAATTCCGATACATTATTTTTCAGCACGCCCTCATAATTAGCTTGCTGCGTGTCATTTCGCTTTTGCAGCACCAGAGTTCTCCCGTTTGCTGCAGATGGCGTAAAATATTTATAATATGCTTCCATCAAGAAGTATGAAATTTCATCCCTCTGAAATTTTGTTAACGTGTAACCATAACGGATTACAGCTTTTTGCCTCGGTCTGCTTTGTTTATGTACGAACAGAGCTATTCGTCCTTTGTATAGTTTTTCTCTAATAACTGTTCGGACAGGTGTGTAATTCACTTGCGTATGACATTCTTGTCGCAGGTACATCGCAGTTATAGGTGCTTTTAATCGAGACTAACGCAACCGTGATTCAGTAACGGGACCGACCTCGAGCAACGAGCTCCACTCCATGATGTAGTGGAGAATGAGGATTCACTGCGTTTATCTTTCATTTAGCTTCCTTCGTCACTGTCTGAAATCAGGCCTCTACACAATCCTTCTCAAACCGTCTTACAGCACCACCAACTGCACTTCGGATACTTCGAGCTAACTGACAATATGCCTGTGACTGAGATCCTTCGCACGGTGAAAGATGACAACTTATCCTAATTTAAATGTCGCCTCAGGCCCCTCCAACTGGGTTTTGAAGCCAAGTGGCAGGACGAGACAGTAACAAATGTGCGGAGAGGAAAACACAGCCCATGTCATACCACGCACGACGTGTACCCACACAAGGGAACTCAAGACATGTCGTTACTTGAAAGAATATTAAAGATTGATTTCTTTACACTCCTGTCAGGTACAATTTTTCAAAGATATATTTAGTAACATTTTGCAGTGATAAAATGATGCTTCATTTTACAACAGCTATATGTCTACTGATCCGCAACCTATTTCTCTGTATTTGATACGTTGCCGCTCAGTTGACAAGAAACAGTGTCCGACTGAACATTAGTGACAGCAACTGAAGCTCCAGACTATACTGTGCCGCCTCATTGATAAATGGGTAAAGATAGTTGAAGTTTGGCTCTGCTTAACGCAAAGTTGCAACATACAGAGCGTCCTATTTACCTAAATAATACCAAGTAACTTTTTGTCGACAGACAAAATACAAAAATCTTTCATGATAATATTATTTAGCTGTCAGGGGGACATTAGACAGAACGACTGCCTTTCTTGCAATTTTGTTCATTACAAAGATGTGAATTATAGCACGTCAGTTTCAAATAATTAGGTATTTGTGCACCAGTGCAAATGTCCAACAAGAGCTGTTAATATGTCGTGGATCGACGACACCGACTGGATCGTGTCTCGGAATTTTCCTCAATTTGTTTCGCTTTGATTCCTTTTATGGTCTATAGAGATTACAGCTGCTTACATGCAGATGCTTGAAATTATAATGAGATTGAAATCTGTCAGGAGTAAATAAAAGTATTACATAAAGTTATACTCTCAGCGCAAACATGTCTTCACCTAACCTGTAATTGTTGACTGGCAACCCAGTTGTGTAGGGAATTATTGAAACAAATAAGTTCCTGTGGTGACTGCTTTGCATTACGACGCACCGTCTTCTTTACTTGCTATTACTGATTTGTAGATATGTGGGAGTTGAATGTTGCACAACACTGGAACACGTGTCCTAAAACGATCGGTTTCTATGTTACAAGACATTCAGTATCGACTCACTCTGACATTGATATTTCGTAGTTAGTTTTATACTATGGTAGCATAACTATATTAATACCTTCATGACTTCATCACCCACTGATACGCTCTATCCTTACTTCAGAAGCTGCTTTGTCGAATCGGTTGCTACTATTCAGCCATTAAGAAAGATTGTATATATTATTTCTCAAACCAACATCTCCTATTCTCAACATGTACTTATCATTCAGGGATTAATGAGGTATCGTTAGAAATGTTTTTAAACGGCTTCTGACATTGCATGCCGATTTTTTGCTAAAACTTAGTACTTGTGGAAAATTTTAACGTAGAAGAGACTGTTGAATAACATAGGAAAAAAGGCATCATAGATACACAACTCCATACCCGTATTTTACGAAGCTACGTAGTTAATCACTATTAAGAGTCTCCATTTTCATATTATTTTATTACAAATACAGTTTTATTTGTGTCGAAGTACCTGTTTAAGTGATCATTTGTGTACAGCATTGTCATAATAAGAGTGACCGCAACGGTAGTTGACTATCTCTGCCCTTCGTATAAGCTGACTTTTCTAAATGAATATACTTTTCTAAACGAGAAATATCCAGCAGAGTTCTTACATTCATTAGCTCCATCAGGGTTGCCACCACATAAACAAATACAAAAAGAAAACACTGTCATTACGTTGTTAAGAAACCAGGACGCTAAACATGGCTTAGTCAATGGAGCACGTGTGGTTGTAGTAAAACTTAATTATTTTACAATTAACACTCAGCTGGTTGACATCGGGAAAAGTGTTATAGTAGCACGGATAAAATTAATACCATGTTATTCATGTACGCCCTTTGAGTTGACAGTAAGACGCCTATTAAAACAGTATTTGCGAGTCGCAGGAGGAACGCTTCAAAGGGCAGGATTGTATGTACGAAGTCCCGTCTTTATTCACGAACAATCGTATGTAGCCTTTTGAAGAGAAACTATATTAACCAGCATTGTTGTATGCCTTAAAGAAAATGAAAAGTACACGAAGATTACTTTGTTACTTCAAATACGTGCTATTGTATTGTTCTGTAAGGAATTTTGTTCAAAATTGTGTGTGTGGAGTACATGGATGTATCACAAATTCGTTGTTTTATTTCAAGTCGCTTGGTTCCATTTTTAAAGATGTTTTCGCTTCATTTCCACAACTACCCTTATCCCAGCAACTTCACATATTCCAAATAATGTCATTATTTAAAACTACAAAAGTGCCAAAATTTCGCACGGGTGCCCTGGTTTTTCACTGTTGCAATTAAAACGCCAGAATACTCATATAGTGTCTCGACGCGTTGTCAATATGGCTAAATCTAGTCGAAAGGCGGATAACGCGAAATGAAACTGTTGATTCCCACCAATGAGATCGACTTTTTCCCTGCGGCATTAAATTGTAAGAGGCCTGGTTGCCGAGACTATTCACTGCACACAAAATGCGTTTGACTGAGGATACCCAGGTAATTCCCATAACAAAATCTGTGGTCATTACAGACGTGCAATTTTGTACGTAAGATACATCGATACTAGTCGTCGTCGTCGTCGTCGTCGTCGTCGTCGTCATCATCATCATCACTATTTTATTCGTCAATGGCTGACAATAGATCTGGTCTTCTGTAGATTATTATACCATTATTTGTTGAGTACCGAGCTTCTCTAATTCTTAACAAACTTCAAACAGCGACATGTCGTAACTAGACTTCAATTCACGGCTTTCATCACCTAACCTTTAAAAACAAAACTTATCACGACCCAGCCATAAGATGTTTATGTGAAATGTGTAACAAAGCCTGTGAACGATATCACATAGAACTGTGCAGTAAAAGAGTGAAATCGATAAATGAATATGCAAAAATATAAAATGTAAATGTAAAATGTTAAGCAAAGTAACTGTATATGGCTATTTGGCTGCAATTTTATTAAATAAAATTAATTACAGCTTTCCTTACGCCCTTTTGACGCCTTCCCTCCATCTTGACTAAGATCTCCCACGCCTCTTGGTTCCTTCGAACTGCCTGCAATATCTTCTTAATCTTTCTGTTCATAGCATATATCCTGCCCGTTCCAGTCTTTTAATATTAATGCAACGGACAATGTCTAGTTCATTATACTGTTTCTATAATTCATCGTTGACTCTAATCCTTCAGCAATCAATTTCTTGCGTCTCAAGATCTTTTTTTCAGAAAATACCATGTTGATATTCTTCACATGTGATTAGTGCCGCTTTTCAGCATATTACGTTAGTATCGGCTCTTCAAAAGTATTATACATCATAACCTCAGGTTTACTGAACAGCTGCTTAATTTCCAGATGTCTGATCATCTATAAACCGGTAAACTGTTTTAGACACGTCCAGTGCGATCGATTCAACTGTGAATAAAATACAGGGTGTTACAAAAAAATGGTTCAAATGGCTTTGAGCACTATGAGACTCAACTGCTGAGGTCATTAGTCCCCTAGAACTTAGAACTAGTTAAACCTAATTAACCTAAGGACATCACAAACATCCATGCCCGAGGCAGGATTCGAACCTGCGACCGTAGCGGTCTTGCGGTTCCAGACAGTGTTACAAAAAGGTACGGCCAAACTTTCAGGAAACATTCCTTACACACAAATAAAGAAAAGATGTTATGTGGACATGTGTCCGGAAACGCTAAATTTCCATGTTAGAGCTCATTTTAGTTTCGTACTGTACTTCCTCGATTCACCGCCAGTTGGCCCAATTGAAGGAAGGTAATGTGAACTTCGGTGCTTGTGTTGACATGCGACTCATTGCTCTACAGTACTAGCATCAAGCACATCAGTACGTAGCATCAACAGGTGAGTGTTCATCACGAATGTGGTTTTGCAGTCAGTGCAATGTTTACAAATGCGGAGTTGGCAGATGCCCATTTGATGTATGGATTAGCACGGGGCAATAGCTGTGGCGCGGTACGTTTGTATCGAGGCAGATTTCCAGAACGAAGGTGTCCCCACAGGAAGACGTTCGAAGCAATTGATCTGCGTCTTAGGGAGCACGGAACATTCCAGCCTATGACTCGCAACTGGGGGGAGACCTAGAACGACGAGGACACCTGCAATGGACGAAGCAATTCTTCGTGCAGTTGACGATAACTCTAATGTCAGCGTCAGAGATGTTGCTGCTGTACAAGGCAACGTTGACCACGTCACTGTATGGAGAGTGCTACGGGAGAACCAGTTGTTTCCGTACCATGTACAGCGTGTGCAGGCACTACCAGCATCTGATTGGCCTCCACGGGTACACTTCTGCGAATGGTTCATCCAACAATGTGTCAATCCTCATTTCAGTGCAAATTTTGTCTTTACGGATGAGGCTTCATTCCAACGTGATCAAATTGTAAATTTTCACAATCAACAAGTGTGGGCTGACGAGAACCCGCACGCAATTGTGCAATCACGTCATCAACACAGATTTTCTGTGAACGTTTGGGCAGGCATTGTTGGTGATGTCTTGATTGGGCCCCATGTTCTTCCACCTACGTTCAATGGACCACGTTATCATGATTGCATACGGGATACTCTACCTGTGCTGCTAGAACATGTGCCTTTACAAGTACGACACAACATGTGGTTCATGCAGGATGGAGCTCCTGCACATTTCAGTCGAAGTGTTCGTACGCTTCTCAACAACAGATTCGCCTATGGATTTGTAGAGGCGGACCAATTCCATGGCCTCCACGCTCTCCTGACCTCAACACTCTTGACTTTCATTTATGGGAGCATTTGAAAGCTCTTGTCTACGCAAACCAGGTACCAAATATAGACACTCTTGGTGATCGTATTGTAGACGGCTGTGATACAATACGCCATTCTCCAGGGCTGCATCAGGCCATCAGGGATTCCATGCGACGGAGGGTGGATGCATGTACCCTCCCTAACGGAGGACATTTTGAACATTTCCTGTAACAAAGTGTTTGAAGTCACGCTGGTACGTTCTGTTGCTGTGTGTTTCCATACCATGATTAATGTAATTTGAAGAGAAGTAATAAAATGCGCTCTAACATGGAAAGTAAGCGTTGCCGGACACATGTCCACATAACATATTTTCTTTCTTTGTGTGTGAGGATTGTTTCCTGAAAGTTTGGCCGTACCTTTTTGTAACATCCTGTATAATCACTATTTTTTATATCAGTTTGTCATTAATAAGGAAAATATTGGCAGAAAATAATCGTGTCTGGATTTCAGAGCTGGCGTTGTTCTTATGATTGACTTTTGATCCAAAGTAACTGAAACTACGCATGACATCAAACTGTTGTGAGCGAGTTCTTTTGAATGGGGGTAACAAGGACAATTTTTCTTCGTTAAAGGCACGCACATAACTTTTCCTGCATTTAACTGTTGGTTCATCTTTCTAGCAGCACAGTTAAAACCTAGAAACGATACAAGCATTGTTTTTGGTATTCTTTCTGTTATATCAGTACTATCTACATCTGCCAGTACCCGAACTGATCGCTATAGGATAGTGATCCTCGCATTTATAAAGTTTTCTACGGCTATATTTAACAGAGAACTGGGTACTGACCCTCCATGTTGTACTGCGTTTGTTTGGTCATAGCATAACATTAATACCAATGAGAGCGATAATAACGTGGGTCGAACTCTTTTGCCTTTCAATACTAAAATGGGTCAACATACATCACCACGAAAACATTCTTCTGCTGAGCACCCTCTACAATCCGCAAGTGAAGTAGCACTTGCTAAACGAATTGTTCAATGAAATTCGACATTGCCAGATTAGAATACGCGAAACATTTTCGAAAATAATGTTTTATTCAACATTGTTGTGTTGATCAGAATTTGTCGACTCACAATATTTTATCGTCTTCCCCTCTATTAGCTCATCATAAGAGATAGTTTCCCGGCCTGATGATTTTTAAACCGGTTAACTGTTTTGGGAGAGTTTAATGCGATCGAGTCAACTGTGAATACAATAAAACGACTATTTTTAATATCAATATCTTACTAATAACGAATGTATTTCCCCTGACAGTCCATCAATGTGAATATTTGGTCAGTAAATCGTGTAGACCGCTTAAAAAATATCTTTGTTTATTGCGTCCTTTCGACTAATGCCGTCATCAGATACAGAGAGTTTAGAACTTGTATAACAAGATGTGTGTTCGAATTCCGAAGGGAGCAAACTGCTGAGGTCATCGGTTCCTAGACTTACGCACTACTTAAACTACCTTAAATTAAATTATGCTAAGAACAACACACACACCCGTACCTGAGGGAGGACTCGAACCTACGGCGGGAGGGGCCACGCAATTTGTAAAACAAGACTGATATCCGATTAGGCGTACCCGATTAGCCGTAGGTTTGTTCGGCATAGGTTTTTAATACTGACAGAACCTTTTTTGCTAGTTCTAAGGATTTGATATCTGACGGGCCTAGCTGAAGCAACATAAGAAATATTTAAAAAAATATTAAGTGATGTAGGTGATGTTTTTCACCAGACGTAATTTCCACCATCAACTGTAGTACCTAATATAATTTACAGAACTGTAACTTCGCCAGTTAAATCACTTTCAAGTGGTTAGAGTGCTGACAAAAATTTAGTTGCCAACATTAATAAATCAGATAAAAAGTATGTGAATCTTGGTGATTCATGTCATCATTCGTCACATAAACCTTTGGTATGTAACAGATGGAAACGGATCTCTTGAAACTCGATTCGTGTTTTCTACACATGTCGGTAAAGGACACAACAGCATCCAAAACCAGATGGGAATCAGACTGGATGCATTTTTACATTATTTAAAAGTACTAGGGTACAGTCGACGGCGAATATGGTTGATACGCCTTGATAATCCCGCAGGACAGGGCAGATATTATAAATTGTGGAACGGGGCCAAAGTAAGGGGCTGTCAGTTACACTCGAACATACAACAATATTATTTTTTCAAACATTACAAGAGCCCAAAAAACTTTCTTTTAAACACACAGCTTTAAAAAATGGTTCAAATGGCTCTGAGCACTATGGGACTTAACAGCTATGGTCATCAGTCCCCTAGAACTTAGAACTACTTAAACCTAACTAACCTAAGGACAGCACACAACACCCAGCCATCACGAGGCAGAGAAAATCCTTGACCCCGCCGGGAATCTAACCCGGGAACCCGGGCGTAGGAAGCGAGAACGCTACCGCACGACCACGAGTTCGGGCACACAGCTTTAACCTATGGGACTTAATTACCGGCTGGAAGCCACTTTAATTTAAAAACGGCTGAAGGCCAATAACTTAAAACGGAAGAATAATAATAAATTTAAAAGGCAAGCCCTATCCTAAAGCAGTACTTTAGTTAGGCTGAAGTAAACAAGTTAAACTCAAACCGGCTGAAGGCCTAACACTTAAAACTCCATACCATTAACCCTTTTTTTTAAAAAAAAATAACAAAAGGCCCTACGTGAAACAGTTCTTTAATTTAGGCTGAAGGTATAAAGAGCAGATAACTCAAACTCAAAATCGGCTGAAGGCCCAAGACTTAAAATTCAACAACATTAAAATTTTTTAAATGCCAAAGGCCTTACGTGACACGGTTCTTTGCTCTAGGTGAAGGCCTTAAGAGCACAACAACTCAAACTCAAAATCGGCTGAAGGACCAAGACTTAAAAATTCAGTATTAACATTTTTTAAATGCCAAAGGGCTTACGTGAAACAGTACTTTAAACTAGGCTGAAGGCCTCAAGAGCAAAACAATTCTAATTTAAAACCAAAATCGGCTAGAAGCTATACAAGCACAAACAACTAGAACAAATTTTTAAAAAATGAAGCAGTACACCCGAGGGCGCTCAGATGTTCGAGGATCGGCCTGGAATTCGAACACTAACGCTCGCTTAGGTGAGACATGTAGTCGGGCCAACCATTCACGATCCGATGAAAACCCAGCCGACCGACAGTTAACAAACCCACCGACAAGATAAGTTCCACTTCACCTGCCCCGGAGAGCAACACGGAGTTCAACGGAACAATCTAGAAGATATTGGGCACACAACCAATCATAAATGGAGCTGGACAGCAACAATACGATGAGGAAACTACATTGCCTGAAATTTACGTCAACGGCCAATGCAGGTAACCGGAACATTAACGGCCACAGGACAGAGGATTCCGCTGGTGCACTTCAGTTCAAATAACCAAATACAGTGAAACTCCACCGGAGGGTGGCTACAATTTTCCAACCTGAAAACCACATTGTTGCTCGCAGGATTAGCCCAGCAGCCGACAACGAACTCCAAACGACACAATGTGAACAGTCTAGACTTGCTAGTAGGTTAAATCAAAACTTAACTTTCCTGTCCAGGGTCGGTGAGCCACGGACCTCATAGCAATGGGAACAGCGCCACACGCTCCGACAGCTCGTAGAAACCGCCAGCAGGCCCGGCCAAACGTTTCCCGTGGAGAATTCCTCGCTGCTCCACACCAACCGACCGACTCCAGGCCCGGAAACGTGAAAAGACCAAATATACGTTGGACGATGAGACGACCAACTGAACGACCAACCAGCGGTCGTCCCGCTCTAATCATCACCGGTCGGACAGTTCATGTGTGTCGCCAGCGGTCGGCGAGCACAGGCTGTCGGCGCCTCACCGGCGCTCCGACCCCAACTTTACTGCTACTGCATCCCGACTGCACTCCTGGTCCGTTTCCATTCGACTGGCAGACACTCGACGACCCGGAAGTACTATCGGTCGCTCCAGAGATGGTACATCAGTGCATTAATCGATACCCTCTGCTGCTGCCGCTCACAGGAAAGTTAAGCAGGAAATTAATGACGCCAGTAAATGGAATAAGAAACCGAGGCAGCAGTACCGTAATTGAAGATCACAAACAATAAATGGCCTGAACACGAGCCGTGCAGGCTCAATGGTGCAATTTAAAAATTGAATGAGCTCAAGAGTGATACTAGAAACGATTCTGAGCGCTATATTTCACATTTGTCAGGAGATCCAATAGGAAATGTACCCCTTTTGTACATAAGTTAATTGTGTTAAGAGTCCCCCTATTTAGTTGAGTGGTAACATGTATGCCTGTCATACAGTGGGTCCAGGTTCGATTTTCGGCTGGGTTGTGGATTTTCTCCGCTCGTGGACTGGGCGTTGTGCTGTCGTCATCATCATTGGCACGTCAGTCACCCAATGTGGCATAGACTGAAATGAGATATGAACGCGGCAGCTGAACTTCTCCAGATGGAGCCTCCCGGCCAACAGTGTCACACGATCATTTCTTTGTTTTTTTCTTTTTTTTAAATTCAGAAACTGAGAACATGTAGCGATATCACAGAATAATGTCTTCCACCTCATCATAGCAAAAAATAATTGGACAAATAAGAAAAAAGTAATGTCCTAACAATGGTGTAAGTGATTTACCAAGAAACTGACTGGTTCTATGTATAAATAAGAAAGTTTTTGTTTCAGTTGCCTTAATACAGAGGCACAACGTTTTGTTTGTGGTAACCCAAGTATAGAAATGCGGAGGGGGAGGGGGCGGGGGTTATACTTAAGCTTTTACTACTTTCGCCACTGTAGACAGAAAACTATTTATCTTACTGCGTTCTGCAGCATTTGCAGTGTTAGTAGTGTTAGTGTCATGACCTGCAGTTACGTGCCGGTACTGCTACGGGGGCGTTGTGTTAAAACACGCAGATCAGTGTTCATTACAGTTGGAGACAATCATCGTGGGTCTGTACAGGGTGAAAAAAAACCTCTTTCGGTACCGGGGTTGAAGAATATCATTCGGAAGCTCGAATTGATTGTCGATTTGGGAATCGCTCCTGTGAGAGGCCGACGGCTGATTGCACCTCTAATTTTTGAAGATGTTACTAGTTCCAGTGTGCTATCTTCCAGCATGCACGTGCTGTGTCACGAAGGTTCCACATTCCATTGTTCGCCGTTCTGAAAGTGCAGCAAACAGTTGTCAGATGGAATGCCTACAAAGTTTCAGGCTTCAGTGAATGCAGATGGTCGTCGCATGGAACCATGTGTGTTACCTGGAACCCAAAAATGGTACACAGTCAAAAATTGTGACACTGTCATATGGGAATTAAAATGTGTTTCTTTGAATGGTTTATTCGTTATCTCTCTTCTGTGTGTCGTTAAAAAAATTTTCCCCAAGGTTCCATTGTCCGACTATTTATCATGATGTCCACCTCAAGTATTGCAAGTTTCATTGTAGCTAACCTGTGCTATAGTAATATCCGATCCACACAGTTAAGAAGATAGCAAGAGCCGACAAGTGCCAGAATTACCGCACAATCAGCTTAAGAACTCATCCATCGAAGTTGCTAACAAGAACAATATACAGAAATCTGGGAAAGAAAATAGACGATCTATCAGGTGACGAAATGTTTGACTTTAGGGAAGGTAAGGGCACCAGATACCCAGTTCTGAAGTTGCTGTTGATGATAGAAACTAGACTGAAAAGAAAGCTGGACATTATCATAGGATCTATCGACCTGGAGAAAGCGTTCGAAAATGTCAAGTGGTCCAAGAGATTCTAAGCTGTGAGAATAATAGGTATAAGCTCTGGGGAAAGACGGGTAATACACAGTATGTTCAAGAACCAAGAGGTAACTAAAAAAGTTGAGAACCAAGAACGAGTGCTCAGATTAAAAAGGGTGTAAGACAGGGGTATAGTCTTTCACCATGACTGTTCAACATATACACCGAAAAGGCAATGGCGGAAATGGAGACCGTTTCAAGAGTGACATAAAAGTTCGTGGCGAAAGCTCGATGATGTCATTGCTATCCTGAGTAAAAGTGAAGAAGAGTTACAGGATGTATTAAATGGAACGGGCAGTCTCATCAGTACGTTAAATGGATTGAGAGCAAATCGAAGAAAGGTAAAAGTTCTGCTACCTGCGCCCACGACGGACGGAAGACATAAAAAGTAGACTAACACTGACATAAAGGGGTATTCCTGGCCAATAAACGCCTACTAGCATAAAACATACATCTTACTTTGAGGAAGAAAGTTCTGAGAATGTACGTTTGGAGCACAGGACTGTATAGTAGTGACACATGGAGTACGCCAAAACAGGAGCAGAAGAGTACCGAAACATTTGAAACATGGTGCTACAGAAGAATGTTGAGATTTAGTTGGACTGATAAGGTAACTAATGATTAAGTTCTCCACAGAATCGAAAAGGGAAGCAATATGTGGAAAACACTGACAGCCAGAAGGAACGAGAAGATAGTAAATCTGTTCAGACACCGGAAGATGACTTCCATGGTGCTGGAGGGAGCTGTTGAGGGTAAAAACTGTAGAGGGAGGAAGAGATTGGAATACATTCTGCATATAACTGAGGATGAGATGAGGAGGCTGGTACAGGGGAGGAAATCGTGGCCGACCACATGAATCCAGTAAGATGAATGATGACTAGAAACAATTCTAATAGAACTGTATAGTCAAAAACTATTTGTCATTTCCTTTGGATATTTCTCAAGAGAATAACAAAATAAAATTAAAAAAAGTCGGTGAGTTTTGACTTCTGTTTCATACACAACTCCATTCCTGGGATCAGATGTTGCAAACTTTAGACCTCTGTGTTCTGTTGCGGAGGTTTGCAACAAACATGACTCGTCTTTCAGAGATTAGATTAGATTAGATTAATACTTGTTCCATAGATCATGAATACGACACATCGTAATGATGTGGAACGTGTCAGCTATGAAGTATGGCATGGCATACATCGCCCACGGTCTTGTCTCGTTTGCACATGTTCACGTTTTTCCGTTCATCTGCTTCAGAGTAAGAATTCTTAATAGCTACGTGTAATGGAGGAGTTTGAAACACTTTGATCACAGTACTTTTTACTTTTTAAAACTATTTTTCAAACCCATATTCTCCCCTTCTATTACAAAGATTTTTTACCTGAACAAACAAAAGCTTACATGCACTCCGCTTACGGTCAAAGTTGGAATTAACGGTAAGGGGCGATGAAAAAATTTCCATTGGAGGGAGTTTGCTGCAGCGTATATGCGACGTAGCGCAGTTCAGATGCGGACTTACGGACTGTTTCAGAAATAATGATCAATTATTCGTACACTGAAAGTACAGGACAAATGTAGCTACAAAGGTCCAATAAATGTGGGTCCCCAAATCAACCGTTGTCGAGGTACAACATTTCCTGTTGCCGTTCAGCAGTGTCTAGGAGCACATGGCATCTCTAAACGTGAACGTAGGTGTTCGAAATGTTGTCTATGCTTATCAATGCCTTATTGAGCTCGTCTCTGAAATGAGTTTCGGATCCTCTAAGGCAGTCCCGAGAAATTCTGTGAATGCTGGAAGACCAATTCGCGACCGTAATTCCTCAAGAGAGTGAACCTCGGTAGTGTAGCCCAGGCTTCTGACACGACCCCACACCCGGAAATCCACGGGATTTAAATCCAGAGACCAAGGCGCAGGTCGTCCTCAACCTATCCAATGTTAATCACACATCCGAGTTAGAAGCTGGGTCACTGGTAAACGAAAATGTTCTGGAGCACCGTCATGCTTGAGCCACATGATCAGGCGTTCGTGCAGTGGGACATCATCGTGTACATCTGGAAGTGCAGTCCGCAGAAACTGCATGTGCATGTGTTCTCTGTGGAAGGAAGTGTGGTCCAACTACGTGGTGTCAGAGCAGTCCAGCCTAGACGTTCAGGGAATAAGGCGACTGTTGCTGTCATACGCGTGTTGCATTAGGAATGAGATCGCCCCAAATGTGAGAGTTATGGTAGTTAAAAGTACCGTTGAGGGAAAATTCAGCCTCATCCTTGAACAGGGAATTCAGGGTACACAGTTGTAGCACCCATTGGCACAAATTCTCTCTGGAAGGGAAGTCTGCTTTGTTGACGGCTTGCAGTGTCTGGAAATGATGTGGATAACGTACTCCGTCACGCGCTGCCTTCAACAGGACACGCCCCTGGATGGCACTCCTGCTTGTTGAAGTACTCGAACGTTCGCGCACAATGCGTAACATGCTTTTCTCAACATCGGGTATTATGGATCCGAGTCGATCTTCTCATACGTGGTGTACCAAACTCCCGGTTTCCCCAAGCCGCTGATGTAACAGGCTAAATGTACGTCAGTCGGGCTGCCTGCGCAGAGGAACGGGTTCTTCGTACAATCGTGCAACCTTAAGTGCACTGCCACTTGCTTTGCCACACACGACGTGCATATCAGCGTATCCTCTGTCCAAGGTGCCTTAAACCTTAAACCTCGAGGTACCAACGTAAATACCGATGTATCCAGGAGCGTTTACAGTTGCTTCCCAACTCGAATTACGAGGCGTGCTTTTTAAGTAAGTACCGTTTTGAAATTAAAAAAAAGAGGTGCTAAGGTAGCTCAATAATTGTAGTTTCACATGAAAGCCTGTAGCTTAATCTACGCACTGACGCCTTTACAGTCTGATTGTTCCTTCTTTTCGTTGTGTACTGAGTGTTTAGGATGCCTCCGATAATCGTGAGTCCCGCCGAATGTGAAGTACGGGCTGTTATAAGATTTATTAGTGCTAAAGGCCTAACAGCGATCGATATTCATCGTGAGATCTGTGCAGCTTACGGGGAATACATTACGAGTGATGGAATGGTAAGAAAGTGGGTGAGACCGTTTAAAGATGGCAGCACAAATGTGCACGACGAACAACGGAGTGGCGTCCATCGGTCGTTAATGAAAGTCTGGTGCAGGAAGTGGACAATAAGGTGAGAGAAAACAGACGCTTTACGATTTCCTCCTCGCGGGATGACTTTCCTAATATTTCTCTTAGTGTTTTGTGTGGCATTGTGACCGAGCACTTGAATTACCAAAAATTGTGCGCTCGTTGGGTACCGAAAATGTTGACGGATGTGCACAAAACCAAACGTTTGACTTTCCTTGACCGATACCACAACGACATTGATGATTTCTTAAGCCAAATTGTTACGGGCGATGAAACATGGGTGGCCTACGTCACACCAGAATCAAAGCAACAGTCCATGGAAGTTGAGCAAAGGCATCGTTTTGTTGCAAGACAATGCCCGTCAGCATGTGGCGAATCAGACCAAATTCTCATCACATCTTTCCGATGGGAAACTCTACATCATCCGTTCAGCCCCGATCTTGCGCCCAGTGACTACCATCTGTTCCTGCACTTGAAGAAACACCTGGGCGGTCAGCATCTTCGAGACGATGACGAAGTCAAAACAGTGGTGATGCAATGGTTAACAAGTCAGCCGGCAGACTTCTATGAGGAGGGTATTCAAAAACTGGTACAACGTTATGACAAGCCCCTCAATATTGACGGAAATTATGAGTGGCAGCAGCAGCGCGTATCGATAAGCACACTGTCGTACCATCTCTGGAGCGACCGATAGTACACTCCTGGAAATTGAAATAAGAACACCGTGAATTCATTGTCCAAGGAAGGGGAAACTTTATTGACACATTCCTGGGGTCAGATACATCACATGATCACACTGACAGAACCACAGGCACATAGACACAGGCAACAGAGCATGCACAATGTCGGCACTAGTACAGTGTATATCCACCTTTCGCAGCAATGCAGGCTGCTATTCTCCCATGGAGACGATCGTAGAGATGCTGGATGTAGTCCTGTGGAACGGCTTGCCATGCCATTTCCACCTGGCGCCTCAGTTGGACCAGCGTTCGTGCTGGACGTGCAGACCGCGTGAGACGACGCTTCATCCAGTCCCAAACATGCTCAATGGGGGACAGATCCGGAGATCTTGCTGGCCAGGGTAGTTGACTTACACCTTCTAGAGCACGTTGGGTGGCACGGGATACATGCGGACGTGCATTGTCCTGTTGGAACAGAAAGTTCCCTTGCCGGTCTAGGAATGGTAGAACGATGGATTCGATGACGGATTGGATGTACCGTGCACTATTCAGTGTCCCCTCGACGATCACCAGTGGTGTACGGCCAGTGTAGGAGATCGCTCCCCACACCAAGATGCCGGGTGTTGGCCCTGTGTACCTCGGTCGTATGCAGTCCTGATTGTGGCGCGCACCTGCACGGCGCCAAACACGCATACGACCATCATTGGCACCAAGGCAGAAGCGACTCTCATCGCTGAAGACGACACGTCTCCATTCGTCCCTCCATTCACGCCTGTCGCGACACCACTGGAGGCGGGCTGCACGATGTTGGGGCGTGAGCGGAAGATGGCCTAACGGTGTGCGGGACCGTAGCCCAGCTTCATGGAGACGGTTGCGAATGGTCCTCGCTGATACCCCAGGAGCAACAGTGTCCCTAATTTGCTGGGAAGTGGCGGTGCGGTCCCCTACGGCACTGCGTAGGATCCTACGGTCTTGGCGTGCATCCGTGCGTCGCTGCGGTCCGGTCCCAGGTCGACGGGCACGTGTACCTTCCGCCGACCACTGGCGACAACATCGATGTACTGTGGAGACCTCAGGCCCCACGTGTTGAGCAATTCGGCGGTACGTCCACCCGGCGTCCCGCATGCCCACTATACGCCCTCGCTCAAAGTCCGTCAACTGCACATACGGTTCACGTCCACGCTGTCGCGGCATGCTACCAGTGTTAAAGACTGCGATGGAGCTCCGTATGCCACGGCAAACTGGCTGACACTGACGGCGGCGGTGCACAAATGCTGCGCAGCTAGCGCCATTCGACGGCCAACACCGCGGTTCCTGGTGTGTCCGCTGTGCCGTGCATGTGATCATTGCTTGTACAGCCCTCTCGCAGTGTCCGGAGCAAGTATGGTGGGTCTGACACACCGGTGTCAATGTGTTCTTTTTTCCATTTCCAGGAGTGTATTACCGGGTCGTCATGTGTCGCGTAGTCGCGACGAAGCAGCACTCGCGGACGGACCAGCAGCAAGCAAGCCCCCGTCGCACGGAGTCGGGCTGGTGCCGCTGGATGCGTACACGCGCAGTTGGAGTGTGAGGTGCTGCTTGCGAGTGCTACGAAGTTCGTCGCCCACTGATCTTGGTCATGAAAGTTGAGTCATCAGTTAACTTACTATTAAGCCTCAACTGTTTGCATTTTTTCGTTTGATCCTGGTTCTCGCTTTTGGGACATTAACACGAGTAACAACGTGTGTGTAAGTCGGCTAAAATTCCAGCCGTCTCCCAGTGAAATTTAACTTAATCTATTCCCTATTATGGAATTTCACCAGCGGTATCTTCTGCCTTGTGGCCGTTGACGTTCCGGTTACCTGCCCTGGTCGTTGACGTAATTCAAAAATGGTTCAAATGGCTCTGAGCACTAAGGGGTTTAACATCTGTGGTCATCAGTCCCCTAGAACTTAGAACTACTTAAACCTAACTAACCTAAGGACATCACGCACATCCATGCCCGAGGCAGGATTCGAACCAGCGACCGTAGCGGTCGCGCAGTTCCAGACTGTAGCGTCTAGAAGCGCTCGGCCACTTCGGCCGGCTTAATATAAGGCCTTCTACCTTTTGATTGAAACACCTGTTATTGCTTAATATGCGACCTCCACCCTAGTTCCATTAAAATTAAATTGCTAAGGCCTTCAGCCGATTAGATTGAAGATTTAGAATATATTCTTGGGTGAAACCTCCAGAAGAACCTTGTATTTCAGTTTTGCTTAAGCCTTGTGTCTTGGATTTTGAATGTGGCCTTCAGCCGATCAAAAGTTAAACAAAGGATATCGATTAAAGTTTTTAAAGATTTGCATCCTTTTTGTAATATTGTGTGTTGATAAATAAAGTTTGTATGTTGAGTGCAACTGACAGGAACTCATTTTGTGCCCTTTCCACAACCTAATCCGCTCTGTCCTGCTAGCCCAGGCATTTCACCACGTTTACTGGAGCTTTCCAGCTGTTGTACTTTCCATCACTTCCACTTTTTAAAGATTTGCATCCTTTTTGTAATATTGTGTGTTGATAAATAAAGTTTGTATGTTGAGTGCAACTGACAGGAACTCATTTTGTGCCCTTTCCACAACCTAATCCGCTCTGTCCTGCTAGCCCAGGCATTTCACCACGTTTACTGGAGCTTTCCAGCTGCTGTACTTTCCATGTGTAAGTACTGACATGTAGGCGAGGCATTAGTGTGGCATTGGTTCTTTCGACGCCACTGCGGTAAATTTGGAAACGTGGAATAGTATGGCGTTATTACTGAATGACTCTGTCGTATCAGCCGCCGCACAGCAGCCGTCAACTAGCGCGGCGTGCTACAACACGCGCGGCACACAGCGATTACCGCTGGCACCGCACACGATGTCAACAACTGGCGCAAGTGAACGCGCCGTCGCGGGGTTAGCGGCAGCGTACACACCACTATAGGTACGGATTACCCTGGCGGCGCTGCCCTTGCCACCAGAGTGAGCAACCGTATAAGGGCGCCTTCTACCAACACTCTGATTGGCCGGACCTGCGGATTTAAGCGAGCTCCCTGAACTCGTTTAACCAGTTCAATCTTCGCCGATGACTGCGTTACTACCCGGCTGCTGTATTCACGACGACCGAACCGTACTGTGGCCTCCCTGGTTGGCAGTGTTTTGGACTTGTATTCTCTACTAGTGCCTCTGATTTATCCTTGGCGCTACAGCCAGCGAAGTGTTGTGTAGTCGAACGTAAGTTTTGTTTTGAGTGACAGAAGGTCAAATAAATTTGGTTATCACGGAATATTTGTTGTGTTATAGTGCGGATATAACACAACAGACTCCAAGTAGGACCAACGTGCTATCGTTCTTTCCTTGGCTGGCGAAAGACAAACACCGGTAGACATCCGTCGGAGAATGAAGAATGTGTACGGGGCAGCATGTCTGTCGAAAAGCGTTGTGGAATGTTGCGCTTAGGGGTGCTGCTGCTTAATGATAACGCACTTCCCCGTACAGAAAATGTCGCAACGCAGAAATTAGGTCAACTCAAGTGGGAGAAATTGGAGCGGTAACCCCAAAGTTCCCTCCCCACGAGACTATCACGCCTTAGGTCACTTAAAAACAGGCATTTGGAGGGTCGACGATTCTTGTCGGACGAGAATGTGCAGGCATTTACGGGCTTCTTCACGCAGCAGTGCACGATGTTTTACCAATCGGGTACTGTCACACTGGTGCGGTGGTTGAATAATTACCTGGGTGGTAACGTCGGTTTTGCGTGAGTGGCATACCGACTCCGGACTATAGAGTCTTGTAACAGAAACTTGCTGTCGCCTCTTATAAAAGGAGGCGACCTTGACGCATGGCACTCGGATTAGATTAGATTAGTACTTGTTCCATAGATCATGAATACGAGACTTCGTAATGATGTGGATCGTGTCAGAATAATAAAAGGTGTCTATATAAGATATTACATTACACAAAATATTACATGAGACTTAATATTTTTTATTTTTTTGTGGGGGTTGGGGAAATTACCCGTTACTATATTCAAAAATTCATCTAATGAGTACAAGAAGTTGCCATTAAGAAATTCTTTTAATTTCCTTTTAAATGCTATATGGACTATAGGGTGTTTGCCCCGAAGACCATGCCGTGTCTAATATTGAGCTTGCCAAACTTCTTTCGCATTATTTGGCCCTCGGAAGAAGTTTAGCGACATGCAGCTGAGTACCGACAGCACAAACGTACTGAGAACGCATTTTTGAAAAAAGAGAAAACAGGAAAGATTTAGGCAGTTAGAACATTTGACACTTCCACTCTCCATGTCAACATGTCGTTCTTGACGCCGCGCTACGTACTGGACCTACGGCGGCAGCCGGGGTAAGTGGGGCCGCGTGTTTGCCCACTCGCGGACAGGGGCCGTTCACACGTGCACCGGCCGTCTAACACGGCGTACACGGGTGTCGGGCGCGCAGGCAGCGCCCCAGTAGCGGCTGCGGTGGGGCCGGGAACTAGGCGCGCTACGGCACTGTGCGTTTCGCCACGACAAGCAGCCGGCCATTAGTGGACGGCCTAATGGTCGGCCAACTTGCCTCCGACACGACGGCCGGCGGCGCCACGCCCGTGTCCGGCACACGCCCCCAGCGGTCGCCGCGAAACGAGGAACGGTCGGGCCCCAACCACCGCCGCAAACACTGCATGCTACGCTGCACGAACGGCGGCTCACGTCGATCAGACTGACGTGCTGGGGACCTGAGGACCGCACCTGTTTCCTTCCATCACGAGAGAATTTTCTTTATTTGTTGATCGTACGGAATTCAGACACGTTAAATGATATGTAATTTTACAGGGTGTTCCCGTAAATTTGTTAACATCGAGTATAGATTTAGGTGTCAGGAAGTCGTTTCTGAAAGTGTTTGTATGGAGTGTAGTCATGTAGGGAAGTGAAACATGGACGACAAATAGTTTGGACAAGAAGAGAATAGAAGCTTTCGAAATGTGGTGCTACAGAAGAATGCTGAAGATTATATGGGTAGATCACATAACGAATGAGGAGGTATTGAATAGAATTGGGGAGGAGTTTGTGGCACAACTTGATTAGAAGAAGGAATCGGTTGGTAGGGCATGTTCTGAGGCATCAAGAGATCACCAATTTAGTACTGGAGGGCAGCGTGGAGGGTAAAAATCGTAGAGGAAGACCAAGAGGTGAATATACTACGCAGATTCAGAAGGATGAAGGATGCAGTAAGTACTGGGAGATGAAGAAGCTTGCACAGGATAGGGTAGCATGGAGAGCTGCATCAAATCAGTCTCAGGACTGAAGAGCACAACAACAACATCATTCCGTATCAGCGTGCAAAAGATTGAGAGGACATAGAGGATGCCCCTCTGAATAATTTAGGGTCGGCAGCCTGGCGACGGAGAAGCCAGCTTAAGGAGATAATAGGAATGAAATCAAATTACTGTGTACTTTTTTATTTACATTAGTTACAGTTAACTGGAAACACCGTCATTGACACAATGAACGTAAAATTCGGACTGTCAGCCAACAAGTTTCTGACGCACCCTGAAGCCTATTCCTGGTGTATTTCGAAACACAGCACAGGCAGCTACAATTCTGGCAAGTAATTCATCTGCGTATCCACTGGGGTTTCATACACAAGAGACTTTTGGTATCCCCATAGGAAATAATCAAGTGGATTCAGCTCAAGTATGCCGCCCGGAGTGGTCGAGTGGTTCTAGCGGCTACAATCTGGAATCGCGGGACCACTACTGTCGCAGGTTCGAAACCTGCCTCGGGCGTGGACGTGTGTGATGTCCTTAGGTTAGTTAGGTTTCCGTAGTTCTAAGTTCTAGGGGACTGATGACCTCAGAAGGTAAGTCCCAGAGTGCTCAGAGCCATTTGAAACATTTTGAACCAGTTCAGGTATAGCACCTCCCTTTCCGATCAAGCCGTCAGGAAATATAGCATTCATATAGAATGAGATTTTCACTCTGCAGCGGAGTGTGCGCTGATATGAAACTTCCTGGCAGATTAAAACTGTGTGCCGGACCGAGACTCGAACTCTGGACCTTTGCCTTTCGGGGGCAAGTTCTCTACCAACTGAGCTACCCAAGCACGACTCACGCCCCGTCCTCACAGCTTTACTTCCGTCAGTACCTCGTCTCCTACCTTCCAAACTTTACAGAAGCTCTCCTGCGACCCACGCAGAACTAGCACTCCTGAAACAAAGGATATTGCGGAGACATGGCTTAGCCACAGCCTGGGAGATGTTTCCAGAATGAGATTTTCACTCTGCAGCGGAGTGGCGCCGATATGAAACTTCCTGGCAGACTAAAACTGTGTGCCGGACCGAGACTCGAACTCGGGACCTTTGCCTTTCGCGGGCAAGTTTCCAGAATGCTTGCCCACGAAAGGCAAAGGTGCCGAGTTCGAGTCTCGGTTCGGCACACAGTTTTAATCTGCCAGGAAGTTTCAGCATTCATATGATTGCGGACATCCACACTGAGGTGAGGCGGTGCACCGTCATGTTGTATCCACATCCTCTTGCGAACAGCCAAGGATACCTTCTCCAACAACTCAGTTAGAACAATGTGCACGAACTTCAAGTACATGTGGCCATTCAGACGGGCAGATACACTTCTTAGTAATTAAACTCGCCCTCTCGTTTCTTTCCAGGAAATAAAGAATGTGCATGTAAATAAACAGCACAGGACGTGTAATGTTGTACGCATGTTATTTGCAAATGAGCAGGACAACAGTAATGCTAGACAAAACGGTACACAAGTTTACTGGCATTGAGCTGCCTTCTGAGACCCTAGGTTCCCTACTTCAATTTGTTACATTTTTGCCGCGCTGTTACAGAAACACCCTCTACAGAGGTAATAACAGAATCTACGGTATAATACGAAGCCTCTTTTTATTTACAAAGTCCGATCATTCGATAAATAGAAACCACAATGAAATAAATAATTTTTTAACACTTAATAACAGCTTCCAGCTACTTCTCTACATAGTCGCCGCTCCGACCGAGACATCTGTCGCAGCATTGTACAAGTTTTACTATAACCTCGTCGTAGGAGGCAGCCGCCTGTGCTTTCCGCAAATTCTCTACGTTGGTGCAGCTCTTTGCCTGTACCAAAATGCTGTGCCCATAGCCAGCCGTTCAAGTGAACAAAGAGTTGAGAATCAGACGACGATACGTCGGAAATGTATTGCGGGGGAGCACACGCTTCCCGTTGTAAATGCTACAGGAGCGTCTTTCTTGCAACTACAGTGTGCGCCCGAGCATTGTCTAGAAGAAGGACAATGCCTGATGACTACATTCCTTCTCACTTGTTCTGGATTGCCACTCGTAGGCAATTTTCTCGATTTGCCTGATCCACTCCCTGAACAAGATCATTGGTTGACACTCGCCTCTTTCCCTGACCGCCTGCATCGTGAACGTCTTCGCATTCTGCTTCAAAGTGCCTGCAGCGTTGCCGCATTTTGCTGTCACGCATGGCAGTTGCGTCACTGCATGAAATTAGGCGGAAATCCTCAGTATGAAACAATCGAACTATAGCACGCACATCACAATTAGCAGGAGACTCTTTTGTTTGAAGCATATTTACGTGCTCACTGTGTGCCTGAACTGGAAAGTGCGATGGGACACGATCAGCATTCTTACTGGACCTTGAGAAATTTAGCCCCCCTGTATACAGAAATGTTCATATGTACTTCAGGGGATTTGGAAGAAGACTGCGCTAAAACTACAAGACATACAGAAAAGTGACAGGCGTCAATGGGGAGAGAGAGATTGTTTCGATTTGTAATGCAAAGCGTAGCGTAGTCGCAGAGCACACCACTACGGTACATGCATAACACATATTGGCATATAATACACTGAGGGGTGCATTTTTTGTCCTTGAATTCGCAAAATGAGGGTCAGTTTTGACGGTTCATCGGCGATTTCGTACTAGATACTTGGTAAAAGCTTGAACAAAATAACATACAGTATTCGCACAAGGCATTCCGTGAAATTTGCTGCTAATTTGTTGTGAAAAAAGACGCTGGTCAGGGCCGTCAGCAGAGAATATGCAGCGCGTGTGGGAATCACTCATCAGGATACCGAGGAAATATACGACACATGTGAGCAGGGAACTCCAGATACTGCAGTCAACCGTTGGGCGCATTCTGCGCAAACGTCTGCGTGTAAAACCATACCTTCTACACTTCTAACAATCGCTGGCCACTTGGGGCAACGGGCTTCATTTTGGCTTGAATCCTCTGCTGGAGCAGGAGACCTTTTCACAGAAGTTGGTTTTCAGCTACGAAACCATGTTTTATATGCTTGAAAAGGTGTGTGTCATCTTACAATGAACCGCCAAAGAAAGTCGTTAGGCATGCGTACTCAAATACAGAGATTTGTAAACAGGCAGAATATGACGCTTCGTCTCGCAACGCCTGTATAAGACAACAACTGTATGGCGCAGTTCTTAGTTCGTTTACTGCTGCTGCAGTTGCAGGTTATCAAGATTCTAGTGAGTTTGAACGTCGTGTTATAGTCGGCGCAGGAGCGATGGTATACGGCCTCTCTGAGATAGCGATGAAGTGGCAATTTTCCCCTACCACCATTTTACAAGTGTACCCTCAATATCAGGAATCCGGTAAAACATCAAGTCTCCGACACCGCTGCGACCGGAAAAAGATCCTGCAAGAACTGGACCAACAACGAATGAAGGGAATCGTTCAACGTGACAGAAGTGCAACGCTTCCGCAAATTACTGCAGATTCCAGTGTCGGGCCATCAAAAAGTGTCAGCGTGCGAACCACTCAACGAAACATCATCTACATGGGCTTTCGGAGCCGAACGAACACTCGTGTACCCTTGATGACTGCATGGCACAAAGCCATGGACTGTTGATGACTGGAAACATGTTGCCTGCTCGGACGACTCTCATTTGAAATTGTATCAGCGGATGGACGTGTACGGGTATGGAGAGAACCTCTTGAACCCATGGACCCTGCATGTCAGCGGGGGACTGTTCAATCTGGTGGAAGCTCTGTTATGATGTGGGGCGTGCGCAGTTGGAGTGATATGGGACCCTGATACCTCTAGATACGACTCTGACAGGTGATGCGTACGTAAGCATCCTGTCTCATCACCTGTATCCATTCATGTCCATTGTGCATTTCAACTGACTTGGGCAATTCTAGCAGGACAATGCAACACGTCACACGTCCATAATTGCTTCAAAGTGATTCCAGGAACACTCATTTCAGTTTAAAGACTTCGGCTGGCTGCCAAACTTCCCAGACACGGACATTATTGAGCATATCCGGGATGCCTTGCCGTGTTCTGTTCAGAAGAGATCTCTATCCCCTCGTACTCTTACGGATTTATGGACAGCCCTGCAGGATTCATGGTGCCACTTTCCTCCATTACTACTTCAGACGTTACTAAAGTCCATTCCACGTCGTATTGCGGTGCTTCTGTGTGCTTGCTGGGGCTCTACACAATATCAGGCAGGTATACCAGTTTCTTTGGCTCTTCATTAAAACATGCATGTTTGGGACACAGGACATCCTAACGAGATTATTGAACATAGCGTGGATTCACCTAAAGTCAATAATTTCATGCATCATGTACCGTTTTTCTTTACGGATGTATCTGACCGGTTCCGTGTAGCTGGACGTGTTGCACTAATGGTTTACGCCACAATTAAACAAAGGCAGTTGAGACTTCATTTTGCAACGAGGCAGTGGCCTATCATCCTCTCTCTCAGATGTTCACGATTTTGTGGATGCCGAACGACGTGAGTATTGCATTCGACATGGTTCCTATTTGACTATCTTCGTTCTGTGATTTCTTAATATGGGATTATGCCAAAGGTCGCTGTTCTTGTCACTACTTCTACTTAGTTTTGAAGAATACTAGCGCAGTCACTGATATGAAACATCACGTGTAATGATGTATAGGGCAAGAATGTGACTATCATACTGACGTTTCTGGCATCCCAAACTTTAAATGTACTGGGCATCTAGCATCTCAGTTAAAACTTGAAGAGATGCTCGGCACATTAACATAAGACTATTTTCTGTAAGAATTGTCGTGATCATCAAGTTCTCATTTGAAACCCAAGACGTACTTATCAACAATCGTGTACATACAACATTACAAGTGGTAATTTAGGACGTTTCCGTAATCGATTGGTATTTTAGGGTCACTGGCAGCATGGCTTCTGATATATCATCATACGATCTTTTGGAGCATTCGTCTATGACCCACTTGAGTCTGTGGTTCCCGACCATCACAAAAAGATAATTGTGTAAAGAATATGCACATCTGCAGTTATGGGAACTAATGCTATTTAGCATTGGCCATATTTTTCATGTCAGGTAAAATCCACGTTGCATCACGCTGTTCACTGTTAGTATTGGTGGTCATCTTGCGAGGTCTGTCTATGACAGACAGCAAGAGGAATACTGCCAAGTCACAAGTACTAGGAGACACTTGGGCGAAGTATAGGCATTCGCTTTATAAAGAAGTTTGTGTGCCTACTGCCTTAACAAGTCAGGTATGCAAAGAAACACCTCAAACAATGCGCTGGGGAGATTGCATCCAGTGCTGTGGGCTGTTACCACAGGAAATACCATGATCCTGGAACAGGAGTTTCCATGTTACACATTAGCAATTGCAAGATCGGAAACTTTCACACTGCACTATACTGAGAATAATGGTTATACTGTGTTGGTTGGTCATTGGGTGGGATTGCAAAATTGAGGCTGTCAGTAATAAAGTTGAGACAAGGAGGGATTCAGCAGCCTGGAGGACAGAGTTAACAAAAGTGCAAAGCAGTAGCAGACTAGGAGATCTTCGTTAGACAGTCAATAAGACATCAATTGCTCAGGCAGATTTCTCTGCCTCGTGATGACTGGGTGTTGTGCGATGTGCTTAGGTTAGTTAGGTTTAAGTAGTTCTAAGTTCTAGGGGACTGATGACCATAGATGTTGAGTCCCACAGTGCTCAGAGCCATTTGAACCACTTTTTTGCTCAGGCGGAGAGAGACAGCGGGGAGACTGCGATGAGTTAGAGATGTCAGGTGGAGATGAGAAAGCGACGAAACAGTGAGCATGCAGTCGGAGGAATCGGAAGAGACAGTGAGTTTGCCTTCTGGATATATACTGAGGTAACAACAGTTGTGGAATACCTCCCGATATTGTGTCGGGCGTCCTCCTTCCCGACGTAGTGGAGCAAGTCGATATGGCATTGACTCAACAAGTCGTTGGAGATCCTCTGCAGATATATTCAGCCATGCTGTCACTACAGCTGTCCATAATAATTGCGAAAGTGTGACCGGTGCAAGATTTTGTGCGTGAACTGACCTCTCACTTATGGCTCATAAATGTTCGATGGGATTCATGTCGAAAGATCTGGGTGGGCAACTCGTGTGGTCCAGAGTGCACTTCAAACCAATCGCGAACATCTGTGGCCCGGTGACATGGCGCATTGTCATCTATAAAGATTCCATAGTTGTTTGCGAACCCGAAGTTCTGAATTTTTGCAGATGGTATAACCAATTCCAGTCAATGATCGGTTTACTAGGACGAGACGACCGAGTCCATTCAATTAAGCAGAAGCAAGCCTTTATGGAGAGATTACCTGCTTGCACAGTACCTTATTGATATTGTTAAAATTCATGGTAAAACCTCCAGCTATCATTTATTTTGCCACTAGTTTCAATGACCATTATCAAGTTTACCATATTGCAGCGCCTTTGTTATTCTATACTCCTGGAAATTGAAATAAGAACACCGTGAATTCATTGTCCCAGGAAGGGGAAACTTTATTGACACATTCCTGGGGTCAGATACATCACATGATCACACTGACAGAACCACAGGCACATAGACACAGGCAACAGAGCATGCACAATGTCGGCACTAGTACAGTTATATCCACCTTTCGCAGCAATGCAGGCTGCTATTCTCCCATGGAGACGATCGCAGAGATGCTGGATGTAGTCCTGTGGAACGACTTGCCATGCCATTTCCACCTGGCGCCTCAGTTGGACCAGCGTTCGTGCTGGACGTGCAGACCGCGTGAGACGACGCTTCATTCAGTCCCAAACATGCTCAATGGGGGACAGATCCGGAGATCTTGCTGGCCAGGGTAGTTGACTTACACCTTCTAGAGCACGTTGGGTGGCACGGGATACATGCGGACGTGCATTGTCCTGTTGGAACAGCAAGTTCCCTTGCCGGTCTAGGAATGGTAGAACGATGGGTTCGATGACGGTTTGGATGTACCGTGCACTATTCAGTGTCCCCACGACGATCACCAGTGGTGTACGGCCAGTGTAGGAGATCGCTCCCCACACCATGATGCCGGGTGTTGGCCCTGTGTGCCTCGGTCGTATGCAGTCCTGAATGTGGCGCTCACCTGCACGGCGCCAAACACGCATACGACCATCATTGGCACCAAGGCAGAAGCGACTCGCATCGCTGAAGACGACACGTCTCCATTCGTCCCTCCATTCACGCCTGTCGCGACACCACTGGAGGCGGGCTGCACGATGTTGGGGCGTGAGCGGAAGACGGCCTAACGGTGTGCAGGACCGTAGCCCAGCTTCATGGAGACGGTTGCGAATGGTCCTCGCCGATACCCCAGGAGCAACAGTGTCCCTAATTTGCTGGGAAGTGGCGGTGCGGTCCCCTACGGCACTGCGTAGGATCCTACGGTCTTGGCGTGCATCCGTGCGTCGCTGCGGTCCGGTCCCAGGTCGACGGGCACGTGCACCTTCCGCCGACCACTGGCGACAACATCGATGTACTGAGGAGACCTCACGCCCCACGTGTTGAGCAATTCGGCGGTACGTCCACCCGGCCTCCCGCATGCCCACTATACGCCCTCGCTCAAAGTCCGTCAACTGCACATACGGTCCACGTCCACGCTGTCGCGGCATGCTACCAGTGTTAAAGACTGCGATGGAGCTCCGCATGCCACGGCAAACTGGCTGACACTGACGGCGGCGGTGCACAAATGTTGCGCAGCTAGCGCCATTCGACGGCCAACACCGCGGTTCCTGGTGTGTTCGCTGTGCCGTGCGTGTGATCATTGCTTGTACAGCCCTCTCGCAGTGTCCGGAGCAAGTATGGTGGGTCTGACACACCGGTGTCAATGTGTTCTTTTTTCCATTTCCAAGAGTGTAGTTATGATGCACTGTTAATCAGAACAACACAGACACTGCAATATCGTACGTATCTGCCGATACCTCGTAAGCGACATTCAAGAACAACTCCTGACAAGTATGGGATTATACATAGTGGATAGTTACGAGTACAGGTCGTATACGCATGGTTGACGACATATGGAAGTTTCGGTGGGATTGAAAGTAGCGCACGGATAGCCGCCCGGTAAGGCGACATCTCGCTATTGTAATCCCGGTCCGGTACAGATTTTCTTTGCCGTCATTCCATTCTACAGCTGATGATAGTCCTTATTCGCAGTTGTGTTTTCATTTGATGGGATTATTAAGCTTAGCTTAAAACTAATAAATGAAACTGTTAGACATTACACAATTTGCGGTTTACTTTGAGGTTAGATCTTCAGATAGCGTCTTTGATTAGTGTTCGAAACCCGCCACCACTTAAATTTTGATTAATGATCAGCATTGGCGGCCTTGTCAAAGAGGGCTGCAAAGAAGACAGAGGTTCAGGGCACTCTCTTGTCCTCATCACGGGCGTGTACGGACGTGTCTGGCGCGCGCTCCCGCAACTACGGTCTTTTTGTCGGTTCTTTCAGAAACAATCACGCCAGTGAACGAAAAAACAGTGATCAGTGATGTATAATAGTGGAATGAAGCAGTGATACAAAATTTTCTTTTGTTTCGACTTGAGAAATTGTGCATTTAGTGACTTCGTGCGCGCATCTACAGCATGCCGGACCTCATCAAAGGTATTTCACTATAACTAACATCCACAAACACTACTAATACGATTAGGAACGCTTGAAATTACTAAAATTACTAACCCCAGTGCTGTGAAAGTGTTAAAAACAATATGAAAGGAAAGTTACCGTGTGACGAATCAGCAAAGTAACATATGGTAGGATTTTTCTTTGTAATTAGACGTTAAATATCCAAACTCATGATAACATGTTGGAACAGTGAAGGGTAACTTCCAAAAGTGTCTCGAATCAAAAACTGTGATAATAAGGGACCAGCACGTGGGCCCACAGATTAAATCTCTCAGCCAACAGAACCATTGTACGTCGAGGGCAAAGAAGTGTTCTACTTCGACTAACAGGGGCATTCAACACAACGTCAAATGACGCACTATGTGTCGTCATGGAAATCTTCCACATAGATATCACCATCAGGTGCCGCGCAGCAATGTACTGCCTTAGGATGGGGAGAATAGACCAGGTTCGGCAGATCACTGGTGTACCGGTTGAGACAACACGCCAACTCAGAGCATAGCGAGTAGATACCTGGCAGAGCGAGTGGGCCCATAGCGATAAGGGCCGCCGTGTATACAACTTCTTCCCTGACATCAGGGAAAGACTAAAAGTAAAACATATCGATCCCAGCCGTGGTATGGTACATTTCATCACAGGACATGGCCCTTATCCCACGCACCTGTACCGCGTGAGTCTGCAGCAGTCTAATAGATGCACATGCGGGGAAGAAGGTTCTCCTGAACATACAGTCTTCTTCTGCGGACAACGCACGAACACAAGACACACAGTACACATAAATCGCCTGAACACACAGAACGAACTACATGCCACAATACGCGACCTGGAAAGGTGGAGTGAACTCAACAAAATAACTGACGAAATCTCGAAGATACAACAAATAGAAAACTTGCCCAACAGACCCTACCGAAGGCAAGTCGGTCCAAACAGACATCATGATGCCCAGGGGGATCCAGACATGATTAGCACCACGAGTGATGAAGAAGAAACAGATACAGACCAGGGCACCAACATAGATATTGAAGCGTCCAGCGCGGATGATCCATAGCGTCAACCAAGTCCACGTCAAAGAACAGTCTGAAACAACCGAGAAGAGAGGCACAAGTCACACACAATCCTAAAAACAGATTGCACCTTATGTGTAAATATGTAAATAGTTAACAGTACCTCCATGTCTATTAAGAGCTTAAACCTAGGTACCTCTTCAAGGGACCTACGCCTCCCGTTAAGAGGCAGCGCACAGTCTGGATGGAAGGATCTCAATTGTGGTCCCTCTCTTTTGAGCCCAACCCGACGGATACCTATGGTAGATCGGGGAAAACCACCGTTCAGGCTGTGTTGCTGGCGGGGCCGGAAGGTGCTAAGTGCCACACCACGTATCATTATAAGTCTCATTGGCTCAGCAAGAATTGTTTGTACAACCAACCTACACAGCCTATACCTCAACCTCGACTACACTAACAACTTCTGATCTGAAGCTTAAAGTTAGGCACCCCTTAAAGGGACCTACGCCTCCTGGTAAGAGGCGGCGCACGGCCTGGATGGAAGGACCTTAATTGTGGTCCCCCCCTTTTGAGGCCAACCCGACGGGTACCTATGGTAGATCGGGGAAAACCACCGTTCAGGTCGTGTTGTCGGCGGGGCCGGGAGGTGCTTGCGCCTGATGTACTCTACTAGGAGCCTTGTAGGCACAACACAAAACGTTAGCGTCATTACCTTTATTACTTTTACCACAAGTCCCCTTTCATTAGCAACTTTGAGCCAAGCACAAAATCAGTTACCTCTCTATTATATATCGTAAATAGTTTAGCAGGCTGGACATGGCGGTCTTAGTCTTAGTTTCTAGCTTTAACGTACCCTAATCTCTCCAACGTTTGCTGGCCGCTTATGCTGCCCATGTTCTAAGCTTGCCCGGGCATCCAAACTATCGTCTCCTGTTCCCGCGATCGGTCGTCCATCTGCCAGAACGTCGGCCCCGGTCTGGTTGTACAATCGCGGTCCGCGTCAAAGAGCTTCTCTCTGGGCTTCAGGTTTTCACTGTTCCACCTCCTTTCCGGGCCACTTTGCGTACACCTCCATGGTGTGTTCCTCGCCCTTGCCTTCGGCTCGACTTGGCACAGGACCCGAAGGACTCAGTCCCTCCAGAGGCCTTCCGCCGCCGCTTTTATTCCATCCTGGCCACGTATCAGGGCTCTGGCATTGTTTACACTGACGGTTCGATGGTTGCTGGTCGTGTCGGGTATGCGTTCGCTCTAGGGGACCATTCCGAACAACGTTCCTTGCAGGATGGCTGCAGCGTTTACACTGCTGAGCTGGTCGCCATCTTTCGTGCCCTAGAGTATATCCGCTCCTGCTCAGGTGAGTCCTTCGTTATCTGTAGCGATTCCCTGAGCGGTTTACGAGCTCTCGACCAGTGTTTTCCTCGTTCTCGTCTGGTGATGGCTATCCATGAGTCCCTGCATACTCTTGTGCGTTGCGGCCGCTCTGTAGTCTTTGTGTGGACCCCCGGTCATGTCGGTATCCCGGGCAATGAACATGTTGACCGCCTGGCGAAAGAGGCCACGAGTAAACCATCTCTCGATGTTGGCCTCCCAGAGACTGATTTGCGTGCAGTCCTCCGCCGAAAAGTTTTTTCGCTTTGGGACGCTGAATGGCGCGATCGGATCACGCCCAATAAACTCCGTGCCATTAAGGAGACGACGACTGTGTGGCGGTCATCCTTGCGAGCCAACCGCAGGGACTCAGTCATCCTTTGTCGGCTCCGCATTGGCCACTCCCGGCTGACACACAGTTTTGTACTGCGCCGGGAGGACCCTCCTCTATGTCGCTGCGGGGCGGCTTTGACAGTGGCCCACATTTTGTTGGCCTGCCCCCTATTAGCTGTGGTCAGGCAGACATTTGCGCTGCCTGATACGCTCCCTGCCCTTTTATCTGATGACCCTGTTATGGCTGGCTTAGTTTTACGTTTTATTCGGGCAGGGGGTTTTTATCGTTTACTCTGAGTGTTTGTTCTGTTCTTTTGTGTTGATTCTGGCCATTGGCCTACGATTTTACGCTGAGTTTTTAATGTGTTCTCGGTGGTTGGCTTTTCCGTTTTATCTCTATGGTCGGCCAACCACCATCACACTCTGTGTGATTTTAATTTGTCTTGTCTGATCTCTGTAGGAGTATTTCTTGTCCTGTGTCGTCTGACGTTTTTCCTGCTGTTCGTTTTTCTTCTCTTTGGGTGGTTTTAATTTTTTGGAAAAAGGGACCGATGACCGTCGCAGTCTGGTCCCTTTAATCCCCCAAACCAACCAACCAACCCTAATCTCTTCTAGTTAAGTTAGTTTTTAGGATGGTAGATGTTAAAAGCATGGTGAGCGATGGCCAGCGTCTTGAGAGTCATTCCAAGACACGGACTGCCGCCCACAACCAGGTGATGGGCAATATTATACCTATCTCTTCTCTATTCAATTATCTTCCTTCCTTCTTTCTGAATATCTAATTTCGTTTTGTTTATTAATATCTCACTCGATTTTGTATTAGTTATAAGTTTTTCTAATGCTGCACAAAAAAAATATCAAATGGATGTAAGCAAATAGAACCCGCCTCCACATGGCGGGACACGGGCAACGGTGGGAGTGGGGACGGGAGCCGGTGTGGTGTTACTTTCAGTCACACCGGACCCCGGACCCAGTCACAGCGGCTATGTGGCAACATACGACCCACCATAAGAAATTAGACGGTGGGTCATAAAAATTAAGCAGGTAGTGAAAAAAAAGTGTCCTTGGGGTTGGATACTGCCCCTAAAGTCGGAAGAATCAGCAATGACGAATGGCATGAGGATACAGAAGGCATTGGAAACCACTGCATTAAAGACCCATAATGTCTATCCACAGGGCATGTGACCTGTAATTGAATAAAGTGTCATGATGACCTCTCGGTTGTAAAACATTACGGATTAGCCCCTATTCGGATCTCCGGGAGGGGACGGGCAAGTGGGAAGTGACCATGAGAAAAAGACTGAATAACCAGGAAGGATAACGTTTTACGACTTGTGGCATGGAAAGTCAGAAGTTAGAACGTGGTATAGAAGCTAGAAAATCTGAAAAGGGAAATGTAAAGTCTCTACCTAGATATAGTAGGGGTCAGTGAAGTGAAATGGAAAGAAGTCAAGGATTTCTGATTAGTTGAGTATAGGGTAATACTAACAGCAGCAGAAAATGGTATAGCGGGAATGCGATTCGTTATGAATAGGAAGATAGGGCAGAGAGTATTTTTACTGTGAGCAGTTCAGTGATAGGGTATTTCTTATCAGAATGGATAATGAACCAACAACACCAATGATATTGCAGGCATAACCGTCGACGTCGCAACCTGAAGATGAAGAGATAGAGAAAGTATATGAAGATATTAAAAGGGTAATAAAGTACGTAAAGGAAAATGAAAATCTAATAATCACGGCGGACTGAAATGCGGTTGTAGCGGAAGTGGTAGAGGTAAAGGTTACAGATGAATATGGGCTTGGGACAAGGTATGAGAGGAGGAAGGCTAATTTTCTGTAATAAATTTCAGCTGGTAATAGCGAAAAGCTTGTTCAAGAACCACAGGAGGAAGATGTATGAGTGTGAAAAGCTGAGTGATACGGGAAGATTTCAGTTAGATTACGTCATGGCCAGACAGAGATTCCGAAATCAGTTACTGGATTATACTCGTAAGGCGTACCCAGGAGCAAACAGAGACTCAGATCACAATATAGTAGTGATGAAGAGTAGGCTGAAGTTTAAGATATTAGCAAGGAAGAATCAATACGCAAAGAAGTGGGATGTGGAAGTACTAAGGAATGACGAGATGAGATTGAACTTGTAAAAGGCTATAGATACAGCAATAACGAATAACTCAGTAGGCAGTACAGGTGAAGAGGAATGGACATCTCTAAAAAGGGCAATCACAGAAGTTGGAAAGAAAAATGTAGGTACAAAGAAGATAATTGCGAAACAACCATGGGTAATAGGAGAAATACTTCAGTTGAATGATGAAAGAAGAAAGTAGAAAAATGTTCAGGGAAATTCAGGAATAGAGAACTACAAGTTGTAAGTAGGCTGTTTAGGTTTTTTTATTGGTAACGCCACCTCTGTATGAAAATCACTGGCTGTGCTGTGTGCAGTCTGTGGCTGCTTTGCATTGTTGTAATACTCGCCATTGTAGTGTTAGGCAGCTGGCTGTGAACAGCGCGTAGCGTTGCGCAGTTGGAGGTGAGCCGCCAGCAGTGGTGGATGTGGGGAGAGAGATGGCAGAGTTTTGAAATTTGTCATGAACTGCTATATATATTATGACTATTTAGGTAAATACATTGGTTGTTCTCTATCAAAATCTTTCATTTGCTAACTATGCCTAATCAGTAGTTAGTGCCTTCAGTAGTTTGAATCTTTTATTTAGCTGGCAGTAGTGGCGCTCGCTTTATTGCAGTAGCTCGAGTAACCAAGATTTTTGTGAGGTAAGTGATTTGTGAAAGGTATAGGTTAATGTTAGTCAGGGCCATTCTTTTGTAGGGATTTTTGAAAGTCAGATTGCGTTGCGCTAAAAAATATTGTATGTCAGTTTAAGCACAGTCCTGTAAAATTGTTCAAAGGGACGTTTCATATGTCGACCCTTAGCCGAGGATACCTCACTGGAACCTTCTGATTTTTTTCTTGTAGTTTGTGTAATTAGCGTAGATTTTGTTTATTGCTAGCGCGTAATTGTAGAATCTCCTTTGTAGTTGCAGTCTTTCATTGTTGTACAGTAAAACAGTTGTGACATGCATGTAGATTTGCACCAAGTATTTAAGTAGACATTATTTCCATTTCTATGTTAATGTGTTATCTTATTTTGCTTTTCAAATTGTGCTTTTCTGTGTTATCGTGTGAAATATTGTGACAATAATGGCGTGTGAAAAACGTAACACTAGGCTCCAAAGTAAACTGAGAAATAATAGTGACGACGAGCGTAGCTTGCCAGCACCACTGTGTAATGAATTAACAGACGTTCAAAGTAGTAATTTGGTAACTGTGCATATGGAAATGGAGCGGGCTGCAAACAATGGCGTGGACAGTGAAACAATTAGTGAAGAGGGAAGCATTATCGATCGATCGGTCGGCAACAGCTCGCCTCAGGAATCGGGAATGACAGGACACAATTTTGCAAATATTGTAGACTCAGGTTTTGGGTTCTCACCGTTTTCTCAAATGAGTCAACACACATTTTCCACTTGTCAAAACGTGAATGTTGCCGGTGCAAATTCACTGCCGAAAAGCACTGGGGAACATGTTTTAGACACCAGTGCATTGTTATTACAATTAATTCAACAAATGGGACAAAAGCTTGAAAAATTAGACACAATGGAACAAAATCAGAGACAAACACAGCAAAAGCTTCAAAAATTAGACACAATGGAACAACACCAGAGACAAACAAAGCAACAGTTAGACACAATGGAACAAAATCTTCAAAAGTTAGACAAAATGGAACAAAATCAGAGACAGACACAGCAAAAGCTTCAAAAGTTAGACACAATGGAACAAATTCTTCAAAAGTTAGACACCACACTTGAACAAACACATGAAGATTTAACTACTGAGTTACATAAAATCCAATCGAAATGTCAAAAAGTCTGTAATGACGTAAAAACACAAATTTGTGAGCATTTCCAACCTATTATTTCGCGTCATGAAAATGCATTACAGAATCATGAAGCAGCCATAAAAGAACTGCAAACTATTGTTCATGAAAATCACGACACCCTACAAGCTAAAATTGACTCAGTTGCATCTACCGATTCGGTTATGCAACTTGCAAATCTTAGGAAAACTTAAAAGACACAGTAGATACGATTTCAACACAAATGGACACTCTGAAACTTGGTTCAGAAAAACACACAGAGGAAATAATTTCACTATCGGATAAAGTAGCCGAACTTTCAGATCAGTTCACTAACTTATCTACAAAGGTAGATGATGATCTGAATGACACAACACCTGTAGCCTTCACTGACATTGAAGAGTATGAAGAAATTAGAAAATTCAAACAAAATCAATATCAAATCAATACACAGTACAAAAGAGAAATCCGGGAAGTACAAGATCATTTGGCACAAGTAATACAAGAATTACGTATTTCAGAGGACACTCGCGCTCCAGTACAGGAAGAGGGACATAGAAATACGGAACAGCCACAAAATAACAACACAGGGCACTTCGGAAATTATGAAAGAAATTGGCAAGGTACACCGAATTTTGAGATGGAACCGCCGAAACGACGTAACAATGACCGACATGCGACTCGCCGACATGATGACTTTGACTATAAGCTGTTCATTACTACACGGAAATTGAAAACGTTTAAGAATTCTGGCAACGACATTCATCCACAAGCGTGGCTCCATCAATTCTCTCATTGTTTTCTTCCCACTGGTCATTAGAGCATAGATTAGAATTTATGTGTGGCTATTTAGAGAATGAACCAGCTGTAAGAATGCGATCGGTCATTCACGATTGTCACAGTGAAGGAGAATTTTACCATGCCTTCCTCTCAGCCTATTGGTCTCAAGCCACACAAGACCAAGTAAAACGTAGCATCATAATGATGAAACATTTCGAACAATCTGAATTTTCCAGTCTTGTCGAATATTTTGAAGACATTTTGCATAAGAATCAGTATCTTTCAAACCCATACAGCCCCTCAGAACTCATCCGCATTTGCTTAATCAAATTGCCTGATCATTTACGACATATTATTTTGGCAGGACGTTGCAAAGACGACATTGAAGCCTTTCAGGGGCTCTTACAAGAACTGGAAATTGACACTGACAGTCGCGGAACGCGAAAACAGGAGCACAACAATTACAGGTCACATCCATCGCAATTCCGCTATGAAAGAAATAATAACTGGACACGACAAGGCTATTCTCACCACACAAATCGTGACCAAAACAGACACCACCCATATGACAACCACTAGCAGAGTAATAATAGTTACAGAGAAAGATCGCATTTCCGTAGTAATGAATATGACAGAGATTACCTTAGAAACAGACAATATGGGAACCAAAACAATTATTATCAAGGGAGACAGAATAACTTCAGACGCAACAGTTCGACGCACAGTTACGATTCAAGGAGAAATTCTCCACCACGTGACAAGGAAGAAACTACGGAATCTACCAACATGACGACAGACGATGTATTCGTAACGACAGACCTGAATTGCATCAGAACTGGCGGGATTTAAACAGGGCAGGGCCTTCTCGTCAGAGTGAATTTGTAGAAGTTAGGTCTCCTAATCCCAATAACGGCGCGCGCCAACAAAGAGACAGACAATGACTCGCACAGCAGGCAGCCGCGTGCGCCCGCTGGCTCTGAGAAAAATAACATAAGACGCTAGCCTTGAGAAAAATTTTTGCATTCTTTACCGATGTATAAAACATGACAATTGCTTTTCAGTTGAAAGTCTGAGTACTATGAAGAGTAAAGGTTTACACCACATTTCACATATAAAACCGTTTATTGAAAGATAATCTGCTTTTTAACTATGTCTTTGCCATAAAACGTTTCACTTCACATTTCTAGTATGCTTTGTCAGACTTAAGAAACTTTTAACATGCAACAATGTTTGAAGTTAAATATCCAGTCAAGAACCAAGTGAACTTATGTAAACAGAAATTACGAATGTATTGTTAAAGTGAACACACGACACAGTGTTGTTATTTGTACATTCTTGCTTGTTAGTTGCATGATTACGTAACGACTATCAGGCTTACATACTTAGGACACATACTGGTACTGCTAATGAGATTTTAATGCAACATTTTGGTTTACTTGAAAATACATTATGGATTTAAAGTGCTTTCTGAGAGATACCAGATGACACAGTGGTTAGTTTATGTGACAACTACACCGTTTTATCACGACGCTACTAATGAGTGACAATTTGCAATGTTGCTTTTGCGGTGTTTCTGTTTTATATCTGCACAGTTTTTCTGCATTATTTTGGAAAGTAAAACATGTTTTAATAGTAACTTTTGTGGTATAGCTACAATGAGACTGCCTTTTCCGTAGCACAACAATACGTTACATCACAGTACTTTCCTCATCACGGCAATAAGCGTAATAACTAAGATATCTATACGCAAAGCATTTCACTTTTGTGTATTATGAGGTAAGTACATTGACTTCTGCAGAACTTAGCTTTCGGAGGACGATAACTACGACACTTCCACAGAGATTATGTTGCAACAAGACGCACATTTAGCGCTACAGGACACATATTTGAGTGATTAATTTTGTACTTAAAATATTTATTTTTAAAGATATTTGGAGTACAATGATACAAAGGTTTTCCGTGATACATTTCATTCCATTGCTGTAATCTGTAACACCTAAGGGTATAATTACATTAATCCTCAGGGGGGTACACGCTTACTTTGTGTACCATGTGTTTGGCAAGCACAAGGAGCCCTAGCTAATATGGTATTTGCTTATACAACTTTACACATCGGTACCATATTTCTCTAACACATAAATTACACAGCTACCTGATCATTTAACAGAGAAAGAAACATTTTTTTTTACTACGTCAGTGACATATGTTTACGTAATTACACAGTTGGATAACTTCACACTTACGAAATTGTATGTTGTTTGTACTTTGTGAACTGTTCATATTTTTTTGGAACCATTGTGATACTATGAGAGCTTTGAATGATATATTTGGTATGGGATCACGATTTCTAAAGTACGTTTGAGGCAGATGACACTTTTGACATAAGCAGAGAGTTTTATTTTAGGTTTTGAAATTATTGGAGGAAGCTACGACGATTTTGAGAGTTGGCTGAGGTGTTATGATATTATTACGATGACTATGTGTATTATGCTGTTGTGGTATGTTTATGATCAATAAGCTGATGCTATATGAGTTATTTGAGTATGCTACGTATCTGTTATCATAAAATATTGAAGAAGTGTCGACGAATAAGGTAAGGAATAATGAGTAGTGGTTAGGGACTCACTCTGGTTTGTGAAACAGGTTGTTGGAAACCAAGAATCGTACTTTAAGAGTTATGAAATGTATGTAAATGCGTCAATGTATTACAATGCCGACGAAAACTTTTTGGACACTGTTATATCAATAGGATTTTGTTTCTACAGATTTGTACGCAAATTCTTGACCTGTGAAATGTTTTTATACGAGACTGCCACTGTAGCGGAAACTGTTGTCGTAAATATTTCGGTAAGAAAGGTAAGTGACCTTGACGTAATGCGTCTTGAGCGGCCACGTGTGCCAGCCACCTGGAGAAACAGCCATTAGGTAAAAAAAAGGCCATTAACCTCGCTATTGACATTCCTTTGTAGAAAGCATCGCAAATACGACAGGCTCATTACTTGGAAACATATGATTACTCGTATTTTGTGCTACTTACTGAAATGCTTATGAATTGATGGGAAATATTCGTACAACTGCACACCTGATTAGCACAAGTGTCTTTCTACGAGAATTGAGAGAATTTCTACTAACTTATGAAATGTCACATGACTATTGAATGATATTTTTATGCTTTGTTTTTCATAGTTGCTTATTTCATTTGATATCTAGTTTCCAGCTGTGTTGCAGCATTGCTTTTATAAAATAAAATGCATTTGCTAATGTGAACACTTTCTGTCAACAGATCTATTAAATAATAATTTTGTAATCCACATTCTTAAAAAAAAGGGAGCTCTTGGAATGGAAAGAACAATAAGAAGGGATTAATAACAGTAACTGCATACATAATTTTCTTTTCAACTACTTGGTAATTTGTTTTGGTAGAGTAAGTTATCGTGAAGCATCACTGTAGTGTTAAGAAGTGACGTAGGTATTAAACATGACCATTTTTACTGTAATATTTTTTCTGCTTGAGCTTTGTCATGTTGAGATATAGGTCCTAGCATTTACTGCTGTTTTTTTTTGCCAGGCATAATATTACTGATTCTGACTTTATATTACTGTGTTAAGCCAGTTTTACTACTGATTTATTTTTCTTGTTTGCTGCTCATTGCCTTATATTAGTTGTAATTTATGCTGCTTGCTTCGCCATTTGTGTTTTTGATCATTGGTGTTTGTGTTAATTGTTTTGTGCTGCTGCATTGCCTCGTCCCTTAGTTTAGAATCTGAGATCAGTAGATTTAAGTTAGCTTAAGAGGTGGTAGACTATATAAGAGAATGATTTGCGATGAATTGGAAGAAATGCATTGAGAAGTCATACGAAAAAAGTACAGAAAGCAGGTATAGATAGGACTTTTTGGAAATAATGAAGAACGAAGGGAGATCTCCGAGAAGTAAAGAAAGTTTTGTTTGCAAAATACTGCAGTAAAAGAAACCCTGTCCTTTCCTTGTGTTATCCCACTATGTGTTTGTGTTCCCTTGTGTATTTGTGTTTTTTCCTGTCTTTATGTGTTTAGCTAATAAGATTCATGTTGTAGAATTTTTCAAATACTATGTTATTTTCTTCATAAAGGTGTTTAGACATTATTTATTCTGTTTTGTTTTAATACTCATGTGTGAAGTTGATGTTTCGAAAGTTATTCTGATCTTTATGTATGTACTTATGTCATAATTTCGGTAACACTGATGTATCTGTTTATTTCTATTCTTTTGTAAAGCCTGTACCACTACAGAGTTATCTGTATTGTTATGTTCTTTAATGATGTATTTTGTACCTTTGTTATTGTATTCCTATGTTATAAAATTGTAATTGACACCAGGTCATCAAATTAAGTAACTTGTAAGTTCCATTTCACTGCACACGTTTCTGTTGGTCATGGTGTATGGACAGTATGTGAGCAGTGTGGACTGTTAGTGTTTGGACGTGTGTTGGTAATTCAGCAAGAGACTGGATAGCAGCATTGCTGGTTCTAAGGACAATTCCAAAAATTTTGTGAGTGCACAAGTGGTGGTTATGGACTTGCTATATAATCCGCAAGACTCTTCAATGGTGATGGTGCACCTGCACAATCACAACAGATGACAGCTGGCCATCTCTACAAGGACTACAGTGAGTCTGTATCTTTGATGACCCACCAGTACCATTATCTCTAGAAGGACTACAGTGGGTCTACATCTTTGATGATCCATCAATACCATTATTTCTACAAGGACTGCAGTGGGTCTGCACCTCTGGTGGCCCACCAATACCGTAATCTCTACCAGGACTACAGTGGGTCTGCTCTGTGATGACCTACCTACCAATACTTTTCAAAATTTCGACTGACTCTGCTGTGGGTTTGCTCTGTTGTGGCCCATGACCTGTCTGCATGTCGAGAGTCAGCACTGTCTTTCCGTTGGAAGCAAAACGCTACTTCTTCAAGACTGCATGGAAATCCACTACTTCCGTGTGCATTTTCTTTTACTGCTCAGACTTTGAGAAAAACACTGATATTTTACTGTGATGAACGATTAGGACTGTCTTCATGGACTGTGAGAAAGTTTAGCTTTTGACCAACTTTGTATCAATAAGTGTGTGCATTTGATTTCTTTGTTATTGTAATTATGAAATTTTTTTTCAAATCTGTATTGGCCACTGCCCAAACCAATTTGTAAAATTTTTTGTGGGGAGCATGGGGGCTATGTAAGTAGGCTGTTTAGGTTTTTTTTATTGGTAACGCCACCTCTGTATGAAAATCACTGGCTGTGCTGTGTGCAGTCTGTGGCTGCTTTGCATTGTTGTAATACTCGCCATTGTAGTGTTAGGCAGCTGGCTGTGAACAGCGCGTAGCGTTGCGCAGTTGGAGGTGAGCCGCCAGCAGTGGTGGATGTGGGGAGAGAGATGGCGGAGTTTTGAAATTTGTCATGAACTGCTATATATATTATGACTATCGAGGTAAATACATTGGTTGTTCTCTATCAAAATCTTTCATTTGCTAACTATGCCTATCAGTAGTTAGTGCCTTCAGTACTTTGAATCTTTTATTTAGCTGGCAGTAGTGGCGCTCGCTTTATTGCAGTAGCTCGAGTAACCAAGATTTTTGTGAGGTAAGTGATTTGTGAAAGGTATAGGTTAATGTTAGTCAGGGCCATTCTTTTGTAGGGATTTTTGAAAGTCAGATTGCGTTGCGCTAAAAAATATTGTATGTCAGTTTAAGCACAGTCCTGTAAAATTGTTCAAAGGGGACGTTTCAAAGTCGCTGAAGAATGAAATTAATAGGAAATGCACGGAAGTTAAGACGAAATAGTTGCATGAAAAATGTGAAGAAATCTAAAAATTAATGAAAACAACCTTTTTTGAAATTATAAGCAAGAGTGGTAACATTAAGAGTGCAACAAGAATTCCACTATTAAATGCAGAGGAGGGGTGGATAAGTCGAAAGAGTACATTAAAGGCCTGAACAAGGGAGAAGATTCCTCTGATGTGATAGAAGAAGAAATAGGAATCGATTTAAAACGATAGAGGATCCAGTATTAGTGTCAGAATCTAAGAGACTTTGGAGAACATACGATCGAATAAGGCGGAAATGATAGGTAACATTCCATCAGAATTTCGAAAATCATTGAGGGAATTGGCAGCAAAAAGGCTATTCATGTTGGTGTGTCGAATGTACGAGTCTGGCGGGAAAATATCATCCTCGCTATTCCGAAGACTGCAAGAGCCGAAAAGTGCGCAAATTGTCGCACAGTCAGCTCAACAGCTCATGCATCCAAGTTGCTGATAACATTAATACACAGTAGAATGGGTAAGAAAATTGAGAATGTGTTAGATGACAATGAGTTTGGTTTTAGGAAAGGTAAAGGCACAAGAGAGAGAATTCTGACTTTCGGCTAATAATGGAAACAAGACTAAAAAAAATCAAGACACTTTCATAGGATCTGTCGACCTGTAATAAGCGTTCAACAATGTAAAATGGTGCAAGATGTTCGAAATTCTGAGAAAAATATGGTAAGATGTATAGAAAGACGGGTAGTATACAATACGTGCAAAAGCCAAAAAGGAATAATAAGTGTGGACGACCAAGAACGAAATGCTCGGATTAAAAAGTGTGTATGACAGGGATCTAGTCTTTCGCCCCTACTGCTCAATATGTAAATCGAAGATGCAATGATGGAAATAAAACAAAAATTCAGGACTGGAATTGAAATTCAAGGTTAAATCATATGAAGGATATCATTCGCTGATGACATGGCTATCTTGAGTGAAAATGAAGATATATTAAGTGACCTCCTGAGTTGAATCATTAGTCTATTGAGTACAGAATACGAATTGAGAATAAATCGAAGAAAGAGGAAAGTAATGAGAATTAGCAGAAATGAAAACAACTATAACTTAACATCAGAATTGATACGAAGTAGATGAGGTTAAGCAATTCTACTACCTGGGCAGCAAAATAACCAATGACAGACGGAGCAAGGAGGACATCAAAAGCAGACTAGCAATGGTAAAGAGGGCATTCTTGGCCAAGAGAAGTCTGCCAGTATCAAGCACAGGCCTTAGTTTCCGACAATGTACGTTTGGATCACAGCATTGTATGGTAGTGAAACATGGACTGTGGGAAAACCGGAATAGAAGAGAATCGAGGCATTTGAAATACAGTGCTAAAGACCAATGTCGAAAATTAGGTGGACTGATAAGGCAAGGAATGAGGAGGTTCTGTGCAGAATCAGAGAGGAAAGGAACATGTGGAAAACAATGAGAAGGTACAAAATGGTATAACATCGCTTAAGAAATCAGGGAATGACTTCCGTATCAAAAAATATGGCTGGAGAATGAGATTGGAATACATCCAGCAAATAACTGAGAACCTACGTTGCAAGTGTTACTGTGAAATGAAGAACTTGGCAGAGGAGAGGTATTCGACGTGGGCCTCATCAAACTAGTCAGGAGACTGACGACTCAAAAAAAAAAATGAAAGAGGATGAATAACTTATTGTCATAAATAATTTGCTTTTTGAAACCCATCATGTTGCGTAAAAATTTTTCTCAAAATGATAACTGTATACGATAATTTTCGTCAAGAAGCAAGTGCGCGACGCCAGCTATTAACATACTGACCGATGTGTCTAGGTCAGTCAAGGATATAGTCAAGGTCAATGCCATATCAGACATAACACTGTAGTAGATGCTAGCAATTGCAGCATCAATTTACTGTGACATGCATTAAAATCTTTCGTTGCAAGTAAATTAGTGAGCTAGATCGTGAATTTCCATATATCCAAACGTATTACGTTAAGAAATTGTAATATAAAATATACCATAACTGCCGAAACTAAATCAGGTTAAGTCGTAGAAAACCATTTAATGACATCAGTGAACCACGTAAAACCACACCGGCAATGTTTTGTTTATTACGAAACATCGTAATTGCCGAAAAATAAGTTAGCTATGACATACTACTGAGCTAGGATGTTTTTATACTAACAGATAAAAACCAAAACAGCATATACAAGCAAGCATATACAAGCAAGTAAACATCAGCTCACAAAATGTTGCAACGTAATAAAGAAAGCCAACCTCACACAGTACCCTAAACCAAAATATATTATAACGGGAACACACATTCCTGTTACACATAGATATTAAAACTTTATTACGCTTTTAATTCCACATACCGAATGAAGAAGAATGGGGGCCGGCTATTTGAGCGTGTGGGGATTGGGGACATGTCTAAGTTGTAGAAATTTTTTGGTGAAGAATGTGTACATAGAAATTCAAACTTTATTACACTATTAATTCCTCATATCCAGTGGTGGTGTTACGTGTGAGGGGGTGGGGGAGGAGGACCTTTCTAAAAGGTTGAAATTTATCAACGAATGCGAGTATAGAACGCACTACAGAGAGAGCAGGGAAAAACAGTGCTAATGTTTATTATATATGTTTTATTTTTTAATTATTTTACTCTGTTATCTTATTGTTGTTGATAACCAGGGTCCATGGCTTCTTGGGGTCTGCGTCACATTCGAACCCTACCATCAGCTCTTATGACCTGAAATTGGGACTCATCTTACCAGGCCACGGTTCCACGGTTTAGCAGTTGTGTACGCTTCAACCGATATGGTCACGAGACCAGAAGAGATGCTGCAGACGATGTCGTACTGTTAGCAAAGACACTGACGTGGGTCGTTTGCTGCCATAGCCCATTAAACCCAAATTTCAACGCACTGTCCTAACGAATAGTTTCGTCGCATGTCCCACATTTATGTATTTTAAACATAGCTGCACAACAGCAAAGGTTCCACGTAATAAAATTATAAACAGCCGACCAGTTGCAATGGGTAAAGAAATCTTTACCTAGGTATCAACAAATTTAAATTTGTCTTCTTCAGAAGGTGGCCTAAGGACAATCAACATCATAGCTTACATTAGAAAGGTATGAAACTTAAGTCAAGAATAGATTTTAACACAAATTAGAGAGCTCTTGCATTACAAAAATATGAGAACGACGACTGGGACTTACAACTTTACATTAGTATGGACTGATGTATCATCGCCGTTTTTACAAATGTCGGCATAAATCCATTTGTCAAAATTAAAATATAGCCCTAGAAATAGGGTTTGTCACGTAAATATAAATTAGTACATGGATGTTGCAGAGCTCACAACCGACTGTGTGTAATCGGCCGGCGTAGTTACTCTGCGGCCAGGGCAGGTGGCGCTCATGGCGCGAACCATGTGCCGATTGGCGTACAAAAGCAATGTAAAAATTATCAGTATTAATAACGTCCTTAGATAAAGTAACAATAAAAACAAGGAAAGCGTTTAACACTCCCGTTATAACAGTATGGGAGCCTTCGTACAATTAATGTAGTTATACATCAAAAAGGCAAGTGGCGCTTACGCCGAGAGAGTTACGCACAGTGGCATATACAGTCAGAATATAAAAATTACATTACTATATTAGTGAAGCCCAAACACGGTATATATGTCACAACTTTAAAATTGGCAATAATGGCTCTTAAGACAGAATTACGAACTCTGGTCCCCAATCCAGTTAATACACATTCACAGGGAAGCCACGTTTTAGAGCCAGACAAAATCACATAAGGGCTGATGTAGTGGCAGCCATACATCGTGAGAAAACCACATCACATAAAGGGTAGTGAGCTTAAAGATTTGAAAGCGCATCATAGCTTCCTGAGAAAATAGACCACTCAGGTTACCAGCATTAATGTTATACCATAAACAGTACAGGTTTAAAGCCGTCGAAAAATTGCCTACATGCAAGGTTCAACTGGTCGTTCAGTATACTACCGTCTTTGAGCTCTAGATGCTTAAAAATTTGTAACTCTTCCCACAGATCTAGCCTACGCCCTTTGACTTGTCTGTGTAGGATAACCGTGTCTTCTAACTGTTTAGGCGTATGGCCGGCTGTCAAGAGGTGTTCAGCAAAAGTAGAGCTGTGTATATTCACTCCTTTTTTACCTAACAGGTGTTCTTTATATCTTGTTTTCACAGCTCTGCCTGTTTGACCAATGTAATATGAAGGGCAGTTATTACAGGTTAGTTTGTAAACACCTGAATTGGAAAACCAATCGCTGGCAATCTCTACTGAATGTACAAGATTTCTTTTTAAACTGTTATCTGTAGAGAAGGAGACATTACAGTTATATATTTTCTTTAGAAGACGTTTAATCCTATACGATATATTACCCAAGAAAGGAATGGAAATAAATTTTTTAGCTTCTTTGCTATCAGTGAGGAGGTTGTTGCTCAAAGTCGAACAGTTTTGGGAAATTTTTTATGTTTGAGAAGATTCTTTTTTACAAGGGCTATGGTTTCATCAACCGGGACATTTGTATAAAGACTGACGATGTCAAAGGACACCAGTCTAGTGTCAGGTGTACATCTTACAGTTTGAATGTTGTTAATTAATTCCTTACTATTTTTAACAGAAAAATTATTTTCAAATGTGAAAGCATCTTTAATTTTAAAATGGAGGCGCCTAGCAAGTGTGTGATGTGGACTACCTATTCCATTCACTACAGGGCGAATCGGGTGATTTTGTTTGTGCAGTTTAAACTGACTTCTAAGCACGGGTGGTTTCGGGTTCATATTTATAAGCTCTTTCTTTTGGAATTTATTGAACAGGCTGACAGAACTAGCTAAAGTACGCCGGATTTCATTTTGCAATTCCGCGGTTGGATCTACGGTAACCTCAGTGATGTCATTTTCCTCAAAAAACTTTACATTCTTTTCTATATATTCATTTTTATAAGCCACGACAGCGGTGTTCCCTTTGTCACTCTTAGTGACTAAGGCGTCGTGTTCTCTAAGCTTACGATTAATGCTTTTTACTATACTATATTCGCCCAACTGCCCATTAGGAAATAATTTAATTTCTTTTCCTATTATGTTATTACATTCATAGGCACATTTGAATTGCTCGGTTTTCTCTAATTTCAGGGATTCTAAACCGATTTTAAGATCTACAATAAGATTACAGATAACTGGATATTTATCGAGTTGAGCAGGCAAATTACATTTAAGGCCTTTACATAACAAGTTATTCTCAGCCTGCGTAAAAGTAATATTGCTTTTATTCAGTATTCTTTCGTGAAATTGATGTTTGACACTATTGCCTGCTGTATTAACATTTTTACTTGTGGTCCTATTACTAAACTTCAACAAGTTTCATTCATGTCTGGCTTTGATTTCTTCTTTACGATTAAAGAGCCATTCATTAATACTATTCCACAGGTGGTCAATTTGGAAATTACAAAGATCTTTAAAGGCTTTAGTTAAAAATAGGTGTATACAGTAGGCTTCACTACTAAAAACATCTTTTTTCTTGTACAAATTCACTGTGCTATCCGAAATGACTGAACGCACTAATTTCTTTTTAACAGAAGGCACTTTGTTACACTGTTTAAAGTTTAAGTACGCCTTCACATAATCAGGGGTAATGTCTTTATCTAGGCACTGTTGATTAAAGTCGATAGCCATACCTGCTTTCACAGTTTTTAATTTGATGTCCATGTACCTGGTTGCAGCTTTTGATACCTCGGCGGGCAGGAATTTCAGTATTTTAAACATAGCTGCACAACAGCAACGGTTCCACTTAATAAAATTATAAACAGCCGACCATTTGCAATGGATAAAGAATTCTTCACCTAGGTTTCAACAAATCGGCACATGGTTCGCGCCATGTGCGCCACCTGCCCTGGCCGCAGAGTAACTACGATGGCCGAGTACACTCAGTCGGTTGTGAGGTCTGCAACATCCATGTACTAATTTATATTTACGTGACAAACCCTATTTCTAGGGCTATATTTTAATTTTGACAAATGGATTTATGCCGACATTTGTAAAAACGGCGATGGTACATCAGCCCATACTAATGTAAAATTGTAAGTACCAGTCGTCGTTCTCATATTTTTGTAATGCAAGAGCTCTCTAATTTGTGTTAAAATCTATTCTTGACTTAAGTTTCATACCTTTCTAATGTAAGCAATGATATTGATTGTCCTTAGGCCACCTTCTGAAGAAGACAAATTTAAATTTGTTGAAACCTAGGTCAAGAATTCTTTATCCATTGCAACTGGTCGGCTGTTTATAATTTTATTCCCACATTTATTTCTGCGATTATTTAACGTAGTATTGCTTATCTTTTAACGCCGCTGCTCTCGCTCGTTAGGTGAAAGCCGTCGGCCACTGCTTTGTCCTTAGTGTGAGTTTTGGTTTTCTCGGCACGTTCTTGGGACCGTGGATATCGGAATATTGATTTCCCTAACGATTTTCGAAATGAAATGTCCCTTGCGTCTATCTGCAAATACCATTCCGTGTTCAGTCTGTTAAGTCCCGTCGTACGTCCATAATCACGTCGGAAAACTTTTCACATGAGTCACCTGATTACAAACTGCGCCATACTACCACCAGCTGTATCTATGCACGTCGCTATCCTCTGACTTCTGTAACCTGTCCGCCGCTGGTAGCTGAGTGGTGCCGGCACCGTAGCTCATTGTATTCGGTCAGAGAACTGGTTGGCCTCTGTAGTAAAAAAACTGAGTCGAAGGATCAACAAACTAACTTGAATTGATGTCATATGACGTCCACAACGATCAACAACGAAAAAAAAAAAAAGTGTGCTCAGCGTGACAGAATGTCAGTCCTAACGGCCCGGGTTATGTTACCGGCGGGGTCGGAAATTTTCTCCGCTCAGGGACTGGGTGTTGTTTTCTCCTAACCATCATTTTATCCCCATCGACGCGCAGGTCACCGAAGTGGCGTCAAATCGGAAGACTTGCACCCGGCGAACGATCTGTCCGAAGGGAGGCCCTAGTCACACGACATTTACATTTATTTTACTTCTGTCCCTCAGTGAGTGATACGTGCATTGTTGTGAAACTATGTATTGAGTTTACATTCGTCGCGTATATTATTTACATGGAAGCGTCAAATCGAAAGACTTGCACCCGGCGAACGATCTGTCCGAAGGGAGGCCCTAGTCACACGACATTTACATTTATTTTACTTCTGTCCCTCAGTGAGTGATACGTGCATTGTTGTGAAACTATGTATTGAGTTTACATTCGTCGCGTTTGTTATTTACATGGAAGCAGAAGGTGTGTTGCTGGTTGATTCACCGTTGCACAGGGTGCACATGTAGATTTCCCCATACGACCATTTCACGAGTGTACCGTGAATATCAGGAATCCGGTAAAACATCAAAATTCTGACGTCAATGCCGCAGGAAAAGATCCCGCAAGAACGGGACCAACGACGACTGAAGAGAATCGTTCAACGTGACAGAGGTGCAACCGTTCTGCAAATTGCTACAAGTTTCAAAGCACAACGAGTGTCAGGGTGCGAACCATTCAACGACAAATCGATATGGGCTTTCGGAGCCGAAGGCCCACTCTTGTGTACTTGATGACAACACGACATATAGTTTTACGTCTCGCCTGGGCCCGTTAATACCGACATTGGACTGTTGATGACTGGAAACATGTTGCCTGGTCTGAGAGTCTCGATTCGAATTGAATCGAGCGGATGGACGTGTAAGGGTATGGAGAGACCCTCATGAATCCATAGACCCTGCATGTCAGCAGGGGACTGTTCAAGTTGGTGGAGGCTCTGTGATGGTGTGGGGCGTGAGCAATTGGAGTGATATAGGATCCCTGTTAAGTCTAGATACGACTCAGACGGGTGACACGTAAGTAAGCATCCTGTCTGATCACCCGCATCCATTAATGGCCACATTGCATTTCAACTGAATTGAGCAATTCCAGCAGGACAGTGAGACACCCCACACGTCCATAATTTCTACAGAGTGGCTCCAGGGACACTCTTCTGAGTTTAAACACTTTCTCTGGCCACCAAACTCCCCAGACGTGAACATTATTGAGAATATCTGGGAGGCCTTGCAAAGTGCTGTTCAGAAGAGATCTCCGTCTCCACCCCTTCGTACTCTTACCGATTTATGGATAGCCCTTCAAGATTCATGGTGTCAGTTCCCTCCAGCTCTGCTTTAGACATTAGTCGAGCCCTTGCCACGTCGTGCTGCGGCGCTTCTGCGTGCTCGTGGGACCCTACTGCTGATCCTGAAAGCGGGCAGCGGCCTTGTTACTAATTGTAGAGGCAACATTCTGGATGTGTGACTGATCTGGCCTTGTAACATTAACCAACTGCTGCTTCCTACGGAATTGTAATTCTTACATTCTTCTTGATGTCTTAGGGTATTCCCCCTGTCTTATATATCTTGCACACCAAATGGAAAAGTTTTGTCATGGCTGGCTCTCCCAAGACTATCAATAGTTCTGACGGAATGTCGCCTTCTCCCAGGGCCTTGTTTCAGCTTACGTCTTTCAGTGCTCTGTCAAATTCTTCTCGTAGTATTATATCTCCTATCTCATTTTCATCTACGTCCTTTTCCATTTATTTGCCCTGAAGTCCATCTCCCTGTATAGACCCTCTCTATACACCTTTCAGCAATCGATTTTTTGTTTAAGACTGGTTTACCATCTGAGCTTCCGATACTCATGCAGCTGGTTCTGTTTTCTCATAAGTCCTCTCTACTTTTCCTGTAAGCGGTATATGTCTTTCTCCTTGTGATATAAATAGGCAAAACCTTACAATTGTCCACTATCTATACTCGCTTAATCATTTTGCACTTACTGACAATCTCAGTTTCCGACGTTTATTTTCACTTTCGCCTGCTTCATTTACTGGATTTTTATCTTTCCTCTTTCCATCATTAAAATGCAATGTCTCGTGTTTTATCGAAGGATTTCTGTTAGGTTTGTTACTCAGTTGCTCCTCTGTTGCTTTCACTACTTAATCTCTCAAAGCTATCCATCCGCATTCTACGATATTCCTTTCCCTTGTTCTAGCCAATCGTTGTCTAATACTGCCTCTAAAACTCTCGGCAACCTGTGGTTCTTTCAACTTATCAAGGTCTCACCTTCTTAATACCCGACGTTTTCGCAATTACCTTTAATTTTAATGTACAATACATAACAATCAAATTGTTGTCAAAGTGCATACCTGCCCCTGGAAATGCCTTACAGTTTAAAATCTGGTTCCGAAATCCCTGTCTTGCCATTATATAATCAGACTGAAACCATGTGGTGGCTCCCGGTCTCTCCAACGTATCACACAGCAAGGCCTTTTGGTTAATGTTACAAGGCCAGATCAGTCACACATCCAGAATGTTGCCTCTACAATTAGTAACAAGGCCGCTGCCCGCTTTCAGGATCTACATTTTTGTCTGCCCTCACAACAGATGCCTTTCCGACGTTGTTACAACTGATGTATGGCTATCTGTACCCATGGCACACACAAGCCACCCAGTAACGACCAGGTGCATGGTTCATGTAGTGTGTTAAATTAGCTAATATTTGTTATTAAGCTATAAAACATAGATGACATCACTGTTTTCATTATATGTAAAAATGGAACTGTAACAAGTTTCAAGACAATACTGTAAATTGAAACGGTAGAGAATAAAAGTAGAGACAGTCCAGAGAACACCATCTACCATCGTTTCTGTGTGGAAAATTGTGGAGTTGAAAATTTAGTTATCAGGCTAACGATTTTGTAGAGGATAAATAAAATATGAGGGTACTAACAGATAAATTGAGCTCGTTACTAGTTTTTAATTAACAATGATATAAACAACTTTGTAGTCATAAATGGTTGGACACTGCTTCCTAAGCTAGAAGCAGTTTTTGGGCAAGCGTTCACTTCGCCGACTACACCGAGGATATATAAGTAACGGTGTGTTTGCAGGTGGAGGTTATTCGATCGTTACCAGTCATACGGCAATGTACTACGCTCCGCTGTAGACCTGTTCGCATCCTATTAAGCCTCGAGTTGCTTTAAAATGGCTGACATCATCGTGTATCGGTCGAATGACGTATTACGTATACCTGATAACCTATGAAAAGTGAACGTACTTGGATTACGAAATTATCTGGGAAACCCGGGTTTCGTTCTCCGTGTTACGTTGTTTGTGCACCTGTTATGTTACAGAAAACCGTGTGGCAAGTGTGCAAGATCAGTCTCCACTTATAGGGTTAGTAACTAACTTTCCGTTAATGGGAACAACTAGTAGAAATCTTCCCTGAACTATTGCGAGTGCTGAGTACGATAGACAACCTTGTTGGAAAATTTGTTCACCACATAAGAAACTCTGATGACTTCATTAGTAAACTGAAATAATTGAAAATGACCCCTTTTGATATATTAGTAAGTTTCGATGTGATGTCTTTATTCACAAAGATTCCCCTTCCATAATCTCTACGACTTATTGAAAGAAGTTTTGATAAAGAGATTTTAGCTTTATTCAAACATGTTCTGATCTCTACGTACTTCTTATTTAACAACGAATGTTTTGAACAGACGGGCCGAGTCACCATGGGTAGTCCCTTATCCCCTCTGGTGGCCAATTTATTTAGGGAAGACTTCGAGGAGAAGGCGCTTGAATCTGCTGACTTGAAACCCACGGTATTCTGGAGGTATGTTGATGATACCTTTGTAGTTTGGCCCCATGGTGAAGATAACTTACAAGACTTCTTAAGGCATCTGAACTCCCTCCACGATCAAATAAAGTTCACAATGGCAATTGAAAAGGAGGGATGCCTTCCATTCTTGGAAGTTCTGGTTCGGTGCAGAGAGGATGACACTTTGGGACATGAAGTGTATCGGAAGCCGACACGCACACGGATTTGTATTTATGTGCAAATAGCTGCCACCATCCTGCCCAGACGAGAGTGTTCTCCGAACTTTGACTCACAGAGCGCATATTATCGCTGACGAAAGCAGTCTGCAACATGAACTTTCCCACTTACAGAGAGTGTTTGAAAACAATGGGTACTCCCCACAGCAAATACAGAAGGCACTGAAAATGAAACTGAAAGAGGCCACAAAGAAAGCAGAAGAAGATGAAGAAACCTTTAAATCGATGGCCTTCCTGCCATGTGTGGATAGCCTCTCATCATAAATTGGACGGATTCTCAGCAGACACAAAGTAGAAGTGATATTTCGTCCTCCACCCAAGACAGCTGCACTCGTGGGCTCCGTCAAAGATGATTTGCTGCTCCGAAAATCTGGAGTTTACAAAATTCCATGTGAGTATGGCCTTTCTTACATTGGACAAACAACTCGTACTGTCCAAGAAAGATGTACAGAACACCGGAGGTACACACGACTTTTACAACCTAACAAGTAGGCAGCGACAGAGCACTGTATTGACACTGGTCACAGTATGTTGTACGACGACATCGAAACTTTGGCAACTACATTATCTTTTTGGGACTCGATAGTTAGGAGGCAATTGTAATTCGCTTGACGTCGAATTTAATTAATAGAGATAATGGTTTCAAACTTGATAAATCAAGGAATTCGTCACTTGCTGTAATAAACTCACATAGACGCCGTCACAGTGCAGCTCACAATGATATATCGACATGGCAACACGGATCGACTGCGGAGTCACAACACGGATCGACTGCGGAGTCACAGATGCAACTCGCGCATTGTGCACGTCTCTGGAGCCGACCAAGGTCTCTGGCGCACTTGCATTTGTGGCCGCATGCCCAGTTGCGCGGGACACGAGTATAAAGGGACGACGTTATTAGCATTGGAGCGGCAGTCTTGCGGCTCACTCTGAAGATCGCTCAACGCTATACGGCCGAAATATTAGAAGATGAAGGAGAATTCTTGCGGCTGGACACCCGAAACTTAATGGAACAGTTTTTGCGTTGCCAAAACCTGAAGATTCACAACCTATAATGATGTTCATGCTTATTAATGTGCGTATTAACATTGATATTGTTTCCTTGAAGGACGGTATAATTTTATTTACTGTCTTGGTTCCTGACTCCCTTGCATTATTCTTAGAGGGTTAGAACCGTTTATTTTGGTTGAAGTGAGCTGAGAAGTGAGCCTGTGGAATGAAATGTTTGTGCAGTGCGTTATCCACCGCTTTCTGGCTCTCAGCACCTAGAGTTTTGGGGCTCTTGCAAAAGGCTGTGGTATCTAAAAATCGCACAAAACTGCTAAACGTTTCAGCCTCCCAAATTACCCGCAGCTCCACACAGCGACTATATTTACTAAAGCTAATAAAGCTATTAAGAAAAGAAGGGGAGCACTTATGCTAAAAAAATCAGATAAACTGTTCTTAGAATCCCTCTTAGATAATGAATGGATACCATTTAATTCCAATACGATGGACATGCATGAATTATGGGCAAAGTCGAAACTGATTGTTAATCGAGCTCGGGAGACGTATGTGCCAGTTTCGGGGAAGATCGCGCAAATGTGGACAGACAGAGGTTATTAGAATACAGTGTGTCTGCAAGAAGATCAGTGCACGAACGTACAACTACCAGAGTCATACCTCGATGAAATACGTTGCCGGGAATCCGAGGGAACTCCAGTCATAAGGAAATTCACTCGGGAGGTTGGCGGTTTCCACACAGTCACTCTTCGACCAGTCTAGTGTGGCAACAATTGACAGAAAAAGAGAAGCTGAAGCACTAAATTTCGTGTTTAAGAAATGATTCATGTAGTCGTATCGTACAAACCTATCGCTGTTTCATTGTCGCAAGGATTCCTCGTGGAGGTCATACAACTGGGCATCCATGGAGTAGAGAAGCAACTGAAAGAGTTGAGAACAAATAAGTTGCCAGAGCCAGACGTACCGCCTATTCTAATATACAGAGAGCACCCTATGGCATTGGCCCTTTACATAACTTGCATTAATCGCGAATTCACTCTCGTAGGGTAATGTCCAAAGCGACTGGAGAAAAGCGCAGGTGACACCTGCATGCAACAACGGTAAAAGAACGGACCCGAACAGTTGTACACTAATATCCAGAACATTTGTTTCCTGCAAAATTCTTGAACACATACTGAGTTCGAAGTCAATAAATTACCTTCAGACAGGAAAGCATCTGTCCGTAAATCAGCACAGATTTAGAAAGCATTGCTCCTACGAAACTCAGAATGCCCTTTTCTCATACGACGTCCTACAAACCATTCATGCAGGGCAGATTTCTGGAAACCATTCGACACGGTGCCTCACTGAAGACTGTTGACGGAGGTCCAATCATATGGACTAGGTTAGGAGATATGGTAGTGACTCGAAACGTTTTTGAGTAATCGAATTCTATACGTTGTCCTCGACAGTGGGTATTCATCAGAGACAAGCGTATCATCTGGAGTTGCATAGGAAAGCGTGATAGTATCGCTCTTAACCTCTATTTACATAAATGCTCTGGAAGATAGGGTGGCCAGCAATTTACTACTGTTGGATGATGACGCTTTGTCGTACGAGAAAGTGTCATCCTTGAATGGTAGTGTGGGGGCACAAGATGACTTAGATAGAATTGCTATTTGGTTTGTTGAATGAGAGCTTGCTCTAAAAGTAGACAAATGTAAATTATGCTGATGTGTAGGGAAAAAATTCTTTAACTTTAGAATACGGTAGTAATAGTTTGCTGCTTGAGAGTGTCACATCGATTAAGGGGACATTGTACATGAAATACGTTTAAATTTGACATTTTCTGTTTTATACTCCATAACGTACTTTGAACTCTCCTGAACATTTTGGTGTAAAATACATTAAAATCAGACAATTGAAGGGGTCGGAGAGATATAGTCATAAGCCACATCGAACTAGTTTTGAGATACAGCGAGTTTAAAGTTCCACAGAGGTCTCAAAATGTTTAATACAAAATAGAAACTTTATTTCTACTGCAAACACTTGCTTAATACTTGCGAGGCATGTTGTTAAATAGTCAACTCTCTGCATGCTATAAAATATTAATTTTAGAATGATTCTAATTAAGATGTAGTCAATGGTGGCTTATGACTATATCTCCCAAAAAATTGTTTAAAACATAAAGTATGAATTTGTAAGGATTTATTTTAACTACTCTTACACAGCAAGCAGAATATATAATTTTTACACATTAATATATACAGATCAGGTATCTGAGATATATAAATTACTTTTTCATTGATACAGTTACATCAAGGAAGTTCCTCTACCTCATCATTGTACACATTATTTCCAGTACATGACTGAAAGAAATCTTTATTTGCTTCAGGTATGTATGGCATAAGAGACAGTACATCATCAATTTTTTTCTGGTTAATTGGTAATGGCTTTCTGTACTTTATTGGCAGCTGATATGGATTTGGTTCGACTAGCCTTCCTTTCTTTTTGACATGAATATCCACTGACATGAAAGCTCCTATGTCTGAATAAGAGTGCTTTACACTTAGCTTGAAGGGATCTTCAGACTCAAACTTAAATTGAGTAGCTTCACTGAAATGGTGGGGATCTCCAGACGTGGATTCTGTACGCTTTGAGATCAATGTCTTCAGGCTTTCCAAACTTCTGAAGTCTTCTCTTTCCATTTTAGTTACAATGAAATGTTTTGGACTCGCACATTTTATTACTTCTGCCCATTCATCTGGAGTGTACACTATTGGACGTCTGTTTCTTGCATACCGTTCAATGCGACCAAAATCACGATTGCAAGGTAGCATGGTGCGACCTACCACAGGGAAGTAATGCTGGGCAGAATCAAATCTTTTGGTAGCAACAAGGGACCTTTCCAAAGCAATAATAGTCCAATTCTTTGTCTGACCCTTGCAGTTGTCTGTGATTATGTGGAGATGTTTTGTCTGAGGATTAGTTATCTCCAAGTACTTCAATAAGCAGCTCCCAACCTCATCTGAACCCTGTCCTCCATCTTCCTCGCTCCACAGAAACATATAACCCTTATTTGATCCACAGTCATGGATACCATATGTCCATATTTTCCTCTTGTAAAATGCTGGACCAACTGTTAGTTTAGGTGTGGGGAACGTTTGCTGCATATCCATTGCTATCACATGATGTTCTTTCGAATTTTCTTTAGCCAGAGCAGTTAAAGACGCAATCATATTTTGTCCTCTGTCAGCTTTTTTTAGATGCAGTTCATATTGTTGTTTCTTTTCTGTGACTTCTTCTGCACATAATTCTGGGTTATTTATTGCAATTAGAAATCCATCACATTTTGAACAGGTGTCTCTTTTTGGTAATTTGAAGCCTATGTTAAATTCAGATACGAAAATTTCTCTGAATTTACTTTCAGATACTGCAGGAACCTGCTTTTCCTTGCAGTATTCTGAGTATTTATCTCGAAATAAGGAAGCAGTTGTGAGATCACAATCCAAATACACTTTATTGGGGTTCTGTTGCCTACAGTAATGACATATTTCGGTATGGCGTTGAGAAATTCTCTAACACTTTGTACCACTTCGTCTTGAAATTTATGTGGGTAGTTTCCATGTTTTCCTGAAAGAAAAAAAAGATGAGCTTACATCCTCTTCCTAATAGAAATATTTGTATAGTACTCAGTTTGAGTACATCCCTAACTTATAGCACAGAGTAACATACATACCTCTTCCATCTTCTTTTGGCACTGAAAATCCCTGCTTCATTTGATGTTGCAAATTCCTCACTCTTCATGCATGTATCTGTAAGCCATGAACCCTTAGGGAAGCTTCCTTGCAGATCATGACTTCTATTCCGCATACCCTCACATTATAAGAAAATGTAACATTCCTGGATGATATTTCCTTGGAAGCCATTTTTGGATAGCTCTGAAAGAAATTATGACAAATATAACAAAATGAAATAAATAGGCAAAATATTAAACCATTTTTATTTAAATAGTGAACAAACCTCCGCTTTTTCGGTTTCATTTTCATACAGCTCATCAGGTAAGTATTCTGGGCATTAAAGTTTCCTATGTCCCAAAATGAATGAAAAATGTTTTCTTCCTCTCCAAGCAGTTTTGTGAAGCATTTATTTAAACAAGTACAGGGACTTCCTATAGTAGCAGCCTGAACAGTCTTGTGGGTTTTTAAAGACTTATACTGCTAACCAGCATTTCGTCGACGTTTTGCTTTATTTTTCTTCCACTGATCAACATTTCGCTTTCTTTTCCGTGAAGGCTTTGGTTTTTCGGGTGATTCTTCATTTATTCTACTTATTTCAAGCTATAATATGAAGAGCAAAATAGTCTAAGAATTTGTGTGAGATATAGTCATAAGCCACACAAAACATTAAATTTCGCTAAAATCACATTAATGAGAAAATATTTTTTACACATCTTTTGCCTTTGAAACTACATTATTGCACCATTAAGCAGTAATATAAATGTGCCCATCAAGTTTCATCATTAACACACAGGATGGCTGTCAAATGCGTTGGCAATGTTGAGAGAAACAAAGTCACAAGCCACAGAAAATTAATCGCCAGAAATAAACCGTTTTATATACTTACCGAAACATCATCTGAGCTGGAACTGCTGGTCGATGGATGCCAAGATTCATCACTGACAGGATCCAAAGGGTAAAGCTCTTCACTTCCACTACTGTCTGTGCCAAATATGCGTTGAAGACCCGAAGACGCTTCAGACGTTCCTGACCCACCTGCCATCTTGCCGTGGCTTGTGACTATGTATCTTCTGAAACTACTACCAGATGGTACAGCATAGAACTGCACTCTATCATAGCCTGCCATCTGATGCAGTAAAATGGAACTTTTTCAACACATTGTGAAGAAGATATTGTTAAGAATGCCGCAACATGAAAAACTCAATTTCGTGAAAGTTGTGGCTTATGACTATATCTCTCCGAGCCCTTCAATTGTGAGTGCTTCAAATAATATTTTGAATGTTGAGACGTGACTGTCAAGTTTCGCGGTTACGCATACACTGCCACAGTTGAGCAGTAATATCTTGGGAACTACACAGTTTAGACGGTTGTGAACTGCTTTGTTTTGTGCGTACTGCTACGACTCAGAAGTTGGCATTACGAATAAACAAATAATTCCATTCTTCTGATACTAGTTTCTGTTGAAAGACAATAAAATGTGCTGGAAGACTAACGGCCAAAGTAATTGATGAATTACAGGAATATTATGGGAAGGCCATTAGAGATAACTATGACAATTTAGAGAATATGACAAGAGCTATTTGGAGCATTTTCTTTCATCGAATGTCAACCGATGAAAAGCCATCTGATGCTTTGTGCCCACCTCCACCAAACATTTGCTGTAGATATAGGCAAGCAGAATTTTCTGGCACCCTTCATGAATTTACACATAAACATTCTCTTCCTCTGGCAGCAATGGAGGCAATCAACCCTATTTAAAGAGATCTGGCAAATCCTTAGCTACTAAAGAAGTGTTTACATGGGAGGACCTAGACTATGAATGAGTCCTTCAGTAATGTTGTGTCGTACCGGTGCCTCTAAATGTATTTGTTGGCCTTACGACTCTGAACTTGGCATTGTCTGATGCTGTAATAACTTTTACTGGTGAGACCTATGAAAGAATTAACGTTCTGGAGAAGTTAGGGTTAAGATTTGGACAGAACACAGCTAAAGGTCTGCGGGAACTGGATGAGCTTCGTGTACGTGAAGCAGAGTTAGCTGCTCAGCAAATGACAAAAGAAGCAAGAAAGAAAAGGAGACGGCAAGCACTGGGCTGTTGTAACACTGAAGAACACACAGATTATGGACCAGGGCAATTGTAATGCTTAAGAGACGCAGAAATGTAAGTGTGTAAAGGAATTTGTAATAAAAAAGTTTTAAATCTCAAAATCTCTGAACTACATTTTTTGCAATAAATGACCCGTTTTCTAAAAATGGACATGAAATTTTCACAGCATGCCAAGTGTGAGATTCAACATGTACGGATTAGAATAATTAAAATTACCTGAGTTGTTTTGTCTTTTAGTTCATTTAGTTACAAAATTCTGTCAAAAAGTTGACTGTTTGAAAAAAAAAAAGATAACATGTCCCAAAGTACTACTATAGTTATAATTCAGTGTATCTAGAAAGGTGCATTAAATTATTATGGAAAATTGTAAGATGATGTCTTACAAAGTTTCCAAGATAATGGGTCACAAAATTCGATAATTTAACATTGGCGGCAGAGGACACACAATGTCCTCTTAAATGTCTAGACGTTACGTTGCAGTGCGATACGAAATGGAGTGAGCGTGTCGGATTAGTTGTCGGGAAGGCGAATGTACGGCTTTGTTTTATTGGTAGGGGTTTGGTAAAGTGTAGTCCATTTTGAAAGGTGATATCATATAGAACGTTAGTGCAACACATTCTTGAGTACTGCTTGGGTGTTCGGGATTCCCATCCGATAGGATTAACGGAAGGCAGTTCAGAGGCGGCTACAAGACTGGTTACTGGTAGTTTCGATCAGCATGCAAATGTTGCGGAAATGCTTCGTGAACTCAAATGAAAATCCATGGAGTAAAAAACGAAGCTCTTTTCGCTAAGCACTATTGCGGATATTTTGAGAACCGGCAATTGAGGCCAACTGCAGATGATTCTATTCACGCCAACGTACTTTCCGCATAAGAACCACAATGATAAGATGACAGAAATTAGGGCTCCTACGGAGGCCTATAGACAGTAGTTTCTCCCTCGATCTGTTTGCAAGTGCGACAGGAAATGAAAAGATTAGTAGTGGTACGTGGTACCCTCTGCTATACACTGTGCTGTGGCTTGCGGAGTATGTATGTAGTTTTAGATATAGACTCCTGGAAATGGAAAAGAGAACACATTGACACCGGTGTGTCAGACCCACCATACTTGCTCCGGACACTGCGAGAGGGCTGTACAAGCAATGATCACACGCACGGCACAGCGGACACACCAGGAACCGCGGTGTTGGCCGTCGAATGGCACTAGCTGCGCAGCATTTGTGCACCGCCGCCGTCAGTGTCAACCAGTTTGCCGTGGCATACGGAGCTCCATCGCAGTCTTTAACACTGGTAGCATGCCGCGACAGCGTGGACGTGAACCGTATGTGCAGTTGACGGACTTTGAGCGAGGGCGTATAGTGGGCATGCGGGAGGCCGGGTGGACGTACCGCCGAATTGCTCAACACGTGGGGCGTGAGGTCTCCACAGTACATCGATGTTGTCGCCAGTGGTCGGCGGAAGGTGCACGTGCCCGTCGACCTGGGACCGGACCGCAGCGACGCACGGATGCACGCCAAGACCGTAGGATCCTACGCAGTGCCGTAGGGGACCGCACCGCCACTTCCCAGCAAATTAGGGACACTGTTGCTCCTGGGGTATCGGCGAGGACCATTCGCAACCGTCTCCATGAAGCTGGGCTACGGTCCCGCACACCGTTAGGCCGTCTTCCGCTCACGCCCCAACATCGTGCAGCCCGCCTCCAGTGGTGTCGCGACAGGCGTGAATGGAGGGACGAATGGAGACGTGTCGTCTTCAGCGATGAGAGTCGCTTCTGCCTTGGTGCCAATGATGGTCGTATGCGTGTTTGGCGCCGTGCAGGTGAGCGCCACAATCAGGACTGCATACGACCGAGGCACACAGGGCCAACACCCGGCATCATGGTGTGGGGAGCGATCTCCTACACTGGCCGTACACCACTGGTGATCGTCGAGGGGACACTGAATAGTGCACGGTACATCCAAACCGTCATCGAACCCATCGTTCTACAATTCCTAGACCGGCAAGGGAACTTGCTGTTCCAACAGGACAATGCACGTCCGCATGTATCCCGTGCCACCCAACGTGCTCTAGAAGGTGTAAGTCAACTACCCTGGCTAGCAAGATCTCCGGATCTGTCCCCCATTGAGCATGTTTGGGACTGGATGAAGCGTCGTCTCACGCGGTCTGCACGTCCAGCACGAACGCTGGTCCAACTGAGGCGCCAGGTGGAAATGGCATGGCAAGCCGTTCCACAGGACTACATCCAGCATCTCTACGATCGTCTCCATGGGAGAATAGCAGCCTGCATTGCTGCGAAAGGTGGATATACACTGTACTAGTGCCGACATTGTGCATGCTCTGTTGCCTGTGTCTATGTGCCTGTGGTTCTGTCAGTGTGATCATGTGATGTATCTGACCCCAGGAATGTGTCAATAAAGTTTCCCCTTCCTGGGACAATGAATTCACGGTGTTCTTATTTCAATTTCCAGGAGTGTATTTGATACAAATGTAAGGATCCTTTTTGGATGCTGAAACTTCCCCTTAGAAAAACTAATGAATTACTGTGCTGATACACCTCTTACATTATTTGATTTTCAAACAGCTGAGCAGAACTGAACGTACGTAGACATTTCGCTCTTTACCTATTCTGATCAACACTAAACTGACACACAATATTTTCAGCGCAACGCATTCTGACTTTGAAAAATCCCTACAAAAGAATGGCCCTGAATAACAATAACCTATACTTCTCATAAATCACTTACCTCACAAAAATCTTCGTTACTCGAACTACTGCAATACAGCGAGCGCCACTACTGAAGGCACTAACTACTGATAGACATAGTTAGCAAATTAAAGATTTTGATAAAGAACAAACAATGTATTTACCTTAATAGTGTTCAAAAGTCATAATATATATATATATCAGTTCATGACGTCCAGTCTTAACAAATTTACTGTCTCTGATGGACACACGTCCAGATCATCCGCTCTCAAAACTCCGCCATCGTTCTCCCCACACCCACCACTTTTGGCGGCTCATCTCCAACTGCGCAACGCTACCCGCTGTTAGCAGCCAACTGCCCAACACTACAATAGCGAATATTACAACAATGCCAACCAGCCACAGACTGCACACAGCACAGTCAGCGATTTTCATACACAGCGCTACGTGGCGTTATCAACATAAAAACCTAAACAGCCTACTTACAATGCAAAACATGTTAAAATGTTTACATTTTTATTCTGTTCAAGGCAGCACGATGTTCAGCCTTCGGGTTGCGGGCAGGTCTACTATTATCCGAATCGTTCGTGTGTCTGATGCTTTTTCGTGAACCGTGGGCTGGTAATACTGTTTATTTTTCTTGTGTTTAATGCTTACCGTAAAACACATTCAATACATATAGTGGCTGAGCGTTACACAGTACAATAGCTACCAGCCGCTTGTTAAGAGGCTGGAATTCTATATCTGATAGGTCTTTTATATATGTTCCTAAAGGGTTCTTAGGCCCATTTCCGAACCCCTTTGGGGTTCCCATGCTCTCTACATTATAGTGGCTAATCCAGTAACAAGCCTCTCTCTTCCATTGTTTCAGTATTCATGCGTACATTCACATACAATTTTCTGTAAATGCGGAGGTACAAGAGAGTAAAAACTGTAGCATACATGAACTGTAATGTATCCAACAAATAAATGAGGTACTTGGGTATAAGTGTTTCTGTAGGTGAAGAAGTTAACAGAGCAGAGGATACCTCAGGCATGTTGCATCAAATTGCTGAGAGTACTGATGACAAAATAATGGAGATCTTTGTGAACGGTAATTGTGTTACCTGATGATCATATGGTTATCGAATTTTAGTCATTATTTGATCACGGTGAAACTAAGAGTTTGATGTTAGTTTAATATGATTGTTCTTAATGTTCCTTTTAACAATAAAAACACCACAAATAACTAACATGTGTCAAAACTGAGGTTGGGAATTACATCATCAGGCAATATTTTCTCGTTTTACCTTCCACGTAATAGAGATCCACAATGGAACATACATTATATATGGAATCGCTGTACGAATGTGTGGAGGCTCCGGGAATTAAGAATGCCTGTACAATTCTCAATTTATTATTCTATTATTCACATGTTTTCATAGTGACGTCAGAATCGTACATGCTAAAGGCAACAAGATTTCTCAGTAACACCTCTCTCGCAAACTCTAATTGCTGCTCGCTCTGCTAGCAGTAATTGACGCTATGTTGTCAACTCAACATGTGTAATACATGCGTAGCACGCAGTATACTAGGAAAACAACATATTCTATGGACATCATGAAAAAAAGTGAAATAGAATAGATAATGAACTGAATTTTGACTGCTCTGTGATAGAATACCAGGACTGAACACCTGTTTGCGACAAAATCGTTAGGCAGTCCTTTCACATCTCCAACAAGTGGAAGAAAAACCAACGAATGGAAAAATAAGTATTTGTATGTATGCTGCAATCAGGACAAGTCTAACGACCTTACGAAATATGAAGACACCTGGGAGATAATGGATACTATCATTTGCTAACAGATATTTTAGTCCGCAGAATAACTTCGTATTCATATACGAAAAGCACAAATATGTGGACGTTATTCAGTACCTATTTAGTAATTTCGTCACTGATTTACAACTCCATCATTAGATAACAGTATGAGTGTAATTATGTTGTCAGCTATCCTTAATTCTTACTGTGGAATATTTACCTGAACTTCTTGGTGATGAGTTCCTCCCCTTTAGTGGCGCTATCTTCGGTAACGTCACCATTGTCGCTATTCAGCGAAGGTTGTCTTCCACATGCGTACGACGTGTGTATCCTCGGATTTCCTGCAAGGTTTTGAGACACAATTCAGCTGAGAATATTATTTCTCGCATCCCGCACTGATGTCCACGCTAAATTTAGAGTATCTGAAAACCGTTGGCAGTCATGGAGAACGTGCGCTCTTTTTAAACATGGCGTGTTGTTTTCATTCTTCTGCAACAATGTTATCACGTGTTTCGTGTACCATGGGGCATACGCTCCGCCATTTGGTAATTAATTTAGTATCGTTCACTTAACTGCTGTCAATCCTAATATGGTTGATGCATACATATCATACAAGGAATGGTAACTGCCTCTAAGGAAGACATTATGCAAACGCGTATCAGCTTTTTTAAAAAGTAATGGCTAGCGATTATTTTTGGTGGACTTGGATGTTACGCTATTTAGTGTCGCAGCAAGAACAGTGAAATAACTAATTACGGCATCCGTCATGGCGCTCACTACATTCGTCCACATATTTTAATTTTTTATTGTTTACAAAAACGAAAGTTGCCGTTGATTATGGAATGAAGTGGGCTGAACACGAGTATCAAGTTTAAAATAGACTCCTAACTCAGAGTTACAACCAGATAAGGAGTTTATGATTCACAGCTCTATTTACGGGACCATATAAGAGCTACAGCAAAGAGATGGCGGCATGGGTTCCTCTGCTGTAAGTGAAGTGGATGCTTCCAATACCATATGGCAACACTGTTTTACACCATGACTCGTGTGTGGACCATCAAATCACTTGAGCATTGTCGAATATAGAAACCAAATGCGATTCAAACTGTAGTTTGTCAGTGCTCTCGTGTTGCGTTAGTTATCTTACTACTCGAATGAGTGTCATGGTACCTGGCAGTGAATATACGTGACGGGAAGGGCTGATATTTGAGAGTTGTGTTACTGTGCACGATACACATTCACAAGAATGCCCCGCACCTGCAGTAAGATACCTGGTAAGTTTTATAGTTCAAGAAGACGGCCATTGGTTAAAGCAGTGAAAATGTGTGAAATCTTATGGGACTAAACTGTTTAGGTCATCAGTTCCTAAGCTTACACACCACTTAACCTAAATTATCTAAGGACAAACACGCACACCCATGCCCGAGGGAGGACTCGAACCTCCGCCGGGACCAGCCGCACAGTCCATGATTTCTGCGTCTTCGACCGCTCGGCTAATCCCGCACGGCTAAAGCAGTGAAAGAAACATACAACATGTATTTCGGGAGTCGAATTGGAGACCAACAAAAATCGTGGGATCCACGCGTGTGTTACACCCTGTGTTCTTGTACAAAGAATACTTGAATACATGTTAAAAACGTAACTATGAAGTTTGGTGAGCTTGCTATTTGGCGTGAACCCACAAGGCATTCATCGGATTGCTATTTTTGATGGTTCCTCTTTACAGGAAACGACTCAATACCGTGAGGGATACTCAGCTGCCTAACATCCCATCTGCCATTCGTCCTGCGATTCATAGTGAAGATCTAGAAGTTCCTGTTCCCTCACATGTGCCACGGTCAAGAAGTGATGGCGATGACGCTTAACTGAGATGTACAGCTGAAAAAGTGCAGACATCTGCCAAGAACACTGACCCTGTATTTGTACCAACATAGTTATTTGGAGAAACAAACAAAATCACATAATGTGAACTCAGTGATCTGATTAGAGTTTCAGATCTTCGAAAATGTAAAGTCGAACTTTTGCCTCATGACCGCAGCAGTGGAATTTACTAGCTGAGGCAGCAAACTAGTCTGTGTTTCGGAAGGGTCAGAAGAAAACTTGAGTGTCTTTTCAGTACCGATGGTGACTGTCGATTCAGCAGTGCCATTGACGGTTTCTTGAGGACCTGAAAATTATGTACAAACGAGGTGAGTGCGGACCGTTTATAGGTGGCTCAAAAACCATCCTGAAGTTGTAATCGATTGTTAATTGTGTTAGTTACAATAACCATAATTGGCTGACATTTGGAGATTTAAAAGTCATTCCAGTGCCGTTGGGTTCACAAGAGGGTTACGTTAAGTATTTCTGTCCCCTGTGTGAATGGGACAGTCGCTAAAGGGAAATCAATTCACACAGAGGGAATGACCTCCACGAACACCGTGGTGCATGGGTCAAAAAAATATTGCCGAAGATCCTCTACCGAATCCGTATATAATTGTTCACCCACCATGGCACATTAAGTTTGGACTGATAGTAGAATGAAGCATCATTTCGGTATTCGTGTAAGAAGTTTCCACAACTAATCACACAGAATATAAGAAAGAGGATATTCATGGGTCCAAAGAGGCGCTAGATGTTGGGGCAACACGCTGAGTCCACTGTAACACCTGCTCACCCGCATGTATGTCATCGTTTTCGCAACGTGATAACATTGTTCCTGGAAAACACAGACGTCATGGACGAATTGATTCATGCTTATAAGGTCACTGGCTGCAAATCGACCCTGACGATGCATTTCCTTTACTCCCACCTCTATGTGTTCCCAGTGATTAGCTGGGCGAGCGGTTCCAAAAGGGAATTTCCCTCATGGAGCAGTCGTACACATAACGGTGGACTACTGGTATGTTGACGATTTCCGCTGGATGCTAGAGACACAACCCACAAGAAGAAGGCAGAGAAGTGGCACAAATAAGCGAGGTAAGTTCATTTCATGTATATATCCTATGGATTACAGTAGCATATAAGTGAAACATGAAGACCTAAATCGCTTGTAACTCAGAGATATGAGACATTTTTAAATGCGGTATTTGAGCTCAACGCATCGGAATCTGTAAGAACAGTCTACATTAGTTTCTACAAAATGTCCACAGCGAACCATTGATATTTACTCATGACTGTTTATCGCTAAGCGGTCTAATTTGTTCTTCGTATGTGTTTTTGAAGTATTTGCTCAAAATAATTTCCGAGGAATTATTTGGTGCAATTTCGGGTGTTGCTTTATGCCCATAAACGACCTTGAAAGCATATTTTCGTCAAAATGTTAAGTAGGTTTAATGACACAGTCAAATACAGTAATATGACTATGGTACCTATCTGCAGACTCAAATTTCCTTTGAACCCTTGGGCAACTACATCATTTGGGGAATTTGGTGAAAGGAACTAATTATTAATTTATTGTGGTTGTTGAGCTTAACCTGTACTCGCACGAACTCAGAGCAACTACCTACTCTAATTTCAATACAAGGTAAACTACTATGAATTGCAATGAAAACGCGACAATCAATTTATTTTAGTCTGATCTTTCTGAAAACCATTATGGCTTTGGTGAAAATTACGGCTGAACGTATCTCTGGTTTTAGGTATCTTTCACTGCCTATAAGGATTCCTACCTTAGTGTTTAGCATATGGCACCCTTGTTCTTTCTTTACATTTCTATGACAATTTACATCTATAATACAGATATTTCCACGGTCCATCATCCTGCTGTGTTTGCCAATTTCCCTTTGAGGCGTACCTCAGAAATTTCCGGAGATACTGTAACCTAATGAATTGTGCGTGTGGCATATTTGGACGAGAATCCCCTTCTGGGGAGATCTGCCATCTAGGGGAAGTCCTTTTATTTGATGCCTCGTTGTCCGATGATGATGATATAATAATCTGATTCAGACCCTCCAGTCGGCTCTGTATAAAAATTCAGCAAATGGGCATGTCAGCGATGCCATAAATGGTGAGTACCACCGTCTTGCAAAAGAGAGTGGCTATCTTCACCGCTTCAGATACGTGCTGTACATCAGAGAGGATATCTTCTGTTCCTAAGCGACATACATCGCTGGTACCGACTTGAGCCACTACCTGTAGTGCTCTTCACGGCATCCGAAAGAACAAGTTCCACTCCAGGGATCTCTCCTTGTTGTGCACGTGGAGTGTGCACTGCACCTCTTCTTTTTGGCAGCATGGAGACCCCAAAACTCTTCTGTAGTAATTAATAATGACTTCTCAAACAGCAGTCTTCATACATGTGACATGGAAAGCTGTAAATAAGTGTGCTCTGGTTGACACTGTGGTTCTTAATTTCTGGAAAGCGTTTGTGTTGGTAGGCTGTATTAGTTCTGGTGCAATGTGCGCAATTTGCCACTGACATCATACACAGTTGTCAGATCTCCTCTCGTCTCATTCCTCTCCTTCACACCCTTCTAACAAAGGCCCATTTTCCTGTGTCTAGAATTATGGGAAAAGCAGAAAGTGTTGGAAATTCAATAATTGCAGAAAATTCAAAACAGCCCAGTCATGCTATAGGTTTATTCCCACTCCTATAAAATCACAGGAGAAGCAGGGTTGTTGTTCTATGACTCGGCAGGAAATTAAAAAATCCAAGATGTTGCATTGTCATCTTAGTGGGAAATTCAAAATAATCTAGGAGGCTGAACAAGGAACCTAGCGTAGTTCAATGATATCAGAATCCAAGACGTCGCTCCAGGATGGCTGACCAGAGATAAGGCACAGCTCTATGACAACAGAATGCAAGGTGGCGATCCTACATCCTTCCTGAGAATACTGGCACATTCAAAACATTGCTGTCAGATTTCCTGGGACTTCTGCAGCCCTCGTGTAAGCTTTAGCTACTATTCACATTCAGGACAAATGGTGTTCCTTTTACTTACAGGTCCCAACTTCCCAGTTACACAAATGAGGTATTTTAGTGATTCTGTATTCAAAGATCCATATGTTGAAGAAAGCGGTACTGGATTAGCCTGCACCATGAATACCTTTAAGCACTGTATAACAACGTTTAAGCACTGTCCTTTCCCATACAACATATAGGGATGTATGTGGCGGGGAATACGAAATATGAGCCCCTATAGTAACACTCACACTAGACATTATAAAGGTTCTGGATGTTCTGGCAACAATGATACATCACAAATTTTCTGTACCACACCTTAAGTTTACAAGTCGCCAAGTCCAGTACTTCTGCTTCGAATTGTTCCATGAAGATACGTCGATGATACTTTCGTTGTGTGGAGCCATGGTGAAGAACAGCTCGGTGACTCCCTAAGACACTTGAACAGCCTCCATGGCAACATAAAATCTACCATGGAAGTAGAGAAGGACAAAAAACTACATTTTCTAGATGTGCTGGTAACAAGGGACGACGAAAACCTGGGACACAATATGTATGGAAAACCGACACACACGGGCCGCTACCTGCACTCACTATCGAACCACCACCAGAGCCAGAAAAGAAGCAAGTTTAATACTCTCGTAACGCAAGCAGAACTAATATGTGAACCGCAGTACCTCAGGCGCGAAATACACCTGGGAAGTGTTCTGAGGAGCAATGGGTACTCCACGAGCTATGTTAGAAGTGTAACATAGCAAAACACTTGGTGAAGTGACAGATCAGAAAAAGAAATGTCGCGTACGGCCTTTATGCCATACGTTCCTAGAGAAACGGGCAGAATCGGCCCTATATTCCGCAAACCGACAAAGAAGATCAAAGAGTGTCTTAGATCGGCAAAGGAGAAAAGGGTTCCACTTGCAGTTTTGGGAATATGCCGCATATCTACATCTACATCTACATCTACATCTATACTCCGCGAGCCACCTTACGGTGTGTGGCGGAGGGTACTTATTGTACCACTATCTGATCCCCCCTTCCCTGTTCCATTCACGAATTGTGCGTGGGAAGAACGACTGCTTGTAAGTCTCCGTATTTGCTCTAATTTCTCGGATCTTTTCGTTGTGATCATTACGCGAGATATATGTGGGCGGTAGTAATATGTTGCCCATCTCTTCCCGGAATGTGCTCTCTCGTAATTTCGATAATAAACCTCTCCGTATTGCGTAACGCCTTTCTTGAAGTGTCTGCCACTGGAGCTTGTTCAGCATCTCCGTAACGCTCTCGCGCTGACTAAATGTCCCCATGACGAATCGCGCTGCTTTTCGCTGGATCATGTCTATCTCTTCTATTAATCCAACCTGGTAAGGGTCCCATACTGATGAGCAATACTCAAGAATCGGACGAACAAGCGTTTTGTAAGCTACTTCTTTCGTCGATGAGTCACATTTTCTTAGAATTCTTCCTATGAATCTCAACCTGGCGCCTGCTTTTCCCACTATTTGTTTTATGTGATCATTCCACTTCAGATCGCTCCGGATAGTAACTCCTAAGTATTTTACGGTCGTTACCGCTTCCAATGATTTACCACCTATGGCATAATCGTACTGGAATGGATTTCTGCCCCTATGTATGCGCATTATATTACATTTATCTACATTTAGGGAAAGCTGCCAGCTGTCGCACCATTCATTAATCCTCTGCAGGTCTTCCTGGAGTACGTACGAGTCTTCTGATGTTGCTACTTTCTTGTAGACAACCGTGTCATCTGCAAATAGCCTCACGGAGCTACCGATGTTGTCAACTAAGTCATTTATGTATATTGTAAACAATAAAGGTCCTATCACGCTTCCTTGCGGTACTCCCGAAATTACCTCTACATCTGCAGATTTTGAACCGTTAAGAATGACATGTTGTGTTCTTTCTTCTAGGAAATCCTGAATCCAATCACAAACCTGGTCCGATATTCCGTAAGCACGTATTTTTTTCACTAAACGTAAGTGCGGAACCGTATCAAATGCCTTCCTGAAGTCCAGGAATACGGCATCAATCTGCTCGCCAGTGTCTACGGCACTGTGAATTTCTTGGGCAAATAGGGCGAGCTGGGTTTCACATGATCTCTGTTTGCGGAATCCATGTTGGTTATGATGAAGGAGATTTGTAGTATCTAAGAACGTCATAATACGAGAACACAAAACATGTTCCATTATTCTACAACAGATTGACGTAAGTGAAATAGGCCTATAATTATTCGCATCTGATTTATGACCCTTCTTGAAAATGGGAACGACCTGTGCTTTCTTCCAGTCGCTAGGTACTTTACGTTCTTCCAGAGATCTACGATAAATTGCTGATAGAAAGGGGGCAAGTTCTTTAGCATAATCACTGTAGAATCTTAAGGGTATCTCGTCTGGTCCGGATGCTTTTCCGCTACTAAGTGATAGCAGTTGTTTTTCAATTCCGATATCGTTTATTTCAATATTTTCCATTTTGGCGTCCGTGCGACGGCTGAAGTCAGGGACCGTGTTACGATTTTCCGCAGTGAAACAGTTTCGGAACACTGAATTCAGTATTTCTGCCTTTCTTCGGTCGTCCTCTGTTTCGGTGCCATCGTGGTCAACGAGTGACTGAATAGGGGATTTAGATCCGCTTACCGATTTTACATATGACCAAAACTTTTTAGGGTTCTTGTTTAGATTGTTTGCCAATGTTTTATGTTCGAATTCGTTGAATGCTTCTCTCATTGCTCTCTTTACGCTCTTTTTCGCTTCGTTCAGCTTTTCCTTATCAGCTATGATTCGACTACTCTTAAACCTATGGTGAAGCTTTCTTTGTTTCCGTAGTACCTTTCGTACATGATTGTTATACCACGGTGGATCTTTCCCCTCGCTTTGGACCTTAGTCGGTACGAACTTATCTAAGGCGTACTGGAAAAGCTTATGGCAGAAAAACTGAACGATCAGTCAATACCAGGATCAAAGAACATATGCGACATTGCAGGTTGGAGCAGGTGGAGAAATCGGCCATGGCAGAACACGCAATGGGTGAGACCGGCCACATAGTAAAATTCGCTGATATCGAAGTTCTGGTTATAGAGAAGCACTATCACACCCGCTTGTTCAGAGAAGATATAGAAATACAAAAACACCGGAATAACTTTAACAAGAAAGAAGAATGCCATAAGGTATTCGGATCCTGGCTTCCCGTGTTGCAGCGAACGACCGTCGCAGGTAGCGGAGGAGAACAGCACCGGAAATGACCGCCGAGTAGCCCTCGGACGATGAAACTTGGACAATGACAGCCACTAGTACTGGCGAAACTTCAGTAAAATCGTCAGAAGAACGTCGGCCGAAGAACCCCGAAACAGAAGCCAATAGGCAGTTTGTCAAAGTATTTGCTGTTATCAGCTGGCATTAACTGCAGAACACATTCTGCCTGTCTCCTATCTCATTCTAACCCATATTCTCCCGTAACTCTTCTTCTACCCTTTCTTCTACAACATGTCGTAGTCGGCGTTCATTTGCTATCGAACCTGATGAGAAAAACATTATCAGTGAACAGTTCCCAGTAGCTCATTGTCTGCGTTACTTTCCCATTCATAACAAATCCTACTCCCATTATACAATTTTCTACTGTTGTTCTTATTACCGTGCACTCATGTGCACAGAAATCATTATCTTCTGTCCATTTCACTTCACTGAACCATCACAATATGTACAGTGCCCATTACGTTTCCTTTTTCAGGTTTTGTAGCCTTCCTGCTGCTTTCAGACTGTTGACGTTCCAAGCTCCAACTCGTAGCATTTTATCTTATCGTTGGTAAATCCATCTTTTTCCCAGGGTTATCGGCCTCTAGGCAGTCCTCTCCCACAGATCTGAATGGGAGACTAATCTGAAATCTGTTGACAATGGAGATATCATCAAGATACTTTTTTCAGTTGGAAGCCACACGATCTGTGGATACATGTAATACATCATTAATTCAGTGGTTTGCGGTGCCTTCTGAAGTGTGTGAAATGGCATATTGTGAGGCTACCTTCTAGAAAACTGTATATAGATATGTATTATATCTGTCTTATGATTGAACACCTGCTATTTAAAAGAATTATGGTATTGTTTACATTTTCGCATGAAAACTGTCCTGTATCCATAACGTTGTACCACAGGTATTGGAAAATGGTCTCTGACTGAAGCCGATGGTACGATCGTAAAAATAAATTGTACAGCTGCTTCATGTGTTGCACTATGTCATTTCTAACATTTCACATGATTTAGAGACATCAGCCAAACCAGACCAGTGCGGTCGCTGGCTTTTCTTTTGGGTGTTAGTGGCCACGCCTCCTACTACGACGTGTTTACTGTCGCGAGAGGAGGAATTGAGGTGTAAATGCTTTTAGGACGGGCTATTCAGCAGAACCCGCCCACAGCCGCCGCTACGTGAGCTGTCTGTGTCCTCCACGTCGTTTCGTTCGGAGGCCAGCGCTGTCTTTTCATACACTGCTGGCCACCGTAAATGCAACACCAAGAAAGACAAGAGGTAGCACAACAAAATTTATTTTGTAGATAACATGTTGACCAAGTATCAAATGATTACGTTTACAGACGTCTGTGACATGTGGTTCCTGCCAGAATCAGTAGCCAGAGTAGCCGCCATTGTTGGAGATCACCGCTGCCACACGTCTTGGCATTGAGTCAAAGGACTTTGGATGTGTTCCCGGGGTACAGCAGCCAAGCAGCTTCCACACGTTGCCAAAGATCATCTGGTGTGGCAGCTGGGGCTGTAATCTGGGTCACTCGTTGAGCAACCATGGACCACATGTTTTCTATCGGCGAAAGATCCGGAGAGCGAGCCGGCCAGGGAAGCAATTCAATCTGGTTATTTACGAAGAACCTTTGGACAATGCGTGCCACGTGTGGTCGCGCATTATCCTGTTGAAATATGGCTGTGGCCGAGCCCTGAAGGTAAGGAAGGACAACTGGCTCCAGCACCTCGGATATGTAGCGCCGGCTATTTAAAGTACCGGCAATGCGTACTAGAGGCGTGCGAGAGTAATATCCAATACCGCTCCATACCATAATACCCGGTGCAAGACCAGTGTGGCGGTGCATAATGCAGCTGTCCAGCATCCTCTCTCCACGGTGTCTCCACACTCGAATCCGACCATCGTGGTGCTGCAGACAGAAGCGTGCCTCGTCAGTAAAGACAACGTCATTCCATTCTGCCGTCCACATCCGTCTGTCATCACACCATTGGCGACGGAGACGTCTGTGGTTCTGCGTCAATGGCAGACGAAGCAATGGACGTCTTGCGGACTGACCACTCTGCTGTAAACGGCGTCGAATGGTACGCACAGACACTGGATGATGCGTTACAGACGCAATGTGCTGTGCTATGGTTCGGGATGTCACTGAGCGATCCGTCACTGCCATGCGCACAATTTGCCTATCAGCACGTGCAGTGGTGCACCGAGGTGAATGCGTTCGACCACGTCGGTCCGTCGTACCCTCCCGCATCCAACGGTCACATATCCGCATTACAGTTGTTTGGTTTCGTCCAACACGACTAGCGATTTCTCTGTATGATAATCCACAATCTCGGTAAGCCACTATCCTTCCTCTGTCGAACTCGGGATACTTGATCAAACGATGTTCGCTGTTGTCTACGAGGCATAACTGATCGTCTTGTGAAACAACCACAAGGTAAACACACGTGCCGAACGTACACTCGTCGAAATCGCCAAGCCTTAAATGGCGCTATGAGTTGGCGCCACAGGCGCGCGTGATGTGCGTCTGCGCTGAAATTCTAATCAGTTGCATATCTCATCGCTGCAAACTCATGGTGTAAGTTTCACTTGATTCGGATGCTTCCTTCAGGGTGTTGCATTTACGGTGGCCAGCAGTGTATTTACGAATGTATTAACAGTTACGGAAAACTAAGCTGAAGCCAAGGCTGTATGGCAAAGTGACTGTGTGAGAATACATAAATGTTATAAAAATGTATATGTGTATGTTCCACATCTCCTCATAAACCACAGGACCTATTCCAACCAAACTTGATATACACATCCCTTTTAGTCAGACTTCAATCGCTTTGAGGATAACAAACACTTTCATATCACTCAGATGTGAGAAAAATGCCGCAGTATGTATGATGCTTTGATACATTTATTCTTTACTACGAAGAAACCCCTACAGTCCAGTCAAGGAAATCCCTGGTACCTGGCAGTGCTTTTCGCAGGCATCAACTGCGAAGCGCAAACAGCTGTAGACGAAAGCAGTAGCTTCTGTAGTGTATGAAGAGGTGTTGCCATAGAAACGACTGTAGATCGCAGTATACAAACTATCTGGGATCATCTGGCATCGAGTCGACTGCATAAATTTTAAGGTGTTTTCGTTTATACAGCAAAATGAAATTATTTCGATATTATACTACAAAGTTCATTTTGTTTACGATTCTAAGAGAAAATTGGCAAAATGAATACACGGGTAATGCCGGGCTTGTCAGCTAGTTGTAGATACGACAGGCTCATGATGTGTCATACTGGTACAACACAAAAAAGCGTCAATCAGTCACATGGTCATCTTATTAGGTTACATAATCTGATAAGGATTATCGGGGAGCATAAAAAGCAGTGCCTGTTCTCTTAATGTGAAAGCGACTGTAGTATGGATAGACGATAGGAATCAAAGGTGCTTTTATAATAGACTGTGATTAACACGACTCAGTGCTCTTCCTCTAACGCCGGAACGTGTGAACGAATGAACTGAAAGCAAAGGAGCACAATAAATAGGTAGTATTTTTGAGACGGTAGGCCAATCAAACACAGAAAATGTAACAAAACATCTAATTGCACCACAGCTGATACAATGTAAGTGATTTAAAAATTAATTTTTCCACATAAATGAGTTGACTAATCAGCAACAGAATAATTTTTAGGAGAACTTGAATTACAGGAATATCATTTTTACAACACAGAAGCATGCTGAAGTTACAGAGAAGCGAGCTGAAGTGTGCAAGCACCATATGCTGACATGGAACTTTTATTTTCCTGATTCATAAACCTGACTCTGTTAATAAAGAGGTGGCACTGAAGCCAAGTAGCACTGTCGAGATACATGAATAAGGCAGCGTTAACGTATGTATGGCATCAACAATATTCGTTGCACTTCGAACAGAAAGCATGTCAAAGCCCAGCGATGGATTTCTAAACCGTCAGGGACGGTAGCTGATCTTATTTAACATGTAGTTACCATCACGTCTTCTTTACACGTTGACTTTGATTATATTGTCCTATTCTGTTTCCTGCAATAGTTGATCATAACAAATATTATATACGGTTTTTTGTAGCCCATATGGTACCTTCCTTATTATTACACTTGAAACCAGCTGTATGTAGGTCACGTGACCAACAACAGGTCGTATTAAAATTTCAACCTGCGTGAAAAAATGTAGCCATCATTTACTTGCAGATAACTGGTTAGTGCAGTCGTGTGCTGACACATGGTCATGTTGTGGAGAAAGTGAAATAGCGGGCGTAAATAGATACACAAATGTGAGAGGTGGGCCTCTCATTAGTCATTCCGTGCTAATTAGTGTCTCTGCAGCTAGCGCTATTACTGTAAATGCACGCATTACATGTTTGACGGATACACTCGTTGCTGGCTTGCTGCAAATACCATTTGAACTTGTTTAACCAAAAATATTAAATGGAGCTGATTATAAAAAACAGCGGATACCTGTCAGATGATAGCAAATACATAGCTACGCATTGGTTTTCTGTTGGTAATAATTACATTGCTGCCTAATACGTTAATTTTTAAATGAAATTCAGGAGAAACCAACCGACTCTTCGATTAATATCCTGTATTTAAATAGTAAATTGCGAATAAAAGAATATTTCTTAACTAGTATTTCCTTTATTCGTGTGAAGAGGAAAGGTATTCTGAATCATTTCACGGTACGTCTGTGGCAGTTCATCAACGAGAAATGATTGTTACCTAATTATACACTTTAGCTAGACACAGGAACGTACTTTACGATTCGCAAGATCTTACCTTGATTTACAAAATACCAATAATTTAAAGACTTTTCGGATCATTACTTGGCAGAGAAGTCACATACAGATAAGCACATGACAATGAACGTACCGCAGCTCATTGTTCTGACTTGCTTTAACTGTCTTCGTGAATTAAGGACTTTTAAGTAATGTTGACAGATACCTCCATTCTGTGGAGCGCAATGCTGTACAGCAATAAATAAGATATTGGACAAAAACGATAGAGTCAAGAAGGAAAACACCTCTTCTCCGAACAACGAAGAATAAGAGAAGATACATGGATGTAGTAGTGAAAGGCAATATATTTTAGATTGAAATTGATTTATTCCTTAACTTAGTCCTCTTCCAGGTAAAATGAGTTTTTTCAACGTCTTTCTAGTATGTATACTCCACCACTTAACTGGGAAGTACGGACAGTACGGCCTCTGTAGCCTGTTGACCAAGCACAAGAAGTTTTGCCTCTACAAAAAAAAATCGTTGACTCTCAGCTTAATTGTAAGTCCTACGAAATCAAATCCAGTGAATATTGTGGGTTTTTGGACAATCTGAACTAAAAATACTTCATCTAATTAATAAAGTGACTCAAAATTAGGTATCCATTCTCGAAAAATTCGTTATGTTAGCATGCTACAGCTACGGTGCCCATCCTGCACAAATCTTTCTCACAGTTAAATTAATGAAATGCCCGGTATTCATTCTTTCTGGCCGTCGGATCAACTCTTTCACTCAACTGTCAATTAAGGTTTCCATTTGCTTATTTGGATAACGATGAGAGCACGGTCCTTATGAAATGATTCAAACTTTCTATGAATTGATGGCTATACTAAAGACAAAAAACAACAGTTAATGATGTCGCAGTATTAAAGTTACTCCTTTTGGCCGAAAAATATAATGAATATCTTACAAAACAGTGAAAACTAAGATTTTCTGCATGTACAGTTGACATTTGACAATACTCGTATGTAGTAAAATATACGAGAAAGGTCAGGGCTATGAACATCTCTCCTACTCTGAATAACGGATCCTGTTTTCGTCTTCTTGCGAACTATTTGCCATCGCACAGGAAAAGGGGAAACGGTACGGGTACACAAAGCGCCCTCCACCACACAACATAGGGTGGCTTGCGAAGTATAAATGCGGATGTAAATGTATTTTGTTAGAAGCACTAACTTCCAATTGTACACGTGTAAGTCTGCCAAACATTTCCCCTGTTCCTAATATCGCCGACACCTGTTTGGACGGTAACTAGCAGACCATTTGTAATTTATAGACAGTATATATTATCTTTTTGTCATTTTATTTTTCTGTCTCAGCTGCAGTGAGAACTTGGGTTAATGGTGACTGGTCCTTTCTGTTAATCAAAATACGAAATAAATGTCGTTCATCCCAAATTTGATTCGGTACATCTTAATAGTTACTTGAACTGCCCTCCTCTTAGCAGAGCTGTTTAGGGTAGACGTTTGAGTTCTGTAGACGGCCACACCCAATACAAATACCTTCATAAAAAGCGTTCTTAGTACTAAAAGCTATGACCGACGTTAAAAAAATCATCTTTTTCAGAAACTGTTTCTTGCTGTTGCCTGTCTGCATTCTACAGTTCCTTCACCACGGTCATCGTTAGTTAGTTTGCTTCACAAATAGCATAACTGGTCTACTACTTTCCAGTTCCATTTCATAATACTGTATAATTATGTCGATAGAATCATACTTAATTCGATTATGTTCCATTACTCATGTTTTACTTTTCGTAAACTATAACATATACTGGTACACGGTAGTAATAATTAAACTTTCGTTACTTGCGAGGGCTCTAATTAAGAACGAGCTACCGTTGGATAATGAAGCAACGTACAAACATTTGTAAAGACACGGAGAAGACAAATAACGAATAAATCTATGAATGAAAGACATTTGAATTTTTGCATCAGAGGGCACCATTTGTTAACTTCGTACCATGTTCACTTCCCTCGTTTCAAATGTTATTCAATGTGCCGGCAAACTGCATCCACTGCTGCCTGTAACTTTGTACAGATATCATTTGACAATTATTGTTCGCAGCAGTTTTGGAACAGTGGACTACGGAATGTTAAGCTGTCCTGACACATCTCGTGCACTCTCTCAAGATGGCATATTGCGTCAAGCATTTTGACGGTACTTAACGGTTACTGCTGAGAAGTTGCTCTTCCCGACAGTAGTCCATACCAGCAAACTACTTGCGTCTTTATCTCTGATTACTCGTTCTTTAGGTACTTGCGCTATGCACTACTCTGTTTAAAAAAAATAGCTCCAAGCAGTCGCAGTCGTAAAGTCGAGCGGCGTGCATGATTTCATGTTCCCGCAGCTAATTCGCTGTAAATAATAACCTGTAGCTGTCATCCGGCAGTCGAATAGCCTATGCATTGGCTATAACTGCACATAAGTCTATTAAACAGAAATATAAAAGATAGATGATTAAGTGTTCTATTGTATTGCCTGCAATTGATTTCTACGACAGAGTTTTGTTTATTCAAGTAAGGACATCTCAAACAAACGGAAAGTGGTCCTACAATATTCAGTTCAAATACAGGCAGAAAATACTGTTATCAAACGCAGTTAAGTTAAGTTCGTTACAAGAATGGTAGCAATATCCGTGAAGTAAATAGTCATCAAAAATACGCAAAAACTAAGTCCATTTTGTTATCACTGTACACGAAATATTGATCAGCTCAAAATAGTTCTGGGTTCAACGTAATGATTCAAAAACTATAACGTATGATACAAAGAACAGTAACTCATACTCTGTCTATCTTCCATTGTGTAATACAAGCAGGAAAGGTTATAGTTCGACACCATAGCAGATTGTGACCTCTCATCATTTAGAGTTCCTTCAAAAGCTATTGTAACAGCTATTTACCACCTAGAATCGATCACCCGTCCATAATCGCCCCCTTAAGCTCTTCACTCAATCTGTTCCGGTCTCCATTCCTGTAGTCTTGCACTGCTGTCTGCTTTTCCACTGCCTGAAGGCCATCCCCATCACAGATACATTATTCTGATGTACTGCAGACATGATCTGACTCATCTTGACCACTTTCTAGAGTAAAATAGCACAAGAATACTTAAATAAAGAAGTGTTATACACATTCTGTGACACTCAGATAATTTATAATGACAATAAATAAAAGTTTGTCCATAAATAAATATGACAGTATCCTTGTGCAAGTACACTCTCCTTAAATGACAACCAGCTGTCCTTAAATATTATTCAAACATTTATGCCTTCTTCACAGAAGTGACGTTTTGCTCTTTAATCGAATCCTTTGTTTCAGAAACCCCCAAAGTGACACTTTTAACAAAGTGGATATTTTGATGGGATCGGTTTTAATCTGCCAGGAAGTTTCATATCAGCGCACACTCCGCTGTAAAGTATCATTCTGGAAACATCCCCCAGGCTGTGGTTAAGCCATGTCTCCGCATTATCCTTTCTTCCAGAAGTGCTATTTCTGCAAGGTTCGCAGGAGAGCTTCTGTGAAGTTTAGGTCGGAAAGGAGATACTGGCAGAAGTAAATCTGTGAGGGGGTGAGGGGGAGGGGGCTTGAGTCGTGCGTGGGTAGCTCAGGTGGTAGAGCACTTGCCCGCGGAAGGGAAAGGTCCCGAGTTCAAGTCTCGGTTCCGTACACAGTTTTAATCTGCCAGGAAATTTCAAGTTTCATTTTGATGGGATGTTATTATTTGGAGACAAACGCATAGTGTATTGCAGAAACAGCCCAGGTTCCATATAAGGATTGCTATCAGGCAGCTGTGTAAGTAAAGTGTTTATTTCAGAAAGAACCCAAACACCGTCACTTAGGTTCATTCTGAGGTAAATTCATTCCGCCACTCATGACGGTTGGCCCTGTTAGGATTACGTGTTTCGGGACCCTTATTTTGTTTTCACTGAGTCTGTTATTGTTATGGTAATAAACACTGTGCGATGGAGTGTGTGTTTGTTGTGGAATAACAGGTGTATTCAGTTATCATTACATAGTGTGCAGTTCTTAAAACATGTCGGACAGTTCAGACTATTAACCTAATCCTAAGCGTAAACGTTGAGTGAGACACGAAGAAAAATACAAGCAGAACTTTGTCCGGAAAGCTATGCAAGGACGGAGGTACGTGTTCCACAAATGGAAAGAGGTCGCCCAAAAAGCCCCACCGAACATTGTAAAGTGTTAAGTGTAGCGATAAATGTCATCAAACCTTACTGAAAAATCTGTACAGACACTCTGGAATAACTTTCATTCTTTGGAGAGTAAAAACAGGCAAGACAGCTACTTGCAAACATTGGTTGAGGCTATGCCAGTAAGACGTAGGCTTAAAAACCCTACCGTAGAGGAACAAGGTCAAGATGAGATTCAAGAAAACGCTGACATGCCTAATGATGAATTACGAACAACAAAAAATTACACTGTTATAAATAAAATTTAAAACTGAATGGTGTTTTAACTCCAATATGTAGAAATGTATTCTTGCAAGTTTTTGGCATTTCAGACAACAGAATTAAGAGAATCAATAAATGTTCCGTCCTTAGTAAAAGCCCAGTGGACAGGAGGGGAAATCCTGAAGCGGAACTGTGCTCCAAGTGGAATTTGTGTACGCATTCATAACAAATTGAGAAGTTTGATGTGAAAGTCACCCATCATGGAGGCAAACCCAAAAAATACCTGATGCAACACTTGAAGTGGTAAAAAATGTAAAATATGTTCATTCTAGGTAACCCTGATCTACAAGACAGAGTTAAGTATATTTTCTACTACAAATACTTGAAAGACCACTTCTCATATTCATTTGTTCGGCCACAAGTTGACGTTTGCTCAACGTGTGAAAGATTATCTGTAAAACTGAAAGATAAAGCTTTTAGTGAAGACGCTAGGCGGAATGTAGCAGCTGAAATGGTTTTGTATAACAGAAGATCCAAAAAATATTATTCTGCTGTGAAAGAAGACGATGACACTGTGGCACTGACATTTGACTTCATGAAAAACGTGCCTTTTCCTCATATACCTGTACAGGAGGTATTTTATACGAGACAGCTCTGGTTCAATTTTTATTCAGTACATGACGTAAAAAATAATCTTTCCAATCTTTATGTGTACAATGTGGGAGAAGCGCACAAAGGTCCAGATGAAATCTGTTCTATGCTGCTACATTACTTGGACACTAAAATTCCACGTAATGTGAAACAACCTCATAGTGTTTTGTGATGGGCCAACGGCCCAAAATAAGAATCGCACAGTTGTGCGATTCTTATTGAGTCTTTGTGACAGAGGTCGGTTTGAGACGATTACGCATAACTATCTATTTCGTGGAGACTCTATTTCGCCATGTGACAGGTATTTTGGAAGTATTAAACGACTCTTGAGGAAGGTGGACAGAATTTGTACACCACATGAGTATTCCGATCTCGTGTTTAAGGCAAGTGCGTCCGGACGTTTTTCCGTTTATCATCTTACCTCGGACGCCGTTTTAAGTTTTAAACGTCGGTAGCCCACGTGGTACAAGAAAACTACAAACTCTGATGAAACATCAGGCAGGGATGTACCAAGATAATGTAAGGAGTCATTCAAGGTACCTAGTTACAAACAGCTCCTGTACGCTAAAGGCCACGCGGAGTGGCCGCGTGGTTAGAGGCGCCTTGTCATGGACTGCGCGGTCCCTCACGCCAGAGGTTCGACTCCTCCCTCAGGCATGGGTGTGAGTGCTGTTCTTAGCATCAGTTAGTTTAAGTAGTGTGTAAGTCTAGGGTCCGATGACTTCAGCAGTTTGGTCCTTCAAGAATTCAGACACATGTACTCTAAAAGATACTCAAGGAAAAGTTGTGGCAAAGGTGTTTATAGGAGGATTTTCATCTCACTCTATTGAAAACTGACAGCCCACCTGAACTACTTTCTGAGAAGGCTTATCCATTGGGAATGGTATGTTGATTACAGCAATGTTGTTAGTCGGATATCCAATTAGTGAGGAAGTAAAAAGAAAGAAGCTAATAAGTATGCTTAAAAATGTTAAATATTATGAAATTTTGTAGGATTACAAACACTTACTGGGTTTTGCAGAAAATAGTTTTTGTTTTCAGATTCCAATCAACAAAAAGAAACTTGATGACCTGATAAAATTAGTGGACTACACCGTCGGTTATGAAGAATTTTATGACAGCATCATTCAATGGCCACAACCGAGAAAGAATCCGTCGAGGACATACCAGAGGCTGACGTTTACTGTACAAATTTGTGTTTTGTGGATCATTAATGTATGCCTGTTATATTTTTATAAATAGAACGCTGTTATTTACTTAATCTTTCTTCTTAAAACCTGCAAAGATTAATCAGTTTACGTGTCTGTTTCTATATTATTGCCATAGAAACTAACAGGAAACGTGGTTTATTTCAGAAAAAACTTAAGTGCAATATTTTAAAAAATTGTTCATAGCATATCAATTTTCTTTAAAATTATTTAGTGTTTGGTACACATTTGTAGCAGCTTAAAGTTTTGTTCAAAACTATTAGAAGGAGATCGGACTTCAACTTACAATGCTACACAGGTTATTTTAAATTCCCAAGATCCTGGAAAAGCGTGCTTAGGGGGTTTCTACACTCCTGGAAATGGAAAAAAGAACACATTGACACCGGTGTGTCAGACCCACCATACTTGCTCCGGACACTGCGAGAGGGCTGTACAAGCAATGATCACACGCACGGCACAGCGGACACACCAGGAACCGCGGTGTTGGCCGTCGAATGGCGCTAGCTGCGCAGCATTTGTGCACCGCCGCCGTCAGTGTCAGCCAGTTTGCCGTGGCATACGGAGCTCCATCGCAGTCTTTAACACTGGTAGCATGCCGCGACAGCGTGGACGTGAACCGTATGTGCAGTTGACGGACTTTGAGCGAGGGCGTATAGTGGGCATGCGGGAGGCCGGGTGGACGTACCGCCGAATTGCTCAACACGTGGGGCGTGAGGTCTCCACAGTACATCGATGTTGTCGCCAGTGGTCGGCGGAAGGTGCACGTGCCCGTCGACCTGGGACCGGACCGCAGCGACGCACGGATGCACGCCAAGACCGTAGGATCCTACGCAGTGCCGTAGGGGACCGCACCGCCACTTCCCAGCAAATTAGGGACACTGTTGCTCCTGGGGTATTGGCGAGGACCATTCGCAACCGTCTCCATGAAGCTGGGCTACGGTCCCGCACACCGTTAGGCCGTCTTCCGCTCACGCCCCAACATCGTGAAGCCCGCCTTCAGTGGTGTCGCGACAGGCGTGAATGGAGGGACGAATGGAGACGTGTCGTCTTCAGCGATGAGAGTCGCTTCTGCCTTGGTGCCAATGATGGTCGTATGCGTGTTTGGCGCCGTGCAGGTGAGCGCCACAATCAGGACTGCATACGACCGAGGCACACAGGGCCAACACCCGGCATCATGGTGTGGGGAGCGATCTCCAACACTGGCCGTACACCACTGGTGATCGTCGAGGGGACACTGAATAGTGCACGGTACATCCAAACCGTCATCGAACCCATCGTTCTACCATTCCTAGACCGGCAAGGGAACTTGCTGTTCCAACAGGACAATGCACGTCCGCATGTATCCCGTGCCACCCAACGTGCTCTAGAAGGTGTAAGTCAACTACCCTGGCCAGCAAGATCTCCGGATCTGTCCCCCATTGAGCATGTTTGGGACTGGATGAAGCGTCGTCTCACGCGGTCTGCACGTCCAGCACGAACGCTGGTCCAACTGAGGCGCCAGGTGGAAATGTCATGGCAAGCCGTTCCACAGGACTACATCCAGCATCTCTACGATCGTCTCCATGGGAGAATAGCAGCCTGCATTGCTGCGAAAGGTGGATATACACTGTACTAGTGCCGACATTGTGCATGCTCTGTTGCCAGTGTCTATGTGCCTGTGGTTCTGTCAGTGTGATCATGTGATGTATCTGACCCCAGGAATGTGTCAATAAAGTTTCCCCTTCCTGGGACAATGAATTCACGGTGTTCTTATTTCAATTTCCAGGAGTGTATAATAAGCGATTCAACTGTGGTGTCCGCTAACACATGCGGTGGACCACTATTAATTTGGCGCAAGTTATTAATATCATTTCCACGAGACATTTAAATAAAGTTACTAGCAAAATAGTCAATTTTTCGTTAAAGAAAAACACAAGTATGACAAAATATGAGGTATTCAAGCTATGTTTATTAGCTGTCTAAATGTGGAGAATACGATGTTCTGACAAACATTTGCGTAATAAGAAATATATAAAAATGTAATAAAGCAATAAATGAAACAGATACGTAGTTTTCAGGAATGATAGGTATAGTGCAATCTTATTACCTGAGATATCACTTGCTGATATAGCATACAGCGATTAAAAATTGTTAATTCAGAGGTTCAGTGTGTAAATGTTTAATCGGTGTAGAATATTTTAGTTTTAAATATATTGCTGTGACAATGGATGCGCCTCATTTATCTGAAATATTTTCAGATATGTATTAATATTTTATGTGAGCTATTGCTGAATCCACTAGAACTGTAATTTAGCCATCTTGAAGATTGTCTGACACTGCATCATTTCTTGCAGCAACTTCCGCTGAAAAGCCAGGCGACCAACACCTGTCTTAGGGATTTTCCCGTTTCCAGTCGCGCGTTCCTCGTCTCTGAACCTTCGCTCGTCTGGGGCCGTGGCGCGACGTCCTCGTCTCAACTCGTACCCAGCAAAGCAAGAACGCCTCAGTAGAGTTCTAGGTGGACGAGTAACTCACCTACATACCCGTATATTCACAATTCTCTGCCATGGCAGTAGTAAAGTCTTTAACAATTTGTGGCACAATTGCCTGTCAGCCTCTCCCAGCAGATATTCCCAAGTGACCAGTAATATGAAGTACCGAATCATGTTTTTCAGTACCAGTACGGGAAGAGTACCCCCTCGTAATCCTTTAATGCATTTGTATACACGAATGGCAGCAGCACTGTTACTGGTGTTTTGATAGAACAGCCTTACGATTAGCTGCTCATCTTGTCCAGACCCATGTTGACTGTCTGCGACTGTAATGCACACTGATGCTTACATTTTAGCGCTAAGTCGCCATACCAGTGCCGCCGGCTAGCGGCAAGTATAATGACTCCTCTTCTTACTAGGCTAATTACTGTTTAGCTCCACAGGGCCATTATACTGAAATGTTTCCCCACACCACCTAGTATTGTCTTTCTATGTGTGTGAGTAACTGTATGTTCACTGTTGTGGGTAAATACATACAGCGTACACAGGGCGGTGTGTGAAACTGATGGCGATTACACGCTTCCGCTGTTGTAGAAATCTGTTCCAGATGCTGCAGATACCGTGTTGAGCTGAAAGTGGTAACCAAAGTACGGAGAAATATTCTTCGGGACTCTGTTGCATAGCAATCAGATTGCTTTCAGTTCTGAGAAATGTCCAGTTACTATTGTGGATTTGAATGATCCATGAAGTGACTTCTTTTCCGAAGAAAACATCGAACTATTTCACTAGAACTGAACGCTCCCGTCGGAACTGTTCTCAACTGGTGTTTAATAGTAAATCACAATAGCAGTACATCGCTGGGTGTATAATAAGACGTACCTTCTTGAAATGAACAATATTTTATTGTTCTATTAACTGATTTCCTTCCATATGCACTTATATTTTACAATGTGAATCAAAAAACTCGCAATGGTGTCGATTTTTTACATCCCAAGAATGGCTCTCCTCCCCTAAAAAATTACTCTTAACAAGAACAAAAGAACTCTATATCCTAAGAATAATTATGTGAGCGCTGACCGCCACAGAGTAATAAACAATATCTTTGTCTCTCTCTCGCACTGTCACAGCAAGTTACGCTGCATGATACATCATACAAGTCATGACACTAACACTTCTAACAATGCAAATCCTGCAGCACACAGGATGAACATCAATCCTATAAAGTTGGATAACTATTCGGTAAATAGTTTTCCGTCTCCCTGGATCCAGACGTGTAAGTTTAATGAAAACCACACTGTAAAACATACTGACATTATCAAAACGTTCCTTACAAAGCATTGTAGTTCGTAGATGGTTATTGTGCTTATAGAAATATGTTCGAAAAAGCTTCCTTTGAATAGTAGCGTCTTTGAAATGTGGAGGAAGGCACAGGCAATATGGACAACACATGCTAGGCAAGGAGTAAAGGGAACGGAGTGCTGGAAATAATAGTACAATTTACTTTGAAGGTGCTGTATACGACCGCCACATACTTCAATATCTTTTATGTATTGGATGACGGTATCTTGCCGTACCCTTTGAAAGAATCACGATATTAGGATGAATCTAGCTGCTACTTGTATTCGTGCTACAATATCTTATGGTGACACCATGGGTATCTCTTATACCAGCGATTTCATGTACACACAGAAATGAAAACGCAGTAATGTCAGGTCCGGCGAACGAGGGGGCGGGCTATTGGGCCTCCACGTGCAGTCCATCCGTTATAAAAGGATGATAAAAGGAGTAAAGGGACCCAACTAAGGGTCATCAGTCCCCTAGAGAAGCTGTCATTCAAGTGGCCACATACCAAATTGTGAAAGTGCACTGGAGTTTCATCCTACTGGAACCAAATGGCACAACTGATGTCCAAAGCCAAAGACCTCTTGATGAATTACAATTGGGACCATCAGAAGCCACGTGCATGAGGTTTTGCCAAGATCAGGATTGAGATCTGCCCACACGTGGTAGCAAAGCAAACTTGGTCGCCTCGGATACTCAGCCTGTGATGATGTTCTACCATCGATACATGGCTGTTTCTGGTGTTAAACATGGCTTCCGTGGTAAAGGTGTAACATTCTCACAGACAGCACAGTGGTATGCATTTTGTAACAAAGGTGTATTCAATAGATAACAGTACACTTCATAGGAAGTGAAGACTCAGCCCACTTTGTTCACGTAGCCATTGGTAAAGCTCGACGCAACAAGGAAATTCATCCTGAGTCATCGTGTGAGAATTCAGGTGTTTAACTTTTCTTGGTCAGTGTTCAGAGTAATGTGCAATTTTTAAAGGAGGTAATGCTGTAAGTTGTCTGTTGAAATTATTTATTTCACTATTACAATTTTGTCCTTTGGACCATTCTTAAATGGTGCTACAAAAGATTGTGCTTCATCACATGCCATACTTCAAAATCCTTCAATATGTATGCATGTCATCGTGATTTTGACGATGACACCTATTCTTGCCGGATGATTTTAAGTTTTGGCGTATTCTGAAATACGCCAAAAGTACCACTTGAAAGAGGCACAAAGGCCGAAATGACAATAGTGAAGTACGTAATTTCTGCAATAAAAGGCAAATGTAATTCGTTTGAAAAAACTTTATTATTGTATAGAGATGAAGGTGCTCAATATGCAGCACCTTAAACACTGGTGTATAGCATGTCTGCGGGCATCCATTGATGAGAATGTGGGAACGTAAGCTACCCGTTTGGCGTAAACGCCCCTCCACTCTTGCAAACATAATGTGGGCTGCGTAACCTCTGTTGAGGTAACGTTCTTCACAGAACCATCAAGTCTCCCTTGCATTTCTTTCGCCTACCCCGCGCACTAGAAGCACATCTGTGTACTCTGCAGCTCTTTACACAATCTCCGTTGCACTTTCCCTTTTTACGACAGCCATAAGGAAGAATGAAAGTCACGTACAGTATCAAACTACCTAAGAAGACAGCACAGTACTCTACAGCTTTCAGCATAAAACTGTGGAGAGTTTTGTGTGTCCTGTAACAAGTGAAGCAGTACCGTAACACTGTTAAACAGTACAACCTCATAGTACACAATATACGCCCTCAGCTGCATGTCTGTGTTGGTTTCTTTGTCCACATTCCGTTTCCGAGAATCTGTCAACAGTCCTTGGGCGCTGGCACTTTACACTACTGGCCATTAAAATTGCTACACCACGAAGATGACGTGCTACAGACGCGAAATATAACCGACAGGAAGAAGATGCTGTGATATGCAGATGATTAGCTTTTCAGGACATTCACACAAGGTTGGCGCCGGTGGCGACACCTACAACGTGCTGACATGAGGAAAGTTTCCTACCGATTTCTCATACACAAACAGCAGTTGAACGGCGTTAGCTCGTGAAACGTTGTTGTGATGCCTCTTGTAACGAGGAGAAATGAGTTCCATCACGTTTCCGACTTTGATAAAGTCGGATTGTAGCCTATCGCGATTGCGGTTTATCGTGTCGCGACATTGCTGCTCGCGTTGGTCGAGATCCAATGACTGTTAGCAGAATATGGAATAGGTGGGTTCAGGAGGGTAATACGGAACTCCGTGCTGGGTCCCAACGGCCTCGTATCACTAGCAGTCGAGATGACAGGCATGTTATCAGCATGGCTGTAACGGATCGTGCAGCCACGTCTCGATCCCGGAGTCATCTGCACGAACGGTTCGACGACGTATGCAGCAGCATGGACTACCAGCTCGGAGACCATGGCTGCGGTTACCCTTGACGCTGCATCACAGACAGGAGCGGCTGCGTTAGTGTACTCAACGACTACGGGTTGTAATCCACACGCTTTGATGCGTGAGTTTGCGAGTGTCAAAATATTTGACTTCAATGGCCGTCTTCGCAGGGAATGGTAGACGTGTCAAGTTGAAATTTATGTCACGTATTAAGGTCTATAGGCCCTTGGTGGCGTCATAAATGTAAGCTTCTAAGTCAAAGCAAAGATCATTTAGATAACATGGTCTGGTACTCGTGAACTTACTCATCACAACCTCTAGGATACTTCCGGTGGACTAGAATCATCAAGTTCGGCAAAAGGTAAGGTTTCACAGTAAAAGTACAGGAAAAAGTCTGAAAATTGTTGATCTTTAATTAAATCATACGAAAATATTTCTTCTGTCTTTTTTATCCGACGTCAATTTGAAATTAAAACACTCAGTAGTTCTGCATTCAGGCTGACTGGGTCGCAATGGTAAAAGTCAAACATCAGGCCAGGAACGACTTACTGCTCGTATGACGCATTTCGGAATTTATCCGTCATCAGGCATCCAGGAGAGTCTACTGCACGTAGATATGGCGTTTCAGTTGTATTTGAAACAAACATTCGCAGATCGGCCTGCATATGAGTGATAAAGTCATTGCTTGCCAATGTTTGACTCTTACCTCTGTGACGTGTCATCCTGAATGAAGATCTAATGATTATTATAAAAATGATCGCCTGCCTCCTGCATGAATTTATGTCGCATTCATATTATTGAAATAAATACACTCTCGATAACGTTGGAAGTCAGTATCGATGTCGATAACAGGCGTAAATGGTAGGCATTTTCAGTCCGGGTCTGGATGTACTATCTATATACGTACGGAGGCCGCAGTTCCCGAGTCCTACTAACACCTCACCAATTTTTTTCCATCGGTATCCTTTTAATTTGACTGCCGCTGATACACTGGTAAGCCAGAACATTATGACTACCTACCTATCAGCCGCTATGTCCAACTATGGCACGGATAACAGCAGCGACGAGTCGTGGCATGGAAGCAAAGAGGCCTTGAGGCCTTAACAGGTGGCTGGAGGGAGTTGGCACCACATATGCACACACAACTCACCTAATTCCCCTAAATTCCAAGAAGGGTGGCGGTGATCTTGACGCCATGTTCAATAACATCGCAGACGTGTTCGTTCGGTTTCAGATGCCGTGAGTTGCGGCGGGGGGGATTCAGCACGTCAATTGGATCTCGACATTGTGTTCCTCGAAACACTCCATTACGCTCCTGGCCCTGTGACATGGCGCATTGCCATGCTGAAAAATGCCACTCCTGTCGGGAAACATGATCGTCATAAGGATGACGATCTAGGTCGTCGTGGTGCCTTGCACGAGCTCCACTTGACGCGTGGATGCCTACGTGAGTGTTCCCCAGAACGTAATGGAGCAGCCGCCAGCTTGTCTCCATCCCACAGCACGGGTGTCGAGGAGATATTTCCCTGGATGACGAGCGATTCGCGCCCTGCCATCGGCATGATGAAAATGGGATCAGGATTCATCAGACCATGCAACGCTCTGACACTTCGCCAGTGTCGATTGTGAAGCGCCCATTTCAGTCGTAGCGCTACAGAGGCCCATCATTAGGAGCGTTCGGTACACCGTGTGGTCGGAGACACTTGTACTCTGCCCAGCACTAAAGTCTGATGTTAGTTCCGCCATAGCTTACCACCTGGCGTGTATTACCAGTCTGCCCAGCCGACGACATACGACATCTGTAATAAGGGACAGCTGCATAACTGCACGACGTCTGGACTTGGTTTCGCCAGGTGTTGAAAACATTCACCACAGCACCACTCGAACATCAGACAAGTTGTACATTTGCCGAAATGCTTGTGCCGAACTCCCTCAGTCAAACATGGATAGATAGTGCGCCTTCCCATTTCTACACATTTACAGAACGCTCACTGAAGCCACATAAACCTTGTGTGTGTATGACTAGCAGTCATTCCTCGCCTGGGCGGGTTTATATCGACAGTATATCGGTGGTCATAATGTTCTCGCTGATCAGTGAACATACAGCCCAGAATGACGCTGTAAGAGCCTGTCAAAGGTGGCAGCACAGTGGGGTAACTGCAGCGGATGCCGCCGTATTCCGCAGAAACAGTGGCCAGCTCAGGCAGGCGCAGAGCACCAGGCCGAGCGCCAGAGCCGGCAGATAGGGGCGGCCATTTATTCGTGTCGGCCGCTGTTTGGAATCGGCTGTCATGTCACGCATCCTATCGATGCGGCCGCCACCGCCACCACCACCGCAGCCCTGTAACAGATGACCGGCCTCCGGGGGACGCGAATCCGCGAAAGCCGATCGACGTTGCGGAAAGCGGCGCGTACTCTGGCCGAGGATAAGCCGGTGCTCGCATCCATTTGCACAGTAGATGACGACTAGCGCAGCCACTTTCCCGTCTGAGCCGAATTGTTACTAAAATTAATTCTGTTACTAAAATTAGTTCTGAGTGATATGCAGCCTTTTTTTAAAATGGCTGTTGCGCCATCAGCTTGTGAAGATAGCTCTGTTAATTTCGGGTACTCAAAACGCAGAGTCGGCTTACCTATAGTGGATATGATGAATGCGCTCAGAGTAGCTTAGCCCAGACCTGCGCACACGGGATGGTAAGGGAGGTGACAATGGTAGTGGTAAGGGTACGGCTGTTTGCAGCCATCACAGCTCGGTGTCGTACTCTTTCCCGTTGATTTTCCCAATAAAGGAAGCCACAACAGTGGCCGTGGCAATGAAGATTGATTTGTAATAGGAACATCATTTCAGTTTTATGCAACCTCAGAACTGATTGTGTACATAGTACACAGCCATGTTTATATGCTTTTTCTATTATTGTTAGTGAAATCCACAGTGCTTTTCATTTGCTAAAACACTGACAGGGGAAAAAAACGCAAAACCAAAAGTAAATAATGCAGAGTAATGAAATTTCGGGGATACATTTGTCTCGGTAACAATTTACAGTGATTAACATTTAAAGATCACAGACTAACGTAAGCGCGAGGTAAACAATTGCAGACCTGGAATTCTGGTACAGTGTAACCACCAGAAAGCTGAATGCAGACATGCCAGCGTGCACGCATTGTGTTGTACAGGTGCTATATGCCACTTCGTGGAATAAAGTTCCGTGTCATGTTGCAGTTGGTCGATCAGTACAGGGACGGCTAATCCTGTTTGCGGATGGTGCTGGAGTTACCACCCGCTGATTTCCAACATGGGCTCAATTGGAGACCGATACGGTGTACGATAAAGTCAAGGCCACCTGTCGACACTCCGGGGAGCATGGCGTGTTGCTACAGTGGTATGTGGGCAAGCATTATTCTGTTGGAAAAGATTTTGTAGTAGTATTCTAATAATAAATCGATGAGCTGTGTTTACAGTTCCCTGTTTTCTGCTAAAATCGACTGCGGGTAAGGGCAAAACAGCACATCGTTGTGTATAAAGTATTGGTTTAAAATTGTATACAAGCAGAAAGACTGTATATGGGAAAAAATGTTTGTCTAATTGTTTAAATGCACTGCAGTCGTAGATAAAACTAAATGCGGGGATGAAAAATAAGCAACGCATTTTTGCAGCAGAGCACAGCATTTTCTTTCTCGCAGTTGGTTTCAAAACGAAACGTGGACGTAGTTGCTTGAATAAATATCTGCACTATGTGAACGGTTATCAGAGAGTATCGTGTAAAAGTACAAAGGAAATTGGGCACAATCTTTACGAGGTCTTCCCTAACAAATTTTTTGATTTATATCTTAATATTAGTTTTGTGTTCTGGCACTTTACTGATTGTCATTCGCATTCTTGCTCCCCAGTACAATTCTGTTAACTCCGAATTGCAATCACTTCATTTTGTACACTCTTTTAGATATTCTTCTTTCATGATCGAACTACTCTTATGACAAGGAACTCATGTACACACACAGACACATACACAGACAGACAGACAGAAACACACACACATACACACACACACACACACACACACACACACACACACACACACAACCGTCCTTTAGAATGTTTGTTACAGTCTTGCATAAAAATTCGAATTCAATCGGTCCAGCACTTTAAAAGATTTTTGCTACCAGTGGTTTTCTTTTTATATATTAGATACGTATTTATGTATAATAAGAAGTGCGTACCGCATATACATCTGAATGTTTATTAGAATACTTAGTAAAAATCTGAAGTGAATAGGTCAAAAATTTTCCCGAGGTTTTTGCTGCCAACTTTTCCCAAGTATGTTATACATATTTATGTACTGCAAAAGTCTGTAGCCTATGTCCGTCCGGATGTTTGTTAGGGGATTGTGTAAAAATTGTAGGTGCATTGGTAAAAAACTTTCCGAGGTTTTTGTAACTAGATTGAACAACACCTATTCGTTATATAGTATTATGAATTTTATGTACATATACTTAAGTATCATATATGTTATTCACATGCAGCCTCTGTCCGTCGCAAAGTTTGTTAGAGTATTTTATAAAAATGTGCTGTATATAGATCAAGAACTTTTAGAGATCCTTGGCTACAAAATTAAAATATTTATCTTTAAGTATTAGTTTAGATAATTACAAACTTTCAATTTAATAATTTTTTTCTTTATTTTTAACCATTTTGCTATCTGCAACATTACTGCAGCTAAAGGCTAAACTCCGTGTAGTATTTTGTGAATTTTATTTTCCCATGCAATTTTTTGTAAGAAACCCCAAGTTTTTTAACATCTTGAATCCCCGAGTCTCTATGTATTCTTTTTCTCCCTCCGTTATTACCAGCTATGCTTCATCATCACCATTTGGTGGAAAATGTACCTCTGCAGCACACATGCGGTAAAACAATCGGAATTTTTCTCTATCCCAGCAGTCCTCTGCTAGTCCTGGTTCATATATTTCCGGCCACAGCCATCGGTTACACAGAATATTTAAACCCGAGGGAGGTGTCTCAGGGGTCTCTGTCTTCATAGATGTAATTTCAGCCATTTCAAAGCGTAGCACAACAGTTTTCAATGACCAACTAGTCATGTTATCTTTCAGTTCTGAAACAAAAACCTTAGATGTATGTTGTGAATCTTGTATGAGAGCAAAGCAAATGAAATAGGAAGTACCTTCTTTTCTGGGTCTGTGCTACCAGTGTAAACGTGTATGATGCAGAGTTCTTCGAACTGCTTCAAACAGCTGTCAAAAGTCAGGTCTTTAACAACAGTTCCAATTTCACACACAATGTTTTCACTTCTTGACAGCCGAACATATGGATTCTTTTGTGAGACGCAGGCCTATCGTAAGTTATCAAAACTGTTACCTTCAGATAACCTCAGATTTTTTTCACTCAGATGAATCTCCGACTAGTGCCTGCGTTCTGAGTCGGCTCATAGATTCTTTATTGCTTTACACAGTGGAATCTAGGGGTTCTCATAATAGGGCGTGTTTGAGGCGACATCTAAACCTTTATCTTTCATATATTGAAGCTCCTCTTTAAATATTTGGGAACTGGCAATGTGTTTTCTTCGTGTACTCTTTTCCTTCGGTTACGAATTCATATCTTAATGTACATTTTCTTGCGTTGACAACACCTTTGCTACTCAGTCATTCTCTAGCAGTCTGCAATGGCCTCGGTATTTACTCCGTTCGGAACTCAGACACAACCAGTACTTATACTCATCACATGTTCTGCTTGCCCGGTAGCGATGACCGTCCTTAAAGGGGGATGTAATGGATTTTGCTAAAAATAAAAAGATTTTAAAAGAAATATTACTTTCTTCATCTACACGGCTTAATCTAGGCTTTGTGTGAATTTTGTTGTGATAACATCCTTAGAAATGCCTTAAAATTTTTAAATTGATTAACTCTTCTCTGGCGGCCACTCCCACCTTTTCCAACATTTGAGAAACTGTTTGCCTCAGCGGAATTTTTGTCAGTGTGAAGGCTAATTTTCTTCGAAATCTTTGGCTGACATCTATATATCTGGTTGACATCTATATCTTTGCCTTAAAACTGCCTTGCATGGAGTTTATTTACGTTTTGACAATACTGACACATATTAGTAGGTGGAAGATTGAATTCGCAAACCTTTACGTGGAAATCAATATTTATGCATAATCATTGGTGGAAAAACTGTGTTTAGGAAACGGAGTTTTCATTGAAATCGGTTTAACAACGAAAAAGAGGAAGCAGCTCGAAATGAAGAACATAACCTCTCAGCCTCAGCATCGAAACTTGGGACACGAGAATTGTACAGGCACGTGAATGATGTTGATATGGACTCCACTGGACTCAGACTTATTCATTTAGAGCTACTCTGTCAGGCTATAAATTTCATGTTCATATTTTAGCTGTAAAAATGCGGAATGAATGATTGTTGTTGAAGAAAGAAGTGTGGGAATAGTTCGTGATTTTAAATTAATTTATAGTTTGTGTGGCTATGAATTTTAATTTTCTCCTCCAAAAAAAAAAAAAAAAAAAAAAACTGACACTGGTACCTATGAAAGCAATTTTAAGTTAGCATATGCTCTGAGATGCCTTGGACAGGGCAGGGAAAGAGGTAATTTATTGTGTGGTTTCCTGAACATGGCTCCACCTTGTGTAAAGTTTGAAAAAATAAGTAAAGAAATGTCTCATGCTGAATGTGATACTGCCAAAGTTTATGTGAAGAGAGCAGTGGAGAAATTGGTGGAAATAAACAAAAAAAAGAAAAATAGATCCTGGGGTAGATAATCATGAAAGTGAATCTCCTACAAATGTTACTGACATATATGTCTGTAGATGGGACCTGGAAGAAAAGGGTTCACACATCGCTGTATGGAGTTGCATCTGTTATTGGTTATGACTCAGGTAAAATTTTAGATGTAGAAATTATGTCTAAATACTGCTACCTGCGTGAAACAAGGAAAATGTCCTACAATGAAGACACTGAGAAACTGTGGCAAGAAAAGAATGCAGTAACATACTCTAAAAATTATAGTGGCTCCAGTGAAGTCACGATATCATAAATACCTTGGTGATGGGTACTCCTCTTAGTTCAGAGCTGTAACAGATAAAAATCCGTACAATACAACAATAGAAAAGTTGGAATGAGTTGGCCACATCCTAATTAGACAGTGTGTAACACCATAGCTCTAATGCTGTGCTGATTTATTTTTGCTTTTGTTTCATTTAATGTTACATTGCAATGCTTCTGTAAATGTGTTTTTTTGAATAGATGACACAAAATTGTATACTCTTTCCTTTGTTAAAACTTTGATGTCATGATTTGATTCTATGCAAAGTAGTGTATCTGTCGTTAAATGCTTTGTCCCATTTGGAGGGAACAAAACTTACTGTATATGATTGTAATTTTGTGTGAATAATTTTTGGTAGAACTGTCAATATGTGCAAATGTTCTGTTTTATTTAATGTATTTGGTTGCTGTTATTTAAACTGCTGATCCTCACTTAGGATTCTTAGTTATTCTGTATGTAAAAGTTGTTGTGGTTCCCCTCGGGAACGGAACTGTGTAGCGCGCGCAAATTGTGGTTGGCCTAGGTAGGAAAGGTGGAACTGATAGTCAGTCGGGACGAGCCACCGGTCGGAGGCGAGCTACGAGTCGGAAACGAGCTACGAGTCTGTGCACTGCCATGTAAAAGATGCATATTGTTCTGTTTCTGAAAGAGGCTTTTTCTGCTACTTTCCAATGCCTCGGATGGATGGATAAATAGCTGGAACGATTATGGATTTGGTATTCATCATCGCCACCAAGAAGGGCCAGAGTCCAGCAATTCTGCCTGCAATTCCTCCTACCAACATGCAGTTGCCACCACGTTGCGCAATCACTGTAACGTAATACTATAATGATGTACAGTGAAGGATCAGCTTAATGGATGTGCTAATGTGCTGAAATATAAGGTAATTTATACCTGAATTCATGTACCTACCTTGATTTTTCTCCTCATCATAACACCTCTCAGGGTCCTCTCCGTTTTAACTAAAGTGATTACCGAGTGTCCTTACTGAAAGTACATTAAAACCCAGTTTTCTAATTAATGCCGCTTGAATAGTAAAGAGAAAGTTAAAGTTAATGTGGCAAGAGAGTGAGGTAAAGTTAATGATGCTTGCTGAAATAATTTTCCTAGTAAAACTGCTTATTAATGTGTTGTTGCCAACTTCAAATTAAAATTTCTTAAGACTGGGGTTTATAAAGCAAAAGATCACATAGTTGTCTGTAGTAAATTCTAAAATGTGAGTCAGTTTCTTGCAATTTTGTCAACATTGTGTTTCGATGTAGTAAAAGTGAGTAAGCTGCAATTGTGAAACGTTATATACTCATGTTTGCTAAGTGTTTGTCTCTCTGGTGTATTAGAAGTGCATATTAATAATAATGTTATAAAGATCATTCACTTTGTGTAAGCCCTGAAAGTAATAGTGTGTTCCAGTAACTATTATAATTTTGCAAATTGTTTCTGCTGCTCTGTTAGTTCCAATCTTATCGTAAACATATGTATGTGTAATAGTTCACTGCACTCGCGTGTGACAAAGTATAGGTTGTGTGGATCCGTTATAGCTACTGATAACTATTTTCTTAAACGAGAATGTTAATCATTCTCTTGCCTCGTTAGGCTGGCGACCGTTTTCTTTCTCAATTGAACAGTACAGATAGACAAAATTTTGTTACTACTGTTCAAATATTTACGTAGTTCTGACTTTCATTTTCGATAAGCCATTCCCGTTAGGTACAGCACGGTCAACCTAACAAAATTCCTCTCAGAGGGTAACACTGCTCTGTTGCTATATACCATAATTGCTTGAACAAAATAGTTTTATTTCATAACCTGTTTCCAGTTTTAAGGTTATGGTGTAGCGGTAGCAGAGTGGAGTGTTATAAGTGGTAGGCTTCATCGCTTGTTGAAAGAGAAGAAAGTTGAAGTACTTGAGGATGGAAAACACCTAGGTCGAAAGGCAGGCTTACTCTGAAAGAAATTGATTATCTTCAGTTATTTTATGGGAAAGATATCAGGAAAAACACACATCATTTAGGGGCAATGAGGCATGCAGTGTGGGTAATTTTTTTTCACAAACTGTCCACTGACCGAACACCAATGCACAATCTGTGTTGGAGAGACGATTGGTGTAAGTTTCCCCTTCCTTTTAGCCGTCGCAGTACCAGCACAGAAAGGCCTTTTGGTTAGTGTTACAAGGCCAGATCAGTCAAACATCCAGACTGTTGCCCCTGTAACTACTGAAAAGGCTTCTGCCCCTCTTCAGGAACCACACGTTTGTGTGTCTTCTCAAGAGACACCCCTCCGTTGTGGTTGCAACTACGGTACGGCTATCTTTGTGGCTGAGGCATGCAAGCCTCCCCACCAACGGCATGAAGTGGTGACATGTGTGGGGGGGGGGGGGGAATGAGGTAAGCTTATTGTATGTAGAAGTATGACAAGAAAATCTTTTAACCTCATTTTCTGTGTTTTACAAAAAAAATGGCTCTGAGCACTATGGGACTTAACTTCTAAGGTCATCAGTCCCCTAGAACTTAGAACTACTTAAACCTAACTAACCTAAGGACATCACACACATCCATACCCGAGGCAGGATTCGAACCAGCGACCGTAGCGTGTGTTTTACACTTTTCACATTATTAGAAGCCTTTTCTTAAGAACATATATGAGCAAATGCTATGGAATTATCAGGAACTGCTCGCAACGATACAATTTGTACCATAAATTAATAACTGTAGTTCAATGATGTTGTAACTTTCTCAGGACGCTACAATAAAATTTTTAGATTAATTGCATGATTAGAATTTGACTTATAGCTTTTTATAAGAAAGACAATAAAAAAATTAAAAATTCTAATTTCCGTCAAAACGTTAATCCTGAATATTTTATTACATTTTTCCGTTAAAACACAGTTCTTTAGGTTTACACATGCCAAGATTTTCATTTCTACATGTATAAATATGGCTCTAAAAATTTGTACATTTATAAATATGGCTCTAAAAAATTTGTTTTATAAACAAATATTAACATTTTCCGTTACATTCCCCCTTAAGAAGACCTGGCCTCACTTTTGTTGTAATAATTAATTGCTTTTCCCAGAGAATGTGCAGCTTACACGGAGACAAGGAGTGTCGTTAAGGTCACTCTCTTCGACGGTAACAACACAAACGCTGCTGGTAAACGACGCGTAAATGAGAAGTGGGTGATGCGCTGATCGGAAGACCCACAGTGCGAAACTGCTTCGTTGCAAGTCCCATAATATTTGCTCCGTCTGCAAAAGGGTCGGAAACACCACGGTCGGAAAGCCGACGTAGCCCGCAGCTCGACAGCTAAGCTCTGCTCAGAGACAGAACTGTGCTACATCTAGATGGTTTGATAATGATAGTATTAAAACGTTATGCCATTAAAACCAATAATTAGACTAGGCAGTAGTCAGTTACCTTTTAAGAAAATCGATGTAATGGCTTGTGAGATTACCACTTCTAATAGACGAAGCGCACAGTTCTGCAGGCGACAGAAAATTAATGCGACTGCGTCTTGAAAGTGAGGCGTACACTAGCCGAATTTTGAGAACGAGGATGTGTTCCTTCATGTTGGTGAAGTTATTTTGTGAGAGCTGGCAGTGGCCTCACAATTTCGAGACAGTCTGCACAAGTGAGGTTCGCCTCCGAAGCTATGTTCAGAGCGGTTGACTGTCACTTTCGGGGGAGGCCTGTTGAGGAGCTACGTGACCGAGTAGCGGCGGTGTTGCTACTGCTATGCCGACAACGACTGTGGAGTGGTGTGCCTACACTACGCCCTTGCACGTGGCATCTCGATGGAACCAATCCCTGAGGATGACACGGCGGTCAGTCGCGCCCTATTAACCCGTCTGAGGCCAGAACAGCGGTGGTTTCCTTTTCCACCTTCTCTGCAGGGTGTTCAAAAAGGTGTAGAATATTTGAGAGATGGTAGTACTCATCACATCCTGGATCTCGAAAATGCCTTTGATCGGGTACCACACAGTGTCTGGCTAGCACTTCGACACAATGATGTGCCAGAGCAGCTTATTACCTTGGTGCAGTTACTTTATGCACGGCCAAGAAGTTATGTCCGAACAACCTCAGCATCATCCAAGGGCTTCCTCATCACAGTCGGCGCCCATCAAGGTTCTGCATTATCACCACTTCTGTTCATTCTTGTAATGGACACTGTGGCAGCTGACCTGCACCGCCCATTACCATGGACCCTACTTTATGCTGACGACGTGATGCTGGCACCAGAAAACAATCTTGATCTGCAGAGCCTAGCTCAAGAATGGAGTGACCGGTTGGCGCAACACGGTTTGCGCCTTAATTTGAAGAAGACCACGTTAGGGAATCAGAAAGATATGACAACGAGAACCATCACGATTAATGGTGAAGATTTGACTCGTTGAGTAAGTTTAAGTACCTAGGTTCCACGATCACCGTTGACGGCCGACTCACCGAAGAGGTCAACACCAGAACTCAGGCAGCCTGGATGAGGTAGTGAACAACAGCCGGAGTCACTTGCGACCACAGGATGAAAGATAATTTAAAATCATAAATATATCGCCTTGTACGTTTGCGAGTGCTGGCCAACTACAGTTGATACAGATCGCCTCCTAAGTGTAATACACTCCTGGAAATGGAAAAAAAAAACACATTGACACCGGTGTGTCAGACCCACCATACTTGCTCCGGACACTGCGAGAGGGCTGTACAAGCAATGATCACACGCACGGCACAGCGGACACACCAGGAACCGCGGTGTTGGCCGTCGAATGGCGCTAGCTGCGCAGCATTTGTGCACCGCCGCCGTCAGTGTCAGCCAGTTTGCCGTGGCATACGGAGCTCCATCGCAGTCTTTAACACTGGTAGCATGCCGCGACAGCGTGGACGTGAACCGTATGTGCAGTTGACGGACTTTGAGCGAGGGCGTATAGTGGGCATGCGAGAGGCCGGGTGGACGTACCGCCGAATTGCTCAACACGTGGGGCGTGAGGTCTCCACAGTACATCGATGTTGTCGCCAGTGGTCGGCGGAAGGTGCACGTGCCCGTCGACCTGGGACCGGACCGCAGCGACGCACGGATGCACGCCAAGACCGTAGGATCCTACGCAGTGCCGTAGGGGACCGCACCGCCACTTCCCAGCAAATTAGGGACACTGTAGCTCCTGGGGTATCGGCGAGGACCATTCGCAACCGTCTCCATGAAGCTGGGCTACGGTCCCGCACACCGTTATGCCGTCTTCCGCTCACGCCCCAACATCGTGCAGCCCGCCTCCAGTGGTGTCGCGACAGGCGTGAATGGAGGGACGAATGGAGACGTGTCGTCTTCAGCGATGAGAGTCGCTTCTGCCTTGGTGCCAATGATGGTCGTATGCGTGTTTGGCGCCGTGCAGGTGAGCGCCACAATCAGGACTGCATACGACCGAGGCACACAGGGCCAACACCCGGCATCATGGTGTGGGGAGCGATCTCCTACACTGGGCGTACACCACTGGTGATCGTCGAGGGGACACTGAATAGTGCACGGTACATCCAAACCGTCATCGAACCCATCGTTCTACCATTCCTAGACCGGCAAGGGAACTTGCTGTTCCAACAGGACAATGCACGTCCGCATGTATCCCGTGCCACCCAACGTGCTCTAGAAGGTGTACGTCAACTACCCTGGCCAGCAAGATCTCCGGATCTGTCCCCCATTGAGCATGTTTGGGACTGGATGAAGCGTCGTCTCACGCGGTCTGCACGTCCAGCACGAACGCTGGTCCAACTGAGGCGCCAGGTGGAAATGGCATGGCAAGCCGTTCCACAGGACTACATCCAGCATCTCTACGATCGTCTCCATGGGAGAATAGCAGCCTGCATTGCTGCGAAAGGTGGATATACACTGTACTAGTGCAGACATTGTGCATGCTCTGTGTCCTGTGTCTATGTGCCTGTGGTTCTGTCAGAGTGATCATGTGATGTATCTGACCCCAGGAATGTGTCAATAAAGTTTCCCCTTCCTGGGACAATGAATTCACGGTGTTCTTATTTCAATTTCCAGGAGTGTAGAAACGAAGATGCTGTGGTGGACAGCGGGCCTCACTAAGTTAGATCACGTTTGTAATGACAACATTAGGGAACAGTTCGGTGTTGCACCGATCCAAGACTAGACGCATGAGAGTCGTCTTCGATGGCTTGGGCATGTTTTACGGGCCGGTGATGATTCTAATGCCAAGGTGGTTACATACTTGAAGTCATCGGCAGTAGACCCAAAGGACGACCTAAGCAACGTTGGGCTGACAAGATTCATAAAGGCCTTAAATGCGTGAACATCCACCCACATGTAGCCCGCGATAGAGCGAAATGGAGACAACGGACCCATGTAGCGGACCTCACAGGGACGCGGGAAAATCGCTGAAGGAAGAGAAGAAGAAGAAGTAACTTTGAATAGGAGTGATGGGTATTCTTATGATATTTAACACCGTTTACCTTATGATGCGGGTTACAGCCGCGAAACCGGTAGTGTTTTAATAAACACCAATTCTACAAGTGGTGAGCAGAGTTCCTAGTAACATCATGCCATCATTTAAAGTGTACATGGCTGTTATTGTTTCTGCTGGCACCCACTGAAGACGCGACCGTGTAGTGTCCGCACATCTTTGATTGGCGTGGCGTGGAAAAATACTTTGATGTTCCCCATAACGAACATATTCTCAGTTCGAATATAATGAATTTCCTTGAGACAGAGAAGTTGCTGTCTGTGCATCAGCACGGCTTTAGAAAGCATCGCTCCTGCGAAACGCAACTCGCCCTTTTTTCACATGATATCTTGCGAACCATGGATGAAGGGTGTCAGATGGATTCCATATTCCTTGACTTTCGGAAAGCGTTTGACTCGGGGCCCCTCTGCAGACTCATAACTAAGGTACGAGCATATGGGATTGGTTTCCACGTATGTGAGTGGCTCGAAGACTACTTAAGTAATAGAACCCAGTACGTTGTCCTCGATGGTGAGTGTTCATCAGAGGTGAGGGTATCATCTGGAGTGCCCCAGGGAAGTGTGGTAGGTCCGCTGTGGTTTTCTATCTACATAAATGATCTTTTGGATAGGGTGGATAGCAATGTGCGGCTGTTTGCTGATGATGCTGTGGTGTACGGGAACGTGTCGTCGTTGAGTGACTGTAGGAGGATACAAGATGACTTGGACAGGATTTGTGATTGGTGTAAAGAATGGCATTTTAAATATAGATAAATGTAAATTAATGCAGATGAATAGGAAAAAGAATCCTGTAATATTTGAATAGTCCATGAGTAGTGTAGCGCTTGACACAGTCACGTCGATTAAATATTTGGGCGTAATACTGAAGAGCGATATGAAGTGGGACAAACATGTAATGGCAGTTGTGGGGAAGGCGGATGGTCGCCTCGTTTCATTGGTAGAATTTTGGGAAGATGTGGTTCATCTGTAAAGAGGACTGCTTATAGAACGCTGGTGCTACCTATTCTTGAGTACTGCTCGAGCGTTTGGGATCCCTATCAGTTCGGATTGACGGAGGACATAGAAGCAATTCTGAGGCGGCCTGCTAGATTTGTTACTGGTAGGTTTGATCATGATGCGAGTGTTACGGAAATGCTTCAGGACCTCGGGTGGGAGTCTCTAGAGGAAAGGAGGCGTTCTTTTCGAGAATCGCTACTGAGGAAATTTAGAGAACCAGCATTTGAGGCTGAGTGCAGTACAATTTTACTGCCACGAACTTACATTTCGCGGAAAGAGCACAAAGATAAGATATGAGAGATTAGGACTCGTACAGAGACATATAGGCAGTCATTTTTCCCTCGTTCTGTTTGGGAGTGGAACAGGGAGAGAAGATGCTGGTTCTGGTACGAGGTACCCTCCGCCACGCACCGCATGGTGGATTGAGGAATATGTATGTAGATGTAGATAACGAAACTTCTAGTGGATTGAGGTTTTGGGAACGAGAAGGCCACAAGATGTACCTTCCCCCCCCCCCCCCAACCTCCCACCTCCACCCCTCCACCCCACCACACCACCATCAAGCCAGAGATGCTGAAATCTCTGCGTCGCAGGTTCCCGCTCATTGTGAAAAACGAAACCACATTTTTGTATGTATGAACCACATCTGCACACGTTAGTGCAATGGCACGGTCTCCAGCAAGGTATGCAATACATTAATGAGAATGTGCACATAATGCGCCCCAGTTAACCTTTCTGGTAGCACGTATTAATCTGTCGCCAAGTAAGCCTTCCCATACGTTGATTGAGAATCGATGTTGATGCTCTCTTTCCAGAATTGCTTGAGGATCTACATCTGCCCATATATGCTGATTATGGAAATTCCGGACATCATCTCGTTTGAACCCTGCCTTATTGGTAAACAAAATCTTTTGATTTGATCACTGGCTTTGCGGCACATTTCTCACAAGGGTCGTAGGGCCTGAACGCGCTGTAGGTGACGTGGGTACAGCAACTGTTTATGAAGTACCCCTCAAACAAGAGTTTGAGACACGCCTTCTGCAGCTGTTGCTAATAATCGCACACTGGTCCCATAGGTTTCTTCCACCTAACGTAGCACACGCTCCTCCATGTCAGGCGAGCGGACTGCTCGGGGTCTTCCACTGTTAGTTGTGCAATGGTACCAGTGTTCTTCAGACGCTGGAAAAGCCCACCGAACAGCTTGTCAGAGGGTACTCTTCCATGTGGATGTTTTTCAGCGTAGAGGGCAAGGGCTCGCAGGCTAGGTCCATTTACTAAATCATAGCAGAATATCATATCCGCCATATCACTTGTCGAGTAGTAGGCTTGCATTGGTACCAAGTAGTGGAAGACAGAAAATATAAGTGTACTACACAATTTATACATACAAACAACGTAATAACAGTAAACTCACAAGTGAATCTGTGTCTGTAAGAAGGTAAAACACCATGATATGTATCCATGGTTGACATAATCCACGAAAAGGCACACAAAAACGGCGAAAACTGAAGTAGCCTACAAAACAGCTCTAAGCACACAACTGACTACAGACCATCTAATGGTAAGTAGAGGACTGTGAGTAAGATATCATAATACCCTGACGACACATTTGATGGAGTGCCAATGCAAAGACTGTGTTAATAACCACAACCTATGGTCACGCAGCCCCTCCTGTTAATAAGTGTTTATCTATGAAAATTACGCGTTTTTGGACCCATGGTTTTAGGGCTTATTTTTCTTGTTTCGATGAGTACTACCACCTATCAAAATATTCAACACTTTTCTTTGAACACCTCGTAGAAGTCAGCAAGGTAACGGTGGTCAACTCTCTGTTCTACTTTATAGGAAATTGTCCGCTGGTAGAAATGTGGAATAGTGGTTAGCTTACCATACTCTTCTCATAGCAAGATTAGGAACAACTTGAGAGCCGGCCGAAGTGGCCGTGCGGTTAAAGGCGCTGCAGTCTAGAACCGCGAGACCGCTACGGTCGCAGGTTCGAATCCTGCCTCGGGCATGGATGTTTATGATGTCCTTAGGTTAGTTAGGTTTAACTAGTTCTAAGTTCTAGGGGACTAATGACCTCAGCAGTTGAGTCCCATAGTGCTCAGAGCCATTTGAACCATTTTGAACAACTTGAGGACATGGTGAAATTTACTACGAACCAAATCGATGTTGTTAAGAGTAATCTTTATTTTTATTTCACTTCTTTGATGTTGTTGTTGTTATGGTCTTCAGTCCTGAGACTGGTTTGATGCAGCTCTCCATGCTACTCTATCCTGTGCAAGCTTCTTCATCTCCCAGTACCTACTGCAACCTACATCCTTCTGAATCTGCTTAGTGTATGCATCTCTTGGTCTCCCCCTACGATTTTTACCCTCCACGCTGCCCTCCAATACTAAATTGGTGATCCCTTGATGCCTCAGAACATGTCCTACCAACCGATCCCTTCTTCTGGCCAAGTTGTGCCACAAACTCCTCTTCTCCCCAATCCGATTCAGTACCTCCTCATTAGTTATGTGATCTACCCATCTAATCTTCAGCATTCTTCTGTAGCACCACATTTCGAAAGCTTCTATTCTCTTCTTGTCCAAACTATTTATCGTCCATGTTTCACTTCCATACATGGCTACACTCCATACAAATATTTTCAGAAAAGACTTCCTGACACTTATATCTATACTCGATGTTAACAAATTTCTCTTCTTCAGAAACGCTTTCCTTGCCATTGCCAGTCTACATTTTATATCCTCTCTACTTCGACCATCATCGGTTATTTTGCTCCCCAAATAGCAAAACTCCTTTACTACATTAAGTGTCTCATTTCCTAATCTAATACCCTCAACATCACCCGACTTACTTCGACTACATTCCATTATCCTCGTTTTGCTTTTGTTGATGTTCATCTTATATCCTCCCTTCAAGACACCATCCATTCCGTTCAACTGCTCTTCCAAGTCCTTTGCTGTCTCTGACAGAATTACAATGTCATCGGCTAACCTCAAAGTTTTTATTTCTTCTCCATGGATTTTAATACCTACTCCGAATTTTTCTTTTGTTTCCTTCACTGCTTGCTCAATATACAGATTGAATAACATCGGGGAGAGGCTACAACCCTGTCTTACTCCCTTCCCAACCACTACTTCCCTTTCGTGTCCCTCGACTCTTATAACTGCCATCTGGTTTCTGTACAAATTGTAAATAGCCTTTCGCTCCCTGTATTTTACCCCTGCCACCTTTAGAATTTGAAAGAGAGTATTCCAGTCAACATTGTCAAAAGCTTTCTCTAAGTCTACAAATGCTAGAAACGTAGGTTTGCCTTTCCTTAATCTTTCTTCTAAGATGAGTCGTAAGGTCAGTATTGCCTCACGTGTTCCAGTATTTCTACGGAATCCAAACTGATCTTCCCCGAGGTCGGCTTCTACCAGTTTTTCCATTCGTCTGTAAAGAATTCGTGTTAGTATTTTGCAGCTGTGGCTTATTAAACTGATTGTTCGGTAATTCTCACATCTGTCAACACCTGCTTTCTTTGGGATTGGAATTATTATATTCTTCTTGAAGTCTGAGGGTATTTCGCCTGTGTCATACATCTTGCTCACCAGATGGTAGAGTTTTGTCAGGACTGGCTCTCCCAAGGCCGTCAGTAGTTCCAATGGAATGTTGTCTACTCCGGGGGCCTTGTTTCGACTCAGGTCTTTCAGTGCTCTGTCAAATTCTTCACGCAGTATAGTATCTCCCATTTGATCTTCATCTACATCCTCTTCCATTTCCATAATATTGTCCTCAAGTACATCGCCCTTGTATAGACCCTCTATATACTCCTTCCACCTTTCTGCTTTCCCTTCTTTGCTTAGAACTGGGTTTCCATCTGAGCTCTTGATGTTCATAGAAGTGGTTCTCTTATCTCCAAAGGTCTCTTTAATTTTCCTGTAGGCAGTATCTATCTTACCCCTAGTGAGATAAGCCTCTACATCCTTACATTTGTCCTCTAGCCATCCCTGCTTAGCCATTTTGCACTTCCTGTCAATCTCATTTTTGAGACGTTTGTATTCCTTTTTGCCTGCTTCATTTACTGCATTTTTATATTTTCTCCTTTCATCAATTAAACTCAATATTTCTTCTGTTACCCAAGGATTTCTACTAGCCCTCGTCTTTTTACCTACTTTATCCTCTGCTGCCTTCACTACTTCATCCTTCAAAGCTACCCATTCTTCTTCTACTGTATTTCTTTCCCCCATTACTGTCAATTGTTCCCTTATGCTCTCCCTGAAACTCTGTACGACCTCTGGTTCTTTCAGTTTATCCAGGTCCCATCTCCTTAAATTCCCACCTTTTTGCAGTTTCTTCAGTTTTAATCTACAGGTCATAACCAACAGATTGTGGTCAGAGTCCACATCTGCCCCTGGAAATGTCTTACAATTTAAAACCTGGTTCCTAAATCTCTGTCTTACCATTATATAATCTATCTGATACCTTTTAGTATCTCCAGGGTTCTTCCATGTATACAACCTTCTATCATGATTCTTAAACCAAGTGTTAGCTATGATTAAGTTGTGCTCTGTGCAAAATTCTACCAGGCGGCTTCCTCTTTCATTTCTTAGCCCCAATCCATATTCACCTACTACGTTTCCTTCTCTTCCTTTTCCTACACTCGAATTCCAGTCACCCATGACTATTAAATTTTCGTCTCCCTTCACTATCTGAATAATTGCTTTTATTTCATCATACATTTCTTCAATTTCTTCGTCATCTGCAGAGCTAGTTGGCATATAAACTTGTACTACTGTAGTAGGTGTGGGCTTCGTATCTATCTTGGCCACAATAATGCGTTCACTAAGCTGTTTGTAGTAGCTTACCCGCGTTGCTATTTTCCTATTCATTATTAAACCTACTCCTGCATTACCCCTATTTGACTTTGTGTTTATAACCCTGTAGTCACCTGACCAGAAGTCTTGTTCCTCCCGCCACCGAACTTCACTAATTCCCACTATATCTAACTTTAACCTATCCATTTCCCTTTTCAAATTTTCTAACCTACCTGCCCGATTAAGGGACCTGACATTCCACGCTCCGATCCGTAGAACGCCAGTTTTCTTTCTCCTGATAACGACATCCTCTTGAGTAGTCCCCGCCCGGAGATCCGAATGGGGGACTATTTTACCTCCGGAATATTTTACCCAAGAGGACGCCATCATCATTTAATCATACAGTAAAGCTGCATGCCCTCGGGAAAAATTACGGCCGTAGTTTCCCCTTGCTTTCAGCCGTTCGCAGTACCAGCACAGCAAGGCCGTTTTGGTTATTGTTACAAGGCCAGATCAGTCAATCATCCAGACTGTTGCCCTTGCAACTACTGAAAAGGCTGCTGCCCCTCTTCAGGAACCACACGTTTGTCTGGCCTCTCAACAGATACCCCTCCGTTGTGGTTGTACCTACGGTACGGCTATCTGTATCGCTGAGGCACGCAAGCCTCCCCACCAACGGCAAGGTCCATGGTTCATGGGGGGGTTTCTTTGAATACACACAAAATTCCATCCGAACAAAATGGCTCTGAGCACTATGGGACTTAACATCTGAGGTCATCAGTCCCCTAGATCTTAGAACTACTTAAACCTAACTAACCTAAGGATATCACACACATCCATGCCCGAGGCAGGATTCGAACCTGCGACCGTAGCGGTCGCGCGGTTCCAGACTGTAGCGCCTAGAACCGCTCGGTTACTCGGGCCGGCCCATCCCAATAAACTTCTCAGTCTTAGGGCAGTGGTATTCCTGCCATAAGTAACATGAGTCAAGATAGTGATTATCTCCATTATTTGTCAGAACGGAATCTATGTGGGTAAATATAATTTAAAAATTTGCGATGATTACAGAATGACTTATTTTTGATAAATGTCCTTAGTATATGTTTGGCCCAAACAAGGCGAGTAAATGTAGATGTGGGCGTATGAGGGTCGAAATCAGTCTGCGTATTGGTGTTAGACTGTGGAACTGACGTGGAAAAGGCTTATTGAGTCCATGAGTCAACTAATTAGCGCGAGTGGCGAACTGCGTGGAGCCAATCCAAGGAACCGATGCGGATCTCCTCTGATCGAGGCAGTATTCGGCTCCACCGTGTGACAGACGCGTTGCTGCAAAACAGTTTCAGGGGGTTAACAATGTTCATATTATGGGCGACACAAATCACAGGATTACATTTAATTATTTACTTAACTAAACAGTACTTTTTTTCCTTGCAGTGCAAATGCAGTGAACAAAAGTAAACTCTGGAAGGTACTTTTATTTTCTCGGCTTAAAAATGGTCTCTATTATGTTAGTCAGATAATTGTTGAAATGTTGAAGACTATTGCATTTGTTATTGCTGAAATTCGTGAAATAAAAATACATTGAATGTTACCTTCACCTCTTACATGAAACTAAAATAATACGTTTGGCAAATCTGACAACGTTTCGCTGAATGTGAGTCTCGTAAACAAGGCCGCGTAAAACAAGCCTCCCAAACGCTCTAATAAGTGCTAACGCACACCGCCACATATCAAATAAGTTCTCGCCACTGCTAAACACCTTCGCTGCCTCCTTGATAGCATTGACTATTATTCTAGGACAGCGTGCATTTCTATTAAAATATCAAAAACGTTCAAATGTGTGTGATTATGGGACTTACTGCTAAGGTCATCAGTCCCTAAGCTTACACATTAATTAACCTAAACTATCCTAAGGACAAACACACACACCTATGCCCGAGGGAGCACTCGAACCTCCGCCGGGACCAGCCGCACGGCCCATGACTGCAGCGCCTTAGAGCGCTCGGCTAATCCCATGCGGCCATTAAAATATCCATAGATGGCTCGACAAAACTACGTTATTCTCTGACTGAATTGTAAATTTTGGGAGATCAAAAGGCTTTCGGGATGACAAACATTTATACATAGAACCTTGATGAGAAAGTAGAAGATGATCGAGACAAACTCTAACAATTGTTTTATACGTTTACTCTGTCAACAGAACTGAGTGAATAGAGGTTTTGGTCCCATGTAAAATCAGTAAGTGGGTCAAAATGACCTATTAATTCACTCAGTGACCATACTGGCACCGGAAAGGAAGATAACAAAGGCAGAAAAACTAAATTCCGTCTTCCGAAATTGTTTCACCGGCGAAGATCAGAACACGGTCTCTCCTTTCAATCGTCGTACGAACGTCGAAATGACAGGTATTTTGATAACCGATCGCGGAATAGAAAAACAACTAAAATCACTTGGTGGTAGTGGAAAGGTGCCAGGACCAGATGTGATACCCATAAGATTCTACAAATATTATGCGAAAGAACTTGCTCCCCTTCTAGCTGTTATTTATCGCACATCGCTTGAGCAACGAAGGTTACCTAGCGACTGGAAGAAAGTTCAGGTCATTCCCGTTTTTAAGAAGGGCCGTAGGACAGATGCACACATATATCGACAACTTCAGTCTGTTGTAGAATCATGGGAAATGTTTTATGCTCAAGAACTATGACGTTTTTGGAGAAAGAAAATCTCCTATAGAGAAATCAGGATGGATTCCGCGTACAGAGATCCTGCGAAACTAAGCTCGCTCTATTCCTCCATGAGAATGATGATGATAATGGTTGGTCTGTGGGGCACTCAACTGCGCTGTCATCAGCGCCCGTACAAAGCCCTAATCCTTACACAGTCCAATTTTAGCCACTTTGACGAATGATGATGATGATGATAATGAAATGATGAGGACAACACATACACCCAGTCCCAGGACAGAGAAAATCCTCAACCAGGCAGGGAATCCCACCCGGGACCCCGTGATACAGATGCAGCTACGCTAGCTATTAGACCACGAACTGTGGACTCCATGAGATTCACAACGACGAAGACAACAGCGCTCAGGTCGATGCCGTATTCCTTGACTTCAGGAAGGCATTAGACGTCGTCCCGCATTGCCGTTTAGTGAAAAGAACACAAGCTTACAGAGTATATGAGAAGATTTGCAACTGGATACAAGACTCAACACGACGCTCTTCACAGTACAAAAACAACATATGTAAAGGCAATTTTCGGAGAAATGTCTATAACAAAGTAGCAACGCCAGAAGACAGAATTGATTAATGGTACAGTCTGGCAATTGACGCACAATCTAAATAAATGCAACACATTGCGCTTACGCAGGAAAAGAAATCCATTATTGTACAGCTGCACTATTGATGACAAACCCCTGGAAACAGTATCTACTGTAAAATATCTAGGAGTAACTGTCCAGGCGACCTTAAGTTGAATGACCGCATAAAACAGACAGTGGGAAAAGCAGATGCCAGACTCAGATTCATAGGAAGAATCTGAAGATGTAGCTCATCCACGGAGGAAGTAGCTAATAAGGCGTTTGTTCGACCGATTCTTGAGTATTATTCATATAACAGAGATCCATACCGTCAACGGCCTTGCAGCAGTGGTGACCCCGGTTCCCGTCAGATCCCCTAAGTTGAGCGCTGTCGGGCTGGGCTAACACTTGGATGGGTGACCATCCGGTCTGCCGAGCGCTGTCGGCAAGCGGGGTGCACCCAGCCCTTGTGAGGCGAACTGAGGAGCTACTTGATTGAGAAGCAGTGGCTGCAGTCTCGGAAACTGACATACGGCCGGGAAAGCGGTGTGCTGACCATATGCCCCTCCATATCCGCATCCGATGACGCCTATGAGCTGAGGATGACACGGTGGCCATTAATTACCGTTGGCCCTTCATGGCCTGTTCGGGAGGAGTTCTTGTTTTTTTAGAGATCCCTACCAGAGAGATGCGCAACAAACTTCACTGGCAGACGTTACAGCAGAGGCTTTGTGCATCACCGAGAGATTTACTATTGGAACTTCGGGAGAGCACTTTCCGGGAAGAGTCTAACAACATATTACGTCCCGCGACATATGTCTCGCATAAAAATCACGAGGAGAAACTTCGAGAAATTAGAGCCAATACAGTGGCTTACCGACAATCATTCTTCCCACGCGCTTTTAGCGAGTGTAACAAGGTTGGAGGGCTCAGTCAATGGTACAAAAAGTACCCCCCGCCATACACCATTAGGTGGCTTGCAGAATATGATGTAGATATACATTTAGATATCATATTAAGGTATATTATTGGAAATGATTGCATGTACGAACAACAAACCAAGTGAATCATTTTCAATATGTCCTTCTTCTAATGCTATCTTTACATATTAATTAAGATTGACGTTCCATAAAACTGATGAAAACTTGTAACGTTCTCTACATTCTACAATGAAGGCAATTTCTTCTATTCTTACACTATCGAAACGGTGTAATGTTTATAACTAATATGAAAATGAAATCGGAAACTTGAATTTTTTTATGAACGGAAAGGAAATTTAGTGGTTGAGATCAGTGAGTGTCCCCAACAGAATCTGGTGAGTAAGCTTTTGACCAGATGGAAGGATAACGCACAATAGTGCCAACAGACATTACAATGGACATCATGTTGATCAATATATTTTGAAGACTTTTTTTTAATGATTGCGAAACCAAGAAGTATATGATATCCGAGACACTCTCTCCTCCGTCTCACGATAATTCAAAACGAAATGCCCGTCCTTGGACGTTTTGGATGCCTTCCGTCAGTTCCGTCTGGTAAGGACCGCATACCACACAGCAGTAACCGGGAGGAGAATCGACATGCGAGGCGAAGACAGTCTCTTTGCTAGAGTTATTGCACCTTCTAAGTGTACTGTTAACAAAACGCTATCTTGTTAACTTGAAACCGAAACTACTGATTTATAGCGATAATGTAAACGATCTCTCAGTTTTGTTTTTTAAGTTCAACTGCCAGTTTTGCAGCTTGCATTAATCTTGTGTAATTCAGTTAGGAATTCCTCTTAATTTTCTGAAACCTTTACGAGAGAGTTAATGTCAGCATCATGTGAAAATATTCGAAGAGAGCTACTCAGGTGCCTCCCAAGTCGTTTCTATAAGTTATGGAAAGCCTACGGGCTATAAAAATTTGTTAGACAATTCTAGATACCACTTCGGTCTTACTAGACGACCTCCTGTCACTATGAATTGTCCTCTTTCTCACAGGAAATCATGAATCCAGTCGCACAACTCGGATGATACCGTTTGTGGAAACGGTGTCAAAAGACTTCTGTAAATTTAGGAAAATGTAATAAACTGGAATTCTCCATCGACGTTACTTATTACCTTGCGTAAGAAAAGAGCCAGTTGAGTTGCACAAGACGAGATTTTATGAATCCTAGAAGGTTATGTGTTAAAAGCTCGTTTTCTTCTAGGTGTTTCATAATACTGAAACACAAAATACTTTCCAAATTTCCCCTGCTAGTCGGTGTCGTGATATCGGTGCATAGGTCAGTGGTTTATTTTTATTTTCTTTCTAATGTGTTGGTATGACCTGTGCAAATTACTGCTCTTCAGTGACGAACCTTTCGCCTAGTGAACGGTTGTACCAAATTTCTACAACTTGAGCTATTTCATACCTTGGTCCTGAAAGTATCCGATTGGTGTGCAATCTGAAGCGGAAGAGGTTTTTTTTAAAGTGGTTTCGGTTGCTTCGCTGTGACGAGAGTACCTAATTCCGTACGACTGATATCGGCAGGTGTTACTGTTTCGAATTCTGGAGTATTTACTGCATATTCCTTTGGGAAGAATGTTCGAAAAATAGTGTTTAGTAAGTTGTTTTTGGTTGCACTATCGTCAGTAGGATTACCGAGCTAATGAGCAGATAGGTTTTTCATGGGTCTTACTGTAGGTGCTGTGTTGGCCGAAGAGCCAACACCGTGTTGCTAGAGGAGGCCGAAATGCACGCGTTTAATTACACGCAGTCTGGCGTGAGGTCTGGAACAATTAAAGGAGTTGAGTCTAATAAGAAAAGAACGTAGTTCTTGGAATACTTAACTTTAATCCATAATTGGTGTACATCGCTCTTGACGGTACATGTTTTATAATTTCAATATTAACTGGTAATGGCGCCTTGCTAGGTCGTAGCAAATGACGTAGCTGAAGGCTATGCTAACTATCGTCTCGGCAAATGAGAGCGTAATTGACAGTCAACCATTCCTAGCAACGTCGGCTGTACAACTGGGGCGAGTGCTAGAAAGTCTCTCTAGACCTGCCGTGTGGTGGCGCTCGGTCTGCAATCACTGACAGTGGCGACACGCGGGTCCGACGTATACTAGCGGACCACGGCCGATTTAAAGGCTACCACCTAGCAAGTGTGGTGTCTGGCGGTGACACCACAGTAGGTATGCTTTACATACGACCAGAAGCTCTTCAGGTTATCTGCCGGATTTCGAGACCGTACCACTATAGAATGTAAGTAAGTATCTGACGTTAAAGTCAACGCTGAGCTTGCAGCATCTGTTAATAGCAGCTAATCTTGGGATTTTGCATTATTTCAAATCTAGCAGACGTTTACCTTTGCATTCAACGGTATATGAGATCTGTTCATCTCCTGTTACTTTACTTGGTGTAAAACTCTCAAATACCGCAGTGCATTTCTTTGGATTTATGCCACGTATTGTCGACGCTTACATATTTAATACTGAATAGAGACCCTCTTAGGAGGACTGAGCCGGAGTAAAGTTAGCTTTGAAAAGCGCGCCGCAGCGCGTAGCGTGAAGCAGTCGCCCTCCGTTTTCTGGCGGTGGCGCCTTTGTTGCAATTGAAGGCTTCGGTGTCTCCCTGTAGCGGGAAAGGGGAAAAGTAGGCGGCTCGCGTGGGTTTAAGTAGTCGCTGTATGGGCTCTCGGGGAGAGTTGGCAGTCGGGGCATCAAGAAGCGACTTCTCTGCCGATGCTAGAGGGACAGCACGCAGACCGCAGCTTCTGCTTAATCGACGCGAGCAGCGGCTCCGTGGTATGGGGCGTTAACTGATCGTCGCGAAAGGAATCTTCCTGAGCGTGGGCCCGCACGGGGCCTAACCTGCAGTTCGGCCGTATGCTGTCGACCGGCGAGGATGTTCTTAAAATCGGCGCGCCTTCCTGCATCCCTTGAAACTTCTGGCAGCAGGCGGCTAGTCAGAGCATTTGGAGGTGCTGCGTTGATTCAGTCCTGGGAGTCGTAACGCACAGAAGTTGAGTATTGATTGTTAAGAGATTTTATGAAGTTTAATTGAATTTCATTTACTTATTCTTGTTAATTATACCAGCCGTATTTTTTAGGAAGTTTCCCTCCATTCATTGTCGTGTGCCCACCCGCGGGAAGGTGGTAATATTAAAAAGGGTGGTCCGTTTGTCTCCTTTTGAGGACAAAGGGGGGGGGGGGGGGAGTCAGAGTAAATCTGAGGTTCGGGTTGCTTCTTTCCCCTCCCAGCTTACCTACGGGTTTATTCGGCTGTTAGCCTCTGCCATGTCTGTGAAAGTCTAAGGCACCAATGGCTGTTCTGTTTAAAATGCAAGGTACTAAGACCTAATCCATTCTCTCGCCTGCCATAACTAGTATTACTAGACTCACGTGTGAGAGGTACTCTAAGAAAGAAGAAAAATGCCTTTTGCCTCGTCGTGAGAACTAGTCAATTGCATAACGAATTCCTGCTCATCTGGAAACTGTAACTTACGTAAAATTGTGTTTATGTATATTTGGCTATCATCAAACAAGGTTAATGTACGCCGTAGTGGATTTTTTTATATTGTTTCTAGTCAGCAAAAACTGTTGTTTTCTCAATTCAATACCTTTTAAGGCTTTTACTCAACGTGCTTACGTGTTTTATATAGGTAGTTGGTTATTAGTGTATGTCTTCTTGCCATGCAAAGGTTCGCCATTTCATTACGGGTAGAAATTGTTGCCCTGAAAGGAGCATGTTGTAAAAGTTCGCAAGTCCTACCTGGCGAGCGTATGTGTTTGCCGTAAGTTAACTGGCAGCAATTTGTAAAATTTGTTTTTTATTTATTTTGGAAATGTTAATGTTATTAACTGTGAATGTCCCCCCGTATGCATGACTCATGCGTTTCGGTTTTTCTATTTAGAGAACTTTTGTAAACAGGATTGTCTTTATATGTTGCAGACTAGTTAGATTCTGCGCCATTTAATGAACAGAGTGAAATTCACCTGTAATTCAGCTGAGCTTGATATATTATAGAGCGTCGCGTTGTATACGTTAAATTGCTTGCCTGTACTTCCCTTTTACTGGCGTGAAATTTTTTTATAATAATTTAATAATTTGAAAGTCCTTTCCTATTGTAAATATTGCCTTATTTGTTGAATGATTGTTTTTTTTTTTTTTTTTAAATTAATGTAAAGTCTTTTACCAAATTTGAATAAAGTGTGTTACTCAAAGTTGTGTGAAATTTCACCAGTTACTCCTTGGTACCTACTTCCACTTTACGTTTTGTGTACTGATTGAGATTATTAACCTTTGGTGAAGCAGTAGTAATTTTACGGTTGAAACGCGTATGTACTCGGTAGCAGCGATGGCGAGGCATGACAGAATCTCTGACCAGAGAGTTATTTATCGTTGCTAGTCTGCGCTTGACCGCGCGAGAGTTCAGTTGCATGTAGGGAGTCGGTAGTTGCAGTTGCGAGTTGCGAGAGAGTTGTTGTACGTAGCGAGTCGCGAGAGCATGTAGTAGCGCGCGAGAGACAGTCGCAGTTGTGTGTGAGGAGTCGGCGGGCGTCGACATGGGGCTCTGGTCAAGGTTTAGGAAGAGGTATATTTTTAAATAAGGTAATGAAGCAGCATTGCGCTCATCTGATAATGTAATGTATCTTAACAGGAATTAATTTCTTCAAGAATCGCCCCAATAATAATTTTGTTCTGAAAGCAATTTTTTAAGAAAATAATCATTACAATCGAAACAATACTTCCTATGCTTTTCCTGCCAGAATCAGTTTATCGGATTTGGACAGGGCCTAAGGTCATCGCAGATGACCTTATAAAATTTATGAGGTTGATCATAACGTTAATTTTGTGGGGACTTAATATTTTTGCACATTGTTATTATCATTGAGTTTTACTACTGTGGGAAGCTAACATTTGGCTCTATTTGCATTTTCATTCAATTCATATTATTTAAAAAAAATTTCGGGGAGGTTACACTTAGGAAACGTCTATTCACATTTAAAAGTTATCTTTCATTATTGCGGGAAGGTTACAATTAGGTTCTATTCCCATTAACATTTAAATATTGTCCTTTGAAATTTTGTGGGGAGGTTACACTTGGCGACATCCGGTCCAGGATCGTATTTCTTTGAGAATCTTCTGAAAAGTAGTCAGATAATTGCTCTTATTTACTTAATATAATTAGCATTTGGCGCAACGCTTTTACTAATTTTATGACTTTCTTTCCTCAGATCATCGGCAATTCGTTGCTGTGTTGTATTTGTGTTTGTTGCTTTTTGCATTGTGCTTATTTCATTTGTGAATAATTGTGTCTGTTGTAAAAATTCCGCGGAAGACTGTGAATAGTGTATCGCGAAGTATAATGAATGAAATTACCGACTTAAACAACTTCACCAATAGTACTTGTGACACGCAGTGTAATGATGACAATCCTGCGTTCACTGACAGTGCGTTCCAACCACTAACGATGATTTTTATCTTACTGATGAACAAACGAACTCAATTGTCTGTTCTGTTAATTTGACGATAATTGATGACGCGGGGAGCTCAATTGTAATGAGCGCCGCCCAGCTTAACACACCCGGTTTGGGAAATTCAAATAACGTACAGACAAATTTCTCTAATGAAAATGGACAGTGTACTGAAAGTACGACGGAACCATTTAATTCCGAAATAGTGACCGACAGTGTACATTTGTCTGGCAAACAATTTTGTAAATTACAGAATGACCAAATCGTCACACAAAGTGCGACAATTGCAGATGCACCATCAAACGGTACAGAAAATAGAGTGGGTAATGCTATCTTGGAACAAATTATGGCAATATTGCTACAACAGGGTAAGAAACAAGACGACCTTAAGGAAGATTTCAGACAACAGACTAAAAAATTAGACAACAATGATGTAAATTTCAAACAACTTAGTGAACAGGTCAAACAACAGAACGAAAAACAAGACAACCTTAATGAAAAATTAGACAACAATTCCAAACAATTTAAAGAAGATTTCAAACAAATTAGTGAACAGATCAAACAACAGAACGAAAAACAAGATAACCTTAATAAAAAATTAGACAACAATTCGAGACAGTTAAATGAAAAATTAGACAACAATTCCAGACAGCTTAGCGAACAGATTAGAGCCGTTGCCGCGCAGTGTCATGATACTAAGGAACAGTTGCGCGAGGAAATTGAGGCTTTTTCAAGAAAAAGTAGCGAAGAAATTAGGTCTGTTGCTCAGGAATTAAGGGAAATGCAAACAGCTGCAACAGAAACACTGAGACGAAATTAGCGGAGTCGCTAAACAGTGCTCTGAAAAAGCTACACAACTACGCGACGAGTTTAAAGCAATGACAGCAGAACTTTCGCGGAAAATGGATGCAAAGATAGACGCGAAATTCGACCAACATAACACTCAGATTGACGAACGTTTTAATCACCACATACAAAACAGTGATACGCGTTTCCGCAAATTCATACAGGATCAAAATAAAGTAAAACGTCAAGTAATGGAAACAATCACAGCACAGAGACATGAAGACAAACGTAAATTGTTCGCGAAAGCAAAGACATACGTAGGCAACAATATTGCCGCAGTGTCCGACGAAATTAATACCATCAAACAGTCGAACACAGAATTACGTGACGAAATTTCCGATTTTAAATCGAAAACAGACACATACATAACAGATTTTCAAACAGTGACCGACACACTCGAACGATTAGAACTAACACAGGATGTCGTCAAAGCTGACGTTAAAAAACTGAACGAAACTACACGTAAATTGCAAAAACAGATTAATACTTCTGACACTAAAAACGATGATCAGGTAAAAATACTGACTGAAAAATATGATGAATTGGCCAGTCGTATTGATGTTATCGAAAGTACTAATGACAATAAATCAGACGATACCTCACCGGTTTCATTTAATCAAACACCTGAATTCCAAAATTTACAGCAGACAATTAATGAGATCGATTCATCTAATTAAACGTTGCTTAGAAAATTGTCATGTTTACAGCAAGAGGTGACAGAGATGAAAAATGTTTCTGGGTTTAACACATCACGGCAGACGCCACTTTTCGAACATTTGTCAGACTCACGCAGCGCGTAAAAGACCTCAGGGGATTCATTACGCTTTAATGAATATGTGCCGTAGCGTGCATAGGGCCCCGAGCTGTAGTAGTGCTGTTTCATCTTTAGTTTTCTGCACTGCTGCCTTCTCTTCTACTATCCTTTATATCTATTAAAACAGCTCTTCAACTATCGCTCTATCTAGTATTAAGAATGACTAATGAAAACCCGATAAGACAAGTTTTTACCGAAAGTGACAATTTTTCATCAGATGCTGCAGGAACGACAACCACCAGAATCTTTAATCATCAGTATGTACAAAATTTTCAGTAGTCGCAACCACATTTTTGTTAACAATAGACGTTTTTCACCACAACAGCATGAAAGTCAGCCGGTTAGAATACCTAACCAACAATGTAATGCACAAGGTCAACCAAACTTTAATGTTACGCCGCGTTCACGTATAGTCTCAGCTACAACACATAGTAACGCACGCCAGCAAAGAAATGAGTACATACAGAAAACACACTATTTCAACTCCTATCGCACTGCACCGTATAGAAATGACTATCAAGATAAACGTAAAAATAATGAGCACAATTTTTCAGCGTACATTTAATAACAGTCGATTTTTTCAGCAGCAAGAACATCAGTAACAACATATTATCATGAATGAAGCAGACAATAGTTTGCCATTCATAGCGTAATACGTCAGGAAGAAATAACAGAACTGTTCAAATAGTTGAAATGCCGCAACATCCTCCAGAAAATAATAACACGTCAGATAGAATTTGACCAGATACAGTACAGGTTGCATATTCTAGTAACGTAAGCCATAATTTTGACACGCAGAATCATGTTCACGAAAATGTTATTAATTTTGACGCCATCCGACACACGTTTGCATGAAAATCACGACGTACGTAGACGACATTCTTATTGCAGAAGCTAACTGGTCTGAACACAATATTATTCTAGAACAACGGTTGCAAACTTTTCATGCACAAGGACTCACAGTTAATCTCAGTAAATCGCATTTTGGTAAAACTTCTATAAAATTTATTGGACACGTCATTTCAGCAGAAGGCATTGCGCCTGATCCGGAAAAACTTCAAGCTCTACGTGACATTACTGTTCCTACGACGAAGAAGCAACTACGCAGTTTTTTGGGCTTAATTAACTTTTTTCGTAAATTTATTCATCATTCTGCTTTAGACACACCTCGATAATGCCAACTGACAGGTAAAAACACTATTTGGTCTTGGGATAAGCAAGCACGCTCTGAATTTGTAAACCTAAAAGAAGCCTTGTTGAATGCTCCACTTTTATCGCACCCAGATGTTACCAGAAATTTTTCCATTGCCACCGACAGTTCCAACACAGCTTTAGGAGTACATATTTTCAGGAAATTGAAGAAGATGGTTGTACAGTAATTAAAAACATCGTATTTGCAAGTCGCATTCTGTCGCCCGCTGAAGGAAATTATTCTGTTACAGAACTGGAAACGTTATGTGTTGTATGGGCTTTTACGAGATTTCGGCACTTTCTTTATGACAGACATACCACCGTCTACACAAATCACAGAGCGATACAATTTTTACTTTCAGCAAAATTTACTCACGACAGGTTAAGTAGATGGAAGCTTTATTTACAGGAATTTAATTTTACAATTCTTCACATTCCCGGAACACAAAATATTGTAGCAGACGCACTATCTCGTTCTCTCAGCAACAATCAGCAAGACGTCGCAACCAACTTCTGCAAAGTAAATTTCAGCGTTATGTACATTCAGCAAGTTGCATTTGAAAATTTTATTTCGTCGTCATTACAGGACATAGCAAAAGAGCAAAGTAAAGCCAACGTATGGAAAGAAATTAAACACCTTTGGCCAAACAAGAATAATGTTACGATTAGAAACCATTACACTGTACGCAATGACATTCTATTTCGCCGCTCTCATCCTGACAGCAACAATTGGTTATTATGCATTCCTGACGAACTGGTTAACAAATTAATCTGGTATACTCATTTAAGTTATGCACATTACGGATCCAGAAAATGTTTTCTTATACTGAGACAGAACTGTTATTTTACCGGCATGGAGAAACGTATACGAGGAGTTTTAGCGTCATGTAAAATTTGCCAGAAAGCTAAGTCAGACACCACTTCACATATTCCTCCATTATATCCCATTGTACCTATTAAATTAAGACATATGGCCGCTGTAGACGTTTTTGGTCCGATTCCGAGAACTAACAGAGGTTTTTGCTACATCTTTGTCGCTGTTGAACTCACTTCAAAATTTGTTACTTTCACTCCGTTACGCAAAGCTACTGCTAAAACTGTTTCGAAAGCATTTGTAAAACATTTTCTATTTCATGTAGGGCATGTGATGAAAGTAATTTCTGACAATGGACCACAATTTCGTTCTGCTATATGGACACGCATGTTACAAGCTAGAAACATTTCTCCGATCTATATATCCAAGTACCATGCTTCTTCGAACCCTTGTGAACGATTAATGAAAGAAATTGGTAAACTGTGTAGAATATACTGCCACAAAAGACATATTGATTGGGACACACATATATTTTCATTCCAAGATGTAATTAATTCCATTCCAAATGAATCCACTATGCTATCTCCGTCTGTTATACTGAAAAATATTGAACCACCTAACAAAATTAAAGAATTAGTAACATTTCCTACATCTCGTAGATTACGACACCACGAAATAATTGACATTGCACTGAACAACATCAAACGTGCCGCAGAGCGCCGGAGAAGACAGCAAAACCAGGTTTGTACACGCCGAGACTTTCACATTGGACAGAAGATATTAGTACGTACACACTATTTATCCAGCAGAATAAAAGGTAAGTGCAGTAAATTTGAACTTCTATACGCAGGTCCATATCGGATTCGCAGCATTCCTCACCCCAATGTTGTACACGTCGAAACTCTGAGAAGCAAAAAAAGTAAAGGCAACCACCATGTCTCTAACATTAAAACCTTTATTGAGTGAAGACACTTTATGATTTAACATGCTATGATGCCATTTACACATTTTATGACTATTTCTGCAATTATATTCACATGAATACCTACTGATGATTATCGTATTTTTTCTTGCCAAGTGCACGGCAAGGTAAGGTTAGCAGGTCGCTCTTCTTGTCGTTACACATCACCCCGTGCATATTTTTACAGATGAACTTACACATTTTATGACCACTTATGCAATTATACACTCCTGGAAATGGAAAAAAGAACACATTGACACCGGTGTGTCAGACCCACCATACTTGCTCCGGACACTGCGAGAGGGCTGTACAAGCAATGATCACACGCACGGCACAGCGGACATACCAGGAACCGCGGTGTTGGCCGTCGAATGGCGCTAGCTGCGCAGCATTTGTGCACCGCCGCCGTCAGTGTCAGCCAGTTTGCCGTGGCATACGGAGCTCCATCGCAGTCTTTAACACTGGTAGCATGCCGCGACAGCGTGGACGTGAACCGTATGTGCAGTTGACGGACTTTGAGCGAGGGCGTATAGTGGGCATGCGGGAGGCCGGGTGGACGTACCGCCGAATTGCTCAACACGTGGGGCGTGAGGTCTCCGCAGTACATCGATGTTGTCGCCAGTGGTCGGCGGAAGGTGCACGTGCCCGTCGACCTGGGACCGGACCGCAGCGACGCACGGATGCACGCCAAGACCGAAGGATCCTACGCAGTGCCGTAGGGGACCGCACCGCCACTTCCCAGCAAATTAGGGACACTGTTGCTCCTGGGGTATCGGCGAGGACCATTCGCAACCGACTCCATGAAGCTGGGCTACGGTCCCGCACACCGTTAGGCCGTCTTCCGCTCACGCCCCAACATCGTGCAGCCCGCCTCCAGTGGTGTCGCGACAGGCGTGAATGGAGGGACGAATGCAGACGTGTCGTCTTCAGCGATGAGAGTCGCTTCTGCCGTGGTGCCAATGATGGTCGTATGCGTGTTTGGCGCCGTGCAGGTGAGCGCCACAATCAGGACTGCATACGACCGAGGCACACAGGGCCAACACCCGGCATCATGGTGTGGGGAGCGATCTCCTACACTGGCCGTACACCACTGGTGATCGTCGAGGGGACACTGAATAGTGCACGGTACATCCAAACCGTCATCGAACCCATCGTTCTACCATTCCTAGACCGGCAAGGGAACTTGCTGTTCCAACAGGACAATGCACGTCCGCATGTATCCCGTGCCACCCAGCGTGCTCTAGAAGGTGTAAGTCAACTACCCTGGCCAGCAAGATCTCCGGATCTGTCCCCCATTGAGCATGTTTGGGACTGGATGAAGCGTCGTCTCACGCGGTCTGCACGTCCAGCACAAACGCTGGTCCAACTGAGGCGCCAGGTGGAAATGGCATGGCAAGTCGTTCCACAGGACTACATCCAGCATCTCTACGATCGTCTCCATGGGAGAATAGCAGCCTGCATTGCTGCGAAAGGTGGATATACACTGTACTAGTGCCGACATTGTGCATGCTCTGTTGCCTGTGTCTATGTGCCTGTGGTTCTGTCAGTGTGATCATGTGATGTATCTGACCCCAGGAATGTGTCAATAAAGTTTCCCCTTCCTGGGACAATGAATTCACGGTGTTCTTATTTCAATTTCCAGGAGTGTATTTATATGACTACTTACTGATGATTATCGTATTTTTTCTTGGCAAGTGCCCGGCAAGGTAAGGTTAGCAGGTCGCTCTTCTTGTCGTTACACATCAGACCGTGCATATTTTTTCAGATAAACTTACGTATCTTAATAATAATTATGCAATTTTGCCTAGTGACATATTAATTTTATTAAATTCTCTCTCCATTAAAGTCTTTAATTCTCGCCTCTATTAACTACACAACATACAAGCTGAACACAAAGAAGGTCATATTTCTTGTCATCACTTTTTTATGTATGTACGATTGTTTCATGTTTGTTGGTATGCACTATGAAATGGTTGAGATATAGCAAACACCAGTTGACTTTGACATTTTTTTGCCCTAAGATATCTCAACATCGTGACTGTTTTACATTTTTTTTTTTTTTTGCTGCTGCATTGTGATACTCTCTGTACATTTTTGCCTTTGAACACTGTCTATGCTTTTGACATATTTCGTTTTCTGTCATGTTATGCTGTATGCTTAATTATGTTACCACAAACCATTATTTAGTGAGTATATGATGTAAATGCAAGACATTAATCTTTGTTCATCATTTTCAGAAATAAATAACGTGTAAAGGAAATAAATTAAACAGAAATGGGAATTTCACCTACGAAAAAAACGAAAGAAGATGCAAAAACCTTATGAGGAAGAGTAAATTGATCAGAATTAACAAGCATTAACAAGGATATACTATACACATCGTAGAATAGCAGTCTTAACTAATTTTTTCTTTCAGAAAACGAAGCGATTGATGCAGGCTGTCAGACAGAACTACACATCTTAGTTTTAGTGATGAAATATGATAGAAATAAGGAATAATTGTCTAATGAATAATGAAGTGACTTTTTCGCAGATGACAATGAATGATGAAGAGTAATGATGAAGAATATTCAGCTATGAATAATGAAGTTTTTCTTTACAGGTGAGGATAGTAATGGAGTTATGATAATGTGGATAATGAAGTGATGGATAATGAAGTTTTTTCTTTACAGATGAGGATGATATTGAAGTTTATGTATTTATGCTATGTAGTTATTTAAGTATTTGTTGCAGTTTGTTTTGACAGTATGTTTTATATCGTATGGTATGATGACTGAAGGTTTTGGAAAGGACAGCTAGAGAACACATATTTTTATACACATTTCACTACCTGTTAATTCGAAGTTCACTACTTTTCAGCATAGTATGCGTTTCTTCTTTCAGCTCAATAATCCATTTTGTATTTTGTCCAGGAGAAGCTTTTCATGCTACTTACTAAACCTGTTACTTATTAAACCGGTACTAGTACTTGAATTTTTTTTACCCAGTTATGTCTATCATTTATGAATGTGACTACATATACTCTACTTGTTTCATAACGTTGCTACAGCTGAGTCATGACGAATGACGTTACACATTTTCATTTACAGGAACAACCCAGAAGCAAATTTTGTTTCTTGCTTTCCCCTATAATTACCCAAAGCAATGTATTCCTAACAAAAAAAAGTAATACCAGTCCCAAATAATGCTACCCGTTTAAGAGAGTTCTGAATAATACTGATCAGCTCTGAATAGTATGTCAATTGAATACATAAATACTATGTGCATAATTTCAGCGAATAATACTTTTGTTCTACTGTTCTCTGTAAAATGTTCTCTGTAAAACGAATGACTTCTGATGATTTGTAATTAGGCAATCAATTTCAATGTTCTCTGTAAAACGAATGACTTCTGATGATTTGTAATTAGGGAATGAATTTCAATGTTGTCTGTAAAACGAATGACTTTCTGATGATTTGTAATTAGGCAACGAATTTCAATGTAAAACGACTGACTTCTGATGATTTGCAAATAGGCAATCAATTTCAATGTTGTCTGTAAAACGAATGACTTCTGATGATTTGTAATTAAGCAACAAATTTCAATGTTATCTGTAAAACGAATGACTTCTGATGATTTGTAATTAGGCAACGAATTTCAATGTAAAACGAATGACTTCTGATGATTTGCAAATAGGCAATCAATTTCAATGTTCTCTGTAAAACGAATGACTTCTGATGATTTGTAATTAAGCAACGAATTTCAATGTTATCTGTAAAACGAATGATTTCTATGATTTATAATTAGGCAATGAGTGCCAATGCTGTCAGTAAAACGCCATTCAATGAACATTATTCTGTAATACTACATACATGGTACAGAAATGTTCAATAACTGGACTATGAATGCCGCAAACTACTAATGTAATTTTCAGTGAAGACTAGTATGTGACTTAATGTCCTTCACCTTCTGGCCTAACTACCCCGAATTACTGCAATATCCATTTGTCCTGTCTATCCTCTTGATCATGGAGCACTATATTTGGTTTTTGCACTAATTCTACGTTGGTGTGCCTTGTAATAGCGTGGTGTTGACACGACATGCTGTCCACCACCGTGAGCGATGGAGACGCTATTATGGTCCCACTGTTTGGTGTACCTGATGTACTGCCAAAATGATAACATGGAATATTACTACGACATTTCAGTGTCTTGGCTACGCTGATAAATACTTCTGGAACACGAAAATTCAGATTGTCTCACTTGGTGTTGAACTTCTGTGGAAAGATATGGACTTTCAGTGCAGCTGAGTGCAACCTAAGTGCTACAACCATGACGCAATCCTTTCTATTCCTTTCCTAATTCTTTTAAAATGAAAAAGTCATATACAGTGCGTGTGCATTTCCTTTCATTTGTTAATAAGATCAGTTGTCCTGAAATTACTAAAGACTTCTATAGTGCATGTGGACTTTATTACACTCCTTGATTTGTTTGTTTGTTGTAGAAAAATACTAGAGAGTATTACAGTGTGTGTGCACTTTTGCCATTTGTTAATATGTTTTGTACTTAACTTCAGTGAGTGTACACTTTATGCCATTTGTACTCATTACGTATACATTTGTGATTTCCTGATATGTTCACTACTTCAGTGCGTGTGCACTTTTGTCATTTGTCAATATGATTTGTACTCATTGGGTTTATTTGTCGTAAAAATATTAGAGGGTTTTACAGTGCATGTGCACTTTATGCCATTTGTACTAATTACGTATACATTTTGATGTGTTGATATGTTCTGAACTGCAGTGCATGTGCATTTATGTCACTTGTCAACATGATTTTTTTGTTGTGAAGATACTAAAGAGTTTTTCAGTGAGTGCACTTATGTCATATGTTCTGTACTCATTGTCATTGTCTGAAATGTTTTGTACTTGGTGCATGTGCACCACATTTAATTCATGGTCTACATCTGAATATTCTGTCAATTGTAAAAGTTAATTAGTTACAAGAAATTTGTTGCTCATGGCAAGTCCAAATGACTCACCATCGCTGCCAAATTTTTGCCGCCCCAGTGGAGGGTTATGAAACGCGTATGTACTCGGTAGCAGCGATGGCGAGGCATGACAGAATCTCTGACCAGAGAGTTATTTATCGTTGCTAGTCTGCGCTTGACCGCGCGAGAGTTCAGTTGCATGTAGGGAGTCGGTAGTTGCAGTTGCGAGTTGCGAGAGAGTTGTTGTACGTAGCGAGTCGCGAGAGCATGTAGTAGCGCGCGAGAGACAGTCGCAGTTGTGTGTGAGGAGTCGGCGGGCGTCGACATGGGGCTCTGGTCAAGGTTTAGGAAGAGGTATATTTTTAAATAAGGTAATGAAGCAGCATTGCGCTCATCTGATAATGTAATGTATCTTAACAGGAATTAATTTGTTCAAGAATCGCCTCAATAATAATTTTGTTCTGAAAGCAATTTTTTAAGATAATAATCATTACAATTGAAACAATACTTCCTATGCTTTTCCTGCCGGAATCAATTTATCAGATTTGGACAGGGCCTAAGGTCATCGCAGATGACCTTATAAAATTTATGAGGTTGATCATAACGTTAATTTTGTGGGGACTTAATATTTTTGCACATTGTTATTATCATTGAGTTTTACTACTGTGGGAAGCTAACATTTGGCTCTATTTGCATTTTCATATTATTTAAAAAGAATTTCGGGGAGGTTACACTTAGCACGATGTCTGTTCACATTTAAAAATTATCTTTCATTATTGAGGGAAGGTTACACTTAGGTTCTATTCCCATTAACATTTAAATATTGTCCTTCGAAATTTTGTGGTGAGGTTACACGGTTCAAGGACGTAAAGTGAATTTTTCTCTCCTTTTTGCAAATTGGCGGATTTTTTGTTTAAGTATGGTGGATTTTTATGTCACAGTATTCAATCTTGTTACAACGACTATGAGATGACTAATTACTGTGAGCGCCACGACCTGTTCACTTGCTTAGCATTGTATGGCGCTGTGAAATCTAGTATATTATAACAACCATTTACACTTTTTGTGAGATCCTGAACTAATGCCTCTAAATAATTGTATGGGAAGGCACGTAGTAGAATTTCCGACGATGCTTTATCCGTACCACCGACCTGAATCATGTATTTTCGCGATCATATCGAGGGTAGATTGATGTCGCTACATAAGTTCATATGTCGCTTGCCAGTTCGAACTGTATAACCCAGTAATGAAGATTTCCCATATTCGTGATTCCACCATCACATGTTACGTTTAACTGGCGATGAATTTCAGTGGACGTGACAATGAAAAAGTGGAGTTAGTGTAATAAAAACTGAAACGGGCAAATTACACCTCAAAGATTTTCTAGGAAAACACACACATGGAAGGACTTGGGATCAAGTTGTTCAACCGCATTCACTGTTTCATTTCAAACACAAATACTTGTTTTTCATAACCAATCTGAAAAAAATGGCTATGAGCACTATGGGACTTAACATCTGTGGTCATCAGTCCCCTAGAACTTAGAACTACTTAAACCTAAATAACCTAAGGACATCACACACATCCATGCCAGAGGCAGGATTCGAACCTGCGACCGTATCGGTCGCGCGGTTCCGGACTGAGCGCCTAGAACCGCTAGACCACCGCGGCCCGCTAACCAATCTGACAACAGCAATTTAGTTAAATGGTTAATCACTAATGAAGGTTACTTTAAAACAGTAATTAGTCCAGAATTTGCCATAGTAGTGTGACTCTAATTAATACCAAGAAAATGAGGCTGCACGAGCTCGAAAATACTCAGAATAAAACTTAACATCAATTCTTTTGTTTTACGCAAAAGCAAATCAAATTCACTTACCACAGGTAACCAGCTCATTAAGCACAGTTAACTTGATTAAAAATTGCACCCTTAAGAAAATTAACTGAATCAAAATTACAAGATGATTAAAGTAATGTCAATAATATTGTCTTAGCGAAATAAGTCAGAACAATATATAATTAAAGAAAGACTACGCCCATAAAGCTATTAGTCAACACAGAAACAGATCAGATGCAAGAAAATCAAACATTACAGTAAACGACTTCTTGCAACATGCAAATATTAAAGGCTGAAGGCCAAATTCCAACCATAATGAGGGACAATTTAACTTTTCCAGTGAGTTGCGTATACTTGTTGCAACAGGCACAATGCACAGACGATGTCTCCCTCAATGGATACCCCAAGAAGATGAGTCGCTCGATGTCTAGGTGTCCTTTCCGGATCGCAATTGTACGGACTGGTCAGCGCAACCCTCTCAGCGACCCACACGTGGACAATTAACGTAAGCTAAGGAGAGCCACACAAGCAAGTTCATTAACAACTAGCACGGGAGGCAGACATAGGATTCAGAAACATATTAGTCGAGCTACAAGAGGGAAAACTCGCGTTAATTGCACAGAGGCGTGGCCCAAATCTGAAGTACAGTGTGAATATTAAATTTATATCAGAAAAACATTTCACCAGACCACTACTCTTAAGACCTACCGCAAATTTAAGCAATCGCCCGAAATACCTGAGCCTTACTAACTTGAAAGCTCAGTAATATGAACAAGGTTACAAATACGATGAAACTCAATTAATCTGCTGACCACACAACACAAGAAATTTACAGAAATCTTAAATATATAATTTGCAATAAAATATTAGATAGGTAAAAAATGTACACCACCATTACCAGAAAACTTCAAAGAAGCAAATGCAGCTTCAGTATCTTTCAGTTTACTGCTGTTCCAGCAGCGAGCACTCGAATAGATAACCGGTCATACACGACCAGCGGAATAAGCGTCCACTCGCATAACCGTAGTCTAAACTTACAATGGAAACTCCCCATCGCACCCACTCCCCCCCCCCCCCCTAACGATTTAGCGGTACGATGGCCCAGCGGACAGCCCGACAAAAACCGAACACAGATCAACCACGAGAACCGGAAGAAGGAGTACTGAACTATGAAAAAGAAAGCAAACTAGGAAAAGTGAACGGTGCAAGAAGAGCAGTAAAGAGTAGCCTGAAACAGCAAAGGCGTAGTGGGTGAATGGTCATGGTGTTTGTCCGCCCAGCAGACGAGCCGTATTCGAAACTTCGTCGATCCATTTATTCATTTATTTTTTCACAACGTTATGAACTGTTTGTCCGGTCATTGAAATGTTTATTCTCTTTCATTAGTATTGACAGTTGTCATACTATACTTCGGTTATAGAATTTGAGTCATAATTGAGTCATAAGATAAGAATACGCTACCGTCACAATTAAATGTGATGAATAGTGACAGCAGGCGAGATACCACATAGACGTCTCACAGAAGTGAAAGCAACAAGTAAATGGGGGTGGACTAGGTTGCAAAAAAGGAATTCAAGATTTAAGACTTCCAAAACGGAACACCTCTTTAGAAACGTTAGTAACATGTGTTTTCATAGAGCACAGAGAAACTGTGGCATTGTGAAACTGTTGCATTGATTTGTTGCAGCTTATGTCACTGGTCACATTCACATGGATGCCAACACCTATATCGGGCAAGGAGGAATATCTCACTCACCAGTCATACAAATTAGGTGCGTCGATAAGACATTCCTATCATACGACACACGAACTGTCACTAATGTCGTGTACGACGCACTAGACGTGTCTTCCGGTGGAGGATTCGGATGACTTTTCACCTTGTCATCAAACGTCTGCGGTCTCCATTCGAAAGCCACTACGGCTGCTAATAGAGTAGTTACGCCGAATCAACTGTGGTTATAAGTCCCTACCTTACATCTCGCTGTTGCAAACAGACGTTACACCACGACAGAGACATAAAATTTGAATAAAGTGCACAGCGAAAAAAAAAAAAAAAATTGGCAAACGGAGGCACTAGAATGTGATTTGCAGAGTATCCATGTAGATGGTACATGTTACACCAACACTGTAACCACTTTTTTTTTTCTCGTTCAACGAGGGTGAAACATTGTACAATTAACGTTTATGTCTCTCATGAGTCCATCATGCGTAATATCTCAGTCTTTTCTCACACCCGTTACACCCCAATGGTCTGGAGGGCGCGTAAACAACGACCCCAAGTAATTCGCAAAAAGCGTACCATACGACGCTTTGCGCTGTAAAATCGTGTAGTCACTCGTCAAATATCGCAAGTAATCCAACAACCCTGCAACGCTCTCATTACAAAAGTATGACAGTGCCACACCCGTAACCCACACCGTGGCGTTATGACGAGTAGCAGGAATTAAGTGACGTCGGGATCGATCACTTCCGTGGGCTCTGCGGACTGAGGCGACCGTCACAGCAACAATGCCAACATGCTCCGTGTGTGGAGCCAGCAGTCGGCAGCCGTACCACAAATGAAACGGTGCACGTCGGTGTCGACAGCGACACATCTGGGGCAGAGAGGATCGTCGGCAAGATGGATCATGTGTAGACGTTGTCGGGTGGGGAATTTTTCAGTCGTTACCACATACCACAGCGCCCTGACCGGTGTTGGGAGAAACGGCGAGTGTATGTTACTCCACACCCGCCTCCAGCCAACTTCCGTATGTCAGCGTTCAAGCACATTAGCAGGCAGCGTCCGTTGAAAGTAGCGGTAGACGTCCTTGGTTCTAGGATCCCTCGTGGTCGGTAAGACACCCAATAGCTAACTCACGTCAACGAGATAGGTGCGAATGTGACACATTGCTGGCGTGATATGTCCAACAGGAATCGGAGGCCGGAAGGACTGAGGCAACACCTCCTGAATCAGTGTACCAGGGAGGGTGTCCTTGTCCGAAGTACATGGGCGATGCATCGTCCGCAGAAAGAGAGCGTGCGCCCTGTTGTATACGTTCATCATTCCAATGCCACCTGCATGTGAAGGAAATGTTAGCGTCTCGTAACGGTTCTTTAACATCCTACCCTGCTGACGAAATGTCCGAAGGGCGCCTGGAACTTGGCAGCTACCGTAGCTGCCATCGGGAGAATGTGTGTGTAATGATTAAGTTTCGGAGCGAGGTAGACGCTGACAAACTGTACCAGCATGATCAAGTCCAGTGTTCGGAAGTTATGGAGACGAACTTGCGTGCGGGTCACATTAAGTAGTCTGCTGTACGTAGCTGTTCCCGTACGCTGCACGTTCCCATGGAAGGTCACCCCCTAACACTTCATCGCCGGGACTTTGGTAATGGGGCACTGGCGTACTCATATGCAATCTTCTACCCTTACCCATGTAAAGCGACTTTCGCAGGTTGATACGGCTCCCGGCCACCTCTCCGTATTGCTGAAGCCACGCGATCGCCGTACATATATCTTATGCCGACCTCGCCAAGAATACTACATCGTCAACATCGGCACAACATTTCTAACGCACATCGCAGAAGCGAATTCCCTCCAAACGCTATGAAGTGCTGGCTCTATGGCGACAGTGAAGAGAAAGGCTGATAGGGAACTTCCTTGTCGCACTGAGCGCTCAACAGTAAACAATGGCGAGGGGTAGCCATTGATGGTTCAAATGGTTCAAATGGCTCTTATCACTAAGGGACTTAACTTCTGAGGTCATCAGTCCCCTAGAACTTAGAACTACTTAAACCTAATTAACCTAAGTACATCACACACATCCATGCCCGAGGCAGGATTCGAACCTGCCACCGTAGCGGTCGCGCGGTTCCACGCCGTAGTGCCTAGAACCGCTCGGCTACCGGGGCCGGCGGCAGCCATTGATCAAAACTGTGGAAGGGACTCCGTGGATGAGACGGAGAACCACACCTGCCGACATTGGGGGCAGTCCCATCTTCTCTAAGACAGCCGGCAAGAAATGGTGCTCAACTCGGTCAATTGAGTGGTCTAGGTCAACCGCCACGAGGGCGCCTTCTAAGCGGCATTCCGACATGAGCGCCACCATATCTCTATAAGAGCTTAACGCTATGTGTATGTTACTGCCACCTCCCAGACATGTTTGACAATAGCGAGATGACGAGCACGAAGAATGCGGGCGAACAGCTTGTAATCCGAATTCAATAATGTCAACGACGGGAAGTCTTGCGGTCTGCAGCCCACGTTTGATTTTGACACAGGGATGATCAGGCCCTCCAAAAATTCGGGGAGGGGAGCGGGGCTCGGAAGTCTGGATCCAGGAATTCGCAGCACAACTGCCGCCAAACTTTCCCCAACAGGTCGGAAAAGGTGCAATAAAATTCAAGCGGAAGACCATCAGGTACTGGTGATTTGTTTCTCGCGCCTCGCAAGAGGACCATGCGTATTTCTTCCCACGTGACAGCCTCCAAGAATGTGGTGTCGCCTTAAGCCCCACCCGAAGGTGGCAGGTCGTGCAGGACGTCATCAATGTCATTGTCACGCTGTTGTTCTGCTTTATAGAGAGTGCGATAATAATCTGTGAGGGCACTGGAGACGGCGTTGTGTGTCTGTGCGCGTTGGCCGTCCGCAGAAATAACTGCCGTGACGAGTCGTCTCTTACGGTGTCTCCGTTCTCTGACGATGTGATAAAGAGAGGTACGTTCATGTGGCATGGAATCTTGCAGTCTCGATCGAACCCGCATGCCGTCCAATCTGTCAGCCGTGATCTGCAGAAGCCGTGCCTGTGTCCGGTGGACGGCCATTTGGTCCTCTGTCGAAGGTTGTTGCGGCGGTAGTTCCCGCAAGACCGTGAGGTAAAACTCAGAGGTGGATCGGTGCCAAAGCACCCTGTCTCGTCCATACGCCATGAGCGTGCGGCGAAGAGCTGGTTTGGCGCAGTATGTTCACCGTCGTGTCGTGGAATCATAGGTATGACGCCGTTGCTCACATTTGTGCCAGGTATCAGTGACGGCTACACGGCAACCCTCTTCCCGGAGAATGTTAACGTTAAGAGTCCAAGGTCCTCTACTACGGCTCGTCCGTTGTCGTGGCAGAGTCACGGTGCAGATGACGGCCTGATGGTAAGTGAATGCAGTGGACCACAACTTAGCACCGACAGTTGCCGCCCGAAGACCTCGGGAGACATAAATCCTGTCCGACCTGCTGGCGTTAGTCACCGTGGATTAGTGTCCATGTATCATGCAAAGCAAGATATCTGACCGTAGCGTGAAGGGCTGAACATGGGACATGGTGAGGGATCCGATCCTCAGGGCGTAAGACGCTGTTAAAGTCGCCACCCACCAGCAGATGCTCTGTAGCGCCTTGAAACACTGGAGCTACCTCAGTGTTCGCTCTCGACGCTTCGCAGTACCACATGGGGCATACAGATTCTCAAAGCGGACTGCGCCGATGGTGAGCGCTATGCCCCTCGCTGACAGCAAAAACTGAATATCCGTTGGTTCGATGCCATCGCGTAGTAGAAAGGAGGTATCACCACCACCGTCGGAAGTTGGGTTGACGTAAGACTCGTATCCATAAACATCAGGCGCAGGTCAGGCCGTACTTCTAGAAGAAACACGATATCAATGTCCGCCCGAATCATGTCATTTAAAAACTGAGTTTTGATCGTGTAACTAATGCCGTTGACATTTGATAGTGCTATGACGTATCCTGCCATCGTTTAAGCCATCATGCGCCGCGTCGTCCGTCCGACCGTCCCTGTCACCCGCCTCGTATATATTATTGATCGGCTGAGACAAGATGTCCGTCCGACGATCCACCGGCCGCGGGCATCTTGTTCTCGGCCGAGTCTGATATTCTTTCCATCTCCATCTCGGACGCCCAGTCTTCAAGCTGGAGATGTGGTACATTAGGCGATGCATGACGTTCATTGTTGTCTTAGCCGCCAAATTGCCATGGGGCTCGTTGGTGAGCTGAGCATAGTCAATTTGTCTTTGTCCTTGGGCGGACGTTGCCAGCAGCGAACCAGGAACCGCTGGTGTGAGGTCCACAAACCTAGCTGCAGATGGATTTTACTCATCGTCCTGCAACGTGTCACGATCTCTCGAATCATTTCCTGCAGACAGCCTCCTCTTCATTCCTCGCTTGGGCGACTTCTGCTTGCGGGAACGCGTGCCCGCGTCGTGTGGATCACGACAAACGTAGGCACCTCCCGTATTTCCGTGTCCGAGCTCGAATCGATTTGCTGGTGCTGTCCTTCCTCACACGGTGGGGGTAGAGACGTGGTCACTGCCGTCGAGCACGGCGTCTGTTCCGATGGAGGCTGCGTCGTCGTGGGCGCGGAAACCGGGCCGCGGCGGTCGGCAACTGGATTGGAACAACGTCCGCGTCCGACATGTTCCTCGCTGCCTCGACGTATGTAATGGGCAGCGTTGTCGGTTGCGATGGAAGCGTCATGTCTGCACGTGGTATCTGGACGAGGAGTCGCTGCAGGCATTTGCGCTCATGCCCGTCCTGCCCGCACACTGAACAAGTCCGCGGTTGACTGTCATTAATGACGATCGCTCGACAGCCACCAACGGTCACGTACGATGGGATGTGCTTACACAGTTCGATGCGCCTTTGACGCACTCCTTTCAATACAGGATACGTCTCGAACGTATGCCACTTTTCTTCTACGTGACTTCATACTTCCCCGGAAGGCCGCAGCGCGTTCAGGACAAGCGTGGTCGGAACTTCTAACGGCAGCTCGAAGATTCGTATGTACCGAACTCCGAGTCCTGCAAGGTCGCCAGTCAGTACATACACGTAGCCGTCGGAGTGATGGAAACTATATCCATCGGTGGAACGGGAAAGATGTCTTTCGCACGCTGCTTCATCGACAGGTTTTAGGTAAACTGTGCTGGAGACGATCGAAAGATGTATACCGAGAAGTTCCTGTGGATCGAAGTGCATTACTTTATGCAGGAAACGCTCTACTTTATATGTCCTAGGCCGGGAACACACTTGGCGATTTTGTCCGATCGGAATTTTTACCGTCTCCGCCGTACCAGAGTGGCGAGTAGGACAGTATTGCGACGTACACATTGTGTGGAAAACCACACCGCAATGCAGCTGCCCACTGCCGCTACAATCGACGGACTTTTTACCGTCTCCGCCGAAATGGTGGCCTACGTGACTAAATGCGCTGTTACACACCCATCGTCCAGTCTGCCGCCGACCGCTGTTGTGTACGCGGTGAGAGTGACGTAGTGGTGTGATTCAATCATGGCCGAAGTGGTTGTAATTGACAACGAGTTATTCATTCATTTTGTACAAGAAAGGCCTGTGCTCTGGGACAAAACCTTGGACATTTTGAAAGATAGGAACGCCACAAGGAATGCTTAGCAGGAAGTTAGTCTCAACTTAGGTTCAAAAATGGCTCTGAGCACTATGGGACTTAACATCTATGGTCATCAGTCCCCTAGAACTTAGAACTACTTAAACCTAACTAACCTAAGGACATCACACAACACCCAGCCATCACGAGGCAGAGAAAATCCCTGACCCCGCCGGGAATCGAACCCGGGAACCCGGGCGTGGGAAGCGAGAACGCTACCGCACGTCCACGAGATGCGGGCTTCAACTTAGGGATGAATATGATAACCTGGAAGACAGCGAAAAGAATTACTTTGGTAAGTACAAATAATTTAATCTATGTATTTTATAATGTTATTGAATTGTCCTCAACAGTCTAAAAGTTATTTATTTTTTATTTGCAAATTTGAACTTACTAACAAATGCAAAGAATCTAAATTTTAAAAACAATTAAAAAACACCGTACATTACACAAAAGGGAAAACAAGACATAAAAGCATAATTACAAAACATCAAAGATCTTATTATAACACCAGCAGATAAGGGGACGGTCTTAGTAGTAATGAATAAATTACATTATCATCATCGTTTAAAACAAGGCTTGATAAAGAAATTCTCAATTTCGAAATGTCGCCGGAGCAAAAGTAATAAAAGTAATTAACAAATCATTTCTATTATACACTAGTGGCATTATAGTTGCTACACCACGAACAGGACGTGCTACAGACGCTAAATTTGACCAATAGGAAGAAGATGCTGTGATATGCAAATGATTAGCTTTTCAGAGCATTCACACAAGGTAGGCGGCGGTGGCGAGACCTACAACGTGCTGACATGAGGAAAGTTTCCAACGGATTTCTCATACACAAACAGCAGTTGACCGGCGTTGCCTGGTGAAACGTTGTTGTGATGCCTCGTGTAAGAAGGAGAAATGCGTACCATCACGTTTCCGACTTTGATAAAGATCAGATTTTAGCCTATCACGATTGCGGTTTAACGTATCGCGACATTCCTGCTCGCGTTGGTCGAGATCCAATGACTGGCAGAATATGGAATCGGTGGGTTCAGGAGGGTAATACGGAACGCCGTGCTGTATCCCAACGGCCTCGTGTCACTAGCAGCCGAGATGATAGGCATCTAATCTGCATGGCTGTAAAGGATCGTGCAACCACGTCTCGATCCCTGAGTCATCAGATGGGGACGTTTGCAAGGCAACAACAATCTGCACAAACAGTTCGACGACGTTTGCGGCATCATGGACTATCAGCTCGTCGACCATGGCTGCGGTTGCCCTTGACGCTACACCACAGACAGGAGCGCCTGCGATGGTGTACTCAAAGACGAACCTGAGTGCACGAATGTCAAAACGTCATTTTTTTGGATGAATCCAGGTTCTGTTTACAGCATCATGATGATCGCATCCGTGTTTGGCGACATCGCGGTGAACGCACATTGGAACCGTGTATTCGTCATCGCCATACTGGCGTATCACCCGTCGTGATGGTATGAGCTGCCATTGGTTACACATCTCGGTCACCTCTTGTACGCATTGACGGCACTTTCAACAGTGGACGCTACATTTCAGATGTGTTACGACCCGTTGCTGTACCCTTCATTCGATCCCTGCGAAACCCTACATTTCAGCAGGGTAATGCAGGTCCTGTACGGGCCGTTCTGGATACATAAAATGTTCGACTGCTGCCCTGGCCAGCAAATTCTTCATATCTCTAACCAATTGAAAATGTCTGGTCAATGGTGGCCGAGCAACTGGCTCGTCACAATACGCCAGTCACTACTCTTGATAAGCTGTGATATTGTGTTGAAGTTGCATGGGCAGCTGTACCTGTACACGCCATCCAAGCTCTGTTTGACTCACTGCCCAGGCGTATCAAGGCCGTTATTACGGCCAGAAGGGGTTGTTCTGGGTACTGATTTCTTAATATCTATGCACCCAAATTGCGTGAAAATGTAATAACATGTCAGTTCTAGTATAATACATTTGTCCAATGAATACCAGTTTATCATCTGCATTTCTTCTTGGTGTAGCAATTTTAATGGCCAGTAGTGTATTAAATAGATGTAAGACTATTAATGTCTGTTTAACAGCATTTCAGCTAATAATTAATAGTCGTTAAAATATTTTTTTAAAATCACTGCATTTATTTTACATTTGTATGGTTTCAATGTACATAGTACCTGTTGTGTTTTATTTTTTATGCCAAACGGTGTCAAATCTGTCCAAAATGTATGTGGTTATGCTTATGTTTCCTGGTTTCACGTATCTGGTCCTCAGATCTTTGACATATGGCAGGGAATCCTTCCAACGCTTGATACAAAGTACTTGCACAGCATGTTTCTCACGTCGTTGGTTTTCAAACGTCCTCTTGAACAGCATGTCATTCTGATGTTTTCTAATATTGTAATTGACGTAGCAAACTTCTTGCTCTACGCGGTCTGTAGTTAAATATCCTCTTTTCAACAGTCAAGTGAGTACCAGAGTTAAGGTCTCAACAAATGTTTATGTAAGCCAAATGCAGTATCAGCAACAAAGAAATAAGGTATTTTCGAGCTTTCTATTCCTGGTAGGCACATCTCTTCCAGTAGTTATTTCCACAGCTTAGTGTCTTGGAAAATAGAAGAGTCACAGTGTTTTCCATAATTTCCAATGTTCACGAACGTAATTCGGCACGAACTGTCTGCGATAGCCATTAACACAATTGAATAATATTCTTTATAACTGTAGAACATAGAGCCACTTCCTGCTGGACACACAAGACGTATGTGCTTTCCATCTATGGCACTTATACAATGAGAGAAATTTGCTATTGATTCAAATCCCTTTGCTGGTTCTTCCAAGATTTCTTTAGTGGGTGGTGATATGCATTTACTTTACAAAACTAGCCACAGGGCTTGACAGACCTCTTTAACAATCAATATTGCTGTAGATATTCCAATTCTGTACGAATAGTGGAGGTCGGTAAATGTGCACCCATTGACCAAATACCTAAAAGTAAAAACATTGTTTTAGGGTCAATGCAACACATATATTATAGTTAACTAGTTGTACTTTCTCTATATACTTCCTTATTTCGCCTTACAAATATTTTATTTTGAAGTAGAGAAATCATGAAAAGGTGGAAACACTTACGTGATTCTTTTATCAAATCACAAAAAAATACAAAGAATCAAAAGCAAGTGGTTCATATGCCTCCAAGAAAAAAAAGGTAGATATTCAACAATGAGCTACAGTTTCTGCGAAAAATATACGAGGAAAGAGAAACAGGAGAAAGCTGTAACAAAGGAGATGAAGACTACGATAGTGAAGAACCATCTGCTGTGACTACAGTTGAAGGAACAGCAGAAACAAGGCAACATGAGAAAATGGATGAAGTCGACATAAAAATTTTACAGACATTAGAGAAAAGAGAACCTGAGATAAAAACGACAAACTGTCATTCTTCGAAGATTTGTTGCCTCATGTAGACAAGTTTGATGACACTCAGTGGCTTCAATGCCAAATGGAATTTCTTCAAGTCATTTCGAAAATTAAAAATACACGCCCCTCCATACCTCAAACCCATTATGTATACAACCAATCTACTTCCCAGAACCATCAGTTTAATCAGCCATCAAATATTAAGTTTACACAACCTTTCAGTGTTCCCTAGACGCCTCAACAAGCAATTACGACTAACATACATTCATCGCAGTTTACAAGTACTCCAGTTCCATTACAACAAATGACCTGCTCTCCAATCACAACTTTCCAGCCAACTTCAAACGTACCTCAACAGAAAAATTCTGCTGCTCAGCATTACGAAAGTTATTCTCAGATGATAAGGGATGATAATATTCAATCTCGCAGCCCTTCAGTAACATCACTATCCCCAAAGAACACTACTGATTTTGCTGAAATGTAATTCGTAATGATCAAATATTGCGAAACAAGTCATAAAATGCTGTAGCTTATTCTGTACAGAAATATAAAGTTTTTTAATCTAAACATTGTGTGGTGAATTAATTCCCAACTCTCAATTTCACTTACCTTAAAGTTATTGCCGGCATTTCCACCGGGTGAATCCAATTCATCAGTCTAGTATTTCTCCGTTGTATATGATTTTTCAGCAGGTTTCACAGTTCGTCGAATGACGAGATTGACATCGTAAAATAATTGAAAAACTTTTCTTCATCGTTTCTTAAATCAGGAAACAAAGCGTAGAAGACTCCAACTTTCTCTCTCCTTTCATTTATCTGATGAACCCAAATAAGTCTATTCTTTCGCTCCCAGCCGGCCGCGGTGGTCTCGCGGTTCTAGGCGCGCAGACCGGAACCGTGTGACTGCTACGGTCGCAGGTTCGAATCCTGCCTCGGGCATGGATGTGTGTGATGTCCTTAGGTTAGTTAGGTTTACTTAGTTCTAAGTTCTAGGGGACTAATGACCACAGCCGTTGAGTCCCATAGTGCTCAGAGCCATTTTTCTTTCGCTTCCTCTTCAATCGACGATATAACAATAATGCAAGAACTTGTTCTCTATTCGTGTTGTACACAACACCACTTATAATATAATAAAACGGCAATTAAATAGACACTTGTTGCACGATGGTCAGTGATCGACTGATGCGGCGTCGGTATGTTTACCGCTCAGTGTGTAAATGCTACATTAATTCTAGAGCGGCGACGGTAAAAATTCCGATCGGACAAAAACGCCAAGTGTGTTCCCGGCATTAGGTCGTGCGTACTGGGCATCGGACGTTGCTTTAATCGTGGCCTTTATATGAGAAAGCGCCATCGACGTTCGAGGTGACTTGTTTGCACTGCAATACCACTACCCGCGCGAGTAAACAACGGCCTGCTTGCGGAGCGCCGCACAGAGCCCCGTGCACGTCCGCTTCACAACACGGCTGAGAGCAGACTGACCTCAACACCATTTCTCTGGCACCTATTCTATATTACACTCCTTATTACTGGAGTGTTCAGTGTATCAACTTTTCTCTTTTTTTCCACCACTACACTTTCTTCCTGTTTTCACACTTGAACTGTGTTCAGTTTTTGACCGGCTGCCCACCGGGCCCTCTTACCACTGAATCCGAGGGGGGTGCGATGGGGAGTTTCTCACGTGAGCAATACTACATCACGCATAGGTAACCATCAATTTCCAGTACAGATAACTGCAACAAATTAAAACAAATTGCTTACATGCAAACTTAAAGAATGTCACATTACAAAAAATAAATAAATAAATAAATAATTAAATAAATAAATAAAAGAACAAACAGAAACTAGAGCCAAAGCAGGTGAATGCAGTCATTTAAAATCAATCTCAAGCCAGCCCTCGCCGACGCTAACAATATACAGGGTGTTACAAAAAGCTACGGCCAAACTTTCAGGAAACATTCCTCACACACAAATAAAGAAAAGATGTTATGTGGACATGTGTCCGGAAACGCTTAATTTCCATGTCAGAGCTCATTTTAGTTTCGTCATTCCAACGTGATCAAATTGTAAACTTTCACAATCAACATGTGTTGGCTGACGAGAATCCGCACGCAGTTCTGCAATCACGTCATCAACACAGATTTTCTGTGAACGTTTGGGCAGGCATTGTTGGTGATGTCTTGATTGGGCCCCATGTTCTGCCACCTACGCTCAATGGAGCACGTTATCACGATTTCATACGGGATACTCTACATGTGCTGCAAGGACACGTGCCTTTACAAGTACGACTCAACGTGTGGTTCATGCACGATGGAGCTCCTGCACATTTCAGTCGAAGTGTTCCTACGCTTCTCAACAACAGATTCGGTGACCGATGGATTGGTAGAGGCGGACCAATTCCATGGCCTCCACGTTCTCCTGACCTCAACCCTCTTGACTTTCATTTATGGGGCATTTGAAAACTCTTGTCTACGCAACCCCGGTACCGAATGTAGAGACTCTTCGTGTTCGTAATGTGGACGGCTGTGATACAATTCGACATTCTCCAGGGCTGCATCAGCGCATCCGGGATTCCATGCTAATGGGGGACATTTTGAACATATCCTGTAACAAAGTGTTGGAAGTCACGCTGGTACGTTCTGTTGCAGTGTGATTCCATTCCATGATTAATGTGATTTGAAGAGAAGTAGTAGAATGAGCTCTAACATGGAAAGTAAGCGTTTCCGTACACATGTTCACATAGCATATTTTCTTTCTTTGTGTGTGAGGAATGTTTCCTGAAAGTTTGGCCGTACCTTTTTGTAACACCCTGTATACGCAGAAGGAAGCAATTGCAATGCTTGGATCCAGAGTTCGGAACTGCAATACCTTCGCTTCCCGACGATTGGGTTCGTTCTCCGCAAATAGAGCTTTAATAGACCAACGGATGGCGCCAAACATGATTTATCTACGTCTGCCAACTTGCAGCCAAAATATGGGGCTACCACTGTACAAATGCTCCCAACCTTCACAGCTCGCCGAGCTGCCACTGGCGTGCAGCACGCCCAATAAAGCTTACTTCCTGGTAAAACGATCCTTCTTAGCCCGGCGCACTCGTCTAACTGCCACTACGCCAGCTCTTCCTCGCTTGGCTTACCTCCAGGCCCCGGAGCGCCACATTGCTACACCGCACGGCAGCGACCAGAGATACACAGGCAACAACAAATCCTTTCGAAGTGAGCAGCCACGACCCAGAAACTTTGGTATTTTTAGAAAACAGGGAGTTCAGAAATTCCTGTTTCAGTGTTCAAAGACTTGTAGAGGTGAGTGAGCAGATAGTATTTTGAATAGGAACTCATGTGTGGAAACATATCGTATCCTTGTACCCCACTTTCAGTTCAGATGTGTAACGCGTCCACGTCTGTTGAGGGAAAGAGAAAAGTCTCAGAGTTGCTTGTCCCGGTGTGCAGTAAGGTAAACAGGATGACAGGTACTACCTCAGACGGGCAAATTCTTCTTGTGAGGTCGTATGCAGAGTTTAATTTACGATACTCCTGTAGGAACAGAGAAAGATCTGCTGGCACGAGTTCTGGCCGCTTCATGTGAGACCCTGATGGATGGAGAGTGTGTACCAGAACATGCGTCGTAGGGACAATGTCTGTAACAACGTTGGTGCTCGCACATCCAGCAGCTGTTGTAATGCATCAGTACTGTTCTGTATGTACGGTATGATGGATTACTTTTTTGCTATGGAATAATGTAAACGTGTAACGTCCAAGTGTTACTACAAACAAACGTACCTAAGTTATATATGGATGTTTCGTTGTCTTTCCTTTCGAGTTGTCAACAATTTTCTGCGCCACGCCTAATTCAATTCCTAAAGCAGAAATTGACGAATTAAATATCTGAACTGAGTTCGTCTTAGAGCGGAAACTGTACGTTTCCGGAGATGTGTTCCTATTCAAAATATTATATACTCACTCCCCTCCACAACTCCTACAACTTTGTAACGGGAATTTCCGAACACCCTGTATAAGACACTCATAGCTCTCGTCGCTACCATTACAGTTCTTTTTGCCGCTATCTTTGTTAGGCTACAACACGCTGTCTGTGTTAACAAGATGTGCCCGGGCCTTTGGTTGTAACAGAGCAGCCGTACACGCTAGAGTGTCACTGGAGATGTGCAAATGCTACAAACTTCGCAATTTTTGTGAAAGACACTAAAGCTGTCTCTTCAGATATGTCCATTTCGCTGCAGTGATTTCACTCGGTCTTGTGATCGTACAGATGTGGCTGATGTGGAACTTAACTACTTGGCCTGTGGTAAACAGAACAAACCTTAAATTTTTAGTTGTGCCGTTTATTGATTCCTTTAGTTTTAATAAGATCATGGCTGACTCTACAATTAATATGTTAAACAAGATATTTGTGATCCATACTAATCTGCAATTGTGACACAATACACTTTAATAACTTCCAATGCACTACAGATCAGCAGGCGACTATGGAATTATAAGTAATATTTGACTTGCTAATTGTCAATAACCAACAAGAGGCACAAATTATACGATCGTCTGCCATGGCCTCCGAAAATAGACTCTCCGATGCCCTCTCGACCTTTATGCCTGCCGAAACAAGGCAGCCCCTCCGTCACCCGTTTCAGCCAATCCTAAACTTCCTCATCCAATCGAAAGCTTCAGACTCGGGTGACGCCGTGACACCAGGCCATGTCTGCAACGTGCCATGCTGCAACTTTTACGTCATTCCAACGCCGCATTGTCCCGTTATGTAGACAGAAAACTTTGCGCAGTATTGTACAATCTTACGTGTCAGATTCTTGTTAAATAACATAAATGTTGTAACCTGTATTTAACGTCAAAACAAAATCCTCTGGCTTGTTCTCTTGCCCAGAAAAAAAAGAATTAGTCAGCTTTATAAGTACACTGTACGACGCACGGTCAAAATTTTGCCACGAGTGTGGAAAACAATACACTACCACATCCTGCCGACCATATTGCGCGACAAGTGGTATCAAGTCACCAACAAAAAATATGGACGAGACGCCGGCTCCGTGCTATCGGAATAACGGATTCCCAACATCGCCTCGACTGTCACCTCCTGGACACCGATCAACATCGCTTCAAGTGCGTGTCGTCGCCCGGCGTTTGGCGACTGACAGAATATCTTGGCTTGTTACCTTCGTGTCAGACCTGACGTGATTGACCCTCGCTCCCTGTTGTGTCTGCGTCGCTATTACTTTCTCTTCGCCAATATAATGCGATTAAATGGTTCAAGGGAATGGCAATCGACTACATCTTCGGCTAAGGGGAAAAAGAGTACCTCGATTACAAGTGGTATCTCCTAAACGCTCATAACATTCTAGAACGCACACGGAGACACCATACACTGGTTGCGAATTATTCATTAAATGTTTTGGAAAACCCGCCCACTAGATTGGGAGTGCCAGGCTCAGTGTAACGTACCGCGCAACGTCACATCGAAGACAGAAATGGTTCAGATGGCTCTCAGCAGTATGGGACTTAACATCTGCGGTTATCAGTCCCCTAGAACTTAGAACTACGTAAACCTAACTAACCTAAGGACATCACACACATACATGCCTGAGGCAGGATTCGAACCTGCGACCGTAGCAGTCGCGCGGTTCCGGACTGAAGCGCCAAGAACCGCTCGACCACCGTGGCTGGCTCGAAGAGGGAATTACCTGAATTGTAAGAAGTGCGAAACGACAGTGATTGGCCGATTCGAGGAACGCTGCGTTCATTGAGGCGTTAGCGATGCAGTATGAGTATGTTGTAGATATTTCAGACATCGTTATTGGAAATTAAAAATGCCTGCGACATTGGACAAGAAAATACCAATTGCACCATATCTTGAAAACAAATTCTTTTAGCTGAAATAGCCGAAGCAGTATTGAAACCTGTTTAACTTTATGCTTTGAATCACGTTTTTATTTCTTTTATAGCACTTTCATTTAGACACATTTACAAATTGTGTTCACGTAATTAAAAAAATACATCAATAATGAAAACAAATTATAGACCCATAGAGCCTATCGTCTTGGGAGAATATTTGGTGGTAGTTAGGGGCAATACCTCAAAAGGGATACTTCATTTTTTTATGGTAGGATTAAAGTGGCGGTGTCAGGTAGGGGTAGAGGTGATGCTACCAAGAGGAAGCTGACCATGACAAAAAGACTGAATAAGCAACGAAACAGTAACATTCTATTAGTCGGGAAATGGAATCTCAGAAGTACAAACGTGATGTAGAAGCCAGAATATCTGTAAATGGAAACGCTAAGGCTCAGTCTACATATAGAAGGGGTTAGTAAAGTGAAATGGAACGAAGGGTTTCTGCTCAAATGGGTATAATGTAATATCTACAGCAGCAGAAAGTGGTATGAGTAGGATTCGTTATGAATAGGAAGGTAGGCGGAGAGTGAGTTACTTTGAAGGGTTCAGTGACAGAGTTGTTCTCAACAGAATGGGCAGCAAACCATCGCCGACAAAAATAGTTCAGTTATGCATGCCAACGTTGCAAGAAGAAGAATAAAGATGTAGAGAAATTACACGAGTATTTCCTTTTTTTTTATGTCCTCAGTCTTACGCTGGTTTCACTGGTTTCATGACAACGCCAAGGAATCCTCTCGTGTGCCAAAGTCTTCAGCTGAGAGTAGTATTTGCAATCAATGATCACAGTTATTTGCATGATCTATTCCAATCTCTGTCTTCCTCTATAGTTTTCTCCCTCCGCAAATCTCTGCATGGAAATTATTCACTGGTGTCTTAACAGATGTTCTGCCATCCTGTCCCTTCTTCTTGTCAAGTTTTTCATATATCCCTTTCCTCTCCGATTCTGCGCAGAACCACCTCATTTCTTATCTGACTAGTCCACCTAATTTTCAACATTCGTAGTACCACATCTCAAATGCTTCGGTTCTCTCCTGTTCCGTGTTTCCCACAGTTCATAATTCACTACCACCCGATACTGTGCTCAAACGTACATTCTCAGAAATTGCTTCGTCATACTAAGGCCTGTGATTGATACTAGTAGAATATTCGTGGCCATGAATTCCTTTTCCGACAGTATTTGTTGTTGTCATCTCATATGAATGGGGCAGCTGCTCAAATGGTTCTAATGGTCTAACCACTATGGGACTTAACATCTAAGGTCATCAGTCCCCTAGACTTAGAACTACTCAAGCCTAACTAACCTAAGGACATCACACACATCCATGCCCGAGGCAGGACGACAACCTGGAACCGTAGGGGCAGCGCGGTTCCGGACTGAAGCGACTGGAACCGCTCGGCACAGGGGCAGCTGCTGCACTTGTAAAGGCTACATATGCGTTTTTTTACTACCGCATTTCATGTGGATTAAAATATTCAAAGATTTGTGTTTTAATATTCATAACAAATGAAGCGATTTAAGCGATATTCGTAAATATACTATTATGTGATTATTAGGGGCGAATCTGTATTGTCTTAATGTTGTTCTACAAGTAGGAACGTTATATTATTAGGCTTATTGCCAAAACCGGTAATAATAATAAAATCCATTTAATGCAGTTCAGTGTCAGGAGTTTTTAGAAACATGTATCGAGCACTGAAAATTGCCTGAAAAAAAAACCTATTAAATTCTTACTGACTTTCGGAAAAAGTTCGTCCAAATTGTTCCGAAGACTACATGAGCCGACAACTGCTACAATTAATTAACAGTCAGGTTAAGGGGGGGGGGGGGGGGTAGGACGTCAAACGGGCCGACTTCGAGCAGGAGAGGCACCACAGGGCATTTTAATTTCCACTTTTACAAATAAATACATAAAAATTTGTCAGCATGACGAGCAGGTATTCAGAATTCACACTCATACCAGTGGAAGTTCGAAAAAATAACGAAGTGATTTCTTTTACATGCAAAATTTCATAATTTTTTTCACTTACTAATGGCTGCATTTGTTGCTATAGGTACACTTTTCTTCATAAGTAAGAGAGATTCTTCGATGAATTTTGCACAGCAAACAAACCATACTTAAAGGTGCATGAAACTGTAGAATTTTCAAAATCCATTTAAAACTGTGGTAAAAATTGAGGTAATTAACTATAAAATTTGTTTTTTCTAAACATGAAGTTTAAAAATAACAGCTCATTCGTTTTTCCATAAATTAAATAGATTCTAGAGTTTCATACACCTGTAAATATGGTATGTATGCTGTGCAAAATTCATCGAAGAATCTCTCTAACTTATGAAGAAAAGTGTACCTATAGTATCACATGCTGCTATTTTTAAAAGTATAGACACTGGAAATTAAAATGTCCTGTGATGCGTCACCTGCTCCAAGGCGGCCCGTTTCACGTCCTACCCCCTTAACAGTTCAAGTATCCAAGTTGCTGACAAGAATAATATGAAATGAAAAAGAAAATTGAAGATCTGATAGATGATGATCAGCTTCGCTTTGTTGTTGTTGTTCTTGTGGTCTTCAGTCCTGAGACTGGTTTGGTGCAGCACTCCATGCTACTCTATCCTGTGCAAGCTTCTTCATCTCCCAGTACCTACTGCAGCCTACATCCTTCAGAATCTGCTTAGTGTATTCATCTCTTGGTCTCCCTCTTCGATTTTTACCCTCCACGATGCTCTCTAATACTAAATTGGTGATCCCTTGATGTCTCAGAACATGTCCTACCAAGCGATCCCTTCTTCTAGTCAAGTTGTGCCACAAGCTCCTCTTCTCCCCAATTCTATTCAATACCTCCTCATTATTTATGTGATCTACCCATCTAATCTTCAGCATTCTTCTGTAGCACCACATTTCGAAAGCTTCTATTCTCTTCTTGTCTAAACTATTTATCGTCCACGTTTCACTTGCATACATGGCTACACTCCATACAAATACTTTCAGAAACGGGTTCCTCACATTTAAATCTATACTCCATGTTAACAAATTTCTCTTCTTCAGAAACGCTTTCCCTGCCATTGCCAGTCTACATTTTATACCCTCTCTACTTCGACCATCATCATTTATTTTGATCCCCAAATAGCAAAACTCCTTTTCTAAAAAAATGGCTCTGAGCACTATGGGACTCAACTGCTGAGGTTATTAGTCCCCTAGAACTTAGAACTAGTTAAACCTAACTAACCTAAGGACATCACAAACATCCATGCCCGAGGCAGGATTCGAACCTGCGACCGTAGCGGTCTTGCGGTTCCAGACTGCAGCGCCTTTAACCGCACGGCCACTTCGGCCGGCCTCCTTTTCTACTTTAAGTGTCTCATTTCCTAATCTAATTCCCTCAGCATCACCCGACTTAGTTCGACTACATTCCATTATCCTCGCTTTGCTTTTGTTAATGTTCATCTTATACCCTCCTTTCAAGACACTGTCCATTCCGTTCAAATGCTCTTCCAAGTCCTTTGCTGTCTCTGACAGATTACAATGTCATCGGCGAACCTCAAAGCCTTTATTTCTTCTCCAAGGATTTTAATACCTACTCCGAACTTTTGTTTTGTTTCCTATACTGCTTGCTCCATACACAAATTGAATAACATCGGGAGAGGCTACAACCCTGTCTCACTCCCTTCCCAACCACTGCTTCCCTTTCATACCCCTCTACTCTTATAACTGCCATCTGCTTTTTGTACAAATTATAAATAGCCTTTCGCTCCCTGTATTTTACCCCTGCCACCTTCAGAATTTGAAAGAGAGTATTCCAATCAAAACTTTAGGAAAAGTAAAGTCAGCAAAGAGGCAGTTCTGACTTTTCGCTTGGTAATGGAAGCCAGACTAAAGAAAAATGAAGACGTGTTAATAAGATTTGTTGGTCTGGAAAAAGCATTCGAATGTGTAAAGAGGTGCAGGGCGTTAGACATTCTGTGAAAAACCTTGGACTGTTGCGCCAGAAAGTGGTTCAGCAGAGCTGGCTTTGAGAATTAACCTTTGGTGACACCAGTACAGTCTGTGGACAACTGACAGTGAAAGTTTACAAGGTCGTGATAAATAATACTACGGAGCCAGACAGCAACGGACACGGGCCGCAACAAGTACGCGAGCCAGCGGGCAGCCAGCGGGTAGCAGGTAGGGGTAGCAGCAGGTAGCAGCCCGGTCGCCGCTCCGCGTCGCGCCGGTTAATTACAGCGCGGCCCGGATTCGGCGTGCGGCCTGCAGCTCTCTGCCGGCGGCGCGATTAATCCTGCGTGATTGTGCCGCGCGTCCCACAGGCAATCTGGCGCCGCTGCCCGCTGCCACTGCCCTGCCCTGCTCTGGCATGGCCTGCTGTGGCCGGCGCGGCTCTCCTCGCGTGCCTGCAACCCGCAGCGCAGCACACCTTGCTTACCTATGCGGTAACACAACAAGCCCCGGGCGCCGCCAGGGAGACGCGGAATTACACCGTTCGTCTACGGTGGCTGTACCGAAAGTAATGCCGCGGTAATAATTCCGTCATTACCTTGTGGTGATTATCCTGGTCACACATGGCAACTACCGATAAAGAAAGTCTGCTACACCCTTATGACACGCATGCTTTCTTTAGCATATCTCTTTTAACCACAGGATACCGCTACATACCGGGTGATCCAAAAGTCAGAATAAATTTGAAAACTGAATAAATCACGGAATAATGTAGATAGAGAGGTACAAATTGACACACATGCTTGGAATGACATGGGGTTTTATTAGAACCAAAAAAATACAAAAGTTCAAAAAATGTCCCACAGATGGCGCTTCATCTGATCAGAATAGCAATAATTAGCATAACCATCTACCCCATCTATCTATCCATCTACATCCACACTCCGCAAGCCACCCGACGAGGTGTGGCGGAGGGTACCTTGAGTACCTCTATCGGTTCTCCCTTGTATTCCCGTCTCGTACTGTTCGTGGAAAGAAAGATTGTCGGTATGCCTCTGTGTGGGCTCTACTCTCTCTGATTTTATCCTCATGGTCTGTTCGCAAGATATACGTAGGAGGGAGCAATATACTGCTTGACTCCTCGGTGAAGGTATGTTCTCGAAACTTCAACAAAAGCCCGTACTGAGCTACTGAGCGTTTCTCCTGCAGAGTCTTCCACTGGAGTTTATCTATCATCTCCGTAACGCTTTCGCGATTACTAAATGATCCTGTAACGAATCGCGCTGCTCTCCGTTGCATCTTCTCTATGTCTTCTATCAACCCTATCAGGTGCGGATCCCACACCGCTGAACAGTATTCAAGCAGTGGGCGGACAAGCGTACTGTAACGTACTTCCTTTGTTTTCGGATTGCATTTCCTTAGGATTCTTCCAATGAATCTCAGTATGGCATCTGCTTTACCGACGATCAACTGTTATGACCATTCCATTTTAAATCACTCCTAATGCGTACTCCCAGATAATTTATGGAATTAACTGCTTCCAGTTGCTGATCTGCTGTATTGTAGCTAAATCATAAAGGATCTTTCTTTCTATGTATTCGCAGCACATTACACTTGTCTACATTGAGATTCAATTGCCATTCCCTGCGCCATGCGTCAATTCGCTGCAGATCGTCCTACATTTCAGTACAATTTTCCATTGTTACAACCTGTCGATATATCACAGCGTCATCCACAAAAAGCCTCAGTGAACTTCCGATGTCATCCACAAGGTCATTTATGTATATTGTGAATAGCAACGCTCCTACGACACTCCCCTGCGGCACACCTGAAATCAATCTTACTTCGGAAGACTTCTCTCCATTGACAATGACATGCTCCGTTCTGTTATCTAGGAACTTTTCAATCCAATCACACAATTGGTCTCATAGTCCATATGCTCTTACTTTGTTCTCTTTTAACCACAGGATACTGCTACATACCGGGTGATCAAAAAGTCAGTATAAATTTGAAAACTGAATAAATCATGGAATAATGTAGATAGAGAGGTACAAATTGACACACATGCTTGGAATGACATTAGAGCAAAAAAAAAAAAAAAAAGTTCAAAAAATTTCTCACAGATGGCCCTTCATCTGATCAGAATAGCAGTAATTAGCATAGCAAAGTAAGACAAAGCATAGATGATGTTCTTTACAGGAAATGCTCAATATGTTCACCATCATTCCTCAACAATAGCTGTAGTCGAGGAATAATGTTGTGAACAGCACTGCAAAGCATGTCCGGAGTTATGGTGAGGCATTGGCGTCGGATGTTGTCTTTCAGCATCCCTAGAGATGTCGGTCGATCACGATACACTTGCGACTTCAGGTAACCTCAAAGCCAGTAATCGCACGGACTGAGTTCTGGGGACCTGGGAGGCCAAGCATGACGAAAATGGGTGGGTCAGCACACGATCATCACAAAAGCTCGCTAGACGTCTTTCATGCGTCTAGCAATATGGGGTGGAGCGCCATCCTGCATAAACATCGTACGTTCCAGCAGGTGTTTATCAGCCAGGCTGGGGATGATGCAATTCTGTAACATATCGGCGTACCTCTCACCCGTCACGGTAGCAGTTACAAAACAAGAATCACGCATTTCCTCCCAGAAAAAAGGCCCGATAACGGTAGATGTGGTGAATCCAACCCATACCGTGACTTTCTCGTCGTGCAATGGAGTTTCCACGACAGTTCTAGAATTTTCGGCAGCCCAAATTGAAGTTGTGGGCGTTGACAGACCCTCGGAGCGTGAAATGAGCTTCGTCGGTCCACGACACGTTACTCAACCAATCGTCATCTTCCGCCATCTTTTGAAACGCCCACACCGCATATGCCCTCCGCTTCATTAAATCGCCTGGTAACAGTTCAGGGTGCCGATGGATTTTGTACGGATAGCATCGGAGGGTACGCCAAAGTGCCAACCATACAGTAGAGTATGGAATGCCGGTGCGACGTGCGACTGCACGAGCGCTGACTTCCCAGTGCATAGACGAACCCGCTACAGTGTCCATTTCTTCCTGAACTCTCTCAGCAGCCTTGTGCTCGTTCGGCCACTACGGGGTCTATCGTCTAAACAACCCGTGGCTTCGAACTTCGAAATCATTCTCGCCACAGCTGCGTTTGTCAACGGACGTTTACCCGTTCGAATCCCCTTCCTATGGCGATAGGATCGTGATGGTGAACTAGCACATTCCCCATTCTGATAATACAGCTTTGCCGGCCGAAGTGGCCGTGCGGTTAAAGGCGCTGCAGTCTGGAACCGCAAGACCGCTACGGTCGCAGGTTCGAATCCTGCCTCGGGCATGGATGTTTGTGATGTCCTTAGGTTAGTTAGGTTTAACTAGTTCTAAGTTCTAGGGGACTAATGACCTGAGAAGTTGAGTCCCATAGTGCTCAGAGCCATTTTTGAATACAGCTTCACTAAAAGCTCCTTTTCAGGTAACGTTAACATGCTGCGACTGCTGGCTCATCTGAATCTCTCCCTCATTACAGCTCCTTTTATACGCGATTGTCATGCGCAGTCACTGATGTTTTGCTGTCCAGCGCCATCTGTCGGATATTTTGTGAACTTTGTTTTTTTTTGTTCTAATAAAACCCCATGTCATTCAAAGCATTAGTGTCAATTTTTATCTCTCTATCTACATTATTCCGTGGTTGATTAAGTTTTTAAATTTATACTGACTTTTTGATCAGCCGGTACATTTACCTAAGTAATGGAGTTATGAACAAGCACTCTCAGTTGACTCGGCGTTAGTATTTTGGTTTTCCTTTTTTATTTATATTATCTTTAGGCGAAGTGGAGGATGCTCTGAAGGAGATGAGGAGAGGGAAAGTCACTGACCGCGATGGTGTTCTAGCTGATCTACGGTATTTTTAACAGTGGAATGTGGTAGATCGGCTAACAACATAAAACAGCAACAGACTGGTAGCGGAGCATCACTGTACCAAACTTCAAAAAGAGTGGGAGACCTGCTGAGTGTTCTAATTACTGCCCGATAAGATAACTGAGTCACGTAATGAACATTCTTTCGGCTAAATGAGAGAGCTCAGATCACAAGGAACGGAGCAGGATGTGAGAAATTGAGGCACAACTGACGCAGTCCATCTTGTGCGACCGTTTTTTGAAAAGTACCGCGAAAAGAACAAGCCACTACAACTTTCTAGACGGCGAATAGGCTTCTGATAGGTACCACATGATCAAATATTGCTAGTGCTTCGAGTTCATGGCATTCCAGTGAACCTTGTTAACTGGGTACGGGTTCTGTATGTAGAATGGAGGAGTTGTGTCCAAGCGGCTGCAGGAGCATCTAATGACTTTCGCATGATAGTAGATAGAGTCTATCATTGCTCGGCCTTATCACTACTACTGTTTATTACTGTGATGGTCACTGTCCCATCAGATCTACACTTGCCACTCCATTTCTCTATACTGATGATATCATTCTGGCTGCGGAGAACAGGACTGGAATGACCGTCTAGCCTAATATGGCCTAAGGCTAAACAAAGAAATAATTGAGTACACGACATCAGATTAAAGAAAAGTTGGGGCCGCCAACGTTGACGGATAAGATCCATCGAGAGTACCCAACTGTAAGTATCTCGGTTCTACGGTATGTGGCGAGTGCTAATTTGTAGACTAAGTCAACGCAAGGATGCAGGCAGCCTGGATGATGAAGCCTACGATAACAGACGTCACCTGTGATCATCTGTAGTCAAAGATCTACCGGACTGTCCTGTTGCTCTCTATGGACAGAGTAATGGCCAGCTAGAAAAGAAGAAGAACGACGATTGGGGGTCATGGAAACTAAGATGCTTGTGTGGACAGGTGGCATCACTCGCCTGGATCACGTTGCGAATGACACTATAACGAAATATCTTGTGGGTAGCATCTCTCCAGAAGAAAATGCAACAAAACAGCCTGTGTAGATTTAAATACGTGCTGTGTGCCGAAGATGATGTCGTTGCTGAGGCAGCACACACGTTTTAAGCCAGGGGTAAGAGACCCAAGGGACGACCTAGACAACCAAGGGCCGATTCTCTGCACAACGACTGAGGAATGTAAATCTTCATCCAGACATGGTCCACGATCGAACAAAATGGAGACAGCGAATTCACTCAGCGAACACTGTCACAAGGCGAAACAAGCGCTAAAGAAAAGGAAGAAGACTAGGGAATTAGCATAAACGTTGCATTTATAGTATAATAATGGGTTAATTGTAGCGCTGTGGATGGTACAATGATCCTTAATCCGTGCATATGTAAAAATTTATCGCACATCCTTCCACCATTCTATTGGGGTGGGAGAGAGAGAATGTCTCATAAAAATTGAAATTATGTGCAATGTTAGTTGCATGTTGGTAAGTGGTCTCATTCCCAAATACTGAATGAATACGATCTGGTTATCTGCACATCGTGACTACTCTTCCTTTTGCCGCGCGGTATTAGCCGATCGCTCTAAGGCGCTGCAGTCATGGACTGTGCGGCTGATCCCCGCGGAAGTTCGAGTCCTCCCTCGGGTACGGGTGTGTGTGTTTGTCCTTAGGATAATTTAAGTTAAGTAGTGTGTACGTTTAGGGACTGATGACCTTAGCAGTTAAGTCCCATAAGATTTCACACACATTTGAACATTTTTTTTAACTCTTCCTTTTCAATCCCATAGCAACATACCAACCGCTTTAAGAAGTCGACGGGTCTCACCCCCACAGTAGTTCTTCCTAGCCAATATCCGCCAAAGCCGGTCCCAAGCTCGGTTGAAAAAGGAGGAGGGGGAGGAGTAACACCTCGTTAAAAAAACCTTGGTTCACCTGGCCCAGGCGATAGTACCTCGTGAGGGTCCCTTGCCAGGGAAACGGTCAAGACCTCAACGGCAGTGAAGGTGGAGATGAAGATCATCAGAACGGCGCAACTCGCGGAAGAGGCAGGCTTTTGTATAAAAGCACCAGACTGTTGCGTGTGTTCCCACAGTGGGCGGCTACAAAAGGAGTCTATCCCACATGTTAGTGGCGGCCTCACTTATAATTCTAAGCTAAATGCTTGAATTTTTATCATCGAAAGGTTCAACTAGCTTACCCCAAATCAAATTTTAACGTAGGACAGGATGGTAAATTTAACAAGGAAAACTACTCCAGGAAATAACTAATCATCCATCGCTATTCATGGCGTTGCAACTATAACTTTGGATTCTGGAGAGCCTAGAACATTATGTAAGGAAGAGTCGGAGCTTCCTAGTACTTCTTGAGAGATAAGACCCAAGAAAAAATATCTACTGGGGACTCTGAATAACAACACACTTATGAAAGTTGTAAAACTAAAATATCCAACAGACGCTCTCAATCAACACAACATACTTATATTAGCGCTTCAAGAAACAAGGTATCTGACTGGAAATGCATTTGAGTCAGGTGCATAGAGGATCTACAAAGGAAAACAAGGCATTAAAAATTCCAATGATACGGCTATATTAGGGGCCGCATTTATGGTGAAACAGCAACTTACGGAATCAATAACTCATTTTAGTTCCCCATCAGAACGAATTTCATTTCTGACGTTCAAGTCGGGCAATAAACGTTACACTATTATAAATTCACATGCACCCATCAACCAACATAACGGAACAAATGTTGACAAAGCGGAAGATTTTTGGGAAATGCTAGAACACGAACATCCATATTACTAGAAAAACATATAAAAATTTTAGTGGGTGACTTTAATGAACAAGTTGGCAAAGAAATAAAATTTAAATGAGTAGTTGGAGATTATCCAGCACATGCAAGATCCAATAGAAATGGGAAAAGACTCATAGATTTTTGCAAACAATTTAATCCAAAACTTTTGTCGACATGTTTCAGGAAACTTGCAAGAAAGAAAGAAACGTGGGTATCATCTAATCCAAATCAAGGTGAATATCAGTTGGACCATGTGGCAATAACGACTCGCTAGTACAATGAAATCTTGGATGTCAGAGTGAGGAAGGGCCTAACCATAGACTCAGACCATTATCTGACTGAAATAAAGAACATGTTTCAACCGAACAAACCTAAATCAAAACTAAGAAGATTTCCAAGAGTAAACACTAAATTTCTCACGCAAAATCAGGACAATTTCTGTGATATACTAAACACAAGAAAAATGGATGATTTGGAAGGAATTAAAGAAACAATGCTAGAGTCAGTCAAAGAAATGGGACAACCTTGAAGAATACCAAGACACAGATGGTGGAACGAGCTGTGTGATGAAGCAATTGACAATCGACTAAACGCATCGAAAAAATGGAACTGTAATAAGAAACATGAATACTGGTAAGAGTTTTAAGAAGAAAGGAAAAAGACAGCAAAAATCATCAGATCAGCGGAAAGAAAATATGACAAAAACAGATTAGAAGAAATGGATTCAGACTTTAAAAGCAACAACACTAGACACTTATATAAGACTTTCAGCGAAGTTTTAACAGGATTCCAGTCATCAAGTTTACATTTTAAAGATAAAAATTGATAAATATGTTAAATCAATAAAGAGAACTTCCAACTTTTAGCTGAATACTTTGAAAATCTATTAAATTGTGAAGAGCCTAATGACAGATTACAATGTCAAAAACCACAAAATGAAAATCCACCATCGGAACCACCTACAGTAGAAGAAATAGAAAAGATTATCAAAGCATTGAAGAATAACAAAGCACCAGGAGAGGACGGGATAGTAGCAGAAATGTGGAAACTAGAGGGCTTATCCAAATGGCACAAAATTCACAAAATAATTAAAGACATTTGGACAAAATGAATCATACCCAGTGACTGGAAACAAGGATTGATCCATCCACTCCATAAAAAAGGAGATAAAACAGACAACCACAACTAAAGGGCATATCCTTGTTACCAGTGACATACAAAACACTTTCTAAAGCATTTTTAATAGAATAGAGGAACATGCATGACCTAATATAGGAGATTATCAAGCAGGATTTAGAAAAGGTAGATTATGTGCAGAACAGATTCATAATTTAAAAACAATTTTGAGAGTGAGAGCTATACAAAATAAAAATACAGTAGTTACTTTCGTAGACTTCAAGAAATGCTACGACTCAGTTGACAGACAAACACTATTCCAGATATTTTATGAATCACGGATAGGTGAAAATACCAGAATACTGGTTGAACAAACGCTCACAGACAGAACATCAAGAATTAAGTTTCAAGGCACAATTCCTGAACAATTCAAAATCAAAACAGGAGTTCGACAAGGAGATGGACTGTCCCAAATTCTCCTTAACTTGGTTTTAGACCAAATAGTAAAAACATGGGAAAGCACGTTAAACAACAGAGGCACAAAGGGTATAAGCATGAGCCAATGAAAGAACAAATTTGAAGTGAAATGTTTAGCCTTTGCGGATTATATGGCATTGATAACTGAAAACCGAACAGACGCAACAGTTATGCTTGATCTGTTACACGAGATTGCTGAAAAGACTGGCTAAAAATATCTTATGAAAAAACCGAGTATATAGAAGACAGAAATGTTTATAAAAACAAAGTATAGAAAAATTGAAAGAGTTGATAGCATCAAATACCTGGGGGAGTGAATCCAAGCCAACTGACTGGATATCACAACAAATAAATAAAGAATAAAAAATTAAAATTTGCATATAAATTAACACAAAACTACTACAATAAGAAATCAGTATCCATACAAGCGAAGATTAGACATTATAATTCAGTTATTAGGACACAAGCAACGTATGGATCAGAGTGCGTAACATTAAATATGAAACGCGAATTAAGAGAACTAGAAAAAAGAGAGAGAAAATTACTAAGAAAAATTCTAGGTCCTGAGAAAAACAAGGAAAATAGGTGGATTAAAAGGAGAAATGAAGACTCATACAAAAATACAGAAAAGATCACAGATACAATGAGGAAGAGACGGCTAAAATTGTATGTACATTTAAAAAGAATGGAAGAAACACAGATTACAAAGAAAATTTTTAATTACGTTAGTAGGCTGAAAAAACTGTAGGATGTATAAAAGCGTAATGAAAGACGCCAACAAAATAGGTGTTACAGAAAAAATAATACGTGACAGGAATCACTTGAGGCGACTGATAGAAAACGCAAACTACGAAGAATATGAGGCAAAACATCGACTCAAGAGAGTGTGGACAAATGAGCACAGACGAGCAATTGGCGACAAAATGAAGAAGTACTGGGAAGAAGGGATTGAAAAGAAACACCATAAGTCTTAAGTTGTATGCGGTCCATATATGGCCAAATTCACAGGAAGAACTACTGTGGGGGAGACACCCATAGACTTCTTAAAGCGGTTGGTGTGTTGGTATGGGATTGAAAAGGAAGAGTAGTCACGATATGCAGATAACCAGATCGTATTCATTCAGTATTTGGGAATGAGAGCACTTAGCAACATGCAACTAATTCTGCACATAATTTCAAACTTTTATGAAAAATTTTCTCTCTCCCATCACCATAAAATGGTGGAGGGAAATTTGTTTATCTCTCGCTACATTTTAGCTGTTAATGCTGTAAAATTACAGCATGAAGCATAACGTTTTAGTTTATCATTTCCTTGCTGCTAACTATTTTGTAGAACATTTTATTCAGCATTCACACATAACACTGGAGGAGCTAGGGATAATATATCTGCAGGACCATTCTTTTGTACATACGACGTCACAAAAACTACGATGTTTGAAAAATGGCCGCATCATGCATGATGTTTTAATGTAATATTTCTTTACAACTAATGCTATTAGCAAAACATTTCGCGAGCGGTATATGTGTACCACTGGATGTATCTGGAAAGTTATTTATATTGTACTACGTATAGCTCAAGAGTCATAATGTCACTAAAAGTTAGCTACGTGGAAACGAAACTGCTGGGTGAATTTCTCAACAGATACATGTGAAATTAGTGTACAAATATGTAAAATATATGTGAAACGTGTTTGACATTTGCGAGAGTGGGTGAACCTACAGGTAAAAAGCTCCTGATAAACCCCAGGATCTATTTGAACCATACTTGATACAAACATACTTTACTAAAATACTTTTGGGGCTTCAGGCAGCAAATCCTTATTGATTTTGGGGCGCTCATATGGAGGGAGGAAACGGAAGGTGGAGATGGACAGAAAGGGGGACGGAAACTGAAGAGGAGAAAATGGACCAAGTCTGGGGAGAGGAGGAGATTGACAGGGAGAGTGGGGAGGAGGAGATGAACACAATAAACTGGGAAGGAGAACGAAGAGAGAGGTATGAGGAAACAAAGGAAGAGAAGCAGCTGTTCTTTGGTAGAAGGGTGGCGGTAAGCAGAAGAAAAGGAGCAGAAGTGCAGAGAGGGTGGGAGCAAATAGACGGAGAGTGGCGGTGGAACAGATGGAGAGAGAAAGAGAGAGAGGCGAAAGAAAGAGGAGGGGCAAGCAGATCAGTAGGCAGGAGAAGATGAACAGAGGGTGAACATGAGAGGGTGGAGATAGTGGAGGTGTAGATGGACTGAGAGTGGTGAACAAGGTTGTGTACTAAGAGTGAGGGGGAGGGGGATATGGACAGTTAGAAGGCTGGAATAAACACATACACGCGCTACGTCTGGTATTCTGTTAGTTTAAAATATTCATAAAAAGGTACGACGCATTATTCTAACCAGGCTTTCTCCATTAGATTATTTGAACTTTAGTGCGTTATAAGTTAGTCGCAGCTCTTGACATTCGGCTTACCAGATGGGAGATGACGGTGTAGCCCAGTTAATACCAACCGCAAATTGTCTTTCCCTACCAGTCCGCAAGCGGTTCGGTTGGTAAGACAACTCTGTTGCTAATCTGTGGACAAAGAGTACCACGTGACGTCGTGCATTAGAAGCACGTTCATCAGCTCTAGTTATAATGTGGTATTTTTCGACTTTGAAGGGTTCTGCAGTCGTTAGAAATTGTGAACAATTGTTTCGCGTTATCGTAATATTAATAATAACAGTAAAACGTGTCTGAAGACGAGATCCACAATAAAAGTATTTGTCCAAGAACACATTAAAATGCTGTCAAGATCTGCTGCAAAATATTCCTCCAAATTCGATCACAGTAATGGAAAACGGCCATACAACTCTGTTGAGATGGATAAGGCTCGAACAATGCAGAGGAGAAAAGTGGATATATTGACAATGAAATATTCCACTGGGTGAAGCTGAATCTAGCATGTGTAAGGCGGAGCTAATGGAACTTGTAGTGCTGCACAAGCCAAAAACTCAACTCTGCGATATCTCCCAGCTGGTTAGCACTGATGGGACGTAGTTTAACAGGGTTTCATTCCCATTATGGTCATTTAAATTCGACTAAAAATATGTGGGCCTATATGAAAAATAAACTTGCAAAAAGCTTACACTCAGTTAAACTGAAATGCTGACAAAACAAGCCACTGAAGATGTTAAGTCAGCCATACCAAGAAGGTAGTTGAGGAGGCATAGATTCATAAAGAATTCACGAGTTTTGCGTAATAAATAACTTCTGTTGTTCCCATGTTCAAACGTGCCTATTTTGCCAGAGTCACGGCAGAATTTACAAATATTCATTTCACTAAATTGTAATACTGGTACAATTACGACAGAATCCTGAAAAAGTTTATTATTAAACTAGCATTTATTTGAGGACAGGTCGGAAAAAAATGTACGAATAAAAATGAAACCCACAACAATTCTCAATTTGAGAGCTGTCTACGGCCCTTAAGCTCTTTATTTTATTTGCAAATTGCTTGAATATCATGGTTGATGTGTGAGTTTCGCATATTAATCAGACGGAAAAATATTCTCCTCTTTGTGTGCTATTTTTATCAAACATATAGTTTCGATATCTCAAACCGTTTATGATATATGAAGGATTTGTAAATACTTCATTCTAGCATTTTCACTGGCTTGAGTGTTCGTGATGGAGAGCTTCACATATGATCAGTTTCCTCGGAAGTGGTGGCAGCTAGTGATATCCTTCCACGATGAAATAATAATTCAACATGTTATTGACATTTCATACACAGCAGAGTATCACGTGACATGCACCTAACGCTGATTCATTGCGGCAATCTTTAAGCATTTCTTGCTGCAGTTTACCTAATATCGAAATATTACAATATCTAGGTCGAGTAACGAAATGATAGGCTGTTCCTAATTAAAATGACGAATAGCTACAAGATTTGAAAGAATCAGAGGTTTTTAGCGAATAATTTCATTAAAATCATTTCACAAAGATGGCAATTCGGCCTTGCTGTTCACAAAGTCGGGCGAGCCTACCCGGTTCCACACCGAGCAGGTGTTGCATTATCATCACATACTGCCTCGCTTAGCACACGCCGGCAACTACGCTTCCCTCCACTCATTCTGTACTGTACTGAACTGTCGGAAGTCATAACTCAGTTCAAACGAAATCTAGTATCGAGTTTAAATACGTGTATGACCTTGACTTTGGGTAGTATGCTACAAAGTTGTTTACGTCAAAATTTTAGAGTAGCAGAGGTAACACTTATAGGTGTACAGGACTTCACATGCTTTCTTTGACTTAGTGTATGCCTGTTTTACATGCTTCCTTAGTGAATGCCTGTTTTATACGCTTCCTGGTTACAATGTCCACCAACAAAAATTTTTATTCGATGTAAACGTATAGGGTAACATTCTTGTTACTAAAGTTAAAACCTTCTGTGTTGTTAGGCCGCGTCGTATTTCCTTCTAAAATAATCGACGTTTTGACCCCACTACTGGGATCTTCTTCAGCTTACTGAAGAAATGAGTAGAATATCCCAGCAGAGGGCTCGAAACGTCGATTATTTCAGAAGTAAATACGACGCAGCCTAACAACGCAGAAGATTTTAACTTTAGTGACAACGGCCACGAAAGCCTGCTGATACTTGTTCCTGTCGCATACAAACGATGGACATCACATGTTTAGTTAACTTAACATAGTTGAATCATGGTCAAGAAAATGTCGTGCTACAAGGTCACTGACAGTCTACCCCTATGTCACTGAGATGGATGCCACTAACTTATGGTAGACAGCTCTCTTGGTTTTAGGTTTGACAGCAGTGCGAGGGATTAGCGTTAGCTGGAATCATTCTTCAGTAATGCTCCTCCATACTGGGTTGTCGACTATTTTGTTATGTAAAATTCCATGATGTCCTTTCATCCGCAGCAGTTGGAAGGACCACATAAATAATATTGTGGGGAAGGCGAGCCAAAGGTTGCGTTTCATTGGCAGGACACTTAGAAGATGCAACAAGTCCACTAAAGAGACAGCTTACACTACACTCGTTCGTCCTCTGTTAGAATATTGCTGAGTGGTGTGGGATCCTTACCAGGTGGGATTGACGGAGGACATCGAAAGGGTGCAAAAAAAGGGCAGCTCGTTTTGTATTATCACGTAGTAGGGGAGAGAGTGTGGCAGATATGATAAGTGAATTGGGATGGAAGTCATTACACCTAGAACGTTTTTCGACGCGGCGAGATCTATCTACGTAATTTCAGTCACCAACTTTCTCTTCCGAATGCGAAAATATTTTGTAGCCCAACCTACATCCGTAGGAATGATCATCAAAATAAAATAAGAGAAATCAGAGCTCGAACAGAAAGGTTCGTTTTTCCCGCGCGCTGTTCGGGAGTGGAATGGTAGAGAGATAGTATGATTGTGGTTCGACGAACCCTCTGCCAAGCACTTAAATGTGAATTGCAGAGTAATCATGTAGATGTAGATGAAGTGCAAGTCAATGTCTTTTTCCCTTGTTCTGTAATGGGCTCCAATCCACCCAAAATAAACCTCTTAATCTGCTTATGGATCTTTGGATATTCTAGTTTCTGTATAAAGCTTTCAGGTGTAAGTGCAGTCATGTGATGGATGCCATTAGACAGGTGAAGCATGTGTATCCCACTCCTGCTTCTGTTTTAGAACCGCTTTTGTATACACAAGCGTATTATGGCCAATTCCGTTCAATAAATGGCTCTAGTTCGTTACTGATGTCCTCCCCGTATCTTAAATCGTGTGTCAAGTATGACAATGGGGATGAATTATAGAAAATACCAAACACTTATCGAAAGCGAGGTAGTTTCGTCTGCCGTAGACTTATTGGTAAAAGATCTTGGCATTTCAACACAAATGATTCTTCGTATCTTTAGTGGCATTTCGGATGCTTTCACTAACGATGCCTTTGAGGTCTCCAGCTGTTAATGCGAAGGGCAAGGGAGTGACAGTGCAGACAGAAAATTTGACGCCACGTACAAGCAAAACAAAGTTGAAGAGGTTGATGTGTAAAAATCAAGGCTAAAATAATAAAATGCTGAGAGGAGTAAAAGAAGAAAGAAGCAGACAACGAACAACCTACCAGTGATGTCGATAACTCCTAATTAGGCAGCAATTTGTGCAACGTTATTAACAATAAAACAAGGAGAAGCAACAGAATTAAAGCAGCCAATGAAACATAAATGCATACAAATCGCGCTGTGAATCAGCGCTATAAAAGTGAATCTTAGATCATAGAGTTAATGAACAATATTTCATTGTTGGGTTGCGCAAGACATTGGAGTGTAGACGTGTAGAGTCTGGCAGTGGTCCACTTGTAAGGAGTTTTTTCTGTTAGGGATCTAGTCTCTGTTTTTCGAGTATAAGCAAAACGGCGCTGCCTCTCTGAAAAGCTCTTAGGTTGGGCTGGTTATATTTCAGTACAGCACGATCTGTATACATCCATGAACAGGGACGCGTATTGTGCGTACTATTTATTGTGTTAGTATTCATCATAGGATCATTTCGAGTACGGACCGCGTGCCAATTTTGACCTTACGTTAAGGAGGATTAATATTGTAACTTGTCTGTTGAAGTACGTATGCCACAGAGACTTAACCAGTTCATTCATATTCTAAGACTGATTATAGTTACCTTCCTTGACGCAGAAAAGCTTCTGTCCACAAACTAACATGAATTTAGAAATCAGTTTCCTACAGAACTCAGATTAGCCATATCTCACATGTTATCCTACAAATCATTAATCTGTAGCAAGAAGAGAAATAAACAGATTCCGGGAAGCCTTTGATACAGGTCCGAAAATACGGGTTGATATAGGAATATGAATCACCTATGGCGGCATATAGGAATAAGGACAATTAAAATTAGTGCTGGACTAGGACTCGAACCCAGATTTCCCGCTTTACGCGAATGGTTGCCTTAACTGCTTAGGCCATCTGAGACGTATCACAGCCACACTCAAACTTCCTTTTGTCATCGTCCATGTATCACAACCAGCACTCGTACATTAAATAAATTTACGTCCAGATAGGACGTATTTATTGAGAGTCTAGTGCCTGGTATTGTCGAATAAATACGAAATAGCAGTGCCTGTGTTATTAGGAAGTGCATGCTTGTATGTATAGAGGGAGCCAGTACAGCTTGTGGCAGCATCAATGTCAACTTGGTGCAGTGGTGAACAAGCAACTGATTTTGCGCTGGCATGGATGGGACTTGCTTTTTTCATATTCGTTGAAGCTGATCAAGGTGAGGTTGCAGTTGTTAGCCAGTGACAGTTGCGAGTTCGTTGACAGTTGCCGAGCGCTGTTCATGGGAGAGGAGATCACTGTGGAACCGAGCAGCATGACACAGCGGTCTGCCACGGTCAGTATGGGGCGCAGCCAGCAGGCTACGAACATCGTCCAGCTTCTTGGTAAATGGAGTCTTTTTTCTGGCTCCAGGAGAGGACAACAGCTCACAACCAGTGAGGAGGAAGGGTTATGAAGTTGATTACAGCAACAAAGTTTAGAGTACAAAGTGGCTTGTGCTTTTCTAAGTCAAATATATTAGTGGCAATCATTCTTTGTATACAGCTAATTAATTTACTGTGAGGCAATGTGGGCCAGCTTGCGTGTGTTGTTGTTGAATAGAGGCATGGAGAAGGCCTGAAGAATATTGTCAAGTGAACTGCTGTATATAACGTAGGAAAAAGATGTAAGAGGGTGTAATATTTTCAGTGTGAAATGCATGCACACCATAGTTGTATGTTAGTGTTAAGTTATCACATATGCGCTTCATTCCTTATCATCGATGTAGCAGTTAGTTCCATGCAGTAATGTTATCATTTGTGGTCGGTCTAGCAGATAGTGAAGATTAACAGCAGCAGACCGTAGATACCGCACTGAGCTGGTTGTTTTCCATAGTTCACGATAAAGGATGACAGCCAAAAACAGTTGCAGGATAAAAATTTATTAAAATTTCTTGACCAAGGTTTCGCTACATATAAATATACCTTCATCAGAAGTAAAAAATCCTGAACAGGAAGACACTTTCATTAGAAAAGCTATAGCATCGGAAGTGAGAAACAAAAGCTTAAGTAACAGTGAAATTACCAAAGTAATACAGGCACAAAATCTTTAGTTACTTACTGAAATTACATCTTGTAATTTAGATTAATAAAACAATTGTGCCAAAGGCGTCATCAATAATTGAGATATCTTGTCCATTAGTACAACATGACTAAGGGCACAGGGTCATGTTGTACTAATGGACAAGATATCTCAATTATTGATGACGCCTTTGGCACAATTGTTTTATTAATCTCAATTACAAGATGTAATTTCAGTAAGTAACTAAAGATTTTGTGCCTGTATTACTTTGGTAATTTCACTGTTACTTAAGCTTTTGTTTCTCACTTCCGATGCTATAGCTTTTCTAATGAAAGTGTCTTCCTGTTCAGGATTTTTTACTTCTGATGAAGGTATATTTATATGTACCGAAACCTTGGTCAAGAAATTTTAATAAATTTTTATCCTGCAACTGTTTTTGGCTGTCATCTTTTATCGTGAAGAATTTCAACAGTTGCTGTTGCAGCCATGTTTAAAATCTTTTCCATAGTTATTCACTGTGCTTACGTATTGGCCTTGACTAATTGAACATATCAGCTCCTGCTCCATTACACACAGCAAACAATTTATGTTTTGCCTTTCTGGTGGGGGTATGCAGGGATTGGGTGTAAGGTTCCTTATCAACAAACGTGAATATGCTGGTTTAAATTCCCACCTCTCCTCAGAACGTCATGGAGTGAAAACCTGTGCCATAATCGATGGTGACCCACATGTCAGATGGGGACATTAAGCTTGGATGTTGGAGAGGAGTACACTATGTGCCACATTGAAGTTCACCCTCTCCATTCTCCCACCATTGCACAATGCAGACATGACGTCACACTACACACACAGCCACTACAGTCATCTACATGTGTCAGATACTCTTAAAACAAATCTCACTCTTTGTGAAGGAAAAGTGGCATTATGCATGGAAGACAGGAGAAACCCTTCCAATTAGACAACTCAACCTGCCTCTTGGGGTCCCCCACTCAGTTATGCCATATGACTCCACATTTTCTACTGTGCCTACCAGTAAAATTAATCATAGGCTTAAATAAGTTGCCGTTATTAACGTGAGTCCACTTGTATATTTGTCTAATCCAAGTAAGAATATTTTATCTAAGTAATGTGGATGAGTTTACGTATATGTTGCGTTATTTTCGTTGCTAATTTGATTTAATAATTATTATATTTCTATCTGGGAAAATTATTGTTTACTTCATTGAATCCTTAGTATTTTTTATTCATTATTTATTTTATTGAGCGCCGAAATTTTAATTTTCTTAAGCAATGGCATGTTGTAATCTATTCTTTAATAAAGAAGATAATTACTACATGCAGATACTCACACAACCCCCAGCCAAACTCTACTCTACCCACTCTACTCACACATTTTGGTGGCAGAGTGTGATTTTTCGTTTCACTGTAGTGATGTCATTAGACTTAATAGATCCTTGCTTGGAAACAGTGTATTACATTTCCGTGTCATGTTCCAGGTATGAACAGTAGGTAGTTATCAGATGTTGTGGTTTGTGGAATGATTAATTGTCTTAAGAGGTGTCCATTCGAAGGAGGGCCACTGCAAGCAATGTGACTGTACCAGTCATATAACTGGGGGGGGGGGGGGGGGAGATGGAGGGGGTTGTGGAGGTTCATCGCAAATCTGGGGCGTGTATGGATGTGAGCATGGAAATGCACAATATTCAGTTCTCTCTCGTTGACATCAGGATAGTATTTAAGATTTTTGAGAGTGAGACACATGTGCAGCGATGCAGATTATTGGCTAGGTTCACGAATTATCTAAGGAGGTTACGTGACTGAAGTAAGTTTGAATGAGTTGACAGGTTCGGCAACTTAGGTGGATGTGATTATTAGTGGTTGGTTGTCAGCATGACCTTCGAAAGGTACTCTCTAGATATTTGTAAATGTAATGTCTTTCAGGCTGAGGTGTTAGAGACACCAGAACCGGAGAACAGGAAGTGGAGGACACAGCTCCCTAGGTTTCCAAATCCATTAGCAGACATTATGCTCAGTCTTGAGTTTTGCGTACATTCAGTACTAGAAACGGAAAGATGTTAATGCTACCTGATGTCTATAAGAGAGGAGAAACACGAGTTCTCTTGTGTGATAGGGAATTTTAATCGTTTTCGTAGTTATTTACTAGGGGCACATTATAGTAGTGAAATTAAAATTTCGTGGCCGGCTTGTCTTCCCACCTGTAATGCCGTTCATTCTTGTGTGGCTCAGGGGCACATTTCTTGGTAGAGGGTGAGTGCGGCAGCATGAGGGAGGCACATGGTACTCTGCACATTCCTGGGATGGCGTACGACAACGAAAGCGAGTCTACAGTTTGGACCAACGGAGGCAACAACGACTTGGTTCAGAGTTGGAGGTGACTGTGGGCAGCTGCAGACGAGTTAAGGGGCAGTTCCGGTGCCTAGTGTGACACACTGGTTCAATCTGTTCCTTTAGCATATTTGTTCCAGTGAGTTGTCACGCGCTGGAGACTGATGGGAATGCAAGTCAGCAGGATAGCGTGGAGGCGACTTGTACCAGTGTCGAGTTCAGCTCCTGTCAGTGGCGGACAAGCAATGAGTCCAAAGAATGAGATTTTCATTCTGCAGCGGAGTGTGCGCTGATATGAAACTTCCTGGCAGATTAAAACTATGTGCCCGACCGAGACTCGAACTCGGGACCTTTGCCTTTTGCGGCAAGTGCTCTACCATCTGAGCTACCGAAGCACGACTCACGCCCGGTCCTCACAGCAGTGCTGTCTGATGCCGCTAAAAGCCATGAAAAACACAATATCATGCTGCCTCTCTTCGGCGCCGAATGCTGAGAGGGATGGAACAGGTGGAGCAGTGTCCGATGGCGCCGGCCGTGAAGCAATTCCGCCGGCGATGGTCCATCTCGTGGAGGCGAACGATAGAAGGCGAGAAACAGTTGCAATGCTTCATCCCTGGTGTGTAAGGTGTGTATTTTGGCCATCTGCTGCTTAAAGGTTCTGACAAAATATTCCACTTCACCGTTTGACTATGGATTGACCGGTGCACTAGTTACATGCTGTATGCCATTGCGTCCCTAGTATGTTTCAAATTCATTTGACGTGTACTGAGGGACGTTGTCCGACACCTTGACAATGACCTGCGACGCATCAAACAGAGGACACGCCTGAACTGTGCTACGTGACGTTGTAGAGTTCAGTGGCACGCTAAAAGGAACCTTGCTGTAAGTGTCTACCAGTAAACGGATGTTCCAAAAAGGACCCGCGAAGTCTATGTTCATGCGTTGCTATGGTGGTGAAGACTTAGTCGAAGTAGAGAATTTTTGTGGCGGAGCGGACTGATTTTCCGCACATGCGTGACACTGTGACGTTATCTGGTCTATTTGGGTGTCCATACCCTGCCAAATACAGTGTAGACAAGCTAATTGTTTCGTACAAACAATCCTCCAGTGTCATTGGGGAAGCAACTGCAACACTTCTTTTAGCAACGCTTTAGGGATCAACACACGTAACTGTCCACTGTCATTTTGAACAAGAATCACACCTTGCTGTATAACGAGGTTATGCCAACGTGCAAAGTATCGGCGCACTACATAGTTCGTTATGCTATGCAATGAGCGAGGCCAAAATGTGCGAATACATTTTACCAAAATGTCCAAATCTGAATGAGCTTCCGTGGCCTGTACAATTTTTCAATAGCCAGAGGAAAGGACTGAAGCAATTCAGTATCGTGTGCATCGACGTGACAAGATTCATCAGAAGCGTCAAAGTCTGTATCATAGCCAATTGGAATACGTGAAGGTGCGTCCGCATTACCGTGTTTAGCTGTCGGACGATGTATAATCACGCACTGGTATTGAATCAACAGCTTAGCCCATCTTTGCAATTTTTAGGCGGTTCATACGGGAACCGGCTTCATCGGATGAAAGAAAGACTTCAATGGCTTGTGCTCCGTTACTAAGTAAAATTTTCTGCCATGTAGATAGTGATGGAATTTGGTGACACCATACACAATAGCCAATGCGTCTATCTCTAGTTGTGAATAGTTTCACTGATCTGTGTACAACACTTTTGATGCGAAAATAACAGGCCTCTCTTTATCACAAAATCTGTGCGAAAGCACTGCAACGATTCCGTAATAGGAAGCGTCAACTTGTAACACAACTGGTTTGTCAGGATCAAAGTGAAACGAGGGTCGATCACTCAGCAATGCATCTTTAAGTTTTTGAAAAGCTTCTTGGCACTCATCTGTCCAAACAAAAGGGACGTTCTTCCGACGCAAGCGAAGCAAGGGAGCTGCGATTAGTGCAGCCTTTGGTATGAACCGAATATAATAGTGCATTTTTCCTAGGACTGACTGCAATTCTGTGACATTGCGAGGAACTGGCAGGTCTCAAAAAATCACATTTGTCCAATCTACACTTTAGTCCTGTATCAGAAAAGACGTGAAACGAAGCATAGAACTTTGCAATGTGTTCTTCAGATGAACGACCTGATACGACAATATCGCCAAAATAGTTTGAACAGTTTGGTGCTTGAGCAATCAGCAGTTCCAAATACCGTTGGAAAATGGTGGGTGCTTAAGCACTGTCACAAGGCAAATGCAAATATCTAAACAAGCCCAAACGAGTGTTGACAAGACACACGGTTTGAGATTCTATCAAGTGGCATCTGATAATGCGTCGCGCAAATCTGTTTTTGAAATGTAGCCGACAGTGCCTAATCTGTCCTTGAGATCCTCTGGGCGTGCCAGTGAATATGTATAAATTACAGTTTGTGTGTTGACCGTAGACTTAAGGTCAACACAGAGGGACTTGCCCATTGACTAGCTTGTATGGGCGCAATAGCTCCGCTATCTTGCAATTGTTTAGATCAGCAGCCACACTGTCCCGGAACAGGTCAGGGCCAGCAAAATTATGGCTGAGCATTGTCTTTCACAGTAATATGTGCTCCGTAATTGTTAGCCCTGACTAAACCTTCTGAAAAGAGTTCAGGGAATTCTTTGAGGAAGCTAGCTGCACTGTTTTTAATGCAGTCACTGACAACACATTGTCCTGAATTTGAAAGCTAAGCAAATCAAACAAAGCAAAGCCAAATATGTTCACAATCGCGTGATTGTATCACGGTGAAAATCACAGTTCACGTATGCGAGCGATACATAGCAGGCAAAGTACATCTTCCGAGAACGGAATGTCTTGTCCACTCTAAGCCGCCTGCTGCGTGCTAGTTTTAGACAGGCGCGGTGATGATGATGATGATGATGATGTCTGGTTTGTGAGGCGCTCAACGGCGGGGTCATCAGCGACTGTACAAAGTCTCAATTTCTACGCAGCCAATTTTTAAAACAGTCCAATCTAGCCAATGTCACAAATGATGATGACGCTGAAATGATGAGGACAACACAAACACCGAGTCCCCGAGCAGAGAAAATCCCAGGCGCGGGGAGCTTAACAGTTCATATGCGTTACGATACAGCAGTCTGACAGAGGCACCCGTGTCCAATCGAAATTTCATACGTTTTCCACTTATTTGCAAATGAACAAAAATTTGGTTGGACTGGCGTAATACTGAAGAAACTGTTTGCCTGCTAGTTTTGCTAGTGCCTGCAGGAGGCTCTGAATACAGAGCTTTGATTACATTGGCCTCTTGACTAGATTTTTATGGGCGTGCAAAATTCTTATGTTTGTTCCGTTGCAAACGTAACTTTTCTTTCCACAAGCGTAACCCTATGCTTGTCTGGACGGGCAATCTTGGAGTTTATGCCGTGACCTGTACCGCTGGCATGACTTAATTCAATTCACTGATGTTGCTGCCTGTATAGAGAACTGTTTACGCCGATTGGTGAGTGTGTGCTTTTGGTGCCTACTGTGCTGGTCGTGAGGAAGGGACGACTCAACCCGACAAATTGGTGGCTGCTCAAATGTATTGACCGCTACGGCACCTTAATCATACTGTTCTAGAATTTGTAGTAGGTGATGAAATGATGGATCCGAGTGTTTCAAAATCTGTTCTCTAAGTTTGACATCAGTTATATTGTACACGATCGCATTACGCCACATAACATCTGAATATAAAGCACCATAAGCATATTTGAATTTGCATTTCCTCGTCATACCCTGTAAATCTGTTACCCACTCGCAATAAGTTTCTTCCGACCTTTTCTTGTAACGAAAGAATTGGTACCTAGCTGCCACCATATTCACTTGTTGCTGATAAAAGGTAGTTAGAGAACGTACAACCTGACCACACGAAAGTTTACTTGGAGCGGCATTAGGGAACCATTTCTGAATTAGGCGAAAGACTGCACTTCCTACAGCTGACAAAAAGTAACGTAGTTTGATATTACCTGATACCTTGTGAACAATGTTTGGGCTTCATACTGTAGCAAACACTCGAGCCATTCCTCTTCTTTTTCGTTAAAATGGCGAAAAGGCAGTATGGTCATAGCAACTACACTTGCTGCATGTTAGTCAGGTGATCCCGTTGCATTTGTAGCTTGGCTGATCAGTAACTGCTGTACCGCATGTAGAAGATTTGGAGTCAGCTGCGTTTGAAACTGAAACATCTGTGATAGCGGCGTTGCACCTACCACTTGCATCTCAAGCGCCTGACCAGGGGGTTGTTCAAATGGTTCAAATGGCTCTCAGCACTATGGCACTTAACATCTGAGGTCATCAGTCCCCTAGACTTAGAATTACTTAAACCTAACTGACCTCAGGACATCACACACATCCATGCCCGAGGCAGGATTCGAACTTGCGACCGTAGCAGCAGGGCGGTTCCGGACTGAAGCGCCTAGAACCGCTAGGCCACAGCGGCCGGTCATGGGGGGGGAGGGGGTTGAAGAGGTGGGTTGCACATTTTGGAATAGGCAAATGCAATAGACAAACAATGCAACCAATAAAAATAAGCACACGAGTAAAGAAAATTTCTGAAACGCCCACCTGGGAACACTATGATAGACACTGTTAATACATGTAAACACACCCCTGCAAAGAAACGACAAGGTAAAAGTAAGACGCCAGCAAAACACAAAAGCATGAAACCCAACCTTTGGCAGCTGGTGGCTCTGGATTCCAAGTGTTAACAGGTTCTCGCTATATTATTGTGCCTATATCGTCGGCACCATGTTATTCGTACATCTCGTCACAATGTTGTTATCTCTAGAATTCCTGCATGTTCGGTTCCCTAGACAAAGAATCAAACAACACTAGCAATAAAAATAAGCCCACGACTTAAGAAAATTGCTGCAACGCCCACCTGGGAACACTGTAAGACACACTGTTAAAACATGTAAATACACGCCATCAAAAAAAAAAAAGACAAAGGTAAAAGTTTCATTACATCAGATACTTATCCTTGATCTGAGAATTCTTGTAGTCTTTTATACATTACCATCGACAAATGCAATTATACAGAAGTGTCGCAAGCAAAGGGTGATATACAAAATAATCAGTCTTCTTCCGAACAAACAAACTCAAGTAACACCTCTGCTCCTAGTGACCGCTACTAACAGCTGAACTTCACTGACTACTGATTTCTAACTGACCGACCTAGAGATTGTCAATGAAGAGGCTACGATGCGTCGAATAACGAAGTAGCTGATGTTGAGGCTGCAGCGCTTGTGTCGTCTTCACCTAGGGGCCACTGCTGTCGCGTTGTCGTCCTGGAGAGAGGTCAGTCAATGTGCGATTGGCTGAACTCTTCTCACAGCCTTCTCTTTGCTGTCGTTCCCGACTGGCGTGCCGACGGTGACTTTACGCCATAACATTAAGAATCTCAACATTTGTTTTCTGGCGACAGCAATCCATTGGCCATCAGTAAACAAATAAAAATGGTCCTGGTGGCACTGACACGAACCATAGTGGTTTGGAGGCTTACTTGTTGTGGGATCATCTGCTCTTCAGCGTCCTTGAATAGCGGTGTTTCTGGGTTGTCGTGATATTTGAGATGACGAGTAGATGGCCTGTGTCGTAAAATATCATTGGCATGGAAACCTGTTGGATCCGGAAAATAATGAAATAGGTTCTCTGAATCGTTTAGCGGCTTAAGCTGTAAAAGTGCCCGCCCCTCAGGCACACAACCTACGTACCTTCTTCTAGGCACTGCCGAAACGGATTCTGCCCTAACATGCAGGGACGTCCCTGTTTATCCGTTCCAGTACATCATCCTCATCTTCATCAAATTTTAATGGATTTTACTTCAAGGACTACAACTAAGACAGATTTTCTTAGCGCAGTTTCGTTGATCCGATGTATTACCTCATAATTGAGCGTTAAAATCGTATTGAGGACTGACACACTACTTCCTGTCTTTCCCTCTATTCCGATAAATAGATGGTCTCATTACTAGGTGCCCCCATAAGTATGCTATGTACTCAGAGAAAAGGTTAATGGAAAGATGTTTTAGAAACTTTTATGCCTGAAAACCAGACCTAAATTCGGTTTCACGTTCCTCAGCGAGAACAGAGCTTTTACCGGTGCTTCGACACTTACATCAGCTAACAACATTATCATGTATGAATTTCTAGCAAGATACACTGCAATGGCGGCCATGTCGCCTCTCAGTGTGTTGAGACTTGGTGCAAACGTTTCTTCTTACCTCGAGCTCAATGTATCTAATGGAAGCAAAATGAGAGAAGTCAATTATCCATATAAATGTTTCTTTTATCACGACAGTTTTTCCAATTAACGACAAAATGGTTCAAATGGCTCTGAGCACTATGGGACTCAACTGCTGTGGTCATAAGTCCCCTAGAACTTAGAACTACTTAAACCTAACTAACCTAAGGACAGCACACAACACCCAGCCATCACGAGGCAGAGAAAATCCCTGACCCCGCCGGGAATCGAACCCGGGAACCCGGGCGTGGGAAGCGAGAACGCTACCGCACGACCACGAGACGCGGGCGAAATTAACGACACTTCTCCATTGTTCCTTAATGTTGACATTGCTGCTCAAAAACTTATAATGGTCCGGACAGGTGCGGAATTTAGCGTGGACTTAATTATACTCGTGCTTCAGGGATATTTTCCTCAGAGAGTCATAGAAATTCATGGTTTACGCCGATTACTTTATAGATGCTTATGCTCAAACTCAAACATTTAACCCGATACAATTCGAAGCTGGTGTTTTTCACACCGTCGCACGAAGCATAGATTGGATACTAACTTTAACATTTACTTTACGGCTGAAAGTTTGTTTCAGTTGCGAGTAAGTCTTTGTGTTTCCAGAAAGTATCACGTGTGGTCCAGCATACGAGTAAGTTAAATATCTAAGGTCAATGATTTCATAAAACGATCCTACTAAATTGGGGAGAGAATCGAGGTGAGTTTCATAATGTGTATCCATCGTGTTACTGGCATCCCTTTCTCTGCGTAGTTGAAGTACATGCAGAGCAACAGCGCATATAAAATTCTCCTGCGTTGGTTCATACCGATATCCAGAACCCTTAACATTAAGTTACTAACATCTCAACTGTCTACACAGCCTAAATAATACGGTTACTTTAGACAATCTTGTTACATTCATGGAGCGCTCTCCGTGAAAGTGAGGAGATAAGTCGGTTTTATGAAGCTCTTAATAGCGACCACTGGGACTACTTCACGCGGTGGCGGGAGTATTAGAAACAATTGCCGCCATAAGTTGAAACTAAATGGGGCTCAACGAGAGGAGGTTGGGACGATGATAGGCGCTGCTAAAGCTTCTGTTAGGTCTGAGGGTTCAATTCTGCCTGCCGGCAGCGATAGGCTATGACTATGAAGTGGTGCCGGGAGAGCTCATATTTGTTCTGTTTGTTGCGTTATTTCCCTGGAGAGTCTACTTGAATCGTAATGTATTTCCTTTTCTTATATCTAATTACAATATATTTAATTATTATTGCTGTTGCTTTTAGTATCTGCTGGTACATCTGACGCGCCACAGAGTTACAATGTCGAATAAGTTATCTTTGTTATGGGAGCTATGCAAGAATGAAGAATTAATATTGTTGATTGTGAGTAGTCGGGTGCGGGGGTTTATGACAGAAACTCGTATTGTAAAATAAGGTAAACAGAAGCATTTTCTGCATTAAAAGAAAAAAATTGGGGTTTTAGGAAGAGAGCTATGAAAACCATAATTATATGGAGCTATATACCTCGCTCCTAACTTTAAACTTAAGTTAGGGAGGTAAAGCATGCGTTTGTAACATAAAAAGATAAAAACGCGGTCTTTCTATCCATCCCGCAGAGAGGGGTGAATAAAGATATCGGTGCTAATTTTATTATTTGTTTTCTTTCACTGCACTGTCAGATGCAAGAAAGGTTTTGACATGTTCCAATGGACACATCGGAACCTGTACTGGATGCAGGAGAATAAGAAACAAAATTTGCCTGGCTCAAAAAAGAATTCCATTCAACACAAAACTGTTGTCCAAATACACATTGTTGCATCTTTCATTACTCGATTGTAACATCACACTAATGAGTTCGGTTAGTTCGTTAGTCTATTAAATCACTGACATCACTCTTAAAAACGTGTCTCTGGATCTACAGGTCGAATCCCCAAAAATTAACGAACAGCCTTAGAACAACTTCTTGATAATAAATGACACTTCATCTCTTAAAATAAAAGTGTTTAATCGACCTTGGTTTTTCAAGTTAATTCAACATAACCTTTAACATCTACGTGACAAGTTTTACATGTATACAACCTAAATGCTTACTTTTTCCGCACACTTGCAACAGAGCATAAATCTCGGTTGAGAACAGTGCCATGTGATTCTTCGTTTCCGTCAAGTTTTTAGTCGTCTTTCAAAGAGACAAATTTGAACTACAATGTTCCAGTTATTATTAACAAAATGATACTAATGCAACTTACATGTGTATCGGGTCGATACCCTCAAGTGCCTCATACTTCACAGAAATAACAGGTACCAGAAAAAGAAGACTGGTATAGCATTCATATGTTAAATATGTTGGTTTTTCCAAGACTTTACGTCTGTATAGGTATAACTCCAATAAATATTTTTTTTTTACTACTCATTCAATAGAAGAAACTCGGAAACATTTTAAATGCAATAATAGTAGTAACTATAACGTGACAGCCCACAAGCAGACCTTGTTACTATCATGTCACTTCAGTACCAATTACTGCAGTATAATAAGTCACCAATGTGTTTTTATCAAAAGATCTTTTATAGCTCTCGCAAACGGTGAAGGCAGCGTTACTGGGACGTGAATTCCACCATTCCACTATGTACAATTTACTTAAATTGTTGCCAAAAACTTTAGAGAGATGTAATAAATATTAATTTCGTCACACAGTACTCGTGATGAGGGAATTATTTGACTGGCAATAAGCGTTACCAACAGAGACTTTCTGTGGCATGGTATTCACCTCATTAATGAGTTAAAAATCTGACCAAGTCTACACCAGGTAAACAAAGATCATAGCGATTGCTAAAGTTCGGATTACTTTATCAGTGTTCAGTACCATATTTATAAAGGAAACACACTTCAGGCTTTATGTTACAAACGGTTTGAGATGTTTGGACATTTGTGACGGTAGCTGTCGACATGTGGTCCTCGGTTTGGGATGACATGAACTTGATCCCTGGTCGTCGGCGATATGAAGCATTGTAAAAGGATAGAGATCGAGGCGTTCAGGCAGAAGCGGTGGTAGAAGACCATGCGCTTCAGCGTAGGTTGGTTTTATTTCAAGGAGACGGCTGGCAGCTCATTGGATACGGATTATATGAAATAGTTCTACGTTTGTATCAGTACCATACAAGCATATGACTTACGTTCAATTCTTTTCAGATAAATACCTTATTAACGAGTACATAAAATAAAAAAAGTATATTAAAAATTGCTGTTTATCTGTATAAATTAAACGATTTGTGGTTTTATTGGGAACACATTTCCTTTTCTTTTAATCTTACAGGTCTGTCTGATAACCCTCAATTCGCACACTTTCATTTATTGGTTAAATCACCATCTGTTACTCACTATCGGCACAATATTTCATATGCAAGTCTCATAAATGTCAATTCCCAATATATGCACCCAATGAGTGAGTTTATAGGGATAAATTTCAATATAAGCATTGCATAGTTTCAGTCAATAATGCCCATGTGCTCAGCGTTCCACGTCGACGATCAGGCACTGTTCAGACAGTATAGTTGCTTACAGCCAGTGCATTTGCAGATGCGTTTTAATTAATTTTTGACAATGAGCTTGTATATGCTTTAGTATACAAAAAATTTCATCAAAATCAACTTTAGTTTATGTCTCCCAACTATATCTCTCTCCTGATCATGAATGTAAGCACATCACACTACAAACTCGAATACATCACACTTTATTTATTCATGCACTACATTTGCTGTCCATGTCGCCATCTAGCATCACCTGGAGGAGCGTCTTAACCGATCACTTTGCAATGCATAAATACAAGCACTTCTACAGAGAGTTTCTAGGACTATGGTCTTTGATTTTTCAATTTATAAGAAACGACATTGTCCCGCAGAACGTTGTATCTCATGATGTGACTTATAATAGAATGTACACTGCATTTACACGTTTCATGGGAAACAGGAACTGTAATCCACAACGATCCACATATTTTTAAGAGTGTGACATTTTGACCTGAATTTAGAGAAATCTTCATCATCATGATCTCATTGTATTTACTGATGGTTTAGGTCATAATTGTTTATTTCCAAAAGTATAAGTCATTCACACAGATACATCAGAATATGTGAAGGAGACGTCATTCAGCACAAAAGGAAAAACAACCATGAGCTCAAGATTGACTGAAATAATCATTTCCTAGCCATTAACCAGCATCAGTTCCACAATGAATTTTTCAAAGCCCATGTAAGTCTGACATTACCACCTCTAAGTCTATCTACACTCGCAGGTACAAACAAGGAAATTGTTCCCACTTTGTAGTAGATAATCATACTGTATACATATGCACAAACGTGAGGTATCTTGACGACTGGCTTATTATACGTTACTCTTGCACATTGCTTTTTTGCCAATTATGTCCGTCCTGACAGTAGAAGCATTCGCTTTACTCTGTGCCAATGGTTACTCATGCGACATCTTGTTAACGTTGCAGGTCCTCTTATATCTGTGCTTCCTAAGTAAACTGAGTAGGAATTTCTCTTGTGCAAGACACCGTTTTGTAATTTTATTTTCACCCAAGCATGTTTCATTACTCTTTGTGCTATCTTAAGTGGGAGTACTTGTCTGTTTTCTTAGCCTTAAATGAGAAAGATAATAAACAAAGAAACCCATTGAAGACAGCACAGAAACTGGCGCAGAAAGTGCTGAAACATGTCTGGTTGAAAACAAAACTAAAAAACGGTGTCTTGTATATGGCAGTACACTATACACTGTATGCTGTACTTTGTATACAACTAGTCTCTTGTATTCTATGCACTGACATGTATGTGGGTATCAAGCTCTATCTTACTCAAAAATATGTCTTATTCTTAAAACTAAATGAAAGTTTCAGTAATAAGTTACACTGCTCTCTGATATAGTATTCAGTTTTGCTTTCCCTAAGTGAACACATCAATGCTTTGTTAATCGGTGTGTTCCTCAGACTGTCTCTTTGAAATATTGTTAATGTCTACAGTTCAATGAACTGCATATAATTCTCGACACAGGAACAGTTGCCAGTAGCACTGTAGGTAGTCTTTAATGGTACAGTCTGGTTCCTACCTTAAATATTTTTAAACAATTTGAAGTAAATTTTATTGTATATGCTTACTCACTACTGTGTACACTTATACAATTACAGAAGGCTTGAACGGGATTAGCTAGTCAACCAGTTACACTGTTTCACAACTTAAATATGTTTGTGTGTAACAGTAATATAACTGAGAGATGATGTTATCTATTTATCGATATTCTTTGAACTTCATATTACTTAACTGTGAAGTAAATGTATGTTATACAAGCAGTGCCAAATAAGTATACGTCGCATGAATTACTGCACCTTACTAACCCCATTGAACTTCTTCATATGAATTATATGTTAGGTGTTCTTGTCAGTTCCCATATAGCATCAAAATTTTCTATAACGCTGAACTTCTATGTGTTTGCACAACTTGCGCATTAGAAAACTTGAAATAACTTTATACACTTCTCTAAGTCTAATCTTGATTTACTCAGCATAGGCCAATAGATGTCTTCCTTCATGAGATGTCCGAACTTTCTTTTTTTAATGAACTTGAGTACGATAATGGCCAATTTCTATTTTATCGCTATAAAAAGGATGACTCATTTGTTTCCTGTGACAGCATTTTATGTGTTTCTTTAGTAACAACTTATCATTTGGACCACAGGATGGAGTAAAACGCATGGGATTAGGTTTTGTGAGGAATAACTTCCATACTGCGTTTGTAACCTCAGATGATATGTGGTTTCTCTGCAAACAAAGCTACAAAATTTGGTAATAAATGGACTACTTCAGCTTGTTGCTACGAATTAAGATACTTGGTTTCCTAATCACTTATTTCACCTTCCATGCAACGAGCTTACACACTGCTGATATGCAGCACTTTCCTTTTAACAAATTTGACCTTATTAATTTGACAGAACTCAACAGTCTGGCTTTTGTTTTCAGTAAACATATATAAATATTTTTGCCACCAATACGAAAGAATCATTTACCATTAGAAAAGTGTAATCTGGCGTCAATCTCCCCGAAACATTCCGTGCAAGGATGCAATTTACAATCATACGTTCTACGAGTAGCAATGTGTAGCTACTGCCTCTATTTCCCAACGCTATAGGTTTCAATGTTTGCATCTTGACTTGGCGCCATATGCTAATAATTTTACCTAGATTTTTACAGTTGCCAACTGCAAAGGCAGGCCCTTCAGTAATATCATTGTTCATTTTCTCATGGCTGGAATTCAGCACCTGCGAAGTAATTCAACCAAGACAAAAAGTCAGTTATCAGCTGCTCAGAAACCCTTCATTTGTTTCATGTTACCGCCTTCAGCGGTTTAAACCGTCAGTTTTAAAAGTGGAATAGTTTACCTCACAGGTAATCCCGAGTCAAAACAAGAATCAGACAATAGTTTCCTTTCTTACAGAATCAATAGACAGAGTCACGTTGCAAAACATACACGATACAGGCAATGAGTAGAGAGAGATGTACATAGTATATTCAACGAAAGTCAATATAGTGTCACTGATTGGTCGATTTCCATCACATATACTATGCACGAGTTGGGATTGACAGTTTACTGTTGGCTATGCAGTCCATTTATCATGTATTTTTTAATATGTGACTGTTCTATGAATCTGTAACTAAGGACATTACCGTGTGATTCTTACTATGAGGTTGGCTTACCAATCGTTTGAGACTGTTTTACATATGAAGCTCGCAGCTTAAGCTGTTGATACCAGTAAAGTGAACAAGATAAAGGATTTTTGAGCAGCTAATGACTGGCTTTTTATATTTGTAAAATCTCTTTGATTGTATTGGATAAATTAGTTGACATATTGCGAGATGCTTCAGAATCCAGTACCAGTATAGTTGGTACATTTCACACTACATCATTAACTGCTGCTTGAAGTTCGTTTTCATGTTGCTCATTACAAGATTGATGCACGTCACATCTCTGACAGCTATTTTCGTCACCGTATCGCAACAGGTTTATGGAACTGTTGCCATCACCCCGTGCAGCAACCGACTTTTGATGGGTTAATGAATTTAACATAATGAGGCGGCATCATTTGCCATATCAACCATAGAAACTGTCGTATTCTGACAGTACCATTTCGTTTCGACAACGCAGTTTTGCACTTTATTTGTGCCCTTGTGATTATTTTCTATGATTTCCTCAAATATAATTCCACCGATTTTTGTATTTTTTCTTCGACTGGATTCCTTGTACCATTGTATACAGAATTGTGCTTACTAGTTCATCTCAGATACCTAGAGGTAGTTTAGTTTTAAGAATCCAAAGCACATCTCGATGTGAGATCAGTTCATCCCAATACAATGATTTATTCAAATACTTTTCTAAGTATTCATATACACCACCCTGTCCGCTTCATAAGAGCATTGGATTAAGAACATCTTCCTCTGCCTCTTCCGTTTACAGGTAGACCAATATTTTAGCAGCATTTTCAAATTGATCAAATGACTGGCGAAATTCGATTATTGTTTGTTGCCTGTATTGCTTCTTCACCCTGTATGGATGCAAATGTCCATGTCTTCGGTAAAACACTAAAAAACTTTAAAAAATGTTGGTTAGTGCTCGTTTTATCAGATGAGAAGACTTATAATATTCCGCTTATGCCTTAGCAGATTTTTCTCTAAAGGAAGAGATAAAGCATGAGCTGCACCTATCCTGTATGATGCACAATTAGGTGACGGCTACTACAATCTACACCGTCTCTGTGTATCTATACTATGTACTCTTTTGGGTTGAATTCTTCTGATCGTATTGCACTAACTTTGATATCTTACTTTCATATAGGGGGATGACTTGTCTGATGGCGCGGTAGAAGAGGAGAAAGGAGTTAATAGGGAAGAACTAGGGGATCGAGTATTAGAAACAGAATTTCAAAGAGCTTTGGACAACATAGAATCAAAAAGAAAGAAGGGAAAAAATAATTCTAAAACTATTGCGGGAATACCCAACAACGCGACTATTCCCGTAGGTGTGTAGAATGTATGAGACTGGCGATACACCAACAGACTTCCAGAAAAACTTTATCTACACAATTGTGAAGATAGCAGTTGCCGACAAATGCGAGAATGATCAGGTTAACAGGTCATAGTTACGTGTTTACTGACATGAAATATATGGATTAGAATGCAAACGAGAATAGTGGATCTCTTAGGTGACGACCAATTTGACTTCAGGAAAGTTGAGGAAATTATGAAAAAAGTGCTCATGTTGCACTTTCTGACTGAGGCAAGACTTAAGAAAAATCATTACACATTCATGTGGCTTATCAAACTGGAAAAACGTTCAACTGTGTAAAATGGTGCAAGATGTTCGAAATTTTCGGACAAATAAGTCTAAGTTATAGAAAAGAGCGGTAGTAAATATAGTTGCTAACCAAGATGGAAAATTAGGAATGGATGATGGTGAACGACCGACTCGCATTAAAAAGTATGTAATACAAGGCAGTACCCTTTCCTGTATATTCTTCAACCTCCAATCAATGACTGATAAAACTGGTAGGTTGAGGAGTGGTATCAAAATACTAATTGAAAAAATTTGAACGATAAGATTCACTGATAACTTTGCTATTCTCAGTGAAAGCAAATACGAAGTACAGGAAATACTGAATGAAATGAACGGCGTACTGTGGACAGAATATGGATTAAGACTAAACATAAAAAATTCGAAATTAAAGAGTAAAGGAAATATGATTTGGTATTAACTTAACATCAAAACTTGGCATCACAAATTAGACGAAGTAGGTCATGGAACCAAAGTAAAATATGATGGACGAAGCAAGGAAAAAGTAAAAAGCAGACGAGCGGAGGCAACGAGGGAAGACCCTTCAGCATCTACGAATGACGAGGTCAGGTAATGGTGAGCGGCTATCTCCTCCCTAGCGCCTCCTTAGGTCCAGAGAGGAGGTCACGTCTACAAATTGGAGATCGAGAGCGCCTTGTTATGTGACTTGCCACCTCAACCGGACAGTTGAGAACACTGCGTTCGTTCTTGTTATGAGGTCAGAAGAGTTGGTCACCGCTGAAATACTGGGAAGCGTAACGAGACAGGTTCTCAATGGGAGAGAGGTATAGTTATTTCCGTACCTCACACAGAAAACAAAGTTGATCTAGTGCCGTGGTGTAATAATGCTCTGCTAACGTTTGTATGTCAATACTAGTTCGTCTTTGATTCCTCAATTTTGGCTTATCGTAACTTTTGTTAGGATGTAGTTAAAATAATAGCAATATGTACGCAAGTTAAATTACCGAATGAGCAGAATATCGATTAATTATATGTCAGCAAGAAAGCATAAAATTTCATATATTCCAGTTTTGCTTCAGTTCTTTGTAACTAGTATGCAAACTTTCAGCTTCTTCTCACACATATATTATTTTTCGTTACATACGGTCGTGTGGAGCTAACTCAGTTCAGTGTACTTTAAAGTTCAAGCGTGGTGCTTATAAGGTACTAGCTTTTGTCTTACATTATACAATAAGATGCAAGGTGGAAAATCTCATTACTACAGCTGTACCACTGTTACCTAAAATATAATTTATTTTTTGTTGCAACCGCCAAGGAAAAAATGTTACCGCTGCGTTTCCTACCGAGTGATTTGCTGTCATTGCGACTATCGCAAAAGAATTCCTTTACTTACAGTACAATTTTATTATATTATTATTGATTTCCAAGCATTTATTTATATTACTGTTTTACATGGGTAGTTTTAGGAGAGAGTTGTGGAATACAGCCTGTGATCAAAGTCATCTATGTTCGGTGTTGGTATGTGCCAATTACTTATTTTCCTCTACCAAAGTTCGACTTATTTTTGAGGTGATGGGAGAAGTGAAATGCATCGAATTCTTGTGATGATGTAGATATATTGAACATCATACAGGACAATTTTAGAGCTGATTTCGCCCGCCAGATTTAACCATTCAAAATTGTTTCAGATGCTTTTTTCCTAGTGATGTCAATTGGCTACCGGAATAACGCAATGTCGGGAGTAATGCAAGCTGTCCGTATTTGTAATGGGATACGATGTTTCGAGCTTGAACTAGTAAACGCCGGCCGCGGTGGTCTCGCGGTTGTAGGCGCGCAGTCAGGAACCGTGCGACTGCTACGTTCGCAGGTTCGAATCCTGCCCCGGGCATGGATGTGTGTGATGTCCTTAGGTTCGTTAGGTTTAAGTAGTTCTAAGTTCTAGGGGACTAATGACCACAGCAGTTGAGTCCCATAGTGCTCAGAGCCGTGTGTGTGAACTAGTAAACATTTTCCCCTGAAACAGGTGTAAAAGAGCGCTGCAAAACATGTTTTTAGGTGGAAAGTAAAGACACGCTGCTCGTATTTGCTTGCATCACACTGTATTTAATGAGAGCTTTAGTACGGAATCAAACTGGAAGTTCCCTGAAATATCCACCAGCGTCGGTTGGAAGACTGTGTAAGAGTCTTCCGTAAAAGCTTATTTTTGCTGGTTTTATGACGTGGTGGGTACCTAATTTGTTTTGTGCGATAATTATACGACGACGTTTCGTAACAATTTAAGTACTGTACTCATACCATGTCACAACTACAACTGGGATTTAATTGTTCTATAAAATTTGAATATACGCAAGCACCAACGCATTAAAAATCTGATAAATAGACACTGAAATCCTTAAAATATGCATAAATATGAATTACATTATTTAAACTCTCTCAAATTTATTAATCTTGATGAAATAATAGAACTGTAAATTTATCCTTAAACTCTCTTATTAGCAAAATTAATATTTATCACTCTCTGTCTCTCTTTCCCTCAATCTATTTGAGCACTAGTTCTTTTTGTTGCTATAAACAGTTAAATATTTTTCCTCATTTTCCTGGTAGAAACGTTTCCTCTTGTCACTTAATATTTTTTATTTGAAGAGAAAGATTTATCTACCTTATACGAATTCACAGGACACTACCCAAATGAGGCTCCGTCAGTTGTAGAATGGGCATAAAGCTGTTTCTTTCGGATTCTCCTTGTAGCACTTTTCTCGTATCCCAAATAAATGTTAAGGAGGTCTCTTTGCTTTAATTTTCTCGATTTTGTTACGAAGACACTTTAGTATTTCTGCTGGTATGTTTCCGGTGACAGTCGTGCCGTATACCTGCAGAGCAGAATATAGTGGCATCCCATTTTATTGCAAACAGGTGATTGAGGCTGGGAGATTACTAAAATAGGTCTTAATCAGTTCTAATTTGCTCTGGAGACTCTCATCGTTGCAGGCACTAACTATAACAGAGGTAATTGTGGTTTTCATTTTTGTCCATCGCGTCGAACACCCTCTTCACATCTAAACTATCATTGCTGCTTCATTCTATGTTCCCCATTTAGTGAGGACTGGTTACAGGATAAACGATTATCTTGCATCACAGTGACTTCCGGTGGGACAATCACGAAAATTTTTTTCACAAAGGGAATTAAGGTATTTGGTTCTGGAAAATTAGCTCGAATTTCGTCTGCCAACCGGTGAAGAACATGTACTAAATAAGTCAAATGAACTGCATTAGGGTAAAACAACTGCGAATCATTACCAGCCTTAATCATATATGCTGCTACATCTGTAGCTGTCACCAATAACTTTTCCTACTTTGTTTTTAGCAGGACATTGAATACATACTCCATAACGAACAATGCTAGCAATCGCTGAATGTTTTGTTTCATCTGGTACTCTGGAGGCAATGAGATAGGGTGTTCCTGGTACAAATTTCATCATTTTCCCACTAGTAGGTAGCTTCGTCTCCACACAACCACAAGTTTGAGTCACCGATATCGTCTTTTTTTGTATTACTTGACGAGAATTATTTTACTGAATATTATTAAAGTTCAAGAGTGTAATTTTCGGCCTCAGTTTCGGTGGGAAGAAGTAAAACACATTATAAAAAAATTCATTTCTTGATCATAAAGTAAACTCGAATGCCATTGCCCCACAGTCCATACTTAATATCATATTTCAATTTTTAAATATTTTTATATGAGACCTTTAGAAGCTCTAAATCATAGGCAAGTTTTTCCAAATCTCAAAGTGGTATGGGGGGGGGGGGAGAACTCGTTAACACTCGAAATTTTGTATTATTTAAATTATTAAAACTGATGAAGACTGAAGCTATTGCTTCTCAGATATCTTTATTGTTTGGATCCTGGACACAATTTTATTGAAAGCATTTTTATGAGCAGATGCCTTTAAATGTTGTGTCATCTAGAATTTTTTGTTGCACACTACCTATAACAAAGGTAAAATAATAAAGTGAGGTATTCTAGTTAAATAAAAACAATATTCACTGACTTGAAAATAATATTGACTTCAAAATATTCTGTAAATACAGGAATTAAGCTTTCTCTCACACTTGGCATGATACTGTATTTCCGTCTGTAGTTATAGAAGGGTTTCCATTAATCCACTGCTGAAGCAAATCAGTTTTACTGCTCTTCGCTTCTGAATTGTAATACTGTCTCCTCCTGCTCACACTTAAGAAATTACGACTAACGGCATACTAGTTAAAATATTTAAAAGTCAGCTGAATATGTCTCCTTTTAATTCTTTGAAATATTATCGTTGTGACGGACAACCTCGACTGGAACCGGTGGCGGCTGCTGTGTAAGAGCAAAAGAGCATGTGAACAACCTAGCTTTCGACACATTGCAAATTTATTGGTTATATTTCTTTGAATGCTGTTAAACGGAACATAGATGCTGCTATCTGAAAGATATGACACTTAAATCTACCACACTACGGCTCTCATAGACTTTGTGAAACTTGGCATCAGGGTCGGGAGTACACCTTTAGTAGTGCACATATTAAGGAGCTTTCGCGCAGGCGCAAATCGCTTGACGTAATTTCCTTACAGGCCAAATACATAAGGATTTGATAAACAATGTGCACGATTCACGATGTGCACAGCTAGCCCTTGCCACTCAACTAGAAGTTTACGTCTGTGCCTCCAGGTGGTTGCACACTGCCGACAGCTTTTATTCCTCTTCGCTCGGCATGAGTAATGCTACATGATAGCACACTCCTCAGATATGCTAAATCACTCACTATATAATGCAGTGAAATTAGATCGGTTGTCAGTATATCCTTATTAAACCTGTAATGGCAGTAAACATATTTTATGGGTTTTATCATAGACTAATCCATTTTTTGGTGCTGAGAACCATAAGGGCCTAATGAACGTCACCTTCGATTGTGAGAGTGTAGCAATTATTCACACTTCTGAAATTTGTTGATCTTATAGTGAGTCAGATTAATCCGTGCTCTAGGGCCACAATGCATGTTGCGAAATACATGAACAGCTGTGTCAATGGTTTCTCTGATATTCACTTAACTGTGGGCTCGATGCCAGTGTGCTATAGGTCTTTATGTATCTCAGCACCTCATTTGTAATCTAGCCAAGTGGCTATGTTGGTAGACATTACTACTTGAATTTAATCATTTCCATAAATGGCAGTTTGTGTTTGAAGTTGGTTGTTTACTGTGCGGGAATCTGTTTTTGTTTGCAATGTAAATAGGAACTATGTGAATCTATTTTAAATATTAACAGAAAAGTAAAGCTGTGAAGACGGATCTTTAGTCTTGCTTGGGTAGTGCAGTCGGTAGAGCACTTGCCCGAGAAAGGCAAAGGTCTCGAGTTCGAGTCTCGATCAGAAACACAACTATAATTCGCCAGGGAGTTTCGTATCAGTGCACACTCCGCTACAAAGTGAAAAATAATTGTGGGAACAGAAAAGCAAAGTACGTGGAAAAGTTAGTCCAAAAGGAACTAGGGCCTCTGAGAGCAGATCCTTCGAGTTAAATCAAATATGTGTGACTACATGCGATCATTTAACAAGGAAGTCTGCGTAGTCAGAAAAAGCTTTTGTATGGATGCAGCGAAAGAATATGTGATTATATGCCCATAAATAAATTCGTGAACGAATACATCGGTTAGGTATCCTGTATATGTGTCCGAAAACATGGAAAAGATCGAAAACTTCCACTTACACCAAAATGCGAAATGAAGAGCTTCGGAAGTTTACACATTATCTCATAAATGTCCTAAACTGTACTTCATTTTGTATAAAACAACAAAAGTCCACAAAAACAATTCTTCCTTTCCTCTGATAAGTTTTGCACATTATTATTATTAATATTATTATTGTTATTATTATATTCTTTCCTTTCTCAGACCTTAGGTCTGGTTCGAAATGGAAAGTGACGCGGACCTTGATCAAGCGTGACTTCCTTTTAACTGTACGGTATATGTTACAATTGCGTTTAGGAATTGAACATGTATCAATAATTACAGATTTCGGTAGTTGTATATATAAGTTTGGATGTAGCTGTATTGCGTTGATGTACTGGTGGATATTGCGTGGTATGACTCCTGTAGTTGAAATTATAATTGGTATAATGTCAACTTCATCCTGATGCCACATGTCCTTGACTTCCTCAGCCAGTTGGATGTATTTTTCAATTTTTTCTGCTGTTTTCTTCTGTATATTTGCTGTATTGGGTATGGATATTTCAATTAGTTGTGTTAATTTCTTCTTTTTATTGGTGAGTATGATGTCAGGTTTGTTATGTGGTGTTGTTTTATCTGTTATAATGGTTCTGTTCCAGTATAATTTGTATTCATCATTCTCCAGTACATTTTGTGGTGCATACTTGTATGTGGGAACGTGTTGTTTTATAAGTTTATGTTGTAAGGTAAGCTGTTGATGTATTATTTTTGCTACATTGTCATGTCTTCTGGGGTATTCTGTATTTGCTAGTATTGCACATCCGCTTGTGATGTGATCTACTGTTTCTATTTGTTGTTTGCAAAGTCTGCATTTATCTGTTGTGGTATTGGGATCTTTAATAATATGCTTGCTGTAATATCTGGTGTTTATTGTTTGATCCTGTATTGCAATCATGAATCCTTCCGTCTCACTGTATATATTGCCTTTTCTTAGCCATGTGTTGGATGCATCTTGATCGATGTGTGGATGTGTTAGATGATACGGGTGCTTGCCATGTAGTGTTTTCTTTTTCCAATTTACTTTCTTCGTATCTGTTGATATTATGTGATGTAAATGGTTGTAGAAGTGCTTATGAAATTGCAGTGGTGTAGCAGATGTATTTACATGAGTGATTCCTTTGTGCATTTTGCTGATATCTGCTCGTTCTATAAAGAATTTTCTTAAATTGTTTACCTGTCCATAATGTAGGTTTTTTGTGTCGATAAATCCCCTTCCTCCTTCCTTTCTGCTTAATGTGAATCTTTCTGTTGCTGAATGTATGTGATGTATTCTATATTTGTGGCATTGTGATCGTGTAAGTGTATTGAGGGCTTCTAGGTCTGTGTTACTCCATTTCACTACTCCAAATGAGTAGGTCAATATTGGTATGGCATAAGTATTTATAGCTTTTGTCTTGTTTCTTGCTGTCAATTCTGATTTCAGTATTTTTGTTAGTCTTAGTCTATATTTTTCTTTTAGTTCTTCTTTAATATTTGTATTATCTATTCCTATTTTTTTGTCTGTATCCTGTTATTATTATTAGTCCTGTTATTATTATTGGCAGTGGCTGTAGTTGTATAAACTTGTTGCTAAGCGTAACTGTTATACAGCAAATGCCATTAATTTCACACTTTCAGATTTACGTCTCTAAAAATTTGTGAACACCCAGAATGTATACTGACCAAAAGCTACTGACTGTAACGTAATGCAAATCGTATATAGTTTGCACGAAACTTCGGATACTTGCCGCGTGATCGCTGAACGGTACTTAGTTTTTTAAGTTGTTCAGCGACGTATTTGTTAAACTATATCAGAGACCTCTCGTTTCTGATAGCTATGTTCTCATTTTTCGTCGCCCATCTTTGGATTTAGGAACATAACAAATAACAGTCCTTCTACACAAGCAGACCAATAAAAGTGGAATTGCTCCAAATCTTTCTCTTCTTCTTACAGTATCGTGGTTAAATATTCAAACCACAATAATTATTGTTGCAATAAATAAGCGCAAATTAGTTAAATACACACTAACCTGGTATATACGCATTTACAAGCACTAACCGGCAAACATACAAATGTCCGACCTATAGTTATAACCAATCACGGTGTTGGTAACGTCAGCCCTAAATCTTCTTCTTGCTATCCTTTTGTCTCCACGCCTCAGCCTGAAAGGTGCTCTCTCTCTCTCTCTCTCTCTCTCTCTCTCTCTCTCTTCCCCTATATATATACATACATACATATGTATTCGCACTTCTGAAATTTGTTGATCTTATAGTGAGTCAGATTAATCCGTGCTCTAGGGCCACAATGCATGTTGCGAAATACATGAACAGCTATGTCAATGGTTTCTCTGATATTCCCTTAACTGTGGGCTCGATGCCAGTGTGCTATAGGTCTTTATGTATCCTGTATTGCAATCATGAATCCTTCCGTCTCACTGTATAAAAGATATGGACGAAATACTCTAGTCCTTTGCCTAACAATATTTGAAAACTTTATCTGACTGTTGTTGCTAATTAAAATTGTAAGTTGATGGAGACAATAATCATCTACCATCAGCGTGCAATTCGGTGTACATTTAGTTCTTTTACGAGAAAAACTTGCAATTTACTTTTCCTTTTACGAAGTCCAATTGTTATTGATGTTGTCATGAAAATAATTTATTGTATTTAAGGTAATCACGACCTACGTCACCATGCTGATCCATTCTCTAACGATGATTTCTGCGCCAGACTTTCAGCAGACTAGAAGGTTTCAGGTAATCATTTGTACTCGCCATGATAGGAAGATTATTGTGACCATTAAGGTAGAAATTAGAGCTCCAGGTTCTTTTTGTACTATCCCTGCTGCTGTCAACATGAAATGTGCCTCTTGTTGGTCAGTTAACATTAAAAATTTCATTTTATAATTATATTAGTCTTGACACATAAAAGTGGCGGCACTTTTAAGGCAGGTTTTGTAACTGGTTTTATGCCTTGTATGTAAATTCATTACTTTGATATAACTATACTTGTATTTATTGCATTTTCCACAAGAAACCGAGGAGCGTAGAAAGAGGTAACAGCAGATAAAATACGAGAGTACAAACTAGACATTAGACAAATATCATTGTTTCAGAAACGCTTGAAAAGAAAGGACACCAAATCCACAAACTAAATTTTTACTGTTGTCTAAGCTACACAGTAATACAAGGGGTAAGGAGAATATTGCTTACTTCTATCGCCTGAGTACAAAGCAGAATTGGGGCATATCTTTGCTCATTCCAAGCACAAAATTGCGCATCGCTTCTTTACTGTTTCATCTCATTTACTTCGTATTTCTGGAACATTCTTATTCAGCAACGTTGTTGTTTGCATTCAATATTAAATTGGGACGTGTGATTGCATACACGTGATTTCAGTCGTAATACATGTTATTGTAAATATAGGAAAAAGTCTCAAAAATAGAAACAGGAACGAGAGACGAGATAGAATCCACTGTATGTGACAGCCAATTCGCTGACATAGCAAATGAAAACGCTGAAACCTCACCTCTCGAAAGTGAATGAATCACTCAAAGAGGGGAAACCAATCCAATCCTTTATAAAAGATATCATATTTACGTCAGTGACTGTAACACTTCCTTTATTTCACGATTGCAGTTGCGGCCTTAGGACATTATCAAGAGAAGATGTCATGGCTATTAGGTCACGTCAACCTAAAATGAGCTGACATGGCCTAATAGCCATTACATTTTCACTTGATAATGGCCTAAGGCCGAAATTGCAGTCGTGAAATAAAGAAAGTGTTACGGTCACTGGCGTAAATATATCTTTTATCAAGTTCTACATGACTGTGAATCCCAGGTATAAAAAGTTAATCAATGCAATCCTGCTGTGTACGAGATTCCAATGCATGAATCGTCAATGGATTGGTGGATGAGATAAAACAAACTATGTCGTTAGACCAGGAGCAAATGTCAAAGAAATTATAAGCAGCAAGTAAGAAATTGTCAACTGAAACGTGTAACGAAATTTCCTGTAATTTGAGGATATATGTTGGTTGGTTGGTTGGTTTCGGGGAAGGAGACCAGACAGCGAGGTCATCGGTCTCATCGGATTAGGGAAGGATGGGGAAGGAATTCGGCCGTGCCCTTTCAGAGGAACCATCCCGGCATTTGCCTGGAGTGATTTAGGGAAATCACGGAAAACCTAAATCAGGATGGCCGGACGCGGGATTGAACCGTCGTCCTCCCGAATGCGAGTCCAGTGTGCTAACCACTGCGCCACCTCGCTCGGTTGAGGATATATGTAGTGAAACATCAGCTAAATGTACCGAAATTTCAAATCAGCTGTATGAAGTATACGCAAGCCTAAAGAAATCGTCGATTCGGGACACTGAAATGTCGTTTGCATGTAAGGAAATGCGATCTCACATAAATCAGGTGTTAACTAAGCGAGAAGCTATGTCTTTTAAACTATAAATTGCGTCCTTTGAAACGTCAATTAACTGTAGTGAAAATTTTAATTCAGAACGGACACATGTGTGCTGCCTTCAATGCTGAACTTTCATTTCAGACTAACGCTTTGGATGAAGTAATTAAGACTAATATGAACCCATTCGAAAATGTGTTGGTAAAAAATTAACTGGAGTCGCAACACTATGTTTCATCACAAATTAGTGGAGTGCAACACTCGCAGTCCACTCGTTACCGCGAGTAGTGAGAATAATTATTTCACACTAGATAACAAAATAATTGTCCAGATAACAAAGAATGCACGTCTGTCACCCATTTGTGTATCCTATGGGTCGGGGGTAGCACTTTCTTTGCACTCAGTTTTGTTAGGTGAATGCCTGTTTGAAAACGAAGAGTTGTTTGTGTTCACATTTAGTAAAAGTAACAATAACAACAGGTGCGTGGCTCACTTCTCTCTGCAACATGACAAACTTTACACTCACTTCACGGCGACTCATTAAAATAAAAAATGTGGTAACAAATACGAAATTAGTTGCCATCAAATCGGAAGAGGACTTGCCATATCTACGACACTAACTGACTGGATGTAAGCAATACGCACATAGAAGAAATTTCAATAGCTAACTATACTATCAGTACTAATTGGTGGATACAAAAACCTGCAATAAACATTAACCCACACAATACCCAATGAAGGGTAGGAGGGGTAACTTTATGCCCACCATTAGGAAATAGTGTTTTGTAGTCAGTTATTTTATGTTTTAAGATTCTGAAAATTTTTTTGCTTTAATGAATTATTCCAGCAGTTTATTTTAATTCCAAATCTTTCAGTTAAGTTTAACCCAAATATTTAAATCTCAATAGTAGGTACCACTTTCCCAGTGGATATTGTATTAAATATTTCCAGGTCCAGGGCTTTACTTACACATCATCACCTCTTTAAAATAGATGTAAACATCAACAACAATCAATGAAAGCTGCTTTTTTGAAAGTTTTGTGGTGATCACAATTTCAGTAGTACAGGTTATCGAAAGTGGGTGGATATTGCTATGAGTGCGCTAACAGGTATTTTCAGGCAGGACTTCACTTACTCATCGGTACCTCTTCCAAACGTGTATTTCAACATAATTTAACAACATTAAACGAGTTTTCTCTTTCTTAAAGCTATTTTTTGGGTTTGCATCAAGTGCCTTCCTGCATTGGCGATGTATTCTGCATTGGTAATGTACATTAGGAAAAATGCCTTGGTGTTGCTATGTCAGTAGAACCCCAAACACAACTTTCAATACAATAAACAAACTGTGACCACAAGCAGTAAGCTCTGAAATGGTCTTGGGGCAAAGTATGTACTACTATAAACTTACTATGTGGCAACAGTCACACAGATATTAAGGAAGAATCAACTGATGACTGTTACAAATGATGTGATCTTAGTTGAAGCCACAGTACATATTATTATAGTAGAGATATCGACTAGATTGTTTTAGACACAGGGGCTATGGTGAATGTAGGTCATTTAACTGATTTGATAAAATTCGTGAAATCACAAATATGACCAATTTTTTGTGAAACATTTTAAGATTACTGGAGCTATAGGTGCTAACAATGTCAACATAGAAATGCAGTTAGAAGTTGAAATGGGAAATGGAGATATAAAATGCCCAGTGCTTATAGTAAGTGGGTGGTAGTAAAAGGTATATTAGTCGCTGACTTCCTAAGAGAAAAGGTTGCAGTTGTCGACTTCTCCTCAGGCAAACGCTTTCTAAACAATGAAACCAAAAGGCTGTAAATGACTAGTTAAAACCTACGACAGAGGAAGGTAAATCCTGGAAGAGCTTGAAGGTAAAGTTTCTTATAACAAATACAACATAAACCAATGGTACATCCTTATGCTGCAGTGAGGATGAGAATTTTGAAATCCGAGTAAGAGAGAAGATTATACACTCAACTACAGCTAACCCTTACGGTAGTCAGAATTAAGGAATTACTGTTTAGTTATGTATACGTATTTGCTGGCAAACCTTGTAAAACTAACAAATATCAATAGCAAATTGAAATTAACTCCTATGATATGTTAGTCCCTGTCAGAATACATAAGGCTTCACATGGAAGAGCAGCAGTCACTAATGAGGTGAGGTAAATGAAGTGTGCTAAATTATATGATACAATATCTACTTCATTGGATCTACAAAATTGATAGTTATCTATTATATACCAACAGTTTGTAAATCTGCTGCCTTGGTGTCGGATAATGCGTTAAATTTCATTTGTCGAGCTCAGAATACATTTATATATTTATATGACAGTAAACAGATAAAAATATCACGATTTAATACAGAAACCAATCCTGCAGCCAGTTATATGTGAGTTAACCATTTTTCACATGAACATAGACACACGATCATGAGGCAGAATAGACAGAGAATTTATAATTATCTGAAGAGGCTGTAAATAGTTTGCTGTTGTAGACTAAGCGTTTCACTCCAGCTGAACTAATTTACAAGACCAAAAAGAAGAATGAAGGAATAGATTTGCATCAGAGAGATGAATGTTCCTTGGAGGAAAAGATCGATAACATTTAGTCTCACTCTCTGAGCAAGCACATTTGAGAAAAATTTACTGTGGTAATTACAGTAAAACAAAAGATACAAACTAGGAGGAAGTATTCTACTGAAACCCCACTCAGAATCTTCGCTCCCTCGCAAAAGAAATTTTGAGTGGCAGCTTTTGTATACAGTTCCTTATAAAATAGTCAAGATACTGCATGAGGGGTTTTATCTCATAACCTATCTTAAAACCAATCAGATTAAGGGAATCTGAGCCCACCAGGATCTAAAAAGATATCTGTGTGACTGATTTACCTTTTTTATGTTGTGTGAGATGTTTTTACTAAACTAATTATTAAATGTGTTACAGTAACAGGTTCAACTAGTGATTTTAGGCGAAGTTTTGGAGCAATGTATAGGCACTTTACCTACATGGACTGAGAGAATACTATGAGACCAGTGTTATTGGTATTTGGACATTGAGTACTAGGAGGGAACCTAGGCCAGTAGCATTTATTTGAAGTTATTTGTCGCTCACTTGTTGTATATATTTAATGAATTGATTGGTAAGCATTGTACAGCCCTGATTATTCAAACACTTATTGAAGTATGTAAACAGCAGTCATCAAGAATATAAGATCGAAAGGCACTTCAGCGTTAGTATGCATACAACAGTGTGGTATAAGAGACAGCAACTACACGCAACAGTGATAATCAAGGTAGATACAATGACACATGAACTGAGCTAGAAGTTTCCCCACTTCTAAAAAATGGTTCAAATGGCTCTGAGCACTATGGGACTTAACATCTATGGTCATCAGTCCCCTAGAACTTAGAACTACTTAAACCTAACTAACCTAAGGACAGCACACAACACCCAGCCCCACTTCTAGTTCAGTGGCAGAGATGAAGTGACTCTGTTCCAAGGAACATTAGCATATGTATGTTCGGTAAAAATAAGGAAGACATGTATATATTTTTATAGGCTGACACCTCTCTGCCCTACCATTGCGATGTTTGAAACATTAAATATGTAGCTGTAATGACTATTTCTTTTTGTATTCTACGAGTACTTCTGCAATAGAGGATATAAAAAATTGACACATGAAGTACGTCCATGCATTGCCCCTTCCTAGTACCCCTCAAGTGATATTACTATAACCATTAACTTCCATCGATACAAATTAATTTAGTAACAGTAATGTTGAAATTTAACATGCAACTCACCTCTGACTGAGTACAGATACCCTGCCTCCATATGACTTCTACATATGTGATGTGCTCAGCTTTGAACACTTTGTTTGTTCTACATGTTCAACTTTTCGAGTTAAACATGAGGTTATGATCAAACATTCTATCTTTAGCCTGTCTTACAGAAAATGTGGTCCTTTCACAATGCATGATTATGTAGTGTCAGGCCAGAGTCACGAAAAAAGAAAACTATTTTATTGATTGTAAACTTTTTTCTGCAGTGAATTATGGACATGATTCTTAGAAAATAATGTACACATTTGTTGTATAAACATGTTTCTTATCTTTTCTTTACGAGAACTCTTGAGATCCATGTGTGTGACATGATTGAAGGAACTATAAGAGATTTACACTGATGAACTGTGAAAACAGGGAACCAAGGTTTTGAACAATGACTGTGTTAGTGAATATGCAACGAACATATGGGACAGCGATAGACACGTTTCGTCAACAGTTTCGGCAGAAAGTGCCTCTATGTCAGGGTGTGCTGAAACGGAATCGAAAGCCCTAAAACTATTTCTGTTATTACCTAAGATGAACTCATCAGTCTGCGATACATTTCTGGGGTGATGCAAAACTATGAACTTTCTGAGTGTGAGAAGGAATGCCTTGTCACAAGCTTCCGGACATGTTAAGAGCTGTAAGGTTTGATGTGCTTGAGGCACAATGACGCAGTGGAGTGAGCAACCCTCCGCAGGTGGGATGCCGGACCTGATAGTCACTGCAACTACTCGGCACGACATCATTGTAAATTTGAACCGTCTATTTTAGGTAGACTATAAAACAGCACAGCAGAGAGACTCACCGTGTGTGTTGTGGATATTAACTGCAAAGATATAGACTTCTTCATTACAAACTTATGTAGTTTAGTACCACAGTTTACTGAACGATGAGTGATGCTTTGAATATAAAAGATGCACTAATACCCCCATGCTAAACACGGATGTATATGGTATATCTATTAAAATATGCTGACAATTTTTAATTTTGGACCCTATAATTACAACTGAAGGAATCAGAGTTTCAGTGCCACATGCGTTTAACCTTAATTTTTTTGCAAAGCATCTTCAAAAACCTGGACTAAAAAGATATAATTTAGTTTATACTATTTAGTTGACATTTTGGGGATATGAATGCAGGGTGTCTCAGAAATGATGGTCAGTTTTCAATGATACGACGAATGATCATTCGAAACAAAAAAAGCAAGTGAACGTGGGCTTTATGAAGTATACCTTATGAGCTATGAGCAGTTCTTGATCTTCGAGATTGTGAAATAAATCTCTTCTATTGCAAGCTATTTGCTTCCCATAATTTGGGAAGTGGTAGTACGTCTTATAATCATGTGCTCTAAAAAGCATACCCTAAGAGCTATGCACACTTGTTCATCTTCAGTACTTTGAAACACAACTCTGTGAATGAACAATTGCCCATAACTTTTATGGCACCCATTTCAGACCACATGTTTATTGAATATTTTCTTCTTGTTTTGGCCCTTAGTATCCCTTCCCAAAATATGGGAACCAAAGCGCTTGCCACAGAAAAGATTCGTCTCACAGTATTGAAGAATAAGACTTGCTCATAGCTCTTAAGCTATGTGTTTCAGAGCTCTTCTATACTTGCCTTTTTTGTTTCGAATGTTCATTCCTGTCATATTCCAGAATATTGCTCATCACTTCTGAAACATCCTGTACATAGGTTATAAACAGTTTAGGTAGTTTACTTTTCTTTGAAGTAGTAATGACTTAAAGGTCTGCTTACAGGTTCCGTGGATGCCACGCTACATGTAATTTTGTTCCGTATTTGCTGCTGTTTTTCTTTTCATATTTGTCATTTAGTTTTTCAGACTCCACAAATCTAGGAACTAAATATTTGTTTTGATGTTATGTTATGGATGGTGTTGGCAATTATCGACGGTCCAAAAGTAAAAATAATCAACATACCGTGATATTATAAGGAACTGAGGACGACTGTACTAGAAAATTTGAAGATGATAATTATGTAATGTATGCTTTATTACTTCTAATTGTGTAAAAAAGGAGTTTCATGCTAACAAATAATTTTCTTTCAGTACGACCCACTGATGTCTTGCACTATGAACAGTAATTGTATTGTATAACAGTTTCACGTAACCTAATAGCCCCGCGGGATAGCCGCGTGGTCAGTGGCGTCCTGTCACGATTCGCGCGGCTCCTCCCGTTGGAGGTTCGAGTCCTCCATCGGGCATAAGCGTGTGTGTGTTGTCCTTATCGTAAGTTAGTTGAAGTTAGTATTAAGTAGTGTGTAAGCTTAGGGACTGATGACTCAGCTGATCTTATCATAAATATTAAATAAAATAACCTAATAATTCTGAGGTCTCTGAGACAGCCCTGAGATGCAAGTTGGGCAAAGATGAGAATTCCCTTCTACCGCTCCAACAGAAGTCCTTTCTGTCACCGAACCTGGACATTAAGGTGGGACCCACCACAGCCGAGAACCTAACTGCACCTCATCCGTGGGTACTTTGCCTCTAATAGTCACCTAAAGAAGAAACCAAGCAATCCTACAACTGAGCATTTCATATACTTTAACGCCTATTGCTAGGAAAAAGAAGAGAGATAATAAAATCTTAACTGCTGTTACCATGTAGAGTACTAAACCATAGTAACTCTATATTGTTTACGGAAGCTATTAAGCTCTCGACACTCATCTTGATGAAAAAATACAAAATACTTACTGTAAACGGCGAATTAATAATAATAACATGAACTTCCAAGAACAAGGTGTTACAAGATTACATCAGTTTTAGTGAATCTCCGAAACTGACAAATGGTTTACAACTGTATTCAGCAGTCCTTTAGATATGTAAAATCCGATTTTTTAAAGTTTTTACCTACAAATAATGACACTGGTGACTTCTGAAGTCTTGAAGTCTGAAGGCTCCGTCACAGTTTTCTCAGCATTTCTGTCGACTGCGCCAAGGTGGGATGGCAAATACTTACCTACGTAGCCCTGGACACTAAGTCATGATGTTATAAATTAGTTATCAAAGCGTAAAGTGATTTATTCGCGTCTTCCTTAAAATAACATGACAAAGGAAAAGCCCTCAAAGAGGTGTTCAAACTGCACGAAACGAAAAATACTTTAAAAAGATAAAGAAAAGTTTTCTTGAACATGCAGTATGTCAAAAACTACCTTATCAGAAAGGCCATTATTCGCTGATGCGGTGTTCCTGTTGTACATTATACTAAATCCATATGTCAGTACTCTGCCATATTTGATTCTAGAATTAATGCAAAAACTGAGCCCTATATCAGTTATGATCGAGTGGCAAAAACGGATTATTTTCAGCTTTGTCTTCATCATTCCAGGGGGCATTATAATAAATCACTGAGTTCCTAATGTCAGCGATGGGGTCATTTAGAATTTATGGTAGATCTTACCTATGTTAATTTTCGTTTATCTTGTGTTTTGTAAAAACAATGTAATGCGTTAAGTCTTCTTCCCGCTACCCTTTGTCTCCACACCGTCACCTTGAATGGGGTTCATCTTTTGTAGTTTCATCTTGATAATAAGCAAAATGAATTGAAACATGTTTTAATTTATGGAGAAAGTAGTCCATTATTTAAGCTAATTATATCTGAAAGTTTCAGCTAACTAAACCATTGGGACTGGACGGTATCGTGACGGGATAAGGGCACGCCATCTGCGCGTTGTCGTATGTACATTAACGTCTTTAACAAGACGAAGCTCCTGCCAAAGTTTACTTGTACGAAGACTAGGTATTACCACTTTTCTGACGCAAATTATTTACTACAGTGCACTTTAATATAATGACGGCCCAACGTTACCAAGCTGCTTCGCTTTCTAATGACACGCCTGCCTTTCACGAGAATAGGAGAATGCAGTGCATAGTTTGTACCTGCCGTGGCACCAAGTTTATTTTAATCACTACCCTAAAAAGTTATAGTTTCATGTTATTTTTGTTCTACTCCTTGCAGTCGTGGCTGTAATTTGTCCCAACTGTTGGAGAATTAATATTCAAAATTTCACTCCATAATTTTATTCATTTTATGCGATACGTTACAATGTACGTCATACTTGTCTCCAATATAGATAAAGAAATAGGTCAGTCCTGAACACATGAACTTCAATGCTCTATACATTGATAGATACATCATGTCTGGCGCACAAATACACTGAATGTGGAACCAAAAAGCAGCAGTATTGTGAGCTAGATGATGTGCCATGCAATTGAGCGATTTTTCTATAGATCAGAGTCACCCTTAGGCTGGAATAACGTGAATTGCTTAACTGAACTCAGACCGCGGTCAAGGACCATTTCTATTTTGTCCTGTGCTTGTATTCATGAGATTGTGCAGGCTATACTTTTGTGTGTATATCAGACATTTCTTAACTTAGATAGTTTGGTTCAGTCTTGCTACTCGCTCTGCAGATGGCTGAACGTTATATAGGCGAAATATTATAAGAAGAACTAGAATTCCTGCGACTGCACACCCGAAACTTAATGGAACAGTCTTTGCACCGACAAAACCTGAAGATTCACATCAAGTACCTCTGCGGTTAGGAGATGGTTTTATGTGTTGGACGATTGGATAAGCTTCGACACTTGAGAGCAAGATTACTAAGCTCTTTAAGTTTCTTACTAAGCTGCCGTGAACAGGGCATAACACCGAAGTTTGCCAGATTAGTACATTTTATAAAATCGACGTCTATGAGTAAAATTTTAACGGAAGCTGGTTATGCTACTGTTAAGCAGAGGATCCACTTAACTCGTCGAAAATTAGACCTGGTTTCTGAAGGACTTTATCGCCTTTACCTGAAGATGTCTGTGGTGTTACGCTATGATTCTTGGAATTGAATTGATGGTACAACTTCACCCAAATCAGATTGGATTCGTGAGGTGGCCACATCCAGACAGACTACAAAATTTAGTCGACTGAAGACGACATCGCAGCGAGAAACTGTTATTCGACGCCCTGTCATTAATATGACAGGTAGAGATCTGAACGATGGTACGATGATGATTTTGAGTAAGGGACAGAATTTTGCACCCATGCTACAGGTTCTGCACTACCTTCGTTTAGCAGCGCCATTGAAGAAGCGGTTAGACCACCTCCCTCGGATTCAGCAGAGGAAATAAGACGTGAAACATGTCGACCAATTATGAAGGCTCGTCCACAAAAGAGCAATTTATCGGTGGCCGAGAGGGCTTCACTTCGTAAGCTTCACCAGAATACTCAGACGGTGGTACTCCCAGCGGATAAAGGTAATGCTACTGTTTTATTGTCTCGGGACGAATGCCATGATAAACTGTACAATTTATTGAGTGACAGCATCTACCGTAAGATCAGCAGGGATCACATTAATCAAGTGGCGAAGAAAACTGCTTCGCTTCTGAATGTTTCTCCCTTCCCACCAAAAGTTGTTCGGGGATTGAAACCAAGTGGTGAGGTGCCTCCTAGTTTTTATGGACTAGAAAAGGTCCACAAGAAAGATGTTCCTCTCCGCCACATAGTGAGTAACATACATAGGCTCTCCGACCTATGACGTCGCCAAACACCTAGCATCGTTGTTGAGGCCTCTCGTGGGAAAATGTGCTCACAACATAAGAAACTCTGCTGATTTCATTAGTAAACTGAAATCATTGAAAATGAACCTTTCTGATATATTAGTTAGTTTCAATGTGGTGTCTTTATTCACAAAGGTTCCCCTTCCAGAATCTCTACAACTTATTGAAAGAAGTTTTGGCAAAGAGATTTCAGCTTTATTCAGACATGTTCTGACCGCTACATACTTCATATTTAACAAAGAATTTTTTGAACAGACGACGGAGTCGCCATGGGTAGTCCCTTATCTCCCCTGGTGGCCAATTCATTTATAGAAGACTTCGAGGAGAAGGCGCTTAAATCTGCTGACTTGTAACACACGGTATTCTGGAGGTATGTTGATGATACCTTTGTAGTTTGGCCCCACGGTCAAGATAACTTGCAAGACTTCTTAAGACATCTGAACTACCTCGAAGATCAAATAAAGTTCACAATGGAAACTGAAAAGGAGGGATGCCTTCCATTCTTGGATGTTCTGGTTCGGCGCCGAGAGGATGGCCCTTTGGGACATGAAGTATATCGGAAGCCGCCGCCACTGGATTTCTATTTACGTGCAAATAGCTGCTACCATCCTGCCCAGACGATGAGTGTTCCCGAACTCTGACCCACAGAGCGCGTACTATTTCTGACGAAAGTAGTCTGCAAGAATGTTTGAAGAAAATGGGTACTCCCCACAGCAAATACGGAAGGCACTGAAAGTGAGACCGAAAGCGACCTCAAAGAAAGCAGAAGAAGACGAAGAAACCTTTAGATCGATGGTCTTCCTGCCGTATGTGGGTAGCTTCTCATCAAAAATAGGACGGATTCTCAGCAGACACAAAGTGAAAGTGATTTTTCGTCCTCCACCCATAACAGCTGCACTCGTGGGCTCCGTCAAAGATAATTTTTTGCTCCAAAAATCTGGTGTTAACAAAATTCCATGTGAGTGCGGCCCTTCTTACATTGGACAAATAACTCGTACTGTCCAAGAAAGATGTACAGAACACCGGAGGTACACACGACTTTTACATCCTAACAAGTCGGCAGTGGCAGGGCACTGTATTGACACTGGTCACAGTATATTGAATGACAACGTCAAAATTTTGACAACTGCATCATCTTTTTGGGACGCGATAGTGAAGGAGGCAATTGAAATTCGCTTGATGACGAATTTAATTAATAGAGATAGTGGTATCATCCTTGATAAATCATGGAATCCGGCACTTGCTGAAATAAACTCACAAAGACGTCGTCACAGTGCAGCTCACAATGATGTATCGATATGCCAACACAGATCGACTGAGGAATCATAGATGTAACTCGCGCACTGTGCACGTCTCTGGCGCCGACCAACGTCTCTGGCGCATTTGCATCTGTGGCCGCATGCACAGTTGCGCGGTACTCGAGTATAAAGGGACGAAACGAGCACTGGAGCGACATTCCTGCGGCTCACTCTGAAGATGGCTGAACGTTGTATAGCCGAAACATTGGAAGAAGAAGGAGAAGAAGAAGAAGGAGAATTCTTGCGGCTGCACACCCGAAACTTAATGGGAGAGTCTTTGCGTCGGCAAAACCTGGAGATTCACATTCATTGGTTTGTTCTAATGGTGACGTGTTCAAGGGAAAAGCAAACATCTCGCCCTTTTTGATCGGAATAGGAAACTGATTACATCTTTACCCATGTAAAAAGCAATCATATGCATTTATTGTGCTGTGCTAGTGTATGAGTTGAGAAGGAAGGGAACGCGGAAAGCCACTTCAATTCCGTTCACATGGAGATTGAAAACGATTTTTCACTGGACCTACTTAATCGAAAGAAAAGGCGATGCAATTAAAATCCAAACGTAGTGCTCACAATTCAGCTTTTCAAAACCAGTAGAGCAACAAAATGGTTCAAATGGCTCTGAGCACTATGGGACCTAACTTCTACACTGTGGAACCGCGCGACCGGTACGGTCGCAGGTTCGAATCCTGCCTCGGGCATGGATGAGTGTGATGTCCTTAGGTTAGGTAGGTTTAAGTAGTTCTAAGTTCTAGGGGACTGATGACCTCAGAAGTTAAGTCCCATAGTGCTCAGAGCCATTTGAACCATTTTTTGAACTTAAATTCTAAGGTTATCAGTCTCCTAGAACTTAGAACTACTTAAACCTAAGTAACCTAAAGACATCACACACATACACGCCCGTGGCAGGATTCGAACCTGCGTCCGTAGCGGTCGCACAGTTGCAGACTGTAGCGCCTAGAACCGCTCGGCCATCCGGGCCGGCAGTAGAGCAACAATGGAGGCGTCATTCCGTATTCCAAAAGATAAATACGGGATGGGAAAGCCTACAAAGGTTGATGAATTAATCGAAATTGATTTTTAAAAGCTTTACGTTCATTATTTGTGGCTTAAAAATGAAATATAATTAAATTTCTTTTCATATTTACTAAAATCTTAAGGTTACAGTCAATAAACAAAGGTAACGGTTTTTTAAGGAAAAGCCTCTTGATACTCTCCTAGTTTCTTTTCATAGCTCACAGTAGGATTAAAAGGTTCAAACCCTCGTCTGGACATCTTGATTTACGTTTTCCATGATTTCCCTACATCACTTAAGGCAAATTCCGGGATGGTTCCTCTGAAAGGGCAAGCCTGATTTCCTTCCGATTCCTTCCCTAATCCGAGCTTGTACTCCGCCTCTAATGACCTCATAGTCGATGGGACGTTAAATACTAATCTCCTCTCCAATAGGATTGAACAATGTTTGGCACACAATGCTACAGACACTATGGAGCCTACATAAAATGCAGTTCTCAGGAATTTTTCTGCTTGTAGACTTACACACATTCATTATAGTTAAAGAGGACAGAACATACGCTGCCTGAAAAGTTAATAGTACACCGGTTCCAGTTCACTCAAGATATATTGATGCAACGGTATGTATGGAGTACATGAAATTATTAATTTACATATCAATATCAAAAGCGATTCTGAGGTACCAGGTATTGGCCCATGCTGACACACCCACATTAGTACGTTGTGTATCCTCCAAGGGTGGCAATGCAGTCTCTGTTTCTGGCATCCAGTCGCTCTTACTGATGTGAATACTGTCCTCGGATACGTCATGCCAAACTTGCTCGACCTGTTCACGTAGTTCTGGAAGAATCGGTGACTGACGAGTCACGTGAGTCATTTATCGTCTCATTATACTCCATACGGGCTCCATTGGAGACAAATCATGTTGGCCAGGGAAGTTGCTACGCGTCTTGCAAGCACTTTGTGCTTCACATGTAGTGTGTGGGCGAGCATTGTCGGAACAACACACCAGTTTCGAGTTGTAATAACGGCAAGAGAACAGGTCTAACAACATTCTGCAGGTACCGAAAACTGGCTAGCATCCTTTCCAGAAACTCCTAACGTGAACGAGTGTAGTAGCTTTTCGCTACCCCGACCAGTGTGACTTGGACCAGTACAGTCCACAAGAAAGCGCTCACTAGGGTTACGTCGTACGTGCAGATGACTATCACTTGCGTACAGCCAAAATTTGCTTTCATCGCTGAAGACACAAAAAGGGTTATTCCTTCTTCTAGACAATCCTCTGACGACACCAGTCGAGCCATGCACGTCGATGGTGTTCTGTGAGTAGAAGACGTGGCAGAAGTGTGCGAGCAAGTAGTCTCATTGCTAATAACCGATTCGCAGTAGTTTGTGTCAACACATCGTGGCTCGAAATCCATCTGTGCAACGGCAGCTGTACGATATGGTACTGTCGCACCAACTATACGACGATCCTTGCAGCGGTCTGTGCTGGGCGGACGTCCGGAACGTCGTCTACGGGTTTGGGAATATTCACGTGATCACTGGTACCAGCGTCGTTGAACAACTGACGCAGCTTGTCCAACTTGTGTGGCAATATTCCGAAAGGACCATCCAGCCATAGGGAAGGCCATGATTTGAACACTTTCAGATTAGTTCAGTTTGCTATAGGAAGCGCGATCCTGTCTCCTTGGCGTGGTACACTGCTTGTTTCACACGTTTGCACCACATTGAGCCTTCTGGCTGTGAGCATTCCCCGTTAAAAGATAGACACAGACGGTGTTCTGGTACCTGTGCCACTTCGCTGTCTGTTGGCGGACGTTGCTGAAACCATTGTCAGTAAATCTCCTATCCCCTGGGTGGCAACATTCCATCATCAGATCAAAGACGAAGACGTCTTTGCAGTGGCAGTACAGTTCTTTTCCCAGCAGTGTATATTAAAATTGTATACATGTATAGACCATTTCAACGTTTAAAGTAAGCACGTAATTACATAATAGGATTCTACTGTTGCTATGTAGTTTCGTTCACAAAGAAATTGAATACTCATATGTGGTTCCCGGGTTCGATTCCCGGCGGGGTCAGGGATTTTCTCTGCCTCGTGATGACTGGGTGTTGTGTGCTGTCCTTAGGTTAGTTAGTTTTAAGTAGTTCTAAGTTCTAGGGGACTGATGACCATAGATGTTAAGTCCCATAGTGCTCAGAGCCATTTGCTCATATGTGTGACGTCCACGTTTGCCGTATAATGAAATATTGTAGTAAGTAGCTGCAGCGTGATAAAACTTTTAACAGGTCTGTGATGAAACACACAAATGTGTGGCACAACGTAAAGGGTATTGTATCTACTTGCTGCACATTTCTATTTGAAAATTAGACATGCCAGCCTGACAGAGTCCCTACAGGGTAACTTCTATTTGGTTGGGGTCGAGTCGAATGACAGAGCTACTAAATGCCCTTGTTTTCTAATGTATTAGGTGACAATGGGAGCTTTAGTCGAGAGAGTGTGATTACAAATTGACAACCATCTGTTTCTAAAACTTATAGAACGGGTACGATTTGTGGTCTACAGCTGCATACATGATCTGCAAGCCACCGAATGGCGCATGGCGAAGTGCGCCTTGTACCATTGCTACGCATTTCCTGTTCTGTACTTAAATAGAGCGAGGAAAAAACGGCTATGTATATGTCTCCGTAGGAGCCTGATTTCTTTGCCTTCGTGGGCGGGCGGGAGAAACCTCTTAATCGGCTTCAAATGCCGGCTCTCTAAATTTTATAAATAATGTTTTGCGAATAGAACATCGTCTTCCCTGAAGGAATCCTCATTTTTGATGAAACGTCTCCGTAACACTCGCGTGCTGATCGAGCCGAAAAGTAACCAAGCTAGCAGCACATTTCTGAGTTTCTTCGATGTGTTCCTTTAATCCTGTTGGCGATCCCAATCTCCTGAACAGTACTCAAGAATGTGTCAACCCACTGTTCTATAAACGACCTCATTTACAGATGAGCTACACTTTCATAAAATAGTCCCAAATAACCAAAGTTGAGCATTAACCTTCCCTTCTAGCCTTGTTACGTGCACGTTCCATTTCATAACCCTCTGCATCTTTACGCCTAGATATCTAATAGACGTGATTCTGTCAGGCAACACACTATTGATACTGGATTACTTTCCGACTCATCAGCATTAACTTACATTTTTACACATTTGTAGCTAGCTACCACGCGGGATTAGCCGAGTGGTCTAGGGCGCTGCAGCCATGGACTGTGGGGCTGGTCCTAGCGGAGGTTCGAGTCCTCCCTCGGGCATGGGTGTGTCTGTTTGTCCTTAGGATAATTTAGGTTAAGTAGTGTGTAAGCTGAGGGACTGATGACCTTAGCAGTTAAGTCCCATAAGATTTCACACGCATTTTTGTAGCTAGCTGTCATTCATCACACCAGCTCCAAATCTGGACAAGGTAATCACGCGTTCCCCTAGAGTTGCTGAAAGACGACACCTTCTCGTACACTACACTGCCATCAGCAAACAGCCGCATATTTCTCCTCACCCTGTCCGTCAGATAGTTTATGTATATAAATAAGTCCTATCACACTTCCGTGGAACACTCCTGACGATATATTTCCGAAGCGTTTTCATTACACATGATAGGAAAAACCACATTTTTAGTATTGTCTACCATACCAATCAGCTGCAGACTCTAATTTTACTTTATGAAGAATCATGGTTCCGAAAAATGATTGGGAGTCAGTTATTGAAACTACCACTTCTGGTCAAATAAAATATGATCCTTAGATATCTATGCGCAGTTAAACAGAATATAATTATAAAAACTGAACACAAACGCAACAAATCATTACATACACGTAGGAAGCACCTCTTGTAATAACCGAGCGAGGTGGCGCAGTGGTTAGCACACTGGACTCGCGTTCGGGAGGACGACGGTTCAATCCCGTCTCCGGCCGTCCTGATTTAGGTTTTCCGTGATTTCCCTAAATCGTTTCAGGCAAATGCCGGGATGGTTCCTTTCCAAGGGCACGGCCGATTTCCTTCCCAATCCTTCCTTAACCCGAGCTTGCGCTCCGTCTCTAATGACCTCGTTGTCGACGGGACGTTAAACACTAACCACCACCACCACCACCAACTCTTGTAATACCTGATTCCAAAAAAGTTACGCCACTTACAGGATACGCAATCAGTCTTAACCATTTTCATCTGAATGTACCTCATGTGTTAAGTGATTAATATTACAGAATGTGGCCAATCATAAGAATCACGTTTTAGACAACTCCTTAAGAATATGAGGAACACGGTCAGATCTAAGAGACACAAACACAGTCAAAAGACTATAAAAGACATTTCAAATACTATCTCTAATTTTTTGTTTACTTCACGGGCGGCGCCTTTGCGCCATACAGGCACTTGGCTGTGAGCACTATGGGACTTAACTTCTAAGGTCATCAGTCCCCTATAACTTAGAACTACTTAAACCTAACTAACCTAAGGACATCACACACATCCATGCCCGAGGCAGGATTCGAACCTGGGACCGTAGCGGTCACGCGGTTCCAGGCTGTAGCGTACAGGCACTTCCCTCTATAGTAAGTCATCTTATGACTGGTGATTTATCAACTTTTGGAACGACTTTTGCAAACTTAGACAATTTTTGTGATGCTAGAGTGTGTCACTTTAGTACAGCCATGTGTGTCTTCCTGTTAACATATTAGCAAATGTATAATTCATGCATTCTGTAATTTTCATGCAGTTAACTTATTATGTTAATCCTGATAGAAATGGCTGTCGTTGAAAGCAAATCCTGTAACAGATTTCGACTCTTATGTGATATAGGCAAAGTGACGAATGTTTTGTATATAAATGATGATTGTTTTTGGTTTGTAATTTGTTGGTTTGTAATAAATTCACCTAATTACTCTTTTTTCGATCACTTATACTCTGATATGACAGAAGTAATGGGTTAACGATATACACATTCCCAAATGGCGGTAGTATCGCTTATACAGATTATTAAAGGGTACTCCATTGGTAGCATTGTCGTTTGTACTCACGTGAAGAGCTTTGCGACGTGATTATGACCGCACGGCGGCAAGCAATGATCTCAGAACGCGGCATGGTAGTTGGAGCTATACGCATCGGACATCCAGTTCTGAAATTGTTAGGGAATTCAAAATTCCGAGATCCACGGTGTCAAGAGTGTGCCGAGAGTACCAAATTTCAGGTATTATCTCTCACTAAGGACAACACAGTGGACGATGGCCTTCTCTTAACGACTACGAGCTGCGGTATCTGTGTAGAGTTGTTGTGATTACAGACAAGCGATATTGCGCCAAATACCCACAGAAAACAGTGTAGAACGTACGACGAACGTATCTGCTTGGAGAGTGTGGCGATATAATGGTCTATGGAGCACACGACCGACGCGAGTGCCTTTGCTAACAGCACGACATCGTCTGCTGTGCCTCCCCTGGGCTCGTGGCCACATCGGTTGGGCCATAGACGACTATCATACCGTGGCCTGGTCAGATGAGTCCTCATTTCAGTTGGCAAATGCTGGTGGCAGAACTGGAGTGTGGCGTAGACCCCACAGACCCATGGACCAAGCTTGTCAACAAGGTACTGAGCAAGCCCTAGGTGGACCTGCATAACAGTGTGGGGTGTGTTTGCATCCAGTGGACTTGGTTCTCTAATCCCATTGAACCGATCATTGGCTGGAAATAGCTATGTTCGGCTACGTGGAGACCATTTTTGGGCGTTCATTTTACGGATGAAAATCTGTCTCGTCACAGAATCACAGTTGTTCACGATTTGTTTGAAGAACGGTCGAAACAGTTCGAGTGGATGATTTGGACACCCAGATCGCCCGGCATATATCCCATATAACGTTTATGGGATATAATCGTTCATAAAATCCTGTACCGTTAACATTTTCGCTGCTATGGACGATGATAGAGGCAGCATGGCTTAACACATCTGACGGGACCTTCCAACCATTTGTTGAGTCCATACCTTGTCGAGTTGCTGCACTACATCGAACAAAGAACTTCCGCCAAGAAATTGGGGTGTGTCCCATGACTTTTCTCATTTCAGTGTAGATATCTTTGACTGAAAAGGGTAGTTTAAAAAAAAAAACACTGCGATATTTCAAAAATATTTTAAGTCCGTAAGTCTTCAGATCGTTAAAGCGATGTGTATCCTTTGTAAAGAGAAGCTGAGTCGTGAAATTTATTGATTGAGAAAGCCGTACGTTAGGAACAGCCACAGGAAAACGTTAATATATGACGACCCTGCATGAAGTGCTCGCGAAGACATTTCAAAGATTATCTCTAATTTTTTGTTTACTTTACGGGCGGCGCCTTTGCGCCATACAGGCACTTCCCTCTATAGTAAGTCATCTTATGACTGTTGATTTATCAACGTTTGGAACGACTTTTGCAAACTTAGACAATGTTTTGTGATGCTAGAGAGTGTCATTTTAGTACAGCCATGTGTGTCGTCTTGTTAAAATATTAGCAAATGTATAATTCATGCATTCTGTAATTTTCATGCAGTTAACTTATTATGTTAATCCTGATAGAAATGGCTGTCGTTGAAAGCAAATCATGTAACAAAAACTCAAAAGTTTTGTGGAGTACATGCAGGAACTAACATTTCTCCACGTCTACTGTCTTGTGTTTTTGTCTGAGACACGTACAAATATCGCGAAAAGACTACATAGGATGAAAGACTGAAATTTAAAATATTGTTTGAAGTAAACGAACTGATTTACACACACATACAATGTGGCAATTGGAGTATGACAGATGGAATGTGGTGTATTGTTTAAGAACATTATATGAATATGAAGTACATCAAATTATCGATAAGACACCAGGTATCTGGAAGCTTAGAGAATAGCAGTTTCATAATCTCCAATATTCGAGCTGTGTTTCCATCAAACAGAATTAACGCTGCACCCCAGCTGTTTGGACAAAGGAAACCCTGTTTGCGTCGTGGATATCCTGGAAGTGGGACGCAGACATGTCGAGGTGTTTTGCTCGCTGTGGGTGGTTCATCAATTATGAACAGAGATCTACGCATCTGGGTGCGCCGCGCACTGGCGTAGTAGCAATGGCGTTAGTTGGGCCGTGTATTTATCGCTGTCATTAGCAGTGTGTGGAAACGGGAACAAATTACATCGGGCGCTGTTCAGTCGCACAGTTAATGACAGCAGTTTTCCGGGCTGTCAGGCGAGTTTAAACTGATACATCCCGATAAATTAATCACATACGCTCACCGAAATCTCCTGCAATCGTGTATTCAGATAAAAAGAGGCGTGGTGTGAAAAATAAATTTCGCATATTCGACCCCTAGTGACAAGCACTCGGTGGAATAGTAGTTCATGAGGACGTGATTCTAATAGAGGAAGAAATAAAGTTGTAACTTACGATCACGAACACTTCACGTGGCCGAGGCAGGTCCAGATTTTTCACGTAATAAAAAAGGAATTTGTTGTTCGAACTCGAGAGCAGCTGACTATTCCACATCACGATAATACATGCAGTTCGTGTTAGGCTTTGTAACCTAATCACTTACAAAGATAGTTCGAATGGTTGACCAGTGGTTGCTTAAGGTCAATCCTTCCAAAACCCAGGCGATCATAGCAGGCAAAACCACCCCTTCCATCCGCCTCCTCGACTTCTATGTCACCATCTATGGCCGTCCTATCACTCTCACCCCCACCCTTAAGTACCTTGGCCACACCCTTGACCATTGCCACGCCTGGAGCCCCCCCCCCCCCGCCCCCTCCAGACAAAACAAGCCAAGGCATGCTCCCATCTCCTCAAGCTCCTTTCTGGCTGTACATGGGGTCTGGACCGCTCCACAATCCTCCACACCTGTAAGTCCCTCATCCGCCCTATCCTCTGCGACGCCCACCCTGCCTGGATCTCCACTCCTCCTACCTTTTACAAATCCTTTCAGATCCTTGAACACCATGCTCTTCGCCTCGCCTATCGCATCCGTGTCCCCTCCCCCACGCGGATCCTGTACAACCTTATTCCGTTCCCCCACCTTCTCCTTTTCCTCGAATGGATACGGATCCTCTACACCTCCCGTAAACTCGATCCTCCTCAGCCGGTTGTCACTCCCATCCTCTCCCGCCCCCATCTGCTGCTGTGCCTGTATTTCCACGTCACACCTGATCTCCATTTCTCCACTCTCTTTTCCCTCTCCCAACGTGGCTTCCCCCTGCTCCCCCTCCCTGATGATGCCCTCCTCTCCCCATCTACCCCTTCTACCATCTTTGATAATCCCCTCCCTCTTCCTGTGTTTGTTCCTATGGGCACCCTCTCTCACTTCTCTACCCCTTTCCTCCCTCCTCCCTTTCCCCCTTCCTCCCCCAGGCTTCCCCTACCCCCATACCTTCATTCCTCCCACCATCTCCTCTGCCATTGGCATCTTTGCTCTCCCCTCTCCCTCCCCCACCACCATCTTCCCCTCTTGGCAAGTCCCCGGACTCGCACACGTTAAGTGGGCATTCGCGCGCTGGAGATCATCGCCATCGCTTTAGTGTATGTGCCGTCGTGTTTGTGCCTTAGTGTCTTTCGCCGCCCACACTCCATCGTTCACGTGTCGTCTCCATCGCCGGCAGGAGTGGCCGTGCGGTTCTAGGCTTAGGTTTAATTAGTTATAAGTTCTAGGCGGCTGATGACCTCAGAAATTAAGTCGTATAGTGCTCAGAGCCATTTGAGCCATTTTCGTCTCCATCAGCAGTGTTCGTGTACAGTTCCAACAGTTTCTTAAGGTGTCTTCGCGTGTGAACGGCTACATGTTATTTGTTTCTGTGTCTACTGTTTTTTGCCCCCCACTTTGTTCTGTATATTCTGTGTCTCCATTGTTTTTCCTTCGTAAAACCTGTGGCTGAAGAGCAGCGTAGTGTGCTGCTGCCATCGCACGTTATGTAAGGTGTTAAATAACAATAAAGAAAAAAAAATGGTCGACGATGGTCAATAATTTAGGACGAACCACCACCAGCTTCCACTAGATGAATCTGTCTAACAATGTATGCCCCTCCTATCCAACTAACTAACACACTACCTCACAGTGAGGCGAGAGAACTCAAGGGACAGTAATATGTACATATACAAAGGGCGGTAGTATCGCGCAAACAATGCGTAAAAGAGTGGTGCGTTGGCGGAGCTGCCGCTTGTACTCAGATTCATCTCAAAAGGTTTCCGACGTCGTTATAGCCAAAAGACGTGAATTAACAGACTCTGAACGTGGAATGGTTGTTAGAGCTAGACACACGGGATATACTATTTCGGAAATCGTTAAGGAATTTAGTATTCCGATCCACCGTATGAAGCGTAAGCCAGGCATACCAGATTTAGATCATTACCTCACACCACGGACAACGAAGTGGCCGACGGCCTCGCTTAACGACCGGGATCACCGGAGTCTGCTTATAGTTGTCAGTGATAACAGATAAGGAACACTGTGTGAAATAACCGCAGATATTAATGAGGAACGTACCACAAAAAGTATCTGTGATGACAGTGCCGCGTAAATTGGCGTTCATGGGCTACGGCAACAGACGACCGACACGAGCGCCTTTGAAAACAGCGTGACATCGCCTGCAGCGCCTCTTCTGGGCTCGTGACTATATCGGTTGGACCACAGAGGACCGGAAACCTTGACTTAGTCAGATGTGTCCCGATTTCAGTTGGTAAGAGCTAAAGATAGGGATCGAATGTGGCGCAGACCCTTCGAAACCATGGACCCAAGTTGTCAACAAAAAGGTCCATAATGGTATGGGCTATGTTTACATGGAATGGAGTGGGTCCTCTGGTCTAACTGAACCGATCACTGAATGGCAATTGTTATCTTCTCCTACACTGAAACCATTTGCAACCGTTTAAGGACTTCATGTTCCCTAACAACAATACAATTTTTTCGAGGATGACAGTTCGCCATGTCATTAGGCCATAATTCCTCGCTATTGGCTTGAGGAACATCCTGGACAACTCGAGGGAATGATTTAGCCATTGAGATCGCCTCACGTGAATCCCATCTAGCATTTATGAGACGTAATCGAGAAGTCTGTTCGTGCACAAAATCCTGCACTGGCAATGCCTTAGCAATTATGGACAATTATAGAGTGAGCGTGGCTCAGTTTTTCTGCGCGGACTTCCAACGACTTGTTTAGTCCGTACCATGTAAAGTTGCTGCACTAAGCCGGGAAAAGGAGAGCCAACACGATATTAGGCGGTTTCTTCATAATTTTGGCCACCTCAGTTTTGTTTAGAGTAATCCTTAACAGCAAAATTAACATCTTTATCATACTTATCTACCACTCAAAAGAAAATCTACATAAGACCTGAGACCAACTCACATAACCTAGGTATTATATTCCTGTACCATCGAGTGTTAGTAGGATCCTTACTTTTCTATGCCAATGACGCCTCGATATCCACTCGACCCAGTTACTATCAGTCCTGAGGAAATTTGGAACATCGAGCACTCCGTCTTGTGCTACACAATTTTAGAGCCCCTTAAAAACTCATAAAATTCCCCTCCTTTCTCGATCTCACGTCACATCAACTTTCATCATTCATATCTCTAAAACGTGATTTCGACACTGTTATTCATTTGCTTACAATTACCACACCTCGCACGCCGCCGTTTCCCAAAGCCAGTGCCGAGATACTCATAGCTGACCCGGGAACTGAAATCAAGAGAAATAAAATATAAATAACAGAAATAAAGAACCCTGTTTTCAGATCAGATATATGTAGGGATATTGTCTCAACTGCAGTCTCCAACCACTGCAAAGATGTGAGATATGTATATGGGTCACGTTAGAACAGTATTCCAGCACTACAAAATTTTATGAAGATTTTGCTGCCATATTAGTCCCTAGTTAACCATAACACATCCTCGATCCATCGAGGAAAAACAGTGGCAAGTACATTATGATTAAAAGGAAGTCAACGTTGTAAATTTCTCCAAATTTCACTTCTTTTATTCGTTAGATGATTATTTTCGTGGCCGGGACCTATTATCAAACGATCCTACAGAACAGAAAACCAAATTTACGCTCATATACAATGCAGGTATTACCAAATTTTTAAGATCATGCTAAAAATACAGAACATATCGTTCCAAGATTTACATAACACATAGTAAAATTGGTATTTTCAAAAATAGAAGAACCATGTGAAGGTAAATATATACACTATTTAAAGACGTGCCAATGAACAGTAACAGAGCATAGAGTAACTGATGGTCTACTCCCTCTGTAGCCGTAAGGATATCAGGGGAAAGGGGCGTCCTATCAGGATATAGGAAACTCACTGCATTTATTGCAGTTTTCTTCAACCATCAAAAATACACAATTAATACAATAACAGTACAAGTCAACTATAAATTTAATATATTTTTTTAAAATATTTACCAAAAACAGTCAAGTACTTGTAATGACTGAACAGTTTGAAACACAACAGGGCTACATAAGGTGAGTATAATTTGTATGCCATGTTGGCGCGTAAAAGTTATTAATTGTGAACCACATTAGTATAGGACGTTAAAGAATCTTCTTCACCTCCAGACATTTACAAACAGGCGAACTTTATCCTAGCAAACTTCACAAAATATGAGAAGGAAAAACATTTCTCTTTCTAACATGTCCAATTAAAAACAAATATTAAACTACAGAAATTCTCTCACACTTGCCATGCTGAGGAAGACCCAGCGTAAACATGCTCTTGGGCATACAGGGTGGGAGTGGGGTTGTAGTGGGAGAGGGGGAGGGAGAGGAGGTAGGGAGTGAGGATTAACGGCTGGGAAACGGGATGGGGCGAGAATAACGAAGATGAAGAACCACAAGAAGGGGGTGAAGTGGACTATGGGAAAAGAATGAAAATCATATACTGTCATTACTAATAAAACAAACTTACACCTATTGGACTGGAAACGACTATTTGCCATTTTTATAATCTAATAAAGAAGAACTACCACAGACTAACGGATTCAACGAAAAAACCATCCACATAATTTACTCAGGAGTAATCGTACATACAATACATGCTAACAAAAAGGAAACGACACAATTTTTTAAAATAATTTAGTGATGAAGACCGCCGGCCGGTGTGGCCGAGCGGTTTTAGGCGCTTCAGTGTGGAACCGCGAGACCGCTACGGTCACAAGTTCGAATCCTGCCTCGGGCATGGATGTGTGTGATGTCCCTAGGGTAGTTAGGTTTAAGTAGTTCTAAGTTCTAGGGGACTGATGATCTCAGGTGATAAGTTCCATAGTGCTCAGAGCCATTTTAACCATTTTTTTTGGTGAAGAACACATGATCAACCTGAAAACGGATCTTCATAGTCGGCCATATTCCTCGTACCATATATGAGGCGTAAAGGCACAACAAACACAGAAACCTTATTATCTAGCCAGCATCAGCACATGGGCACCTCAGACAATAGTGCACAATGAAATCAAATATTTTACTTCTTAGTTATTTTCAACAATGAAACATAATGATGACCTGGAGCATACGACAAACCAATGTTACTTATAAAAACGGCACTACAGATAGAAAAATACGCAATAACCTTTTCTGAGATGGGAGAGGGAACGTGGAATGGACGAATTGCAGGCGGGCGCGGAAGGATGGGAGGGGGGGTGAGCGGGTGGTTGTGTTGGAGGGGGGGGGGGCAATAACACGTGTTGGGCGACGAAGTGTGATGTATTAAAAAGCTGGAAACTGAAGGCAATACATGACAATCGACCTGGGGAGCAAAATGTCATTACAAGAATATTGTGGTCAAGTGGTCGGCGGAAATGACAATAGGTTGGTGGTAGAGAAAGAGAGTAAGTACATTATTTCGGAACACAGGAAAGAACCGAATAAACGGTAAATCGACTGGTTCGTTCAAAACCTCATCCCGACCATTTATTTTGCTAAGGTGTCTCCAAAATATCCTACTGTATGGAGCTCGATGCATGATGCCAAACCTTCAGTGTGTTATCTTTAGTTGATCCTGATTTTCAAGAACAAAGTAAAGGAAATAGATGAAGTTTTGAACAAAAAAGTCGATTTTCGGTTTAGTCGGTTTCCTTTCCTTAAAAAAGGAAAATTCTATCGCCTCCTTTTTGTTAGTATATATTATCTGTACTATTACTCCTGAGTAACGTGTGTTTATCGTTCCTGTATTGAATGCGCTCGTCTGTGCCACTTCTTATTTATCTGATTATAAAAATTGCAAACAACCGTTTCTGGTTCATTGCCGTAAGCTCGTTTTATTGCATTTGACAATATATGATTTACATTCTTGCCATATTACCTACTTACTTTACCCGCCCTTTTTCTGCTAGGTGGTTTAATATCTTTTTCTAACTGTGACATGTTAGAAGAAAATGATTTATCATCAGATATAATGTAAAGTTTGTTATGGTAAAGTTTTTATGCTTGTAAAGGTCTGGAGATGATGACGGTTTCTTAACGTCCTATTACTTTGTTTTTATTCTTATACTAATGTTGTTTTCCCATATAGTGTTTTATACTTGCCGACATGGCCGGCTAATTTATAACACGCACCGTGGCGCTGTTGTGTTTTACTGTTCAGTGATTTTAAGTTTTGGAATTTTATTCTTAAAAATTTTACAAAGTATTAATCTTAACGTTGACTTGTACAGTTATTGTATTAATAGTTATGTTGTGGATGGTCGGAGGACATTTTAATAAATGCAAAATGTTTCCTATATCCTGGTAGAGCAGCCCCTTCCCGAAGTTTCCATACGGCTGCGAGAGACTGTCAGTCACCTGTATGCACTCTAAGTATCAGTTTATGGTTCATAATAATTGAATAATAATGAGAGATTGAGAATGATGAGCCGCCTTGAGTGGCCGAGCGGTTCTAGGCGCAGCAGTCTGGAACAGCGTAACAGCTACGGTTGCAGGTTCGAATCCTGCCTCGGGCATGGAATTGTGTGATGTCCTTAGGTTAGTTAGGTTTAAGTAGTTCTAAGTTCTCGGGGACTGATGACCTCAGCAGTTAAGTCCCATAGTGCTCAGAACCATTTGAATCAATTTTTAAAATTGAAGAGGTGCTTAGAAGAGTACAGGAAACCTGATCTCTGTGGAGGCACATCCAAACAAGAAGAGACAAACTTGTAGAGGACTTCCTACGACACGGTAACATCATTGGAGCAATAGCAGGAGGAACTACTGAGGGAAGGAATCGGTGGGGGCGACCAAGGATATCAAACGTGCAAGAGATCATGAATGACGTTGGATGTAACACATAGGTGGAAATGAAGAAGAAGGCAGACAGAAGAGAGGAATGGCTCTCCGCTGGAAGCCAATCTCAGGGCTGAACACTAAAAGAGGAATAAGTATACGTTTTGTAGAAGGTTTTTGCATTTTCGGAAATACGATTTTGACTATCTGTCACGTAAGTTCTGGAACGGTATGTTTTGTATTTTATGCATATACTTAAATTTTAATAATACCTGTATTATATATGAGTGTATATTTGGTATTCTGCATTGTAGGAAGGGTCAATGCCCAAAACTAGTCATCGATGGAAGAAAAACTGAAATCTGCAATTTCAGCTGGTTTTTCGACATACTGATTAACAGAAGTTTCGGACATACAGTTATTCTATCATGCTGAAAGTTGGCAGTGGCAAGCAGTTGGAAGAATGTAAGGGTGCACCTGTTCACAGGAAGGGTAACAGAAGTCATCTTCAAAAGTATCCTCCAGCGCTCTTGACACACACCTTCTTTAGAATCTTAGAATATATTGATCTCAAACGTAATGTGGTATATCGGAAACTATGACCTCTTCCACGCCAGCCGTTGTCGATTCCAAACACGTCAGCCAGGCAGTTTGTTCGCACCCTATCCTGGTCCAGTGGCTACAAAGACATGCAGTGGAAGTGAACACGACACTTCGCCAGAAGATGAACAGCAAGAAACGTTGCAGAAGGACGGCACCTTCAATCGGCTGAAGACCTGAGAAAACTAGATCACCATGAAGAGCGTATGACTCAGTGCCACATTCCCTGAACCTGAAAAAAGTGGATAGGAATGTCGATTTGGAAAGTGACTTCTACAACTAAACTTAAAATTTTAGTTTAAGTTCAAAACTAATAAATACTTCCTTAAATTATCAAAAATATGAAGTAACTGACTGGATTTCAATATTTTCAAAAGGCAGGCACAAAGAACCCCCGCCTCTTGGTATTGCGAGGGCTAATAGTAACCTCAGACTTTTCGCTGATGATTCTCTCGAATCTTCATAAAATATCAAGGTGGTGCAAATATTGGCACTGTGAACTAGGGGTCGATGGGCAGAGGCTTTGATCTGTAGTCCAAACGTTCTTGTTCCTGTGCTAGAACACAGTTTATCTCTGATTAAAAGTTGTTAGCTTTCGCGGCGGAAAAGTTCTGACATAGAGGTCACCCTTATTCTGCCAAAGTGGACGAGGAGCTAACAGAGGTTCAGGGCAATCTCTTGTCTTTCGGGTCCCCCTGAAGTCGGGAGAGTCGTGAATGATCCATAGCATGAGAACGCAGAAGGAAATTCAAACCACTACACATAATGAGTATCCACAGGGCATGTGGCCTGTAACTGAAAAATTGATAAAATATCATGATTATCTCTCCATTGGAAAAAGATCCTGAACTAGTCCCCCATACGGATCTCAGGGAGAGGACTGCCTATGGGGAGGTGAGGAAAAGATAGGATAATCGACGAAAGGATAAAGTTCTACGAGTTGGGGCGCAGAATATGTGAAGTTTGAGCATGGTAGGGAAACCAGAAAATCTGAAAAGTGAAATTCCAAGGCGCAATCTAGATATAGTGGAGCTCAGTACAGTGAAAAGGAAAGAAGACAAAAATTTCTGATCAGATGAGTCTAGAGTAACCTCAACAGCAACAAAAAATGGTATAGTAGTAGTTTTATTCGTTATGAAATGTAAGATAGGGCAGAGAGTGTGTTACTGTAAACAATTCAGTTACAGGATTGGTCTCATCAGCATCGAAAGCAAAACAACACCGGCATCAGGTATACAATTAGAGGTCGGAAGCTGAATATAAATAAGTAGTATATGAGGACAATGAGCTGGCAATTCAGCACGTAAAGGAGATGGAGATCTATTAGTCATGGGAGACTGGAATGCGGTTGTAGGGGATAGAGTGGAAAAAATTGTTACAGGAGAATATGGGTTTGGTACGAGGAATGAGAGAGAAGAAATACTAATTGAGTTCTACAACAAATTTCAGCTAGTAATAACTACTCTCTTCAAGAATCACATGATGTGGAGGTGTACTTGGAAGGGGCTGGAGACACAGCAAGATTTCAGTTTGATTATATCATGGTCAAGCAGAGACTCCAAAAGCACATACAGGAATTTCGGGCGTACCCAGGGGCAGATATAAACTCAGATTACAATTTAGGAGTAGTGAAGAGTAGTTGAAGTTTAAGAGACTACCCCATGAGGCTCCATAGGTTCTCAAAAGGTGAGAGATCTGGCGACCTCGATGGCCAAGGAAAGGTTTGACAAGCACGAAGTTAAGCAGCAGAATATCATACTGTGTGCAAATTAGATTAGATTAGACTTACTTTCGTTCCAATTGAACCACTGTGAGGAGTCCTCCAGGATGTAGAACATGTCAGAGAAACATGACAATTATTTACAACTAAAACAAATAAACTAATGTACCTTCCAAAGGACACAAGTGGAATGATGGTCATTAGTTTTAATGAACACTATATGAAAATATCATTTTACAACACTCGCTTACTAAGATCGCATTAATGGACTGAATTGAAAATTAAATCTTTTTTAATTTATAAGGTAATATACAAATAATAGAACTACTACAATACTTATTTACAATTAACACATTAATGCACTAAATGGTCCAGAAGATATATACACTGGGTGGTCCATCTGAATTTTCGGATGAGAGTATCTCGAAAACTGTACATCGGCTAAAAATAGTGGGTAAAACAAGTTCGTCAGCTCAAAGGAGAACATCAAATGATACTACACGTGACCTCCAGCCACGGTCCCCTCAGGCGGAGCGGGGGGCAACTTTTCAATCTTAAGTGGGAACTACAATTTTTATTGCAGATTCGGATTCTCGATAAAAAAAGTAATCAAGTTTTGTCTGAAACTTTTTTGAAACCATTCACAGATGGCGCTGATATCGAGAAAAAAGTAAAATTGGGGAAGAATTCTGACTTATTTAGAATTATCCTAGAAAGATGCATTAAATCGATAAAAATGTGCAACAATTTTTTCGTTACGCCAAATTAAGCTATTTTTGTACTACATATACTGTATCCTACTTTTAGTGTTACCCAGGAACAGCGACATGCACGTAGTAGAATGATGTTACCAAGGGATGCTTCATTAGTGTGAGCCTCCTTGCCTCTCAGATGTTGAGGTGCTTCACTAGTGTGAGTCCCTTTGCCTCTCACAATTTGGAGTGCTTAATTAATGAAATTATCAATGAAGAAATTGTTCAAAATTGTCCCCATTTGCTTCAATGCATAAAGTCAGTCGTCTGCGAATGTTGTCCACAGTTCCGAGCAGCACATCCCGTGGATTGGCTGCACACACTCCATATCGATGCTCCATATCGTTTCGGGTTTATGGCTGTCTTTCATTAACAATATTTTTTAAATAACCCCACAAGAAAAAATCAGGAGATGTTAGGTCTGGCGAAAGTGGAGGCCACTGAATTGGTCCGATCCACCGACCAGAGTATCGTAAATTTAAAACGTTCCGCACATTTTTATCATAATGGGGAGCTGCTCCGTCCTGTTGGAACCACATTCGTTGCCTCGTTTCTAAATCAACATCTTCCATTAGCTCCAACAAATAATCACGGAGAAGCTGTAAATAAGAATCCCCAGTAACGATTCAGTCAAAAAAATGCGGTCCTATCAAGTCACCGTTTAAAATCCTACACCAGACCATTAACGACCATTTGTGTTCTTTGTCAATGGGTCTGTGCCAGTGTGGATTGACAGGAGACCAATAATGACAATCATGACGATTTAATTCTCCATTGTTTTTGAATGTGGCTTTATCGGTGACATAATGTCACCGCTTACCATTTCCAAGGCCCATATGCAGAAATGCACGTGCATTTGCTTATCTTTTGGGGTTAATGCCTGTGTCAGTGTGATATGATACGCATGATATTTATGTGCCTTCAAAATCCTCAAAACAGTGGCTTTCGGTATTCCAGTTTGTCTCTGAATCGCACGACTACCAGTTTCGCCATCCAGAAGAACACGGGCGAGAACAGTAAGGATACGATCGTCATTTTCACTATATTCTTGATATCGAGGTGGACGGTGCATGTATCCATTTCGAACTCGTTGAGAGCAGTTTAGAATAATATTTCCGCTTAGGTGACGTCTGTTTGGGAAACGATCCACAGACAATTGCGCAGCTGCAGCGTAATAGTTATGGCATTAACCTAAAATTAACATCATATCAACAATCTCTGTAGGAGGATAGTAAGCCATGTCTCGCTAAAGAATGATTTACTTTCGTCAGTTGATGTTTACGGTTCGCAATCTGAAAGTGAAGTGACGTCTGTCCGCAATGCACCGACCTTTATACTGAGCCAAACATCGCAGTTGGGCCACGGTAGCGCCACAGTCGGGTGGGTGATGCAGTTGTGTAGAGTTCCCTATCGAGGTTTTAATACTATTCCGCCTCCCTCCATCAAAAATTGTGGCGGATAGGATACATTTTGAAAAGAAATATCATAATTTGGCGTAATACAAGAATTAGTGCACACTTTGTATCGATTTGAAGCGAACTTCTCAGATCATTCTAAATAAATCGGAGTTCTTCCTCAATTTTAATTTTTCTCGATTTCAACACTGTTTGTCAATTTTTAAAAAAATGTTTCAGACAAAACTTGATTAGTTTTTTTTATGGGAATCTGAATCTGCTATAAAAAATGTGTGTTTCCATTTAAGATTTTAAAAAAAAATGGTTCAAATGGCTCTGAGCACTATGGGACTCAACTGCTGTGGTCATTAGTCCCCTAGATCTTAGAACTACTTAAACCTAACTAACCTAAGGACATCACAAACATCCATGACCGAGGCAGGATTCGAACTTGCGACCGTAGCAGTCGCACGGTTCCGGACTGTGCGCCTAGAACCGCGAGACCACCGCGACCAGCTTAAGATTTAAAAGTTGCCCCCCTCTCCACCCAAGGGGGCAGGGGCTGGGGGTGAGGTGCAGTATCATTTGATGTCCCCCTTTGAGCTTACGAACTTGTCTTACCCACTAGTTTTACCCGATGTATAGTTTTCAAGATAATCTCTGAATAATGCACACCTTTTTTGTTCAAGAATAAGTGAATTTAAATCCTTATGAAGATTATTCTCATTTCTAGTGCTGATTCCATGAACTGAGCTTATGGTTTGAAAAAGTGATTTTTTTTAATGACCAGTTTCATTAAGGAATAAATATATTGGAAATCAGTAGCTAGTATCTGTAGTTCCCTAAACAGGCCTCTGCAGGATGTTCTTGAGTTCACACCACATATAACTGTCACTGCACATTCTTGTGCCCAGAAATTTCAGCTTTCCTTGATGAATTGCACCAAAAAAATAATACCATATGACATTATGGAGTGAAAGTAAGCATAGTATGCTAGCTTTTTCATTTTTATATCCCCTATATCTGACAGAATGCGCATAGTAAATAAAGATTTGTTTATACACTTCAGCAGTTGTGTGGTGCGTTCCTCCCAGTTGAATTTATTATTAGTCTCTAATCCGAAGAACTTAAGACTATTCACTTCTTCTATATGCTTGTCATCTTATGTTAGGTGTATAATGGTGGTACACCCTTACAAGTTCAGAGATCAATGTGGTGTGTTTTTTCAAAGTTTAGTAACAAAGCATTGGCTAGGAACCAGTGATTAATGTCCATAAATCATTAATTAGCCATTCTTTCTAATACTACAATTGATTTTCTTTTTATTGCAATCATGGTATAATTGCAAAACAAACCAGACTTGGCATGTGGTAATGTTACTGATGAAAGAGCATTGATATACACAAGAAAAAAAAGGGTCCTAAGATGGAACCTTGTGGGACCCCAAATGTAATTAGTTCCCAGTTGGATGATGCTTGATATCTTAATGCATGCCTCTTACCTAACAACACATTTTGTTTGCTGCCAGAGATATAAAATTTGAACCATTTACAGCATCTCCTGTTATACCATAATATTCTACTTTACTTAAAAGGATATTGTGGTTTACACAGTCAAATGCCTTTGACAGAACGCAAAACGTACCATTTGCCTGCAATTTTTCGTCTAATGAATTAAGTACGTTTTCACTGTAAGTGTAGATAGACTTATCAAAATCAGAACCCTTTAGAAATCTGAACTGCGACTTTGACTGTATGTTATTTGTAATAAGATGGTTATGAAGCCTATCGTACATTACGTTTTCTAAAATGTATGAGAATGCTGGCAAAAGTGAAATTGGAAGGAAATTTGATGCTATTTCTTTGTCTCCCTCCTTAAAAATTGGCCTAACTTCAGCATATTTCACCATTCAGGATATATTCCACTGATAAACAACGACTGGTTACACAGATAAGTTAATATGATACTTACCTCAGAATCAAATTCTTTAATTAACTTTCTTGATATTTCATCATACCCATTAGATGGTTTTGATTTTAAAGATTTGATGATGGACATTATATCTGCTGCAGTAGTGAGAGTCAAATTCATATTATGGAAATTACTTGAAATGTCTGGTCTGAGGCAGCATCTACAGAACCTGACAACCCCATCTTATAAGTACCAGTTATTAAATGTTTGTTAAAATGTTCTGCAACACTATACACATCTGTCACCAATGTTTCATTTACTCTTAATGCTATTTGCCCATCTTCATGTCTGGTTCTACCAGTCTCCTCCATCACTGTATCTCATACTGTCTTTATTTTGTTATCTGATATGACAGTCCTTTCCTTGTAATAAGTTTGCTCTGACGTCCATATTACGATCTTCAATATTTTGCCGTATTTCTTGTAATGTACTATGGCACCAACATCTGAACTCTTTTGGATTGACAGATACAGTATTCTTTTTGTTTTACAAGATACCTCTATTCCTTGAGTAATCCATGGCTTCTTTGTAGACTTTGTTCTAACCTTGGTTAGTTTTGGGGGAAAACAGTGTACAAGTAAGGTAAGCACTTTTTTAGCAAAAGTGTTATACTTTTCATTCATGCCATGAGCACTGAGAAACATCACACCAGTGAAAGTCTCTGAGAAGTGTCCTAAAACAATAAATTTTTGGCTTACTGATTACCCTCTTGCGTCCAGAGTGAACAGATTTTACATAAATTTTACAGAAGGATCATGGTCTGAGAAGCCATTGACTATTGGTTTTATGTAATAATTTTTTTTCATTGGACTTTACTATAATGATATTATCAACGGCTGTTTGTTAGGAATTGGCTACTCTATTTGGGAGCTCCACAGTGGGAATTTAGTGGAATGATAGCGTTCCTAACTCAGACAAGTTCTTATCTGGAGAGTCTTTAAGGAAATCTACAGTGAAGTCAGCAGCAACCACTTTTTCTTTGTTTTTGGTTGTTAAATGGGCCAGTACAGCTTCAAGGTTATTTATGAAAACATTAAAGTTACTTGCAGGTGCTTGATATACACTTAATACACTCCTGGAAATGGAAAAAAGAACACATTGACACCGGTGTGTCAGACCCACCGTACTTGCTCCGGACACTGCGAAAGGGCTGTACAAGCAATGGTCACACGCACGGCACAGCGGACACACCAGGAACCGCGGTGTTGGCCGTCGAATGGCGCTAGCTGCGCAGCATTTGTGCACCGCCGCCGTCAGTGTCAGCCAGTTTGCCGTGGCATACGGAGCTCCATCGCAGTCTTTAACACTGGTAGCATGCCGCGACAGCGTGGACGTGAACCGTATGTGCAGTTGACGGACTTTGAGCGAGGGCGTATAGTGGGCATGCGGGAGGCCGGGTGGACGTACCGCCGAATTGCTCAACACGTGCGGCGTGAGGTCTCCACAGTACATCGATGTTGTCGCCAGTGGTCGGCGGAAGGTGCACGTGCCCGTCGACCTGGGACCGGACCGCAGCGACGCACGGATGCACGCCAAGACCGTAGGATCCTACGCAGTGCCGTAGGGGACCGCACCGCCACTTCCCAGCAAATTAGGGACACTGTTGCTCCTGGGGTATCGGCGTGGACCATTCGCAACCGTCTCCATGAAGCTGGGCTACGGTCCCGCACACCGTTAGGCCGTCTTCCGCTCACGCCCCAACATCGTGCAGCCCGCCTCCAGTGGTGTCGCGACAGGCGTGAATGGAGGGACGAATGGAGACGTGTCGTCCTCAGCGATGAGAGTCGCTTCTGCCTTGGTGCCAATGATGGTCGTATGCGTGTTTGGCGCCGTGCAGGTGAGCGCCACAATCAAGACTGCATACGACCGAGACACACAGGGCCAACACCCGGCATCATGGTGTGGGGAGCATTCTCCTACACTGGCCGTACACCACTGGTGATCGTCGAGGGGACACTGAATAGTGCACGGTACATCCAAACCGTCATCGAACCCATCGTTCTACCATTCCTAGACCGGCAAGGGAACTTGCTGTTCCAACAGGACAATGCACGTCCGCATGTATCCCGTGCCACCCAACGTGCTCTAGAAGGTGTAAGTCAATTACCCTGGCCAGCAAGATCTCCGGATCTGTCTCCCATAGAGCATGTTTGGGACTGGATGAAGCGTCGTCTCACGCGGTCTGCACGTCCAGCACGAACGCTGGTCCAACTGAGGCGCCAGGTGGAAATGGCATGGCAAGCCGTACCACAGGACTACATCCAGCATCTCTACGATCGTCTCCATGGGAGAATAGCAGCCTGCATTGCAGCGAAAGGTGGATATACACTGTACTAGTGCCGACATTGTGCTTGTTCTGTTGCCTGTGTCTATGTGCCTGTGGTTCTGTCAGTGTGATCATGTGATGTATCTGACCCCAGGAATGTGTCAATAAAGTTTCCCCTTCCTGGGACAATGAATTCACGGTGTTCTTATTTCAATTTCCAGGAGTGTAGTTTATTACAGATAAACACGAAAATGTGATTCACAAGTTTGGCCTAAGCGCAGCTATATGTAAACAAAAACAACCGTACAAAGTTTCTGAAAAGACAACTTAAACTTTACGCTAGTTTTAGGAAATGTGTGTTAAATAATGAAAAGGTACCCTGCAGTTAAATTGCTGGAGAGAGCAAAGAATAAATAAATGTAATTCTATAGTTTTGCTGCAGCAAAACGTAAACAGAAAATTCGAATATAACCCGACTGAACGATCTTTTCGCGTTTTCTACTATATTACATAAAGAAAAATGAAACCTTTAATGGTACGCTTAAAAAAGCATACTAATACACCGACTTACCGCGTAATCAGTACTGAACTAAATATTATTATAATCTCTACTGACTTATCTTTACGAGAACACCAAAACTATCGCTAATCGCCTGGCTGCGAGGCATTATGTTGCTGAAATGTAGTCCCAGGATGGCTCGCCATGAAGGACCACAAAACAGTACGTAGAATATCTCCAAATTGGTGCTGTGCTGTTTGGGTGCACTGGGTGAGAACCAAAGGGGTCCTGGTGTGAAAAGAAGTGGTATCTGTAGCACCACTCGGGGTTATAGAGGCGTATGGCGGCGAGAGGTTTTTATACCATCTCTGTCCGGCCGTCTCTAGACCTGTCTTTGGCTTGAAATTCATTGACTGGAACATAGGTGTCATTGCTGGTGAGTCCCGCTTCGAATGAGTAGTGATGAATAGCGAAGACGTGTCTGGAGACGCACCGAACAGTGGCGGATTACCAATCTGACGGTCGTCTGCCATACGACCCACCAACCAGGATTGATGGTTTAGAGTGCCATTTCTTTCCATAGCAGGAGTGCTTTGGTTGTCACCTGCTGTGCCGTCACAACACAGCGGTACGTCAATAATATTCTACCTCTCATTTTGCTTCATTATGGCAGGCCTGGGCTTACCTTTCAGCAAGACAATGCCCACCAACACATGACAAGAGTTTCTATTAATCGTCATCATGCTTGCAGGCTCTATTTTGCCCGAAAATGTCACCGGATCTCTTCCCATTTCTGACCGTTTGGAGCACTGTGGCCGGGTACCTCCTACTAGTTGGTCGATCTTATCAGTTGGGCAGAATTTCGCACATTATCTCCTAGGAGGACATCCGACAACACTTTCAATAAGCTTAAATCCTAATAAACAATTACATAAATCCCACAGGTGGACCAAACCTTTATTGACCTGTTTGGTTTGTGAATCTCTATCTCTTGAAGATATCATCCAGTTTCGGTCAAACTGTGATCTTTTATTTTTCTGTACATATATCTTACATGTATAGATTTTGGTCCCACTCGGGTAATTTCTTCGTGGTGACTAGTTTTTTCTCTTAGAGTGCGTCCTCTACGTCACAAAATGTCAGTCGTCCTGCAGTTACACAACGAAACGCTTCTGCAACTCTAAATGTCAGATTTCCAAATGTGCTTGTGTTAGCATCGCCTGATTTAATTCGAATACACTTCATTACCGTTGTTTTACATTTGTTGGTGTTCCACCTTGCAACGTTTCAGGCTACTATCCATCCCTTTTCAACTCATCTTCGAACTCTTTTATTGTCTGTGAAAGAATTACAATTTCATCACCGAAACTCAAGATTTTTCATTCCTGTAAGTGGGCTTTAATAGCCTTTTAAAATTTGTGCTTCATTTCCTTTATTGCTTCTTCAATGTACCAATGTCGAAGATAGGACCCTGTCTCATTTATTCGGAACTACAGACTGAAATCGTAATTGTGATAGGGTAGCTCACCACTAAATTTGTGCAAACGAAGAAGAATCAAACCATGAGAAATTTGCAGACCTTAATCTGCTCACATCTACACTTGTTTTCAGCTTCTTTACATTGCATTTCTTTGTAGATAATATTAACATCTGGAATCAGTATGCATGCTGCGGCATGCGTAGCTAATACGTTCTAAAACGCCGTTCGTAAAACCGGAATTTTCCCGTGTCCTATTGGTGATAAAACTGTAGAGCCAAGCGATTAGGAGAGCGCTTGGGGGAAGGATTATGCATGCCCGACAGAAGGATCGTCTTAGTGTCATTATCCGACAGTGCAGGGTCAAAGTATGAATATCACAGAAGTCATCAAGCTTAAGCAAATGGGGCAAATCATTTTGTTCTTTTTGCCTTTGATGTGGTCTACGGTGAGCTTGGTGGCACTTACCTAGGCATCATTAGTTCATTGACGCTTCCTCGGTAAACCCAAGAAAGGTGACTTCTAATTACGATCACGCCATCACCAGCGGACCAAAAAACAGTCTAGCATGCGAAGATGGCTACGCACAGGAAACAGCTGTAATTTGTACATACTCATGTAAAATCCGGTGTGAGTTTGTAAAGCGACGTAGCACGGAAAAATGTGTTTAATGTAACTTCGTTATCAACTGCGAACTGCATGTTGTACAACTAAGGCATATGTAAAATTTCTTTGCACGTAAAATCCGCGATAAGGTGTAAAATTAGTTTGGCGTTATTTCAGTTTCAGATAAGTAAGCTATCTACATTTTACTGAACAACATATTTTTTTAAATATGAGTTACACCACTTACTGCAGCGGGAAAAAAGAAGGGAAGCAGCGGAAAATGCTCCTGTCGGAGCACAATAAATGTGAATATTATATTATCTTGAACTCAGAGGTGGAGTACCAGTACCCTCATTCCACCCTCCTCAGAACCTTTAAAAATATTGCCAAAAATTTTGGCATTTGAACATAATCGCGCTTTTTCGTGCTGACAGAGAGGAAGACAGTGACGGTAACAGAGATATGGTTCAAATGGTTCAAATGGCTCTGAGCACTATGGGACTCAACTGCTGTGGTCATAAGTCCCCTAGAACTTAGAACTACTTAAACCTAACTAACCCAAGGACAGCACACAACACCCAGCCATCACGAGGCAGAGAAAATCCCTGACCCCGCCGGGAATCGAACCCGGGAACCTGGGCGTGGGAAGCGAGAACGCTACCGCACGACCACGAGATGCGGGCAACAGAGATATGGAAAAGTAATAAAAACTGAAAGGTAGTAGACAATTTTCGTGTTACAGAAAGAGCAGAGGAGACAATGACAGTGTGACAGAAAGCGAAAAACACAGTGGAAGTGTATGGCAGCAGTCTGTGACACAACAGCGAAGGGGGAACAAGAAAGAGGAATAGATAGTGGACGAGGTTGAGAGCGAGTAATAACGAGAGGCAGAGTCTATGACAATGATAGCAAGGAAGAGAGAGATAGTGGCAGTGAAAAGACATAGCAGCAGTAGGATGGAGGGCTGGGGAACGAGATGTTAGCACTAAGAAAGCGGACGAGGGGACAGTGACAGACAGAGGAGACTGTAGTAGTAGCATAGAACGAAGGGGATTGTGGCTGATACAGGAAATAATAACACAGAGGAAGAAAGAGATAATTACAAAGATATGGGCCGAAAGATTAAGTGAGAATGGGCAACTGGGAGTGGATGGGTATCAGCGACTTACAACTATACATGGTGGTCCATTGACCATGACCGGGCGAAGTATCTCTCGAAATAAGCGTCGAACGAAAAAACTACAAAGAACGAAACTTGTCTAGCTTGAAGGAGGAAACCAGATGGCGCTATGGTTGGTCCGCTAGATGGCGCTGCCATAGGTCAAACGGATATCAACTGCGTTTTTTTAAACAGGAACCCCAATTTTTTATTACATATTCGTGTAGTACGTAAAGAAATATGAATATTTTAGTTGGACCACTTTTTTCGCTTTCTGATAGATGGCGCTCTAATAGTCACAAACATATGGCTCACAATTTTAGACGAACAGTTGGTAAGAGGTTGGTTTTTTACATTATAATACAGAACGTAGGTACGTTTGAACATTTTATTTCGGTTGTTCCGATGTGATACATGTACCTTTGTGAACTTATCATTTCTGAGAACGCACGCTGTTACAGCGTGAATACCTGTAAATACCACATTAATGCAATAAATGCTCAAAATGATGTCCTTCAACCTCAATGCAGTTGGCAATACGTGTAACGACATTCCTCTCAACAGCGAGCAGTTCGCCTTCCGTAATGTTCGCACATGCATTGCCAATGAGCTGTCGCTTGTTGTCAGGCGTTGGCGATGGACTACGATAGCAAATATCCTTCAACTTTCCCCAGAGAAATAAATTCGGGGACGTCAGATCCGGTGAACGTGCGGGTCATGGTATGGTGATTCGACGACCAATCCACCTGTCATGAAATATGCTATTCAATACCGCTTCAACAGCACGCGAGCTATGTGTTGGACATGTTGGAAATACATCGCCATTCTGTCGTACAGTGAAACATCTTGTACTAACATCGATAGAACATTACGTATGAAATCAGTATACATTGCTCTATTTAGATTGCCATCGATAAAAAGGGGGCCAATTATCCTTCCTCCCATAATGCTGCACCATACAGTAACCCGCCAAGGTCGCTGATGTTCCACTTGTCGCAGCCATCGTGGATTTTCCGTTGCCCAGTAGTGCATATTATGCCGGTTTACGTTACCGCTGTTGGTGAATGACGCTTCGTCGCTTAATAGAACGCGTGCAAAAAATCTGTCATCGTCTCGTAATTTCTCTTGTGCCCAGTGGCAGAACTGTACACGACGTTCAAAGTCGTCACCATACAATTCCTGATGCATTGAAATATGGTACACGCACAGTCGATGTTGATGTACCATTCTCAACACCGACGTTTTTGAGATTCCCGATTCTCGCGCAAATTGTCTGCTACTGATGTGGGGATTGACCGCGACTGAAGCAAAAAGACACCTACTTGGCCATCATCATTTATTGTAGGTCGTGGTTGACGTTTCACGTGTGGCTGAACATTTCCTGTTTCCTTAAATAACGTAACCATCCGGCGAACGGTCCGGATACTTGGATGATGTCGTCCAGGATACCTAGCAGCATATATAGCACACTCCCGTTGGGCATTTTCATCACAATAGCCATACATCAACACGATATCGACTTTTTCCGCAATTGGTAAACGTTCCATTATAACACGGGTAATGTATCACGAAGCAAATACCGTCCGCACTGGGACAATATAACGTGATACCTCGTACTTATACGTTTGTAACTATTACAGCGCCATCTATCACAAAGCGAAAAAAGTGGTCCAACTAAAACATTCATATTTCTTTACGTACTACACGAGTATGTAATAAAAATGGGGGTTCATATTAAAAAAACGCAGTTGATATCCGTTTGACCTATGACAGCGCCATCTAGCGGGCCAACCATAGCACCTTCTGGTTTCCCCCTTCAAGCTAGACGAGTTTCGTTTTCTGTAGTTTTTTTTTTGTTTGATGCTTATTTCGTGAGATATTTGGCCCGGTCACTATCGATGGACCACCCTGTATACTACAGGGTGCTAGTTTCAGCTAGGGGAACTTGTGGGAGTTAAGAGGTTATTTGTATGTAATAATAAAGTGCGAATACGTACGCCTGCGAAAATATTTTGGGAAATATTTAAAGATACTGATGAAGGTAGAAAGAGTCAGCTAGTATCAGATTTTTCAGAGTCTTTTAAATAGACAGGAATATATTCTCATTTTTTGTGCTCCGATAGGAGCGTTTCTCCACTGCTATTAGAATGGATTGTAAACATGTCTGGATTCCAAACATTTGTCATTAAATTCGCTCCAGAGGTTGTCGGTCCCGTAACCTGAAGCGCGTCACCGCAAGTGGGCGCTGCGCCGCGCGGCCGACGCGCCGTGGCGCAGCCCGGCGACCACTAACACGTGTCCACGGCTGCCAGCGATTTGGCCTCGGGCCACAGCTGAGGCGGCACCGCGTCCAGTCAGCGCGAGCTGCATCAGCCCGTGCAGCGGCGCCTCATATTGGCGGAGGCTTGCTGACGCCGGCGGCCTGCTCGCACCGTGCAACGTGGCCCCTCCCCCACCGCTGCAAACCACTTCCAGTGTTCTGCTTGCTTCGAGCTTTACAGTTATAGAATGCAGCGATTGTTGGTCTTCAAGAAGTTCTCCGTGTCGGTGCCAAAAGGGGATTTAAAACAATAAGCGTGAATGCCCAATGCATTTAGGATCCCATCAGTGCATTGTTCTGTCGCCAACAATTTTTCTTACACCACTGGAAATCCTAACACGAATCAAACCGCTGTGGTACCCAATCTACAAATATAATTAATCTCAACACTGTAATAAGCCCAACAAACTTCCACAATTGACTATCCAGTCCTCGTATTGAACAGTCTGTACGCTAAGCCCCACTCTCTTCACAGTACTATTACTGATCAACTCAATAATATCTCCCTAAAGAGTGCGACAATGCTGATGCCTTCTTTTCCGGATTAGAATTGATCACTCGTCTGCATCCCCTTCATACATTACAAGAATTCAAAAACCTCTTAACTTTACCGAAGGAAACAATGTTTATGACAGTCTTCCAACAAAGCCCAGAACCTTGTGAAAAGTTAGTGTACGAGCACATGACATTCTCTAACGTTGTAATGAGAAATGGAAGGTACCTCTGGGAAACCAGTTTTAGCCGAGTACGTATTTAAAGAATGATCAGCATCGCTAGTTTTGAGCGCCCATCGGCGTCTACTGCAACGTTTGGCCTGCCGCGCTGGCCGAGCGGTTCTAGGCGCTTCAGTCCTGAACCGCGCGACTTCTACGGTCGCAGGTTCGAATCCTGCCTCGGGCATGGATGTGTGTGATGTCCTTAGGTTGGTTAGGTTTAAGTAGTTCTAAGTTCTAGGTGACTGATGACCTCAGATGTTAAGTCTCGTAATGCTCAGAGCCAATTGAACCATCTGCAACGTTTGTTAGTGGAACGTCTACCTTAGTCGGAGTGGGATACTTGCTTTACTGCCAGGGTTGTTAGGATGATTCTACACTGAATAAAAGTCTTTATCTACATCTACAATTACATATCTAGGTACACAACAGCACGCCGCAGCTGTACAGTAGATAGCGGAGGGAAAATGACACCAATATTGTGAAATACCCTATCCTGTTTCAATCGCATAATGAATAAGGTAAAAACGACTGTCCCTATGCTCCATTCGTATCTTGTATTGTCATCACTCCTCTGGTTTGATGCTGCCCGCCGCAACATCACATTCAGTTTCAACTTCTTCAGTGCACCTCCATCAGCGCCCTCCAATCTCTGTCATCCTATACAATTTTTACCTCCAGTACCATGAAAGTTATTCCCTGATGTGTTGACTCATGTACTATTACCATACCCGTTTTTCTTGCCACTTTATTCCACATCTTGCATGCTCCACCAATACTGAGGAGAACAGATTTATTTCTTATGAGTCCACGTAACATCTATAATACTACATCTCAAACATACTCGACCTCTTTTGTTCCAGATACTCCACATTCCACATTTCACTTCCATACAATACCGGGTTCCAAACGCATGTTCTCAGAAATTTCGTCCTCAAGTTAAGGCCAGTAAATGATTTTGCATATGGATCACATAATAATATCCATACCTCGCGTAGAGAAACAGCTGAAAGATCTGAAAGCAAATAAATCACCGGGGGCAGGATGGAATCCCAGATCGATTTTACAAAGAGTACTCCAAGGCATTGGCCCCATACCTAGCTTGCATTTATCAATAATCCCTCACCCAGCTTAAAGTCCCAAGCGACTGGAAAAAAGCGCAGGTGACTCCAGTATATTAGAAGGATAAAAGAACGGGCCCACAAAATTAAGACCAATATCCCTAACTTCTGTTTGTTGCAGAATCCTTGAACGTATTCTCAATTCGAATATAATAAACTTGTGAGGCAATACTGACCCTACGAATTATCTTAGAAAACAGATTAACGACAGGCAAACCTACGTTTCTAGCAGTTGTAGACTTAGAGAAAGCTTTTGAGAATGTTGACTGAAATACTCTCTTTCAAATTATGAAGGTGGCAGGGGTAAAATACAGGGAGCGAAAAGCTATTTACAGTTTGTACGGAAACCAGATGTCAGTTAAAAGAATCGAGGCACATGAAAGGGAAGCAGTGGTTGGGAACAGAGTGAGACAGGTTTGTAGCCTCTCCCCGATGTTATTCAATCTGTATATTGAGCAAGCAATAAAGGAAACAAAAGAAAGGTTCGGAGTAGGTATTAAAATCCATGGAGAAGAAATAAAAAGTTTGAGGTTCACCGATGACATTGTAATTCTGTCAGAGACAGCAAAGGACTTGGAGTAGCAGATGAACGGAATGGACAGTGTCTTGAAAGGAGGATATAAGATGAACATCAACAAAAGCAAAACGAGGATAATGGAATATAGTCGAATTAAGTTAGGTGATGCCGAGGGAATTAGATTAGGAAATGAGACACTTGAAGTAGTAAAGGAGTATTGCTATTTGGGGAGCAAATTAACTGATGATGGTCGAAGTAGAGAGGATACAAAACGTAGACTGGCAATGGCAAGGAAAGCGTTTCTGAAGAAGAGAAATTTGTGCCACAAATTGACTAGAAGAAGGGATTGGTTGGTGGGACATGTTCTGAGGCATCAAGGGATCACAAATTTAGCATTGGAGGGCAGCGTGGAGGGTAAAAATCGTAGAGGGAGACCAAGAGATTAATACACTAAGAAGATTCAGAAGGATGTGGGTTGCAGTAAGTACTGGGAGATGAAGAAGCTTGCACAGTATAGAGTAGCATAGAAAGCTGCATCAATCCAGTCTCAGGACTGAAGACCACAACAACAACAACAACAACAAACTTTCTTGATACTGAGAAGTTTATGTCCACGAATCAGCACGGTTTTACAAATCATCGCTCGTGCGAAACTCAGCTTGCCATTTTATCACGTGATATACTGCGAACTTTGAATGAAGGGCAACAGGCAGATCCAATATTAAAAAATTTCCGGAAAGCATTTGACACGGTGCCATTACTGGTAGTTAACGAGGTTACAAGCATATGGAGTAAGTTCATAGATATGTGAGTGGTTGAAAGACTTCCTAAATAATAGAACCCAGTATGCTGCCCTCGACGGTGAGTGTTGATCAGAGAAAAGGGTATCGTTAGGAGTGCCCCAGGAAACTGTAATAGGACAGCTGTTGTTCTCTGTATAAATAAATGATTTGGCGGACAGGTTAGGCGATTGTTTGCTGAAGACGCTTTGGTGTACAGTAAGGTGTCGAAGCTGAGTGACTGTAGGATGATACAAGATGCCTTGGACAAAATTTCCAGTTGGTGTGATGAGTGGCAGCTGTTCCAAAATGTGGAAAAATGTAAGTTGATCCGGATGCCTAGGAGGACTAAACCTGTGACGTACGGATAAAATATTGCTGCCCGGCTTAACCAGGTCGTTTAAATATCTTGGCGTAACGCTGCAAAGCGACATGAAATGGAACGAACATGTGAGAAGTGTTGCAGGGAAGGTGACTGGTCGACTTCGGTTCATTGGGAGAATTTTAGGAAAGTGTGATAAAGGAAACCGCATGCAGGACGTTGATGCGACCTGCTCTTGACTACTGCTCGAATGGTTGGGATCTGTACGCGGTCGGATTGAAGGAAGACATGGATGCAATTCAGAGGCGGACTGCTATATTTGTAAACGGTAGATTCGAACAACTCGTAAGTATTACGGAGGTGCTTTGGGAACTCAAATGGGAATGCCTGGAGAGAAGGCGACGTTCTTTTCGTGAAACACTACTGAGGAAAACTTCCTGGCAGATTAAAACTGTGTGTCCGACCGGTCGGACACAGTTTTAATCTGCCAGGAAGTTTCATATCAGCGCACACTCCGCTGCAGAGTGAAAATCTCATTCTGGACTACTGAGGAAAGTTAGAGAACCGGCATTTGAAGATAACTGCCGAACAATCCTACTGCCACCAACACACATTACGAGTAAAGACCACGAAGATAAGAAAATAGGGCTCATACGAAGGCATATACAGTTGTTTTTCATTCGCTCAGTTTGCGAGTGGAATAAGAAAGGAAATGACTTTCTGAGTATTTGTGTAGAAGTAGCTGCATGTAGATGTAGATGCTAACACATATATCTTGGATAATAATTTCGTCTTTGCTTGTGCTTATCTACTTCTTATGTTATCCTTGCTTCTTCAATCACACGTTATGTTCCACGTTATGTTCCAACCGAGGTAGAGGAATCCTTCAGTTAAGGTATTTTTCAGTCCTCACTTTCCATTATACTTGTATCGCTAATCTCATATTTCATAGTCCTCACTACTTCGGTCTTTGTTAGGTTTGCCTTTAATCTATACACTGCGCTCAGTAAATTATTCATTCCGTTCAGTGTGTCCTGTAATTACTTCTTCGTGTCACTGAACATAAGCATGTTAATATTATTATCATCTCACTCTCTTTGTATTTTAATCCCATTCTTGAATATGCCTTTTATTTCCATCATTACTACTTCAATGTGAAGTGTCCGAGCTGTAAGGCCAGAGGCTACGAGGTATGAGCCCAGGTATCCCTACCAATAGATGTCAATTAACAAACAGAACAGTTGTCTCTTCGTGCGCAACTGGATGCTCAGTGAATAAGGAAACTGTAGTCTTAGGCGGTTTGTTTGGTGCCAGCATAAGAGTTGGTTATACACTGCGACGTTCCTGGAGGTGTTGTAGGTGATGGCCTGCGACGCCATTGCTTGGAGACCGAGGATAGTTCGTTGTAACTGGGTTGTGATGGCAACTGAGGTGCTGAGCCGGGAATGCGCAGTCCCGCACGGGCGAGACTCCTGAAGCGACGAATGATCTGCGCGATGCAGCTGGTGCTGTCGGCAAAGGGAGCTTCGTACTGATGGATGGTGGACGATCGGCTCTTGGCCATGGAGCGGCGCCCGGTAAACAACTGACACCTATGGCGAAGCTTACGCCACCAGGGGGTGTGGCGATTGCTGGAGGGAAAACAGACCTGTGTATACTTGCGCAAGATAGGTTTCCCTGTCGTCGCGAGAAACCACGTAGCAAACTGGCGAAGGTGGCGGCAATTTAGGGTACGCGGCTGAATGAAAGGTAGTGGGTTCGTAGGCGCTAGTCCCACGATACCGGATAATACACAGCTTGAATAGTAGAGAAAACAGTCTGCATCCCTGTCTTAGCCCTATTTTATCCGAGGACTTCATTCTTTGTCTTCGATTCTTATTGTTCCTTCTTGGTTATTATGCACATCGTCTTTCCCTAAAGCTTACACCTTTCTTCTTGAGAATTTCGAACATGTTGCACCACTTAGATGGAGAAAGCTTAAGTCAACAAATGTTAATAACCTGACTTGACTTTGTTAAGATTTTATTCCATTATCAGTTGCTTCATATGTGCCTCTATGATGCGTTATACCTTTCCTGAAGTCAAAATGATCTGCACTTATGGGATTTTCAGTTTAGTTTTCAGGTCTTCTGTCTATTATTCTTATCATCAACTTCGGTATAGGAGCTGTGTGATGTGCCAGTAATAACAGCACATTTCTTCCCTTACCAGCTTTGGAATTGCGAGAATGATATTTTTCGAAATGTCTGTTGTTAAATTTCCAGATAAAGATCCTACAATTCGCACACCCATTTTAGAAATTCTGAAGAAATATGACCTAAGTCTTCGGCCTTATTTTGTCGCAAAGCTCCATTCTGTCTTATCTCGCTCTCATGATGCCTACGGGAAATAATGTATGGTGCAGGCGAAATAGCCAGATAGTCTTCTTCGTTCATGAGGTGTGTTCTGTCTATACAATTGAATGAAAGTCTGTTTGGCTTTTGCCACGCGCGTTTCCTTTCTTTTATTTGTGAATCCTGTAATATATGTTTCTTTTCATACACCTAACATATGTATTATGTCGTAGTTACAATATCTTTCTGTCTTACATATTGTCATGCTTTTATTTTTTTATTCAGGTCAGAGACAACTTTTGCAGCACAAATATACTGATGTTGAATTATCGTTTGCTGTTACTTACGATTCGCAGTGTTGTTAGTCCATATCAGTCGATATGTGTGGTGACAGAGTTGTGTTCATTCGGTTCTCATGCTCCAGCTGGCCGTTTTTAGGCGTTTTCTCACCCACGCTGACTGTAATACATCATTTGATCTTCTCATTTTGTGATTTATATGCGTGTGCTTCTAGAGCGTAATTTTGCTCACTGTCGGTTTGTGCTTACCTTTCATCTTTTGTTAGTATTGTGTGTGTGACTTGACATTTTGGCAATTTTGAGTTGTTTTGTGTGTATTCTGTTACGTGTCGCTCCTTGTAACTAAGGCGTCGTCCTTTTTTTAGTGAATGCTTGTGAGTGTATGTGTGTCTGTGTGTGTGTGAGAGAGAGAGAGAGAGAGAGAGACAGAGAGAGAACCAGAATGAAGGGGAGGAGGGGAAAACATTCATTGATTATATATTCTGCTACGTTTCAAATGTCTGTTTCTTGTAGCTAACATGGTCAGGAAGTTTTTACTTACATTGACTTGATCATTAATGATTCTCATTTTCATTGCAAGGGCTCTTTTTGGCTGAAATTTATCTTGTTATGACAGGAGTTTTTGTCGTGATTATTCACTCTAATAGTTTACATCCTTTGTTCCATGGTGGATACTTCAAGTTCTTGTTTTAAGAGATGTTCGGCAAAGATAGAATGGCTGTTTTCATGCTTCCAGCTTCTTATATGTTCTTTATACCTAGTTTTGAAACCCCTGCCTATCATCTCCAGATATACTGATTCACGTTCTGGGATATACTTGTTACTTGATATTTATCTGGTTTGTCTGTCGTTGTTTGTAAATATGGCTGGAGTGTGTTTCTTGTTCTGTAAGCAATGTGGAATATGTGTTTCTTTAATATATTTGCCATACTGTGTGTTGACTTGTGTTTGTATGTTGAAGTGTACAATTTCTCTCTGTTATTCATGTCATGAGTGTTGTTGTTTTGAGTTTCTGTGGGGTTCTTTGGTGTTTGCGTCCTTTGTTTGTTTTCATTTTTCTTTAGTTGTGCTTTGATTTCTTTGGTTGAGTCTTCGTACTATATTGGTACTGTAGCCAATGTTTGTGGCTATGAGTTGTATTGTCGTAACTCTGTTTTATATTTTTCTTGCAGAGTGGGATATTACACTACTGGCCATTAAAATTGCTACACCAAGAAGAAATGCAGATGATAAACGGGTATTCATTGGACAAATATATTATTGTAGAACTGATACCTGATTACATTTTCACGCCATTTGGGCGTAATAACGGCCATGATACTCCTGGGCATTGAGTCAAACAGAGCTTGGATGGCGTGCACAGGTACAGTTGCCCATGCAGCTTCAACACGATACCACAGTTCATCAAGAGTAGTGACTGGCGTATTGTGACGAGCCAGTTGCTCGGCCACCATTGACCAGACGTTTTCAATTGGTGAGAGACGTGGAGAATTTGCTGGCCAGGGCAGCAGTCGAACATTTTCTGTATCCAGAAAGGCCCCTACATGACCTGCAACATACGATCGTGCATTATCCTGTTGAAATGTATGGTTTCGCAGTGATCGAATGAAGCGTTCACCGCGATTCCGACTAACACGGATGCGCCCATCATGATGCTGTAAACCTGGATTCATCCGAAAAATGACGTTTTGCCATTCGTGCACCCAGGTTCGTCGTTGAATACACCATTGCGAGGGCTCCTGTTTTCGATGCAGCGTGAAGGGTAACCGGAGCCATGATCTCCGAGCTGAAAGTCCATGCTGCTGCAAACGTCGTCGGACTGTTCGTGCAAATGGTTGTTGTCTTGCAAACATCCCCATCTCTTGACTCAGAGATCGAGACGTGGCTGTAAGATTCGTTACAGTCCTGCGGATAAGATGCCTGTCATCTCGACTGCTAGTGATACGAGGACGTTGGGATCCAGCACGGCGTTCCGTATTACCCTCCTGAACCAACCATTCCATATTCTGGTAACAGTCATTGGATCTCGACCAACGCGAGCAGCAATGTCGCGTTACGATAAAACGCAGTCGCTATAGGCTACAATCCGACCTTTATCAAAGTCGGAAACGTGATGGTGCGCACTTCTCCTCCTTACACGAGACATCACAACAACGTTTCACCAGGCACCGCCGGTCAACTGCTGTTTCTGTGTGAGAAATCGGTTGGAAACTTTCGTCATGTCAGCACATTGTAGGTGTCGCCAGCGGCGCCAACCTTGTGTGAATGCTTTGAAAAGCTAGTCATTTGCATATCACAGCATCTTAATCCTGACGGTTAAATTTTGCGTTTGTAGCACGTCATCTTCGTGGTGTAGCAATTTTAATGGCCAATAGTGTATTTAGTCTGTATAACATGTGTCATTTTTCTTCGGTTCCACGTTCTGTAAATTTACCCAACATGGTACCGTGAAGCTTACGTCGTCTTTCTTCCCGAATCATTCCTGTTATACGTTGCTACGTGCTATGTCGACCTGTTACGACGATAGCACCGTATCCATGAATTTTTTTATTTCTGTTGACGTGCCAACTGGGTAAGGAGTCCTACGCTGGAACAACGGAATGGGTCATGCTAGCATCTTGCATGAGGTGTCCTTTACAGATACACTGCAGCTGCGAAGGCATTATTGTAAGCACTGGCTTACGTTTTTACATTTAAACATAGTTCGCATTCAATCCAGCAAGTGTAAACGTCGTCCAAATTTCTTTCCAGTCCTTTACTTTCGTCAAGCAACGATACTTTCTTGTGCTCGAAATCGTCGGTAACGTTCCACATTGTTAAATAGTTTATGTGTATTGAAAACGTTAGACCCTCCGTGGGACCCACCCTATCATCATCATCATTTATTGTACTTATGCCCCTCGAAGGCGTACAGCAGAATAAAAAGGATACAAATCACAATATAAAAAAAAATACAGCAACCTGCACGATATAAAAATTACAAAAAGGAAAAAACACCACCCAGTCACACTCTCAGAATAGGAGACATTTATTGCAGATGGCGGTCCATCGCTGTCGGTCCCCAGCCTCATCTTCTACCGCTGTCGGCTTCGCTTGTTTGAGTATCCGATCCTTCCATCGCATCCTCGGTCGTCCCTTTGGGCGCCTCCCAGCAGGTTGAGAACGGAGACACGGTTAGCGAAGGATCCACCGGCTCAGAAGATGTGGCCAAACCGCTATAGTCTCTTCTGTCCCAATATTCTCATAAAATATGAGTGTGGCTAGTAATGTATTGTTTTAGCGGGCTTTGATTATCTTGGGATTTCTGGTTTTCCGCCATAATTCCCCAAGTAACGTGTTAGACATTTTAGTGAAACCATAGTAGAAACGTTTCTCTGTTTCCAGTTCAATTATCTCTTGAAATTTTGAAAGGAAAACTGGTTTTATGGCATTTTAATAATATTTGTTTCGGAGGCGTTTAATTCTCATCTTCTCTGTTGAGTTAATAAATTTCCTCCCATTGTTCATGTAGTAAATTCTTCCTGAATGCTGCAGCTGAGTCAGCATTTACGATTCGGAGTAAATGTACATCTCCTTAACTGAAGATGGTTGATGAAGATGCTTTATTGCTTCCAGATGAAGATAACTGCTTAACAAATCATTTACTACGGAGTTCGCACTTGTTTTATGAAAGAGAGCTGAAATTATAAATAAATTCTCAGTAACAGGTGCACTCTGTCCTCTTTTAGTTGGGAATATTGTTATCGGGAAAGAAGCAAAGATGAACAACGTTGTCATTACTACGTGCTTTGAGTTAAATCAGTATTGCCAAGGATGAAATTAATATTGAAATACGCTCATACAATAACTTTATAGTTATTTTTACTTAGTCCAAATGTGTCTCGATATGTGTTCCACAGAGTTTGAGTGTGCATAGTTTTATACCAGTGACGTTTTGCATTGTAACCTGTCCACAACGTCCTTTAACTAATAATGTGCCTGACAATGAAATGTGTGTAAACGTTTCTGAATAAATTACATGCCAATATATACATAGGTACAGAGGTACAAGGATAGCTTATTGTGAGGCGAGGTGAAACACTGATCAGCTCATGAGGAGGAAGAAACGGGAACACCAAAAAAATCTGTTCATAGAAGTAGAAGAGTCAGATTCATCATGATCTTTTTTCCAGGTCTCAATATTTGCCAGAGATATCTACCGGCAACATACATTGGTTTTAAATAGTGAGACTGGCAAAGTGGCACTACCACTAGAGCAGGCAAACCTATTTTTTTAAAAAATTTGAGTTTATTGAACCAACCATGGTATTCCAACAGTGTTGACAACTCAGATACAGATCCAATTTGATAGAGGGGAAATCTCTGAACCATCAGAGGAAGAAATCTGTGTTGCGCCAAAGGCCCTCAAGAACAACAAGGATCCAATTGATAGTGGTAAGGCTCCAGTTGATAGTGGTATCACAGATGAGATGTTACACCTGGGGGGTGAAGCATTGATTGAGGTGTTGAAGCTGTTAATATCTACCATCTGGACAGTGGAAAAAATACCTGAAGAATGGAATGGCGCAATTACACTCCTGGAAATTGAAATAAGAACACCGTGAATTCATTGTCCCAGGAAGGGGAAACTTTATTGACACATTCCTGGGGTCAGATACATCACATGATCACACTGACAGAACCACAGGCACATAGACACAGGCAACAGAGCATGCTCAATGTCGGCACTAGTACAGTGTATATCCACCTCTCGCAGCAATGCAGGCTGCTATTCTCCCATGGAGACGATCGTAGAGATGCTGGATGTAGTCCTGTGGAACGGCTTGCCATGCCATTTCCACCTGGCGCCTCAGTTGGACCAGCGTTCGTGCTGGACGTGCAGACCGCGTGAGACGACGCTTCATCCAGTCCCAAACATGCTCAATGGGGGACAGATCCGGAGATCTTGCTGGCCAGGGTGGTTGACTTACACCTTCTAGAGCACGTTGGGTGGCACGGGATACATGCGGACGTGCATTGTCCTGTTGGAACAGCAAGTTCCCTTGCCGGTCTAGGAATGGTAGAACGATGGGTTCGATGACGGTTTGGATGTACCGTGCACTATTCAGTGTCCCCTCGGCGATCACCAGTGGTGTACGGCCAGTGTAGGAGATCGCTCCCCACACCATGATGCCGGGTGTTGGCCCTGTGTGCCTCGGTCGTATGCAGTCCTGATTGTGGCGCTCACCTGCACGGCGCCAAACACGCATACGACCATCATTGGCACCAAGGCAGAAGCGACTCTCATCGCTGAAGACGAAACGTCTCCATTCGTCCCTCCATTCACGCCTGTCGCGACACCACTGGAGGCGGGCTGCACGATGTTGGGACGTGAGCGGAAGACGGCCTAACGGTGTGCGGGACCGTAGCCCAGCTTCATGGAGACGGTTGCGAATGGTCCTCGCCGATACCCCAGGAGCAACAGAGTCCCTAATTTGCTGGGAAGTGGCGGTGCGGTCCCCTACGGCACTGCGTAGGATCCAATGGTCTTGGCGTGCATCCGTGCGTCGCTGCGGTCCGGTCCCAGGTCGACGGGCACGTGCACCTTCCGCCGACCACTGGCGACAACATCGATGTACTGTGGAGACCTCACGCCCCACGTGTTGAGCAATTCGGCGGTACGTCCACCCGGCCTCCCGCATGCCCACTATACGCCCTCGCTCAAAGTCCGTCAACTGCACATACGGTTCACGTCCACGCTGTCGCGGCATGCTACCAGTGTTAAAGACTGCGATGGAGCTCCGTATGCCACGGCAAACTGGCTGACACTGACGGCGGCGGTGCACAAATGCTGCGCAGCTAGCGCCATTCGACGGCCAACACCGCGGTTCCTGGTGTGTCCGCTGTGCCGTGCATGTGATCATTGCTTGTACAGCCCTCTCGCAGTGTCCGGAGCAAGTATGGTGGGTCTGACACACCGGTGTCAATGTGTTCTTTTTTCCATTTCCAGGAGTGTATATGTCCCATCTTCAAGAAGGGAGATGACACACAAGTATCCAACTACTCGGAATTTCACTACTTGAGACGGTACAAAATATACACAATGCTGCTCCTAAAGCGCTTGAAACCGTTGGCTGAAGAAATTATAAGCCTTTATTAATATAGCTTCATCTCTGGACGGTCGACTCTGGATCACATATGTGCCTTGAGGCGGCTAACAGAATAGTTGTATGAGATTTGTCGGAAACTACACGTCATCTTCGTTGATTTTACACAAGCACATGACAGCACTGACCGTTCCATGCTACCAAAAACGTTACAAGAACTCGGTATTCCACATGAGTACGTCCCAATAGCAGCTTGTACTCCAAACTAACTTGCCAGGTAAGGTTCGGCAGCGAACTATCATCACCATTCGGTATTCAGAATGGATTGCGACAAGGAGATCCATTGGCGTCAATACTATTCAATTTGGCCTTGGGAAAAGTAAGCTGCGACACTGGTCGAAACAGAGAAATGAGATGGTGGAAACAGACGCAATCCTGGCATTTGCTGACGATGTTGTGATCCTTGGCGACACCGAGGAGCAAGTAAGTGCTGAAACTTCACGATTCCTCCACAATGCCAAACAAATAGGGCTGGTACTGAACGAGAGTAAAACAAAATATCTCGTTGTCTTGTGACATCAAGCTCCCCTCCCCTTCATTATTGTGGACGGGCATGGTTTCGAACGAGTGAGAGAATTCAGATACCTGGGATTCATACTGACCAACAAGAGTGAAGTGACAAAAGAGGTGCAGCAACGTATAAGAAAAGCTAATCGCGATTTCTTCAGCCTACACTATCTATTCAAATCCCGGCTGATACCGCTAAAAAACAATATTACGTTGTACATTACACTAGTTCGGCCGGTACATTATATGGTTGTGAAACCTCGGCAATATCAGGAACAACTAAAGGAGCAGTTTGTTGGTTCGAGAGGAAGGTACTTCGAAAGATATGTGGACCCATGTACAATGCCACGGAAGGTAAATGGGAACGAAGAACAAAAGAGTACCTTTACCAGCGTTATGGAAAGCCATACTTTCCCTCTCTCCCCATAGGGTGGTGTTTGAGATAGAGGAATTAGAGTTTGAAAAATGTTGATCCAAATATTGATTTTTTCCGCAGAATCGGATATTTTGTGGATCAACATTTGTAAAACTCTAATTTCTCTCTCTCTAACCCCACCCCATAGGGACAGAGGGAGAGTTTTAGTTTCAGTGCATCAAAATTTACAAAGTAGATAAGTCCTTTTTATTTATCAGTAACCATTTTCACGCAAAAATGAGAACATGGAGTTTCTTCAATTACAGCGCCAACTACCAAGAATCAAAACAAATGTTTTAAGACAAAATGTACGTAGAATGTGATTCTGCAATAAAAAAATAAGTTGCCTCCCTCCGCACCCCCAGGGGGCTGGTATGGCGGGCTAATTTTAGCACCAGCTGGTGTCCCCCTCGAAAATAATCAACTTTGGATTCTACACATTTTTTCGTGTGAAGCTTATTTTTCGAGGTATTTTGGTTTGTCAGATTTACACCCTGTAGACAAGTAATGATAGTCTCTGAAAAGAGTAAGGCTGCATATGTTCTTAGCACTAAGTAGTTGATAGAAACTCACCGGATGCCACAGAAAGAATGCAGCGACCTTTTTTTCACGCCAACTATGTTCTCCTGCCATGATTTGTTATTTTTACTGTTCTTCTTGTTGTTAATGTAAAGGTTTACTTTCTCAGCAGAATAAGTTTTATGGAATATGGTATGTCAATAAGTGAGTAAGGTCAGTAGTAAAAAGCTCATACAAAATTACGTAAAACACAACAATACAAGGAAACAGGTCAGGGAAACCAACCCTTCCGTCTCTAATCTATTATCATCACAGCAAGATATATAGCAAACGCATTTGTTCCATTGAATCCTGAGCACAGAACAGTAGCTATTGAACTTCGAGCTGATGATCGTCCAGCGGTTTTCTGGCATTCTAATTATGTAATAACAAAAAAAACGAATCATAAATAGGGAAGCATTAAATACTTTTCAAACAGCCCAACCTGCAATAGAGTGGGAACCTGGATTACGGAATATGGCAAGAAATGATGCATTTTAAGAATTCTTCCACACTGTCAAAGCCAAATTTTAGTACATGTATCCACAGAGAACCAAGAAATATCTTGAAACCATATCGTAATGAAACGAGCGAAAGAAAAAAGTAACTGAAACGCTTTGTGTGACTGTCATACATACCATCGCTTCAAAGCAGCAAGAGGTGTCAGCTGAGAGGAAATGTTTTACAGCATATATTTGCAGGCAGAAAGGATTTTTAGAATAGATGTAATAGTAACCAAGAAGGAATGCAATAATAGCTTCACTGAAGGAGCTCACAACCCAGTTTCGGTTTTGCGTCATTGTTCATCTCAATGACCAAACTCCATTCCCAAAACAAGAGTGGTCCCACTCTGTAGAAATATACTACCAAGCGGAAGTCATAATGAAAAGTCAGTTCCTCCAAAGTTAGCCAATCAGGACTTCTTAATCATAAAGTCTTCAACAGTCACTTTGCAAGAGAATTATTCGAAAAATCTGACCGACGTGGGTTGTCGATGTAAGTCCCTGACGGCTCACCTGAAGCAAGCGACCAGAATACAAGGTGCGTGAATGCGACAGCTGCAGTCCTGAAACATCATCGAATATTCAGTAGGCTGGTATAACGCCAAGACGTAATGGCTGCTTATACGTTAGTACCACATTAGGAACACTTAAGGATTCGTACTTTTCAATTCCTTCATTCTTGCGTCTTACTTCGTGTGTCAACGAGTCCGCATTATGGGGTATCATACCCTCGTGGAAGGTTTCTTGCACTGTATTAACTATGCGTTATCTACGCTCCCTTCAAAATCAGTGATTCATAATTTTCATTTACTTGTTCATCAGAATCAGGTGCTGAGAGGCCGTGCTACATGAGTACAGATCAAGTCAGTACAACGCCAATTATAAATTTTGTAAGCAAAAAAAGGAAGAAGAAAAAAACAAACAATCAATAAAACAAGCAAAAATTTTGTCAAGGTATGTGGATAAGTAAGCCATCGCATAGAAAAGTTCTTAACTATGTCGAGGATCTCCATAAGAGAAGAGACAGGTTTTCACAAGAAAAAAGTTCTACTTAGATTTGAAGTCTGGGGGACGGTAGCCTATTATAAATTGGAATATGCAGAATAATGCCACCTGTTTGTACTACACCTAAGGAAGTGTTATTAAGAAGCAATTCACTTTGACGTCTAGTGTCTACTGATTAAGTTTTGCAGATTCTTTCAGTGAATCAGTATCCATTGATGAAACAGATTTGAAAGGATGACAAGGCTACCGTTCCAAGACACCTGAAGAATGGCGTACGTTAAGTAACCAAATTGACACAGCAGATCTTCCTGACTATCCTCTACAGAGCTAAGAATATGCAGATAGTGGTCCCAAATATCATATCTCAGGTGATAATAGGGTGTAAGTAAGCAATAGAAGCTTTCACATAGTAGAGACATAGCCATATTCGGTGGAAGCACACGTTTTGCACAACGAGTTTTACCTGTTATTTTTATCTTTGTATGTGTATTTGACCTTGTTATGACTTCGATCTGCATGCTGTGTGTCTGGTTGCCTATAATGGTATTATACAGGATGTATGTAAATGAATATCGGGGTTTTAACGCTTTATAATATTTATTATATTAAACTTACAGTTAAAATGATATGTCAAATGAAAGAGCAACTCAAACAGTTTTACCAAGAACCTTATGAACGTTCAGTGTGAGCACCATTTGTCACACGACACACTTCAAGTCTTTACCGAAGCGTTGGATAGGCTGCAAGTGGCCCAATGACATGGCTTGCTTTGCATGGCCTCCACGTTCGCCCGACCTAACGCCATGCGATTTTTTCCTTTGGGGCTTCATCAAGGATCATGTGTACGTGCCTCCGCTACTAGCAGACCTCCCTGAATTAAGAAACCGGATTGAAGCAGCTGTTCTACAGTCACTAAAGACACACTTATCAACGTTTGGGAAGAACTCGGCTATGGACTTGATGTGTGCGTGTGACAAATAGTGCTCACATTGAACATTTATAATGTTCTTGGTAAGACTGTTTGAGTTGCTCTTTCATTTGACATATCATTTATAACTGCAAGTTTAATATAATAAATATTATAAAGCGTTAAAACCCCGATATTCATTTATAAACACCATGTATAACGCTGCCATCGTTTTCTAAAGCATACTCTGGCTACACGTCTCGATTCAAAATTATCCCTTAATTAATAACTTATTGCTTCCATGGACAACTTTCATGTGACTACAAAGTCTGTTCCTTCAATGGTCAGATACGAATTAACGTCAGGTTGCCGCCATCAGTTCTGAACATCATGTGTGAACCATTTATAGTGTGTTTTATAAGGTGCACGTTCGTCTCTAGTGCATGGTTATCAAACACAGTGGAACTCCTAAAAAGACTGTCCGAAGTGCTGTAACTCTGTGACGTAGCTAAATTACTGGGTTAACAACAGAGAATTGTTTCTCGAATTCGTTCGTAAAGCTGCGAAACACGAGGGGAAATCGAATAAGAGCTGCGGAACAATCAGGAAACCGTGTCAGTAATGGGCATTGCTATAGCCCTACGATGTTGTGCGCAATCGAAATGGCTACATTTGCAATTAACACGCAGTTCCTACTAACGGAAGCGATCGACACAGCTAAAAACAGTAGCTGTGGCAGCTGAAAAGCGAACGCTTCGGAAAGAGCAAAAAAACCCTAGGGTCGGACTGCCAGTTTTAATAGCGGCCGTCGTGGCGAGACCGACGTTCGAGGACGGTGAGTCTAGAGTCGGTAACGCGGCACTGCTATGCATGTTTTACAAGCTAAATGCGTTCCATTCAACCAGCGTCAATTAACAGCGAATATCCAACGAGTCGCTGATTGAAAATAAAAGGGCGCTACAGCCAACAGCTTTGCGTCTCATTCTCATTAGGACAGTTGTGCCTATCTCCAACTCCAATGCACCGGCACTTGCGCACCAGTGAACTATTGATAGCTGGGTAAGGGATTTATGTCGCTGGTTAGAACAGGATACTGCGGAAGTCCGTAACTATGTGAGTTCAGACCCGGACTTCTCGTTAACTATCACAGCCATTTATTCAATTTGCCTTTGTGCCACCCATTATGAGAAGAAGACATGAAATTTTATTGTTGACACCTCGATAAAATAAAATACGAGATTAATTCTTGTACGTTTGCTGGTATACTTCTGCTGTCTCAGTACAGGTTGAAATCCTTGCTCCAAAATACACTAGCGCACTCTAGAACTGCGAAAGGAAAACTACCTAGCCTATTACTGATCTCAAGAGGAACAACGTTGCTACAGTTCTTGTTGAGTAGGTGCACTACAATGCACCATCATACTTCAGGTGGCGCAGACGCTCCCAGTCACTTTTCCTTCTTTATTTTCTTGTAGCTTTGTCCAGTATCGGCAAAAGGTCGACTGGAGTATTAACGGATTCCGTATTGTTAATTTAATGGGTGGCCGGACGGACCTCTTGTCACCACCCCGTTACACCTGGAGACGGAATATGTGTACTCCAACCGCCTCATGGTAGTGTTTTATGTCTGGAAGTTGCGATGCCACTACCTGAATTTACTGTATTATTATTAGACCATGAGGCATCCGACTTCCGGAAAGCGGCTCTCGCGTTTAATAGTTTTGAATAGACACCCTATGGTGATCCAACTACTACACGGAATTTTTTGAATAAACAATGATAATGGCGCGTAACAAACTTATTTTTACGTCTGTATTTGATTATTAGTAGCAATGATAATCTCTTTGAGGTGACTGAACAGGGAGCACTTAATTCTGTACGTTTGATATTGCCTAGCGGGAGGACATTATTCATTTAAAACAATGCCACGGCCAGAAATCGTTTCACAATGCATAGACACACATGATAAACACTTGAACTTGTTTGAGGTTAATGTAAACTACACAAACAGTAATTACTGAATTTAATGTTATTGAGCTTGCATTGTGCTGAAGGCACATTGTGTACTGTGCTGGCAGAAATTTCCTTGAACGCTTAATTAAAGAACAATATAGATCTGCATGTCCAACTCGTGCCAATTCGCACACCCATACTAATATCACAAATGCGAAAGTATCTTTGCTGTTATGTTTACACGACTAAACCTTTCTACCGATAACTGAAATTTGGCGTGAGACAGTGTGAATACTGATGTAGAATGTATACTACTGCACGAAGTGTTTAGACAAAATATTTATTGATTTGATGGATATTACGCAAATTAAAGAAAAATATTTACTCTTGGAACAGCTATTTGCTCTTCCACTTTTGAACTTTATAATATTTGTGAAAATGCTTTTCTTGGTTGATTTGTTCTACGTATAATGATTCACCTTAACCCTTACAATGCTTATTCAGTTCTCAATGTATTTAATCCGTACTTCGTATTATTACCAATATTATGAATTGCTAAAGTAAAGCACTCTATTCGGTTTTCAAGACTCCATCGTTGAATCGATTCCGATGGTATATGGAATGGAGATAACTTAAACCCTGAGGAAAACCACAGGCTAATTTAGGAGATTTTTTGAATATTATTAAAATTTTTAAATATTTTATACGTTAGTGGCATGCATATGACGTCGGCGACTCTTAGTATCTATAGCTTATTTCTTGAAAGTGTAAATCAAATGTTATGCGCATTGTTTATGATATTTCCCTTTCACGTCTCAGCCCACTTGATATTTCAGCTAACCTCGAACACCACTGTATTGGAAAAGCACCACAGTATCGAACGAAATTGAAACCGAGACGTAAGTGCATTAATCAAATGAAGCCATATAGTAGCAGAGACCTTTTCAAGTCTCAAATACCCGTGAGACATATACATCAAAGATGTCTGAGGCTTGCAAAGACCTTTGGAACCATACAATTTCATTTGCTTAAAGCACGTATTTCTTGATTTCAGGTAGGATCCCCTCGGTTCGTTCGATGGTGAGGTGTTGTTACTGTGAAGTTGGAGAACCCGCTTGTGTTTAGGGGGAAATCCGGTAGAGACTAAACCAACAACTGCACAGCCGATGCCACAAAAGTGCTTTTCTTTTCAAAAAGGAATTTAGATTGACGATGGAGGCGTTCTAGGACAGTCCACGCAGTAGTGCCAACCCACTGTGGCAAAGTGGAGTAGTGGTTGGGCCGTGTAGCTAGTGAATGGGAGAGCCAGATTCAGATCACAGCCTTGGTATTAATTTTCATTAATCACTACAGTTTGCCTAAACACAGGATAGATACATGGAACTTGAAGAGGTCTCTTGAACTATATTAAGCCGCGGAGCCATTGAGTTAGTAGATTGTTGTGTCTGACGCCAGTGCCTCAGTGTAGTTTCGACTATCCCTCTTGAGGCCCCATTGCCAATACCTATGAGGAAGAGTTGGTACCTGTGGGTTGTGCCCTTAGAAGGTCTTTGCTTGCCGATATATACAGGGTGAGTCACCTAACGTTACCGCTGGATATATTTCGTAAACCACATCAAATACTGACGAACCGATTCCTCAGACCGAACGTGAGGAGAGGGGCTAGTGTAATTGTTTAATACAAACCATAAAAAAATGCACGGAAGTATGTTTTTTAACACAAACCTACGTTTTTTTAAATGGAACCACGTTAGTTTCGTTAGCACTTCTGAACATATGAACAAATACGTAATCAGTGCCGTTTGTTGCATTGTAAAATGTCAATTACATCCGGAGATATTGTAACCTGAAGTTGACGCTTGAAGCATTGTCCTCACTTCATTGCAGGGGCCCAAACGGCTGTAACATACATCGCGTTTCTACAGAATGATCTGCCAACGTTGTTCGAAAATGTCCCACTGGAAACGAGTCGACGTATATGGTATCAGCATGATGGTGCACCTGCACATTCCGCAATTAACAATAGGCTGATACTTGACAGGATGTTCGACGGGCGTTTCATAGGTCGAGGAGGACACATAAATTGGCCAGCCAGTTCTCCTGATCTTACACCTCTGGACTTCTTTCTGTGGGGTACGTTAAAGGAGAATGTGTACCGCGATGTGCCTACAACCCCAGAGGATATGAAACAATGTATTGTGGCAGCCTGCGGCGACATTACACCAGATATACTGTGGCGTGTACGACATTCATTACGCCAGAGATTGCAATTGTGTGCAGCAAATGATGGCCACCATATTGAACATCTATTGGCCTGACATGTCGGGACACACTCTATTCCACTCCGTAATTCAAAATGGGAACCACGTGTGTACGTGTACCTCACCCCTCATGGTAATGTACATGTGCGTCAGTGAAAAAGACCGATAAAAAGGTGTTAGCATGTGGACGAAATGTGCTGCTCCAGTCTCTTCTGTACCTAAGGTCCATCACCGATCCCTTTGGATCCCTACGTAATTCGGTGCTCTCCGATACACACGATCGAACAGCAGAGGAGTGGTACTCAAGCGTCAACTTTAGGTTACAATATCTCCGGATGTAATTAACATTTTACAATGCAACAAACGGCACAGATTACGTATTTGTTTGTATGTTCAGACGTGCTAACAAAACTAACGGGGTTCCATTTAAAAAACGTAGGTCTGTGTTAAAAAACATACTTCTGTGCATTTTTTTTGTAGTAACCATTTACACTAGCCTCTCTCCTCACGTTCGGTCTGTGGAATCGATTCGTCAGTTTTTGATGTGGTTTACGAAATATATCCAGCGGTAATCTTAGGTGACTCACCCTGTATACGGGGTTCACTGGTCCGACAGGGAGACACGAAGTTTGGACATTGGCGCTAACGTCGCGACAAGACGTGAACACGAGGTCCTGGCGGCCGGAGCCACGAGGTGCGCAATGGGGGCCTGCGCACAGTGAAGATACCGGGATACTTCACCGGGGTCAGCGTCGACTGCAAGCAGCAGGTCGAAATCCCGTCGGTTGGATGGCTACATTCGTGTCGGACATTAATTAATTGTTTTGGCTCATTCGTAACTGGATCGAGAGCATACAATGAATTATAGTTTAATATTTTGGTGGGATCCCTCCTAATTTAAAAAACCTCTCTCACACCGGCCTGATTTAGCTTCACTGATCAGAATACTAAAAACATGCGTATATTAAGGGAATTTTCATTCACAAAGCAGGCGTTCTACGGAACGGAGCGTGGAATGTCAGATCCCTTAATCGGGCAGGTAGGTTAGAAAATTTAAAAAGGGAAATGGATAGGTTAAAGTTAGATATAGTGGGAATTAGTGAAGTTCGGTGGCAGGAGGAACAAGACTTTTGGTCAGGTGATTACAGGGTTATAAATACAAAATCAAATAGGGGTAATGCAGGAGTAGGTTTAATAATGAATAAAAAAAACTGGAGTGCGTGTAAGCTACTACAAACAGCATAGTGAACGCATTATTGTGGCCAAGATAGACACAAAGCCCATGCCTACTACAGTAGTACAAGTGTATATGCCAACTAGCTCTGCAGATGATGAAGAAATTGGTGAAATGTATGACGAGATAAAAGAAATTATTCAGGTAGTGAAGGGAGACGAAAAGTTAATAGTCATGGGTGACTGGAATTCGTCAGTAGGAAAATGGAGTGAAGTAAACATAGTAGGTGAATATGGATTGGGGGGAAGAAATGAATGAGGAAGCCGCCTTGTAGAATTTTGCACAGAGCATAACGTAATCATAGCTAACACTTGGTTCAAGAATCATAAAAGAAGGTTGTATACCTGGAAGAATCCTGGAGATACTAAAAGGTATCAGTTAGATTATATAATGGTAAGACAGAGATTTAGGAACCAGGTTTTAAATTGTAAGACATCCAGTGGCAGATGTGGATTCTGAACACAATCTATTAGTTATGATCTGCAGATTGAAACTGAAGAAACTGCAAAAAGGTGGGAATTTAAGGAGATGGGACCTGGTTCAAATGGCTCTGAGCACTATGGGACTCAACTGCTGTGGTCATTAGTCCCCTAGAACTTAGAACTACTTAAACCTAACCAACCTAAGGACATCACACATATCCATGCCCGAGGCAGGATTCGAACCTGCGACCGTAGCAGTCGCACGGTTCCGGACTGCGCGCCTAGAACCACGAGACCACCGCGGAGATGGGACCTGGATAAACTGAAAGAACCAGAGGTTGTAGAGAGTTTCAGGGAGAGCATAAGGGAACAATTGACAGGAATGGGGGAAAGAAATACAGTAGAAGAAGAATGGGTAGCTCTGAGGGATGAAGTAGTGAAGGCAGCAGAGGATCAAGTAGGTAAAAAGACGATGGGCTAATAGAAATCCTTGGGTCACAGAAGAAATATTGAATTTAATTGATGAAAGGAGAAAATATAAGAATGCAGTAAATGAAGCAGGCAAAAAGGAATACAAACGTCTCAAAAATGAGATCGACAGGAAGTGCAAAATGGCTAAGCAGGGATGGCTAGAGGACAAATGTAAGGATGTAGAGGCTTGTCTCACTAGGGGTAAGATAGATACTGCCTACAGGAAAATTAAAGACACCTTCGGAGAGAAGAGAACCACTTGTATGTATATCAAGAGCTCAGATGGCAACCCAGTTCTAAGCAAAGAAGGGAAGGCAGAAAGGTGGAAGGAGTATATGGAGGGTTTATACAAGGGCGAAGTACTTGACGACAATATTATGGAAATGAAAGAGGATATAGATGAACACGAAATGGGAGATAAGATACTGCGTGAAGAGTTTAAAAGAGCACTGAAAGACCTGAGTCGAAACAAGGCCCCGGGAGTAGAAAACATTCCATTAGAACTACTGATGGCCTGGGGAGAGCCAGTCATGACAAAACTCTACCATCTGGTGAGCAAGATGTATGAGACAGGCGAAATACCCTCAGACTTCAAGAAGAATATAATAATTCCAATCCCAAAGAATGCAGGTGTTGACAGATGTGAAAATTACCGAACTATCAGTTTAATAAGTCACAGCTGCAAAATACTAACGCGAATTCTTTACAGACGAATGGAAAAACTGGTAGAACCGGACCTCGGGGAAGATCTGTTTGGATTCCGTAGAAATGTTGGAACACGTGAGGCAATACTAACCTTACGACTTATCTTAGAAGAAAGATTAAGAAAACGCAAACCTACGTTTCTAGCATTTATAGACTTAGAGAAAGCTTTTGACAATGTTAACTGGAATACTCTCTTTCAAATTCTGAAGGTGTCAGGGGTAAAATACAGGGAGCGAAAGGCTATTTACAATTTGTACAGAAACCAGATGGCAGTTGTAAGAGTCGGGGGCATGAAATGGAAGCAGTGGTTGGGAAAGGAGTGAGACAGGGTTGTAGCCTCTCCCCGATGTTATTCAATCTGTAAATTGAGCAAGCAGTAAAGGAAACAAAAGAAAAATTCGGAGTAGGCATTAAAATTCATGGAGAAGAAGTTAAAACTTTGAGGTTTGGCGATGACATTGTAATTCTGTCAGAGACAGTAAAAGACTTGGAAGAGCAGTTGAACGGAATGGACAGTGTCAACAAAAGCAAAACGTGGATAATTTAATGTAGTCAAATTAAATCGGGTGATGCTGAGGGAATTAGATTAGGAAATGAGACACTTAAAGTAGTAAAGGAGTTTTGCTATTTAGGGAGTAAAGTAACTGATGTTGGTCGAAGTAGAGAGGATATAAAATGTAGACTGGCAATGGCAAGGAAATCGTTTCTGAAGAAGAGAAATTTGTTAACATCGAGTATTGATTTAAGTGTCAGGAAGTCGTTTCTGAAAGTATTTGTATGGAGTGTAGCCATGTATGGAAGTGAAACAGGGACGATAACTAGTGTGGACAAGAAGAGAATAGAAGCTTTCGAAATGTGGTGCTACAGAAGAATGCTGAAGGTAAGGTGCGTAGATTACGTAACTAATGAGGAGGTATTGAATAGGATTGGGGAGAAGAGAAGTTTGTGGCACAACTTGACCAGAAGAAGGGATCGGTTGGTAGGACATGTTTTGAGGTATCAAGGGATCACAAATTTAGCATTGGAGGACAGCTTGGAGGGTAAACATCGTAGAGGGAGTCCAAGAGATGAATACACTAAGCAGATTCAGAAGGATGTAGGTTGCAGTAGGTACTGGGAGATGAAGAAGCTTGCACAGGATAGAGTAGCATGGAGAGCTGCATCAAACCTGTCTCAGGACTGAAGACCACAACAACAACAAAGCAGGCTTATCACATTCACACAGTTCAATACTATTCCATCCTGATAAAATTCCATAAGGCAGTGTAGCATTTTCGAAGTGTCGGTGCGACGAAAATTGTCAGTAGATCTCCTGAAAACATTTGTAATAATTATTAACTTTCGGTGATCATATGGGGAAGACCGGAGATCTGCTGGTAAGACCGTGTTAGCCTATTTATTTGAAGTAATAAACTGGATATCTTGAGCATACAAAACGGCAGGTTCGTCGAGTGTAAATCAAACGTTCCCCACTGATCCCGTGCAACACAGCGTAGTAAGCAGATACTGTCAATAATAATCAGTTAAATAATACGCGAACACACTTACTTTTGTTTAGTTCATGTATTAAATTCCTTCTCATACAGAATCTCATCAATATGGCGACTAGCTCTACAATCCATCAGTATACATCTTCTTTCTTTTTACGGCTAATCGGCAAGATCTCCTTCATTCTTTTCATAAGAGAAAACATGGATAGCAGAGAAGCTATTCCATGGAGTAAATGGACGCTCCAAGGAATAATAGTGCTTGAAACTAGTTTGCATTGATAAGCATCGTATATTAATGTTTAGGAATCGGTAAGATAAGAAGAGATATTTCGTGATATGTACTGAGTTATATAATTTATAAAATTTCTGAAAATATCGGGGAGGGATCGCTGCAAGAGACATTACATTGCCCCTCGCAGCGAGCAAAGTTGTTATGTATCTACTTTGCGATCTAGCTATTGGCTTAGCTAACTCGTTAGAATTTGTGGAACATGCGTTCCTATAAATTTTAAGAAGTTAGTAAGATTTTTTGATTACAATAACTGAGAGAGATTTGGTATAGGTAACACCGATCTCCGTTACCTAGATACCTAGTTGCTTTCACGTGTACTGGAGCATACCCGCATCCCACGTACACAACCAGGGAAGATGGACTTATGTAGTTGTAAATCAGGTCTACCTATTCAGGAACTGGCCTTCACGGGGAAACCCCGGAAAACCTTGAGGCTTAGACCCCAAATAGGTATCATAGATGATAGGAAAGACAGAATAATTTAGAAGTTTTAGAGATATTCTAGAATTCATAGGGAAGATAAACTCTGCCTCATAGCCAAAAAAAAATCTTTACACATGCAAATTTTTACAATCTTCTGAAAAATTTTCTTCATCGATGCCTTACTGAACTGCGGTGAAACTGATCGAACAGGAACATGGGACACGGCACGGAGGACAGGCGTCGCATTGGCGTACGGGACAGGAGACGTAACGGATTTGAGAGACCAGGAGGAACCTCAGGAACAGGTACTCAGGATTGTGGCATGAAACAATCGAAATTTGTCTAAGGAATGGTAAACTATTAAAGATCCCTGGAAGAGAAGTGTTAGTTGAATTTCTCCAGATTCATTTTGATCTCAAATATGGACCTGATCCATCCAACCTTCCATCTGAGGAAGGGGAAAATCCATTCCTCTTATACTTTCCACACCTAGGTGTCTTAATCGATACTGTAGTTGCACAATATCGAAAACTCCAGATCGGAAAACAATATTTGAAAACATGGATAATTTCATCCATCTTCTTGAGTAAGCCGAAAGGTTCTAATCCTGGTTTTAATTTTTTCTTTTTTTTGGTGTTTCATTGGCTTTTCCAGGTGGAAGTAGATGTGAATCTTTCCTAATTTGGTTTCAAGTACGAATGTGGATAGCATGTCAGAATGTTAAAAACTTTATTATTTGAGACAACTTCAAAAAAAATTATATCTTATTCATACATGATTACAATGAAATTTTGATGAAAGAGAACGTTTAATTAAGTCTTGCAGCATGACCTCTCCAGCTGAAATTAATCTTTGTTAGTAGTGACTGACGATCAAATTTTTCTCTTTTATACTCCGATTGCCGCAATTTCTCATGAACATATATGAATGCAATATAACAATAAACAAATCCAATTGGAAAATGACACATTATTATAAATTCAATGAAGAACTTTCTTATTAACTCTAATTTTATAAACACACACTAAGCTAGTTAATTAAATTCTCTTGAATAGAATTTAGCTCGCGCCAAAAAAAACCAGCGAGTCTTTATGTCTGTGGACAGTTGCAATCGATTCTAATTTCCTAACGCGGTTCATTTGTTCTCCTGTGAACTGTCAGTTTACAAACACTAACTTCACACGCAAGCGCCGTATTCGATCATATAGTTTCAGTAAACTTATTATCACTGGAGATTAACACTCCCTGAATGTATATTATTTCACATGCACAAGCTTCTTTGGTGATCATTGTGTAGACAGATAATCCTTAAGTCTTCACAGCAGCAATAGCTACAGTTCCACTTACTTTTCTAAATATTCCTATACTATCACAGAAGCAATCGCTTACTGTTCATTAATCTATCACAAATGCTTGGCACGCTGTCATTTAATCTATCACAGTAGCTGAGGCATACTGTCCTTCGCACTTCATTTTTTTTCTTTTTTCAACACCCAAATACTTCATACAAATTTTTCATTTAATTTGACACACTTGCCTTAAAAGTACCTCTTTAGGTCTGGATGAGGAAATAATCCTTTTATTCTTCCAGAATCCGGATATGCTAATAAATACGCACCAGGATTCGGTATATCAACTATTATATATGGAGCTGGATAAATTGGATTCCATGTTCTGATGGTCTTCTTCAACCTTGATGACTTGATGTGTCTTCTTAAAAGAATGTTCTGTCCGATATTGAAAGTCTGAATCCGTTTGATGTTCCTATCATGGATTTCCTTTCCCTGTCTTGCTTTTTCCGTAATATTAATGAGAGCATTGCTAATTTTTTCTTCCCATGACATTTTGGTGTCCTCGAGTTTAGGCAAGTTGTCTACCCAAAAGTTTCTTTCGTTATCTCTGAACATCAGTTCATTCGGGGTAAAGTTTGTAGAACTATGTGGTAAATTATTATAAATCTGCTCAAACTCGGTCAAATAGTTTATCCAGGTAGTTTGTTTATCATGACAGTACGTTCTCATGAATCTGTTTAGTTCTCGGAAAACGCGTTCAATTAAATTCCCTAGTGGATGGTAGCAAGATGTCAATATCTGTTTTATTCCTAGTTGTGATACTAATTTTCTCCATAAATATCCAGTAAATATCTTCGCATTGTCAGAGATTATAGATTTTGGAATCCCTGCATGAGGAATGTAGTTATTTACAAACTTTACTGCGGCAGCTCTTGCAGTTGCTGATTTTATAGGATATAGTTTAACATACTTTGTAAACACATCACAGAATCCAATAATGTACTGAACACCACCTCTGGCTCTAGGAAGTGGTCCACAAATATAACATGATATAAGTGATCTTGGTGCTTCAGATATTATTGAGTGAAGCGCAATTTTATTTCCCTTGTTGTCCGGCTTAGCTTTTTGACAGAGAACACATTTCTGTATGTCTGTCTGCACTTTTCACCTTATATTTGGGAAGCAACAATAATATCTAATCTTATTAGCACACTTTACAACACCAACATGACCCCAGGTCAAATGTGTAAACCAAATTAATCGTTCTTCATATTCTTCGGGTATGCAGACACACCACTTTGGATTCTCAGTCTTCCCAGATTAAAAAAATAAAACATTATTCACAAGCCGGTAGTATTCCAATTGACCGTAGGAGTTTGTTGATTGAATTGTCGTATTATAGCATTCCATCGCCGATCCTTTTTCTGAAGCTGAGCCATTGTCTTACATAAATGAATATAATATAACTTGCAATTATTTTCTTGAAGAAGAAGCACTGGAAATTCTGCCTTATTATTTACATCCATTTCAGGTGTTATTCCTTCTGGAGATCTTGACAACGCGTCAGCTATAATATTTTCTTTTCCAGCTACATGAATAATTGGAAACTGATATTCTTGCAGCGCCAGCATCCACGTTGACAAGCGAGGATGCAGCAACTTACAAGTTTATAAAAAGGCTAGTGGTTGGTGTTCACCATAAACGGTTATCCTTGAGCCATATATATAATAATTAAACCTTTTCAAAGACCAAATAACTGCTAAAGCTTCCAATTCCGTAGTGGTATATGCTCTTTCTCAGGTGGATAAAACTCTGCTAGCAAATGCAATTGGACAAAAGGTTTTTACACCATCGGTGTGCCTAATTTGAAATAAACAAGATCCTAATCCCACATCTGATGAATCAGTGGCTAAACAGAATCCGACATTCATATCAGGGTGGTATAATAACGGGGCATTTATCAGTTGATCCTTAATTTCACAAAAATCCTTTTCACAATCATTAGACCATTGCCATGGTACATCTTTCCTCGGGAGCCGGTTTAGTGCGTCAGAGTTCATTACTTGAGTTTTAATTAATCGACGAAACAATGAAGCCAAACCTATAAAGCCTTTCAGTTGTCTTCTGTTTCTTGGAGTTGGAAATTTTTTTATCGCACTAATCTTCGCTTCTGTTGGAAGAATGCCTTTTGCATCAATCATATGTCCTAGGAATTTAATTCTCTGTAGAGAAAATTGGGATTTTTATAGATTTGCAGTCATACCAGTTTGTTTGAACGCAGCAAAAATCCTCATAATAAGTTGTACATGTTCCTCCCAATTTTTAGACGCAATTAATAGATCGTCCACAAAAATTGTTATTCGACTACGTAGTTCTGGTCCAAGGGCATAGTCCAACGCAGAAATAAAAACTCCAGAGCTGATATTGAGACCAAACGGAACGACCTTGAACTAATAGCTTCTCCCTCCATATTTAAAAGCAGTATATTTTCTTGAGTCCTTGTTTAACTGGACTTGCCAGAACGAACTTCTCAAATCAATACTGGTTAAATAGGATATATCTTGAAATTTCTGTATTAACTCATTGATGTTCTCCGGATGTGTGCGCACAGGTAGTATAATTTTGTTAATTTCCCTTGCATCTAATACCATTCGAACTTTTCCTCCTGGCTTTGGTACAAGAAGCAACGGAGAACAATATGGGCTGTTCGACGGTTCAATAAGATTCCAGTTTAACATTTTTTCTATCTCCTACTGAACTGGTAGTTTTAATCGCCAGGGAATGGGATAGTGTGTGCGGCAAAATGTGTTATGGGGCTTAATCTGTAATGGACAAACATATCCTCTAATAATTCCGGGCTTTTCATCGAAAACTGACTCATATTCTGTTAATATATTGAATAATTGTTCCCTCTGAGTATCCGTTAGGCAATCTGACTCAGCACTCTTCTGTTCGACTGTTGGTCTGAAATCCTCTACTTGAATTGACTTGATCGGTAGTCGGTACATATTATTATTTTCAGCAAAAATCAGCTGCACAGCAGCACCACGGAAATATCGCTCACACACTGCCTCCTTTCTCAATAAGATCAGTGTAACAAATTGATCTTCGATTTTAAAATGCACCTTTCCTTCTACCAAGTCCAACTTGCAATTGCAGGCTTGCAAAGTTCCAATTCCAAGAATACAATCTACTAACAACTTTTCCACTACAAGGAATGTGCATTGTTTAGCTACATTTCCAAATTTTATCTCTATAACCGTTTGTATTTTGACGTACCGGGATTTTGCTCCCACTGCACCTATAACTCGGCAATTTTGTACTGGTAGGACGGGGATTTTCTTAATTTTACTAATTCTGCGAAACAAAGTTCCCGATACTACGTCTGTAGATGAAGCTGTGTCCAATACAACATAGGTTAAAATTCCTCCCACTTCTGTGATGATCGCAGACACAGGAACCCTTTTATCTTCGACTACACAGGCCTCTAAGTCTATCGTCAATTCATCTGTCATTAATTCACCTTCATTATATCTCAACATTGCCACGGAATTAATTTCGTTTGGAACAGGTTTGCACCCTTTTGTATTCCCCGGTCGACTTTACGGAGCATAAAGCGGCCCTCTTCAGTTTAAATGTCGATTATTATTTCCTCTTGAATCATCTAGTACTTCTATTATGATTGGTTGTTGTTGATGACTGGTTGTGCTATTTCCTTCAAATCGATGGTCAGAAACGCATTATTATTGTTTAATCTCTTGCATTTCCAAACATTGGGTTGTATCTGCGGCCTGTTCGATTGTCTCTGAACCTGCCCCTCGCAGCACTGTTATTGAAATTTCCATTTCCGTTGCAATTGTTTCCGTGGAATCTATGACTATTCCTAGTATAATAATTATTAAATCCGTTTCCGTTTCGGTTTGCGTTTGGCGCCTCAATCGCTCTCCTCTGCATAACCGGTTGTCTTGGCCGATTTTCATCTTCCTCGATCATATCTATAGTGTCAAGCGTAGTCATGAAAGAGTCACGGTCATGCTCATTAATATACACCATTCTATTTCTGATGCTGGCCGGAAGTCGAGATTTTAATATGCCAATCACGTCTTGTAGAGGCATAGGCTTAACCCAATACCGCGATTTGTTTATATATTTCTCAAAGTATTTCTTTAAAGACCCACGTGAAAAAGAAAAAGGTTCCGGGTGTAATACCTCCTGCCTTAAACGTTCTTGTACTCCTTCGGACCTGTATTTGGATAAAAATGCTCGTTCAAAATCTTCATATGTGTCCCAAGTTGATATCATATCAGATGCCCATATAGCTCCTGACCCCTGAATATAACCGGTCACGAAACTAACCTTTTGCCACTCACTCCAATTTTTGGCACTACTCCCCTAAAACTTCTTATAAACACTACGGGATGAACATTTTTCTTGTCCGGGTTGTAGATCTGGAATTGACGTTGTTTCAGCATTTTCTCCTCAGTATTTCTTTTACAATTACAGTCATTATGACTACCCTCATAGTGTTGTGATTGATGTTGATTGAAAAAACGAACGTGTGCATAATGTTGCTTTCTGTACATGATCGCTTAAATAATGTAGCTTCATTGATAGATCTTGTTATGGGTTCATTTCCTTGCGTGGAACGCAAATCTTCTCGATATAATCGTCCCATCTTCTCGAGATAGGTTTAAAGATCTCTCAATGTTTTCTTCCCATTGATTAAGCTCTTCGCCTAGTTGTCCTCTGGCTTCTCGCAAACCTTTATTAAATAAATCCTCTTCACAACTCTCGGTCATAGATTGTATAGCTGCTGTCGCAAACCTTTATTAAATAAATTTTCTTCAGAACTCTCGGTCATAGATTGTATCCCATCTTCTCGAGGTAGGTTTAAGGATCTCTCAATGTTTTCTTTCCATTGTTTAAGTTCTTCGCATAGTTGTTCTCTGGCTTCTCGCAAACCTTTATTAAGTAAATCTTCTTCACAACTCTCGGTCATAGAATGTATAGCTGCTCTGACCGTTGGTTCAATATTGTCTGAAGAAATGCTTTGCCTTTCCAAACTTAACGGCGAGAATTTTCCCGCGAGAATGTTTACCTTGTGATCAACCTCGTCTTGTCTCTCCTTTATGTTATTTATGGATTTATCCAAATTTTGGATGTCCTTCGGAATCTTGTCTTGTGATTGTCTCAAATCCTGTATATCTGCTGATATCTCATTTACTTGTTGCTTTAATTCATCTTGAACTTCAACTAAAACCGGAATTACCGCCATAGAACATTGCATCTGTTCTTGTGCTTGAACTATCTGTGGGATTGACTCGACCTGCTCTTTAATAGTATCAAGCTTAGTAGCAACATACTTGGTTAGCTCTAGGCGTAACTTCTTCGCGTTTTCATTACACTGTTGAGTGACTTGCTCAGTTTGAGCAGCTAATTTTAATTCTATCTTTTCATTCTGAATTTTCAATTCTTCCGCGGTTTTATTTAATTTCAAGTTTCTGAAAACTCTCTACTAATTTATTATTTAATTCCGCTTGATTAGCTTCTAATTGCTCAATCAACTATGTTTGATTAGCTAGTAATTGTACCTAGACTTTCACTTGATTGGCTGCTAATTGTTCCACTTTCACTTGATTGGCTGCTAATTGTTCATTCATTTCCCTTTTAGTCTCTATTTGCGCTTTAGTTAAGTCTGTTACATTTTTGGCTAACAGTGTTAACTGATGCATGATTACAGTCAATGGGTTTATTTCGTCCTGCTCAGATGACATCGAAACACTTAAGCTTTTTTGCGGGGCCTGATTAACGCTGCCGCTAGGCACTAATCCAGCTAAGCTAGCGTCTAGTGTTTCACTAACCCCAGAAACAGCTGAGGGCTGTTGTGATTCGCTCTGCTGTTGCATTTCCATTTTATAACCCGCCCTAGTAAAAACCATTAATACACAGAACAACAAATATATAAAGTCACTCGCATCTGAGTTAATAATGTCACTGACCTAAACTTTGCATAATACTCACTTATAATAAACACTTCCTATCTAAAGTTCAACCCAACAATCACTCAATCAATCTGATTAAAACCGATAGACATTTAAACAGTTATTCTAAATTTCTATCTACAAAAATTTAATTGTATATTGTCTGGCCTCAACGACGTTCTCGTAGGTTGTGGCGAAATTGTGACTTCTGGAACAGGCCTCGTCTTTTTTTCTCTCGTGCACATGCAACATAAAATTCACACAATGTTTAAGTAATGCTCAAAAATGTGTCCTGTCACAGTGAATCCAAATTTAATATTTTTTTTTGTGGGATCTAAAATTTCAAAAACCTCTCCCACACCGGCCTGATTTAGCTTCACTGATCAGGATAGTAAAAACATGCGTATATTAAGGGAATTTTCATTTACAAAGCAGGCTTATCACATTCACACAGTTCAATACTGTTCTATCCCGATTAAATTGAGCATAACTTAAATTCCATAAGGCAGTGAAGCAATTTCGAAGTCTCGGTGCGACGAAAATTGCCAGTAGATCCCCTGAAAACGTTTGTAATAATTATTAACTTTCGGTGATCACATGGGGAAGACCGGAGATCTGCTGGTAAGACCATGTCAGCCTATTTATTTAAAGTAATAAACTGGAGATCTTGAGCATACAAAACGGCAAGATCGTCCAGTGTAAATCAGACGTTCCCCACTGATCCCGTGCAACACAGCGTAGTAAGCAGACACTGCCAATAATAATCAGTTAAATAATACGCGAACACACTTACTTTTGTTTAGTTCATGTATTAAATTCCTTCTCATACAGAATCTCATCAATATGGCGACTAGCTCAACAATCCATCAGTATACATCTTCTTTCTTTTTACGGCTAATCGGCAATATCTCCTTCATTCTTTTCATAAGAGAAAACATGGATAGCAGAGAAGCTATTCCATGGAGTAAATGGACGCTCCAAGGAATAATAGTGCTTGAAACCACTTTGCATTGATAATCATCGTATATTAAAGTGCAGGAATCGGTAAGATAAGAAGAGATATTTCGAGATATGTACCGAGTTATATAATTTATAAAATTTCTGAAAATATCGCGGAGAGACCGCTGCAAGGGACATTACAATAGTCGCGCGGGATTAGCCGAGCGATCAGGGGCGCTGCAGTCAAGGACTGTGCGGCTGGTCCCGACGGAGGTTCGAGTCCTCTCTCGGGCATGGGTGTGTGTGTTTGTCCTTAGGATAATTTTGGTGAAGTAGCTTGTAAGCTTGGGGACTGATGACCTTAGCAGTTTAGTCCCATAAGATTTCACACACATTTGAACTTTTTTTTAAAATATTGTCATGAATATAAAAAATTACACAAATTCTCGGTCTTGAATATGGCATTTTCGTTACAGATCCGTTCATGTATTTTTAATCGTGTCTCTTCTCTCTATGATTTCTCTAAAATCGGACTTCGTTATCAACAGCACCTGAAGACGCCGGTGCATCGAGCTGGACGACTCTTTGCTTGAAAGTACGGAACCTTTTGCCATTCCAAATCATCCACTAACTTACAGTGACTAAACGCAGAAAATGAAATATACATTGCTTAGTAATACAATATATTCTGAAATAAAAATAAACACAATTTAAAAGTACACTTACGTTATGTAATTATGAGTGCCGTTAGGTTACAACTCGTGAAGGCATAGAAGCAGGACCACGGACGGCATGATGCTGACGTCGGTCCTCGTTTAGACCATGTAAGAGTGTCCGTCATTTACGAGAACATATTGCTCCCTGAGGACACGTCCTAAATTCCTCCAGCCGTTGAACGCTCTTCCTCGTTTTGGAAGATAGCGACCGTAGGTGCAGTAGGTAACCAGTTCTTGCTATTCAGACTCGCAGAGATACACATATACAGAGATGCAGCGCAGTAAATGTCAATTTGCGATGCACTCAGAAGTGTCGGTGCACTACAATATGACAGCTGTAAGTACTCAGCAAAGACGAACCTCTTCTTTCTCCTTCTGCTGCTGCAAAAACAGCTACAATAAAACTCTTACACTACGTAGCTTCTCTGTAGAAGTACTGTGAGGTAGGTGTATTTGATAGTTGTACATAACTCAAGCATGCTCCATAGATGTGTTTACTGTTGAGCATCGTCTACTCTAAGATCACTGTGAGCATATAGTCCAAGAATTCTGTTTGTTTTAGGATGCTGCAGCACATATGCACCAGGATGCGGTATGCTGACAATGATATAAGGACCGTCGTACAGCAGACGCACTTCGTATTGCCACATTGAAGAACAGACGACTTATGGTGAGTACGCAAAAACACTAACTTTCCAACTGTAAATCCCTGCTTCCTCTTGACAGTGAGGACATTAGTTTTGTTTCTAATGTAGCTTCCTGGCAGATTACAACTGTGTGCCGGACTGGGACTCGAACTGGCGACCTTTGCCTCTCGCTGGCAAGTGCTCTACCAACTGAGCTTCCCAAGCACGACTCATGCCCCGTCCTGACAGCTTTACTTCTGCCAGTACCTTGTCCCCTACATTCCAAACGTTACAGATGCTCTCCTGCGAACCTTGCAGAACTAGCACTCCTGAAAGAAGGATGAGACTGACAGAAGTAAAGCTGTGAGGATGGGTCGTATGTCGTGCTTGGGTAGCTCAGTTGGTAGAGCACTTGCCCGCGAAAGGCAAAGGTCCCAAATTCGAGTCTCGGTCCGGCACATAGTTTTATTCTGCCAGGAAGTTTCATGTCAGCACACACTCCACTACAGAGTGAATATCTGATTCTGGAAACACCCTGAGGCTGTGGTTAAGCCATGTCTCCGCAATATCCTGTCTTTCAGCAGTGCTAGTTCTGCAAGGTTAGCAGGAGAGCTTCTGTAAAGTTTGGAAGGTAGGAAACGAAGTACGGGCAAAGGTAAAGCTGTGAGGACGGGGCGTGAGTCGGGCTTGGGTAGCTCATTTGGTAGAGCACTTGACGGCGAAAGGCAAAGCTCCCGACCTCGAGTCTCGGTTCGGTACACAGTTTTAATCTGTCAGGAAGTTACATATCAGCGCACACTCCGCTGCAGGGTGAAAATCTCATTCTTTGTTTCTAATGTTGGCTTTCACAATCAGCGTCGCATAGACTTCCCTTACCTTTTCGTCGAGTGTTGTTTGCTGAAAAGGAAGTTTTGGTAACTGCTTTTTCCAATCGTTGTCTTCTTTGCGATCCAACATGAGCTCATTAGATGTGTACAGAGTTTCATAAACATTGAGTTTGTTGTGTACCTCCTGAAATAAAGACAAAAATGTTATCCAGTTGGTATGTTTGGTAGAAATGTAGGTTATCATAAATCTGTTAATCCCACGGAACACACATAAGTGTGGTTACACGGGGGACTATAGCTTGAGATAAAAATACTCCTAACACTGTTGTCTTTGAGAAATGTACGCCACTTGTACCCAGTATAGAATGTAGTATTGTCGGATGAAATAGCTTTTGCTTCTTCTACGTGAGGAATGTCGTCACACGAGAAACGACGAATGATGGAAGTGCCAGTAGCAGATCTTATAGCATAGGGTTTAACATGCTTGGTGAATAAATCGTAAAATGCAAGAATATATTTCACACCACCACTACTTGTGGGATGTGGCCCACTTACGTCAGAACGTACAGTTTCTAGAGGTTTACTGGGTAGAACAGACTGGAAATCATTCTACGTAGACAAGTTCAGCAGCTTAGATTTTTGACAGATAGCACATGTTTTGAGTATACTGTGGATCTCACGTCTCATGCTGCTAAAGTAACAATAGGTACTAAGCTTGCTAGGCACTTCTTGGTACCATAATGACCCCAAACAAAATGTGTGTGCCAAATTATGTTGGGTTCAGAATCCTTAGGAGTACAAACATACCCAGTAGTGGCTTCCGGTTGACGGTGATAAAATAATACATCATTATGTTGGACACAGGATGGTCAGGTTGGTTTGTGAGTAAAACTCTTACCTTATTCCAGTGACGAACAGATTTCTGCAACGTTGACATATTTTTGCATAAGTCGATATAATACTGGTGATATAGCTTATCATGCATAAGAAGTATTCGGTAATCATCCACATTCTCCAGGTCAGAGTTACATTCATTCAGGTCCTGAGGCAGACGAGACAAAGCTTCGGCAAAGATGTTGTCTTTACCCTTAATATATACAATTTCAGAAGAATAGTTTTGCAAAGATATGGCCCAACGTGAAAGTACCAGCTTACAAGTTAACGAAAATGTAAGAGCTTGGTGGTCTGTATAAATGTTAGTGTGCTTACCATATAAATAATAATTGAATTGCTTAAAGGCCTGCTATATAGTGTGTTTGGCGTTCTGTGGTGGAGTATGTGCGTTCACATTCAGTAAGTGTGCGCCTCGCAAAACTAATAATTTTCACATTATCTTGTTCTCCATTCTTTATAACGAAGCCGCAGGATGAGGCATCACATGTCATACAAAAATCTAAGTTAAAATCAGGGTGATCAAAAATATTTGTGTTAACCAAAGCATGCTTAATACTATCAAAGTCTTTCTGACACCAATCAGACCTTATCTGTATCTGATTCTTTTTGAGTAGGTTCTATAGATGTTTGCTGTTTAATTGTTGGTATGGTATAAATCGTCGAAAGAAAGAACAAAGTCCTAGGAAAGATTACTAGTGGTTTGTAGTCCGTGGACTAGAAAAACTCCTGATTACCTCTATCTTACTTGGGTAAGGTCGTATACCTTGAGCATTAATAATATTTCTAAGATACTTAATTTCACTGCAAGAAAATTTCGAATTTTTGAGATTAGCTGTCACTCCAGCTTCTGCGAATTTTTTTTGAATCTTTTGCATAGTATCAATGTGTTCAGATCAAGTCTTACTAGCTATGAGCAGGTCATCAGTGAAGTGAGTTACTGATTCTACCAATTCATCACCAAGTACATTATCCAACGCGGTGATAAACACGCCTGAACTGACGTTCATACCGAAGGGAAGGACACAAAATTCATAGGTTCGCCCCGCGAAAATAAATGCAGTATACTTTCTAGAATCTGGCGTGATTGGGACTTGCCAGAACGAATTGGTCAGATCTATCGTAGAAAAATACATATAATCTAAAACTTTCTGGAGTTGCTCCTCTAAATTCTCAGGTTCTTATTAATTGCACGAGCATCCAAAACAACACTCACAAAGAACTCTGATATTCCCGTTGGGTTTCTTTACAACAAGTAACTCGCTGCAGTAAGGTAACGTGGAAGGTTCGATAATTTTCCACTCTTAACATTTTTTTTCAACTCGTGCCACACAGCAGGTCGTGGAAGAAAATCTGGTGAGGCTTAACTTCTATTTTATACTCATATGTCTTGATCACATGTGGTCGTTTGCTAAACACTTGTATATACTTGGACAAAACATCACAAAGTTCATTAGGTTCATCATGTGTGACAGTTGAGGTCTCTGATAATTCATTACTAATTAAAGTTTTCAAGTCCTCAAAAAGGGCATCAGGTGCGTGTGTCTGTGTGTCAGAATCATCAGCGTCCTCTATTAACTGAATCTTCTATCCTGCACAATGTTTATCGTGCTTCAGAGTCCTGCTATGCAGGTCAATTGAAATTTCACTGCCCTTATCTCCAAGTATGCATTTACGTTGCGTGAAGTCGACAGTGCTGTCCTTCTCGCACAATATATCTAAACCTAAGATGCAATTAATGACCAGGTTTTGAATGCCGAGGAATGGCCGTTGTACGATTCCATTACCTACATTGATTGCCACAAACACCTGTTTCTTAAATCTAGAAGACTTATTGCGCACGGCAGTTAAAATTTTACAGTTCTGGACAAGATACTCTGGTATGGGTTCAACTCACACATTTTCTTGTAAAAATCATAGTACAAGACCCTAACAGACGCTCCAGTGTCCAGAATAATAGTAGCGGGAATATCACCCACAACACAAGTAGCTGAGGCCAAAACAATTTCATTGGATGATGAACGACATTGTGTTTCCTCTTGTAACAGATTATCAGACAAGTTTTCGTCATGATTATACCTTATGAATAATAATGGTTGCTGTATACAACAGTCAGGTACATGATCATTGTGTCGTTGCAATGTGGGTGTGTCAAATAATAAATTTAAATTGAAGTCGTCCCCCAATTCTTCCACAGCCACGACCTGGGGCACTATATTAACCGTTTTTAGCTTGAAGTCGTCACATTTGTAGTGGATGCAGGCACAGACGGAGGTGGAGTATCACTAGTTACTTCGATAATATTTACATATGAGTATTGTTCATGCCAGTCCACGAAATGTGGCGGCCGTTGCGTTTTCATATTTTGATTCACCTGCAGGTGATGCATAGCAGTTGTCAGTTTGCATTTTCGGCGGCGACAATTGTCACTGGCATGTATTATTGTTATGCAGCTCTGGTGTCGCACTGTTTTGAGACTGGGCAGCGTAGCTGTTGTTACTACACGTCCGTTGCTGGTCTGGTGAGTACTGATAGTTATTTTTGTTTCTCTTAAAATTTTTGTTACCATTCTGATAGTTATTATTCCCGTACTTGTTGTTGTTGCGCTGTCTCTTATTGGGATTACCGCCAGTAGAATAAGAAATGTTGTATTTGTTGTTTGTGCTATGTTGAGCATGTAGGTTCTGTTGTGTATTTATACATTTGACATTTGAAGCGGTTGATTCTGTTGGCTTGCGTATCCGACGGCAGCCGGAGCACCTAAATTGCGTTGTCCACCCTGTGTGTTTTTCATGGTGCTGGTGTAAACATTGTAGCAATTGTTTTGCCGTATCGAACGCTGGTCCTCGTAAAGCATATCAACAGACTCGAGGACTGTGAGAAAATACTCTGCGTCGTTGTCTGCGATGTGCAGTAGTTTCTCTTTGATATTAAAAGGTAGTCTTGCCTTGCCTGTCACAACTTTGTGTTTTCTTGTTGTAATGAAAGCTCTGAAAATTTCGCGTTATGGTCGGACACTTGTCCAGTCAGTCTGTTATTTATCTCCTCAACACGGCTTCACAAGGTGTCGTTTGACGTTTCAAGTGCAGCTAAAACTTATTTAATTTCATAATTTCGTGTTTTCATCACGTCACGAGCTCTTTTCGAAGTGGCGTCAATGTCCTGTTTATGTTGTGTCACTTGTTTCATTATAGCATCGAACATACTGGCAATACTAGTGATGTGCAAATGTTCCGTCCCCGCAACGTCGTTAGACATGACGTCAGACACCAAAATGGCTTCGGAACTAGATGTATGCATGTTACTGGTAGACGGTCTTTTTTCTAAGTTTACGTCACCAGAATGGTCAATAATATGTCGCTCGTTAGTGTTCGAGTCAACAGTAAGGTCACTTTAATAATTATTTAATGGCATGTCAGAGTCGGATTGCGTCTGTGTTTGCAGTCTCGGGTTCTCCATCTTTGCTAATTGTTTTCTGCTCTGTACTACGCCACACGTAATGTGTGACAAAATAAAAATTTAAACTCGTGTGTGTAATCAGATTAAATGTAAAAATTAATCTCACTGTGCCACAATGTCTGAACAAGAAAATTAACTGTCGGAAGTAATTTTGAGTACTAATGGCTGCACGCCGATATTACGCCGCACAGATCTAAAATCGGCCATGTTGTGAACTGACAAAACGCCATTCTTGCAACGTATGAATAATGAAAATAATTTTGGAAACCGCGATGTAGCTTAAACTCACTGCTACGGAAACGTAAAATTGTGATGGATCCACCAAACAAGCTACGATAATACAAAGCGCTTGGGCAAGGTTACTGATGTAAAAATGCGGTGTCTTACCTTGTATCCGCAATTGCAGCGTAATTTCAGGTGTCGCCATACATTCCAGTAATTGGTCTTACATGAATGTATTCCGGTCTCTTATCCCGTTTGTCGTTTCCAATAAACACGTAACAAAATGAAGACGATATAGTACATACAACAATGCGTCCAGACACGAAGTCACCAATTAATTTAATTTAATTAAATTTTTGGTTTTTTTGCTCATTCGTAACTGGATCGAGACCATGCAACGAATTATACTAATGAATATAAAAAATTATACAAACTCTCGGCCGACCGTTCATGCATTTTTAACCGTGTTTCTTCTCTCTGTGATTTCTCTAAAATCGGACTTCGTTATCAAGCAGCACCGGAAGACGACGGTGGATCGAGCTGCACGACTTTTTCTTAAAAGTACGGAACCTTTTGCCATGCCAAGTGACGCAACAATCTTACAACGACTAAAGACACAAAATAAAACTTACATTTGTTAGTAATTACAATATATTCTGAAATTTAAAAAAAAACATAATTTAAAAGTACATTTACATTATGTAATAACTAGTGCCGTTTGGTTGCAACTCATGAGTAAAATAGTGAATTAATGTAGTATTAGTGGCGGTCTGCCACATAGGTACGATCTGGACAAGACCTAGGAAACAAAAGGTGACACTTAGTCTAATCAGATGACCATCAAAAGTCTTCAAATGTTTCCAGCGGCTGCATACAATATTTATTCAGCCATTTACTATATCTATGGCTCAAATTAGTCGTTTCATTCCTTATAATTAAATTTTTATTAATAAAAGCTCAGCATGCAAATGTGCCTTTATAGGACAACCGCTCGTGGCCTGGCTGCATCCTTCTACCCGGCTTTCAACGGCACCATTCAGTAACCGTTGCGGCCCACGGTGAATCCATGGAGCTGGTTGCTGATAAAGGGGAGTAACATTCTGCAATCCTCGTGGTGAATTGTGTCATTTTCTACCTGTCCTCTTTATTATTTTCTGGTTTGCACCCGACCCTCAGAGTTTTACTCGATCGGCTCTTTGGTCGTAAATATAGGCCGCAGTATTGCACTGAGACAAAGTTGTCGTTTGAAAATTTGTGCCGCCTTTCCTTTCTGGGTTGTATCCGCTCATTAATGTCCTAATGAACTAGCTCCTTGTCGTAAATACATCCGGAACAATTGTACTAAGACACAGGTTGACGTTAAACAGAGAGGGATCTTGTGGTTGGATTTAGATGTTAACCGGTTCAGTTTTTGATTGTAATTGCATTTCTCAGTCATTAGTATTAATCCGAACAACCTATTGTACTAAGCTATTCGTTGCTGTGTTTGGAAGACCGAGTCGTTATTGCTGTATTTTAGCTGGATATTGTGCTTTCGTCGAGCGAGTTCTCTTGTAATAAGTGTTCACAAGTAATGTTTTAAGACGTTCCTTCAGATCTGTGTTACTAACTAACGATCAGTTTAAATTTGAAAATATCAAGACCCAGCTGTTACCAGAGCTTTAGTCAATATAAGATTGTCGGAAGGGAAGACTTGGGATAGAGTCGCACCTCGGTAGCAGATTGAAATTGATAGGTTGGTTGCTTTGAAGTAAGCCTTATCATTGACGCATTACTTCCTCATCTGCTTAACCTTTAAACCCAGGTGCGCGTCTTAATCCCGAACCTTTCGACATACATCTTTCTAACTAAAAGATAGGTCATCTGTTTTGAGTAATTGAATCACTATTGTCATCAATGGTGCTTATATAGGTTTCATGTGTTGCAGAAGGACTTTCAATACAAGAGACTGGGTCCAGCGCGGTAGTAAACACCGCTGTTTCACCCGATAACGGGCGGCTGCAGGTCAAGGCTCCTTGTAGTCATTGTCAAATTTTTTGCTGTTTTGTTTTCTTTTGCAAAAACGTATTTAACTTGAGGTTTAAGGTCAAAAGAACTTGTCAAATTTCTTCATTTTGTAAAAAAAATATGGTTATATATTGTTAAATAATCTGGTCGTGTGAAAAGTAAGTTATATTTTTGGGTTCTCCCTTCCACGTTTTCCTTAATTCCAGTAAGTACCACTTATCACATATAGTTTCATGTAATATTGCATCTGTATGTGACTTATCGAATGCATTGATTGTTCCGTTGTGCTGCTATTTACGCAGTCTAGTGGCCATGTTTGTTACTTTGTACGCAACGTCATATTTTCTCATTCAGTTATACTCTGATGTCGGTAATTTACATGACGACATTCTGTGTGCATGAAGCTCCCTCCCTCCTTTTTAATTTATTTTTTAATTTATGTGCTTGTAAGTATTTGTTAACATTATTTGGTAATTACTTTAGGAAAAATCTGTGTTCCTCATGACATTTGTAACCTTTCTGCAGATACTGTGAAAATGGGTTTCACTCAAAAGCGGTCAGAAAGTTGATTTGCTGAAAAAAAAAGTGAATAATGTTCTTCCCTGCGAGGTTAGCAGCACTGTACAAATATAGCTTCAGATATGGCTCAGACGCTCCGAAGGCAGAAAAAACTGAAGTTAGTTTCCGAGTGACCCTCGTTGCTCCTGAAACATGATCCAGACTGACACCTTGTGCTTCTTGGTGTGCTTCTGGAACGCGGCCAGGAACGTTCCGGAGGCGGCGTGGTGCCGGCCCCAGCGGTCCATGCAGGGCCCCAGGGTCCCGTAACAATGAGGGTAATTGCGGCCCCGCCTGCTACGAGAGACGGCCGCTCCCTTGTGTATGGGGGGCTGGAGCGACGCGGGTGTGAGAGCGGAGTAGGCAGGTGAATTGCCTGCGCTGCCCAGCCGGTACGGAATACGGCGGAGGGCCGGATGGCTCTGCGTGGAGCCCACAGCAGACCCCCTGCAGCATCTCGGAGGCTGATGGCGTCTGTAAAAACTTAGTGGCCCCGCCTGTGGAAACGTGCTCTCCCAGATCTGCAGCTGCTGATGTGCAGGAAGCGAAGATAAAGTGCGGCTTCGCGCAGTATACACCGCTATCACACACACTCCAAGTGTCGACAGCTCTGTTATAAACGTGACAAAACGTCCTTAGGGACACATTAAAGGCACCGAGATTCAAACAGCACAGTTTATTACTTTTCCGCGACGAGTCAGTGGGAACAACCACGCAGAATTTCTTTGACCTTAGGGGATCTGAAGTGAAAGCTGTACAGTTTTTTTCAACACATCGCAGTGATAGAAGACTTATTACTCAAAGTACTAAAAACCCCTCTGTGTAACCACTAAACAATGCGTGTTCGCTTTAACATACGCGTATCATTTTATTCCTTTTAAACATTCCCCCTTGAGACCTGGTGGTACTCAAGGGAAGGCAGGATTCGGTTACGATTGTGGACGGGGCCATATTCAGTTACTATTGGTAGCCTTTCACAATTACATACAAGTCATTTTAAACCAGTAATTCCAGACTCGACAATAAATAAAAATACCACACGTCATTAATGAAGGAATAAACAACATTGTAAGCAATAGTGTTTTCAGTGAGTTACAATTTCGCAAATCACCATTAAATACAGATACGACAGAGAGTGTTTTAAAGACAAGCCACTGTGATCTGGGCACAAGGCCTTACACACCAGGAATGCCAATAAATTAAGAGTTACTTAATAACTCGTTGCAATTTACAACTTACAGGTATTGAAATATTAAGGTTCAAAAATGGTTCATATGGCTCTGAGAACTATGGGACTTAACATCTGAGGTCATCAGTCCCGTACAACTTCGAACTACTTAAACCTAACTAACCTAAGGACATCACACACATCCATGGCCGAGGCAGGATTCGAACCCGCGACCGTAGCAGTCGCGCGGTTCCAGACTGAAGTGCCTAGAACCGCTCGTCCATACTGGCTGGCAAATATTAAGGTAAGTCGCCACAAACACAGCAGAAGGCATCACACGCCAGGAATGGCAGTAAACAAGGTTTTAAGGCTTACTGCTAAGTTATAAATACCAAATAAGAATCTTAAGGCAAATGACCACAATTACGGCTGAAGGCCTACACGCCAGGAACTGCAATAATATAAAAATAACTGAGACCTGCTGTAAAACAGCAAATACAGTAGCAAAAGTTAATTAAAGAAACAAGCACCGATCCAGACAGTGCTCCAGGAATCGACCTCTGGGAAGGACCGGCAACAAACTTTTTCGCGAGCAATGCGATAGGCAGCCAAGAGGATCATTCACTTCACAAGATGGTAACTCAGGCTAGTGGCAGTCTAATGAATGACTAATGATAATCTTGCTGAAGTTACCTGACGCCTGATAAACCAAATGCAACGATGGAACAATACGCCACAGCAGGAACCGGCTGTCTGCACTATGTTCCAAGAATACTGTGTTTAGAGCGCCAGGAACGAGAGAGGAACTACTACCACCAGAGTAGAATGCACTCCACTCTCTGCTCTTAGCCTCGGCGACAGTATAAGGAGCAACACGAACCCAAGTCTCTGGAGAATCATGAGATGTCACAGTGGTGGAGGGTTCTCCTCTTGAATTGAAATGCACTCATCTTAAAGCCTGCTGGATCCAGTTTACGAAGAGGTCGTGCACCCTCGTGACTACAGCTCTTTGATCCGGCAGTCCATGCGTGGCGCCAGTGGTCCCTGTGTGTTCGCGCACTGTGCGGACCTGGCTCCTCCTGAGTCCCAAACCGAACTCGCACACACACACGACCCGGAAAAACCATGTCGTCGCCCCTAAGATAGGGCAACAGTTACTACATATCGATAACCGCCGCTGATGCCACTATCGCACAGGGAACGCTTGCGAAAGCGAGTGGCGCCAGTCAACACGAGTAGAAGACAAACAACCGCAGCCATGCCAAGTAAACGATAACGTCTGGCCTCCAGCGGAGGGCGGAAACCTACCAACAGCACCAACACGAGCCGCAGCGTGGCTCACCCTTATTATATCGTACAATTACATTTGTAATCCAGAAACTGCTATATGGTGTGTATCAGAAGATACTTATCCTATTGCTATTAATTTCCCCTCCTGCTTTCCATATTCCATTCGCGATTAGTGTTTGGGAGTAACGATTGCCTTTCAAACTGTATCACTTATGTGAAAAGTGGGGTTTCAACAAAAGAATTTTACGTATTCAAAATTTCATGCAAACAATATTTACACCTTGCTCGCTTATAATACACTCCTGGAAATTGAAATAAGAACACCGTGAATTCATTGTCCCAGGAAGGGGAAACTTTATTGACACATTCCTGGGGTCAGATACATCACATGATCACACTGACAGAACCACAGGCACATAGACACAGGCAACAGAGCATGCACAATGTCGGCATTAGTACAGTGTATATCCACCTTTCGCAGCAATGCAGGCTGCTATTCTACCATGGAGACGATCGTAGAGATGCTGGATGTAGTCCTGTGGAACGGCTTGCCATGCCATTTCCACCTGGCGCCTCAGTTGGACCAGCGTTCGTGCTCGACGTGCAGACCGCGTGAGACGACGCTTCATCCAGTCCCAAACATGCTCAATGGGGGACAGATCCGGAGATCTTGCTGGCCAGGGTAGTTGACTTACACCTTCTAGAGCACGTTGGGTGGCACGGGATACATGCGGACGTGCATTGTCCTGTTGGAACAGCAAGTTCCCTTGCCGGTCTAGGAATGGTAGAACGATGGGTTCGATGACGGTTTGGATGTACCGTGCACTATTCAGTGTCCCCTCGACGATCACCAGTGGTGTACGGCCAGTGTACGAGATCGCTCCCCACACCATGATGCCGGGTGTTGGCCCTGTGTGCCTCGGTCGTATGCAGTCCTGATTGTGGCGCTCACCTGCACGGCGCCAAACACGCATACGACCATCATTGGCACCAAGGCAGAAGCGACTCTCATCGCTGAAGACGACACGTCTCCATTCGTCCCTCCATTCACGCCTGTCGCGACACCACTGGAGGCGGACTGCACGATGTTGGGGCGTGAGCGGAAGACGGCCTAACGGTGTACGGGACCGTAGCCCAGCTTCATGGAGACGGTTGCGAATGGTCCTCGCCGATACCCCAGGAGCAACAGTGTCCCTAATTTGCTGGGAAGTGGCGGTGCGGTCTCCTACGGCACTGCGTAGGATCCTACGGTCTTGGCGTGCATCCGTGCGTCGCTGCGGTCCGGTCCCAGGTCGACGGGCACGTGCACCTTCCGCCGACCACTGGCGACAACATCGATGTACTGTGGAGACCTCACGCCCCACGTGTTGAGCAATTCGGCGGTACGTCCACCCGGCCTCCCGCATGCCCACTATACGCCCTCGCTCAAAGTCCGTCAACTGCACATACGGTTCACGTCCACGCTGTCGCGGCATGCTACCAGTGTTAAAGACTGCGATGGAGCTCCGTATGCCACGGCAAACTGGCTGACACTGACGGCGGCGGTGCACAAATGCTGCGCAGCTAGCGCCATTCGACGGCCAACACCGCGGTTCCTGGTGTGGCCGCTGTGCCGTGCGTGTGACCATTGCTTGTACAGCCCTCTCGCAGTTTCCGGAGCAAGTATGGTGGGTCTGACACACCGGTGTCAATGTGTTCTTTTTTTCCATTTCCAGGAGTGTATTATCCTGTTAAGAATTATCTGTAGAAATATTTTTACAGGCTGCAGGAACACCATATGTGCTCCTCGAGTTACACGGCAAACGATGAGACGATATTTGAACTCCTCTGAAACTTTGTAGAGCATGTCTTTGATGATGGACTCTGCCTCGACGGCCATTATCTGTCATCGGTGTGGTAAGGATTGTGGCAGGGGTGAGACAAACACACAACCACATAGGAAATGGGTCGAGTCTGGGCTTGTGTGATGATCGCTGTGGCCACCTGCACCACATGTCATCATCGGCACCTGAACTTCAAGCCATCGTCCAGACAGATGTACGTTTAGGTGCTGCCATGCATTCAAGTGGAGGTGCACCATCTTGATTCAGCATAGAGTCCTCATACAGTGGATGCAGAAGCCGTAAAGTAGTCATGTATCAACCGTGATTTAATTTAAAAGAATATTCTTAAGAATTTATTTTATTTACTAGCGATTCATCAAGAACATTAACACATTTAATGACACCATGTAAGCAAGGAAGTAGCTGCCAGGGAGTAACTGACGAAATCATAACCAAATTCCTTTTAACAAATATTGCCTAAAAGCATTTCTTAAAAGAAACAGATTTAAAATTATAATCAGAAAGCACCCTCTAAATATCAAAGTTGCAGTTTATCCAGAGGCAGAAAAAAACAAGTTTTGACTGTATGAGCTTTCGGGCAAAGAACCTTGCCGCTCCCTTTCGACACGGCCGTAGTTACGACCGCTCACTACAGCCTCTGAAAGACTACGCTGGTGCAAATCTGCAAAAGACCAGGCAACTTTAAACTAAGAGTTTTAACAATGTACACAAGCACACAACTATGCACCCTCCCCCCCCTCTCCCTCCAGTAGGAGGGATGCATGCAGATGGAGATGATACAAAACCCTAACAATTAAAATATTAACCTTGCCCCCGAAGGTGCAAGTCGATTTTAACGTCTTAGAAAAGTCTTACGGTGAAAGGGTGGCAACTTTATACACTAAAATGATCATTTAAATAAAAACCCATGAAATGCAATCTCATATAAAATTCTACAAGGTTGGCCAAACAATGATTAAGATGCTCTACAGTACACAGATACCGCCTCTCAGATAATACGCAATAATATCCAAGTTTCCAAAGATCAAAACATATTTCAGGTATCAGACCGTTACACTCCAAGCAATAAATTCGTTAACACACCAAACCCGACAAACATGACAGAGGCAGCTACTAACGTACGGTAGATTGATAGGGAGATTACCGAACAACCCGAACCGCAGGTTGCTCTATCCCGCCTCTACTCCACTAGGGAAAAACGGACCACCCAATTCATAAGTAAACACCTTCCCGCGCGTGGGCAAACGGAGAAGAATGGTGGGACGACCCCAAAGCAAAACGGCTGGTGACCTCACCAAGAAAACAAGTAGAAAATTAACAAGAGTAAATCCATCGACATATCACCAATCACTTCTAATAAACTGTGATTTCTCCAGAAGACCTGGCGCAGAACCCACAAATCGCTCTCCCGAACCGTCCGCTCCCAGCCGCTTCAAAGGACGCAGGAAGGCGCGCTGATCTTCCTTCTCACGGTGTCGCAGCTCGCACCGGCCAGACTGATGTCGTGGGTTGACTCCTGTTGCTCTCGTGCCGACCGCGAAGTCACTAACCCTCGCTATACGCCGCGGCCCACTGGACTCACGTGGCGACCTCACATGAGCCGACGCTCAAGGCGGACAAGTCATCTTGTGTCTCAGTGCGCGACCTACCAACCGATCGATCCAACCGCCAATGACCATTGCCTGAGCAAACTCGAGTAGACTGGCGGCCTAACGCGCAGACTCAGATGCAGGAACTAAGCCCCGACCGGGCGACCACTCGCTGCCTTCCCTTACTGGCGGAGTGGAAAGACTCTCATTTTTCCGGCTTTTAAAGGTTGATCCGAACGACAGACATACTAGCACTCCGAACAACAGACTGACACTAACTGCCTAACAAATGTGGACGAGAGACAGACTAGCAAGCTGGGGACGAGAGACTGACCCAGACTGACCCACTGGCGAGCTAATAGCGCCCCTGAAATGTACGTGAACAGGCAACCTTTCCCATTTCCCACCAGAGGGAGACACCAAAGCTACGATTGCCACAGCGGCGCCACCGCCAGAAACGGAGGGCGACTGCTTCAGACCCCGCGAGCTCTTAGAAACAGCATTTTTTTTTTACCACGGCTCAATGTACAAGCGTCAAGTGCCTGAGATAGTATTCTACATAAAAAAGAAAGGACAGTAAATCTTCTTCCTCGACATTGCACAGAACACATTGAGCTTTTGTGAATCTCGGTCTTATTCATCACAGCATCGGCTTTTCTGTTCCCGGGAAACGAATATTTTGCCACTTAATTTTACCATTAGTGTGAAAGGTTCCTTCATCCCCATAAATTAACTTTATTGACACGTCAGCTCCATCCTCCAGTGCAGCACGATCTCCAGAAACGAGTGCCTGGAACAAATGAAATATGCACGGTTTTATGCACACGGCTTAAGTGAGATTTTAGAAAGCGTTGTTTGTGGGATCTCAAGCTTACGGCTTGTTTTCTGTGGTTTCCGCTGGAACGCTGCTCGAATCCTGCCAACATCTTACTCCGACACAAGAGGCTAACCAAGATATTTACTTTAGCAAAGTAGCCTTTCCATTCAAACTGTTTGTACGAGGTAGAAATGGAGACTCTCTTGGGTGGCTACTGTTGGAAACGTGTCCAACGTGCTCGTTGAACAGCAGTTACAGACTCAATTTTAGCCAACTGAACGACGCAAGAACGCTTCTTGTTTGGTGTTATTAACAGGTTGAGTTTTTTTAAAGTTTAAAGTTCATATGAGCTCATACTGCATTTTTTGACTCTTCTGCTTAAGTACGGTAGATACAGGATGCATGGACCATTGGTATAAACGGACCAGTCGAATATTTGGCTGGTCCGCCACAGCAGTTCTGCAGTTGATGTCTGTAGCTGTTCTTTTTGAATAGACGGATGTTCAGTTTTGCTCGTGCGTTTCATGTATATATTAGAAAAACATATTGTTTATTTCTTTTGGTGAATTGAAATATATTTTATGCTAAACTGAATTGGTACGTGGTTAAGTTAGCTTACGAGATTTCGAAGTAAGATCAGTGCTAAACCTTAAATGTATACTTGGGCACAATGTAAACCTAAAATGGTGTGCCGGTAGCATTGTTTGTGTGAAAGTGCAGCTGGTCCATCTGTCCCCAACAGTTGATGTAGAGGGACCAAAACAATTTGGGATAGCTGAGGCACTATAAAACCCTGAGATAGTCGGACCATATCTTCTATTAAGGCTTTACTTCGTCTATCAATGAAATTATACTTATAAGAAAGTTATTATAAGAGTTATCTTGGAAAGCTGGAGTTTCTTCTGTTACAGAATAATACCTACTTTTTATAAATGAAAAGGTACGTCTGCGAGAAGAGAATGGTCTGAAGAAGCATCGAAAAATGCAGTCTAAACTGTTGAAAATAATGAAATGGGAATTAACGCTGCAGGAAAAGCGTTTGCATATCGAACACTACCTTAAAAAAATGGTTCAAATGGCTCTGAGCACTATGGGACTCAACTGCTGTGGTCATAAGTCCCCTAGAACTTAGAACTACTTAAACCTAACTAACCTAAGGACATCACACACATCCATGCCCGAGGCAGGATTCGAACCTGCGACCGTAGCGGTCGCACGGTTCCGGACTGCGCGCCTAGAACCGCGAGACCACCGCGGCCGGCCTTTAAAAAGGCGCCTTCAGTCACTAACATTAATAAATACTCCATGAAGTCATTGTTAGGAATTGGAAACGGAAAATAAAAATCGTTGGACATATTAAGAAATTACAACCAAGGGAGTTTACTCGAACTAGAAATGCAGTACTTTCCTTGGCCTGTTTCTTTAGCACGAAGCCTGCAGTGAAACCAAACAAGCAGGCTATGATTGGCCTTTTGTTTCTTGTACGCAACCCTGATCCTTCCATCCTGCAATCTGAAGAGGCATCCATTGCAAGGATTCTCGCTAAAATAGCTCTGAAAGTGTACTTTGACTCCTTAAAAATGTTTTGGAAGAAAATAGTCTTATAGATATACCTGGAAACATTTTCAACATAGATGAAACAGGTTTATAAATGAACAACAAACTTGGAAAAGTAGTTGCCTTGAAAAGTTCTAAAAATATGACTTCTGCTACTTCGGGACGGGGTACATTCTTTCCACATTTTTGCATAATTAATGGGAAGAATTTAAAGCAGGAGTATTGTGACGGTTTGCCACCTGCTGCTGAAGAAAAAATTTATCCCTCCATCGCCTGGCAAAGTAAATACTGAGTTATTTTTTGATTGGATGAAAACACATTTTAATCAAAACAAGCAGGAAAGGTGTACTCCTCCAGATAGATGGACACACTTGGCATGTTAGCTGCGTTGAAACACTGGTGTTCGCAGAAATTAATAAAATAATCTGGTGATTATTCCACCCCAAACAGTACATTAGCTTCAGGAATTATATCCTGCTTTTCTCAAGTCTTTAAAAATGAACTACTATTCTGACTGCTCCAACTACTTGACTAATATTCCCTCAAGACAGATTACCTGACTTCAGTTTCGTACGCACCTTAGCTTAGTTCAGGGGAAGTCAGCAAACTTAGATAATAGAATTAGTGCTTTTAGAACCTGTGGAATCATTCCTTTTTAACCCGATGCGACACCGAACTAGGCTTTCCTGTCAGAGTCCGCAGACTTCCAGACTCTAGAAACATCTCTTGTTTCCCAAAATGATTTGATCACTGTCGCTGTTGCTGATTCAGTAGATGAAGAAATGATGTCACGGCTGTTGGCAATAATTGTTCAAGAAATGATGTCGTTGTTGCTGATACCTAGTAGCTCAAGAAACGATAGTCATGCTGGTACTTCAAGATGCCATGTAGATATTCCTGTGCCAGGATCCTCTGAACAATTCAAGGATATAACTGAAAACACAACCTCCTCTAAGTTATTGGACACAGTACAACATGTGCCTTGTACCAATAAAGATCGGAATCTGAAAAAAAAACTTTCAAACGTCATCATCAGTCTTACGATCTCCGGAAATTGGTCAGAAAAAGAAAAAAAAAAGATGTAAAAGCTGTTGAGATTTAGATAACAGAAGAAAAAAGGAAGGAATGGAATAAGAAGAGGCAGACGGAGAGGAAAGGAAGATAGACGAAGAGGAATAGGAGAAAGGTAGGAAAAAAAGGAAATCAGATGGAGAAAGTGCGGAATGACAACCAAACAACGATTATTAAAAAGAAGAAAGAACGCGAAAGAAGAAAGAACCTACATCATCAGAAACTGAAGATATTGATATTAAAATAATTTGCAACGATTATCTTTATGAAACTGACTGGGATAAAGATTATTGTGTATGATGTATATATAACTACGGTGAAAAAAGAAATCGAGGCGATGCTTGGATTAAGAGTTTGTCATGCTCTCGTTGGACACATGAAGGCGGCACAGTATTCGAAAATAAATGCGGTTGTTATGAGAAGCGGGATTTTCGAAACAAGATGACTGCAGAATGGTTAAATGTTCTGAACCGTGTGAAAATAAATTAGACTACCTACATTTTTAAGTACACTGATTATCAAATGTACTTCTTCATTTCTAAGTAGTTTCTAACTCTATACTTACCACTCTTAAAATAGTTTATAGCTTTATATTTCAAAGTAAACAATGTCTATACCTTTCACAACATTTACATTTTGTGTTATATCCTGAGTTCGTTACGTATACCACAGTTCGATCAATCCCTAGGAGGTTGTCCACTTTACCACAGTACCCCTAGGATAGATGGAGCACCGAGTAAAAAAATAAAGAAACAAATCTTAATTTTAAGTGTGATTAGTGCAACAGCTAAAGAGGTGCATAGAATTGTTCAACGTCATATATGCATATTATAAAAATATGTATCAGATCGTCTACATTTCAAAGTTTGGGAAAAATGACTTCGAAAAATCATGTTCCAATTATCCTGGACTTAGCCTATTACATAATACGGTACAAATGAAAACGTTTTCCTGTTACCAGAAGCTTCATCTTTGAGTGAAACCAAATACATTTTTTTATTTGACACTTATTTAACAAAATTATTTTTAAAAGACTTTTTAATTATATGTAAATTATTACTAGACGGTGTCATATCAGTTGGGAGACGTTATGGGAAGTTTTTTTTTTTTTTGAGGGATTGAACAATACTTGATAGCAACTCCTCTGAGCGTTCTTTTATTGTGCCAGAATGCACGCAGACATTACCCTTGTACCAGCCTTGATATAGAGGTGTGTGTGCGTGTGTGTGAGTATGTGTGTGTGTGTGTGTGTGTGTGTGTGTGTGTGTGTGTTTTGTGTGTGTGTGTGTGTGTGTGTATTTCATACTAGACGGGAGGTTGGTCATTGTGATTCCAAACCACATTTTATGTGATCGACGTATACAGGCAGATAAATCAAGCACCAAACAGCATTGATGTTCTGTCCAAAGTCGTCTATAATTAATCTGTGTTCTCGTAAGGACTGGAGCAGACGGAGCACTGTCGTAGACGCCAGAATTGTCGTCTCAACAGCGTTATCAACCTCTTATACTCATCACATAAGGTTAGCTCAGATCTTGTTTAAGGCATAGCCTGTGAGTTTCGTTTAGACCTGAATAATAATGCAACACATTAACGTAACAGAACCGAGTGTTGCTGATAAACATACAACCTGTCAATGAAAGCCCGCATCTCGTGGTCGTGCGGTAGCGTTCTCGCTTCCCACGCCCGGGTTCCCGGGTTCCATTCCCGGCGGGGTCAGGGATTTTCTCTGCCTCGTGATGGCTGGGTGTTGTGTGATGTCCTTAGGTTAGTTAGGTTTAAGTAGTTCTAAGTTCTAGGGGACTGATGACCATAGATGTTAAGTCCCATAGTGCTCAGAGCCATTTTCTTTTGTCAATGAAAGGCACGTGTCTCAAAGGTCATAGCAGGTTTATTTTAGTTAAAAAAAAAAAACTATCTGAAGTGTTGGGTAATTATAGCCTAGGTGCTGCTTGGGGGATGACATAGAAGAGCTATTCAAAAAAATATGGGTCGCCACTCAGACCACACTGTCATGAATAAGTAAGACGGGGACTTCCTGCACTTGAATTTCATTTTCATCTCGGTTAGTGTCTATTAAATATGAAAAGAGGTCTACTAGAACAAACTACTGAGAAAAGGGATTTGTTTGATGTCCTACAACAGAAAATACTTTGCTTTAAAATCCTCAGGGCCGGCCGAAGTGGCCGTGCGGTTAAAGGCGCTGCAGTCTGGAACCGCAAGGCCGCTACGGTCGCAGGTTCGAATCCTGCCTTGGGCATGGATGTTTGTGATGTCCTTAGGTTAGTTAGGTTTAACTAGTTCTAAGTTCTAGGGGACTAATGACCTCAGCAGTTGGGTCCCATAGTACTCAGAGCCATTTGAACCATTTTTGAAAATCCTCAGGGCTTCTGAATATAATCCTCTGAATATTCACCCGGATGATTATAATTAAGATTAGGGTCCTATATTAACATTGCTGTACCAAAATCAAGTATATTCAAATAACTGCGGATTCAGTATTATAGTTACTAAAATGAGGTAGTAATTGGATTAGGTAATAACGAAACAGCAGTCAGGGATTATAAATAACTCCCACTTGTAGTGTGTTTGTCGTTAAAGTGACGAACTACATTACACAATTAACATACTAAACAAAATAAAACTGGTTCCTCCTATTAATGTAAAGTGCCACAGCATTATATATGGGAAAGGAACATGTTATTATTTCTATAAACAAGGATGGCCAGTGTCGCAAGTATGATCGTTATATAGAGGTAAGGAAAATTCGAAAAATAAGACAAAAGACTTGTTTGGTGAATCATTCGAGACAGTCACTCCATTATATAATGCCCGATCAAGAAGTTTCAGTTCGAAGGCTGTCAGTCCAGAATCGATATGACAGTCAGGTAAAAACGCCGTGGGCATTGAGGAAATCATAAGGCTTAAAATATCTATTTCGAAAACTATGCTTTTCTTCTGCGTGAACAATTCCGCAACTGCCTGTTGTACATCATCGTCAGACAGGAATCGCCGAACCTTGAAGGCTTTTTTTTGTAAGGAGTCACAGATGCGATAATCGCAAAGGTAGATATAAGGACATTAGGGCGAGTGCTCAATTGTCTCTCGGCTGAGCTGTGTAACTTCTGCGATATGACATTTTCGATATGGGTACGTGCTTTTCATGAAGCAGTAGCTCCCCTGCGCTCCCCTTAAATGTACGCCATAATTTCATAATTTTTCCTGATGCCCCACGCACAATCTTAATTCTCCGATGACTGTCTACCTGTGTTTGTCCTTTGTCTGCAATAAAGAATAATAGTAAGAGGTTCCTGATTGGACGCATTTGGTAATGACGTCATCCTACTTCAAGTTTCAGCATTTTACCGCACGCACATCGGAAGTACAAGTAAGGCATACGAATCCCTTGCCTACATGTTGGTGCTTAGATACCGGCATCGGTGTGCCCTAAGTTGCGTATACGCTCAATCAACGCCTCTAAACGGAAGATGATTTTTGATCGCTCCTTATATAATATCATTGGTATTGTGGATGGAGGCGGAATGTCTGAGAGGCGTGGCCGTGAGTCGTTGCAATATCGGAAAGGAACTAACTAAAATTCGAATACAAAATGTATGGTAGGTTGTTCGGTGCGCGGAACTTGAATAACAAAGTTTTCTGCTAACACTTTGTTCTCACTCGAAGTAACTTGAACTGTATTGCACATTACCTAGCAATCATACAAAGGCTCGAAGACCATAATTTCTAAGTTAGGTAACACAAAAAAAAGACTTCGAATTAGGAACTCAAATGAAGCACATTACTTACCGTTAATTATTTCAATATGCACTGCACAAAGCAGCAGTGCGAAAAAATCGAAATTCCCCTAAATGCCTGATTTGTACACATTTGAACCCTGAAACTTCGATTAATATCAAAGCACTGAAAACCACATTTAATATGTTAATAACCGCAGTAAAGTAAGAATTCGAATGACTACATGTTATCTCTAAGCTGTGCATCGTATTTCACGTATGTCTTAGCGAAACCCCGAGCTACAAGCGCTTTTTCAAAGCTATTTTCGTTTACCGGCCGTCCGCGTCCGTGGAGAGGGAGAGATGCCGCAAAGAAACTTAGTTCACCCTGACCAACTTCGCGAAGAAAACCATTGTCTACTTTGGACAACGATTTCTAAAGCTAACATCTCTGTCCACGCACTTACGCTCTAAAATTTGTCACTCATGCTTTTCGAGAACATGCTTCCCTTCATCTAAAGAAAAACCATTCAAACATATTTTAAAATACATCCAACTCTGCTGCGCTGACCTTCGGCCCTGTGCAATAATTAAACCTGAACACAAAAACCAAAATTCTTACCTCAGTAAACTGCATCTATATCTGCTCTTATTTATCGGCACAGCTCCGTGCAATGCTGGCCCATGTTTAATTTGATTCTTGGAGGGAATGCATAGGAAATATTATTTAACTTGAAATGAATCTTTTTCTTTAAAAAGGGTTACCTTGTAGAAAAATTATTATTGGGGCAATTCCTGAACAAATTAATTACAATTAACATATGTTGTTAGCTGAGCGCAATGCTGCTTCATTACCTTCGATAACAATATACCTCGTCCAGAACCGTGACCAGAGATGCAAGGAGAGCACGCCGCCGACCCATGTCGACGCCCGCTCAGTACAACCGTCCACTCGCTACTAGTGCTGCCGACAGAGTGCAACTCGCAACTGACTACTCGCTCTGCCGACTCCTCACACACAACTGAACTCTCGCGCGGTCAAGCGCGGACTAGCAACGATAAATAACTCTCTGGTCAGAGATTCTGTCATGCCTCGCCATCGCTGGTACTGAATACATATGACACGTACGCGTTTCAAACTTCGTGGCTTTTCTGTGAGTCACTAAAATTTTCTTGGAACTTTCATTTTCTTAGTTGTGCACAGTTTTTACTACTTAATAACGATCACCAAATTTGACGTGAGAAGAAAGTGAAGTAGGTTAATTGTAGAAGATTTTTGTACAGATAGACCGCTAATATTATTTCGGAAACAGTTACCTTAATTTTCCTATGCGATCAGGTTCATTCGAAAACGCTCATTTTCATAACCACTTAGAGTGGTGGAAAAGGAGGTGGGGTTTGGTAGAAAGGACTATGTTTCATCTTGAGTTTCTCTGACATAGTCACTTCCAGAGGTACGTGTGGGAGGAACTAACGCGCTGCCCAACATTTTGTGGTAGGTAAGCTCTCGTAAATTTAATAGTAAACCTCTTCGTGACAGACAAGGCCAAGCTTGAAGCGTCTGCCATTGATGTTTCTTGAGCATTTCCGCAACGCTCTCAACCTTAGTAAACGATGACAATCGTTGGATCTTCTCCATTCATATTTTAACCCATTGTAGCAAGGATCCAAGATTAATGAGCAGTACTCTAAAATAGGTTTTTCTAGAGATCTGAAAGCCATTTCTTTCGTGGAGGGATGAAATTTCATCAGTCTTCTTCCATTAAATCTAAATCTGCAGTTCCTAGAATCACTTTTATCTGGTCTTTCCCTTTTGTTAGCTCCAACTCGTTGCTCCTAGGTACCTTACCGCTGTTAACATTTCCATTTGTACATCTCCAATAACTTAAGCGAACTTTACTGAAACGGTTCGTATATTCATTTGCAACACCTTACATTTACTTATGTCGTAGTAAATTCTGAGTCCCTGCAGCAATTAATGAACAGCCACAGATCTACCAGCATTTCGCTAGTTATATGACGGGGTAAATTTCTTTAGAACGCAGTAACATTTTCGAACAGCATCATGAATCTTTCAACGTTGTCCATTTTATAATTTTCGCATACTACAAACTGTGACGACCCGGTAAGAGTCCTCTGGGTTACTCCAGAGATTAACATTACTTCTGTCGATTTCGTCCCGTTATTTCTGATTTTCCCTAATGTCATAAATCGTCGTCAGCAAGCAATGTCTGGGTTTTTCTACGTTCCGCACAATTTTTTAGCCTGATTTCACTTTTTGCGATTAGAAGCATACATTTCTCGATGTAAAATACGACAAACCATTGCGACAGTAATATAAGTTTGACTTGGAGTAAGCAAATAAAAGTTAGTGGTACTGTACTTCCTTGTGCTGTACGTTAAGAAATATATAATGCTTCCAGCTAAAGTGAACTGAGTGCTATAATCCGAGTGGCAAGTGAAACATTTCTATATATGGATTAATCTTTTTTAAGGAAACAGTTTTTTTACAGAAATGTTTCATATTTAAGGCGAGTAAAGTGGTTCATCGTCCGCCTCCAGAGTTGAGTGGTCGGCGCGACTGCCGGCCATGCAGGGTACCGGTGTTCGACTCCCGGTGAGAGCAGTGGTACAGGGTACACTCTGCCTTGTGAATCTAGTGGATGAATTAGTCGATCGTTTAATAACGTGAAGAAATCTGGCAACGACCGATAGAGCTGTGTGCTGACCGCATGCCACTCCACACCGCATCCGCATTCCTCGCAAGAGAATTCTAATCACATTGAGTGCCTGTGAGACTGGATGAGTGATTTCCTGTCAGAAATGTCACAATATGTAGTAAGCGACGGAAAATAGTCGAATAAAGGATAATCGATATCGAGCTTCCCTCAAGGAAGTCGTTTTGCCAGTCTGCGGTTCATAACCTACACTGAAGAGCCAAAGAAACCTACATCCGCATAAAATCGTGTATAACTCCCGAGAGCAAGCAGAACTGCTGCAACACGACATGATATGCAGTCGCCTAATGTATGAAGCAGTGTTGGAGGAAATTGACACCATGAATTCTGCAGTGCTGTCCATAACTCCGCAATAGTACGACAGGGTGGAGATCTCGTCTGAACAGCACGTAGGAAGGCATCCCAGATGTGCTCATTACTGTTCATGTTGGGGAGTTTGGTGATCAATGGAAGTGTTCTTGGAGCCACTCTGTAGCAATTCTGGATGTTTGGTGTGTCGCTTTGTCCTGTTGGAACTGCCCAAGTCCGTCGGAACGCACAACGGACATGAATGGATGCAGGGAATCAGACAGGACACTTACGTGCCTGTCACCTGTCAGAATCGTACCTCGATGTATCAGGGGTCCCATATCACTCCAACTGCACACGCCCCACACCATTACAGAGCCTTCACCAGCTTGAACAGTCTTCGCTGACGTGCTGGGCCCATGGATTCATGAGGTTCTCTCCTTACCCGTACACGTTAATCCGCTCGATACAATTTGAAACGAGACTCGTTCGACGAGGAAACTTGTTTCCAGTCATCAAAGGTCCAATGTCGGTGTTAACGACACCAGGCGAGGCATAGAGATTTGTGTCGAGCAGTGATCAACCATATCGGTGATGTTTCGTTGATTGTCTCGCACTCTGACGTTGAAGACCCAGCACTGAAATCTGCAGCAATTTACGAAAGGGTTGCACATCTGCCACGTTGAACGATTCTCTTCAGTCGCCGTTTGTCCCGTTCTTGCAGATCTCGGAGATTTATTATTTTCCCGGATTCCTAATATTCAAGGTACACTCGTGAAACTGTCGTATGGGAAAATCCCCATTTCAATGCTACCTCGGAGATGCTGTGTCCCATCGTTCGTGCGCCAACTATAACAACATGTTCAAACTCACTTAAATCTTGATAAGCTGCCATTGTAGCAGTGGTAGCCGATCTAACAACTGTGCCACACTTTTTGTCTTATATAGACGTTCCCGACCGCAGCGCCATAGTCGACCTGACGACATATCCCTGTATTTGAATACGTATGCCTGTACTAGTTTCTTTGGCGCTGCAGTGTAGCAAGAGATGGAAAGTAGTCGGATAAAACAGAAGCGATAACCAGCCAGAGTGACTGAGAGGTTCTAGGCGCTACAGTCTGGAACCGCGCGAGCCGCTACGGTCACAGGTTCGATTCCTGCCTCGGGCATGGATGTGTGTGATGTCCGTAGGTTAGTTAGGTTTAAGTAGTTCTAAGTTCTAGGGGACTGATGACATGAGAAGTTAATTAAGTCTCATTGTGCTCAGAGCCATTTGAACCATTTGAACCAGAAGAGATATCGGGCTCTCTCCTAGGAAGTGTTTCTGTCCCTCTGCTTAACCTATATAAACAAGTTAGGAGACTATCTGAGCAACCGTTTTAGACTGTTTCCAGAAGACGCTGTCATTTACAGTCCAGTAAACTCATCAGAAGACAAAACCAATTGCGAGATAAGTTAGACACGACGTCTGTGTGGTGCTAAAACTGGCAATTGTCTTCGAATAAGGAAAAGTGGAAGCTAATCCATATGGGTACAAAAACAAATACGTTAAAATTCCACACCACAATAAATAACACGAATTTAAAGGCTGTCAATACAATTGAATATCTAGGAATTACAATGATGAACAACTGAAACTGGAAAAATCACGTGGATTATCTTGTGTGGAACACAAACCTAATACTGCGTTTTATTGGCAGAACACTTAAAAAGGATGCAACAGGTCTATTAAAGAGACTGCCGACACTACGCTTACTCGTCCTCTGCTAGGGTACTGCTGTGCGGTATGAGATCCTTACAATATACGACTGACCGATGGAAATCGAAAATGTTGAAGATGGCCAGCTCGTTTTGTGGTATTCCGAAGTAGGGCGGAAATTTCACGGATCTATGGTGGTAACTGTCAAAGTAAAGGCGTTTCGCATTCTGGCTATGTATTTTCACGAAACTTCAGTCTCTTACTTTCTCCCCTGAATATGAATGTGCTTATAATAGCTTGCCTACATGGGGAGAAATGTTCGTCGTGATAAAATAAGAGGAATCATGGCTCATACAGAAAGATTTTCCACTACCATGGACCATAGACCTTGCCGTTGTTGGTGAGGCTTACGTGCCTCAACTTAGAGAGAGTCGTACCTTATGTGCAAGCACAACGGAGGGGTATCTGTTGAGGGGCCAAACAAACGTGTGGTTCCTGAAGAGGGGCAGCAGCCTTTTCAGTAGTTCCAGTCTAGATGATTGATCTAGCCTTGTAACATCAACCCAAACGGCCTAGCTGTGCTCGTACTGAGAATGGCTGAGAGCGACAGGAAACTACAGCCGTAATTTTTCCCGAGGGCATGTAGCTTTACTGTATGGTTAAATGACAATGGCGTCGTCTTGGGTAAAATATTCCGGAGGTAAAATAGTAACCCATTCGGATCTCCGGGTGGGGATTAATCAGGAGGATGTCGTTATCTAGAGAAAGAAAACTGGCGCTCTAAGCATCGGAAGTGGTATATCAGATCCCTTACAGGGGCATTGAGGTTAGAAAATTAAGAAAGGGAAATGGATAAGTTAAAGCTAGGTATATTGGGAATTAGCGAAGTTCAGTGGCAGGAGGAACAAGACTTCTGGTGAGGTGAATACAGGGTTATAAATACAAAATCAAATAGCGGTAATGCAGGAGTAGGTTTAATAATGAATAAAAAAATAGGAGTGCGAGTAAGCTACTATGAACAGCATACTGAACACGTTATTGTAGTCAAGATAGACACGAAGCCCACGCGTAACACAGTAGTACAAGTTTATATACCAACTACCTCCGCAGGTGACGAAGAGATTGCAGAAATGTATGACGACGTAAAAGAAATTATACAGATACTGAAAGGAGATGAAAATTTAATAGTCATGGGGGACTTGAATTCGATAGTAGGGAAAGGAAAGTTGTAGGTGAATATGGAATGAGGGCAAGGAATGAAAGAGGTAGCCGCCTGGAAGAATTTTACACACGGGGCATAACTTAATCATAGTTAACATTTGGTTTAAGAACAATGAAAGAAGTTGTATACTTGGAAGAGGCCTGGAGACATTGGAAGGTTTCAGGTAGATTATATTACGGAACGAAGGAGATTTAGGAACCAGGTTTTAATTTGTAAGACATTTCCACGGTCATACCACAATCTATTGGTTGTGAACTGTAGATTAAAACTGAAGAAACTGAAAAAAGGTGGAGATTTAAGGACATGGGTCCTGGATAAATTGAAAGAACCAGACGTTGTAGAGAGTTTCAGAGAGAGAGTTACGGAACGACTGACAAGAACAAATGGTTCGAGTGGCTCTGAGCACTATGGAACATAACATCTGAGGTCATCAGTCCCCTAGAACATAGAACTACTTAAACCTAACTAATCTAAGGACATCACACACATCCATGCCCGAGGTAGGATTCAGACCTGTGACCGTAGCAGTCACGCGGTGCCGGACTGAAGCACCTAGAACCACTCGGCGATAGGAGTCGGCGATTGGCAAGAATGGGGGAAACAAATACAGTATGGGAGAAATGGATAGTTTTGAGAGATGAAATAGTGAAGGGAACACAGGATCAAGCAGGTAAAAAGACGAAGGCTAGTCGAAATTCTTGGGTAACAGAAGAGATATTGAATGTAATTAATGAAAGGAGAAAGTATGAAAATGCAGTAAATGAAGCAGGCAAAAAGGAATACGAACGTCTAAAAAATGAGATCGACAGGAAGCACTAAACGTCTACGCAGGGATGGCTATGGGACATATGTAAAGATGTAGAGGAATACATCACTAGGGGTAAGATACCTACTGCCTACAGGAAAATTAAAGAGACCCTTGGAGAAAAGAGAAACACTTGTACGAATATCAAGAGCTCAGATGGAAAATCAGTTCTAAGCAAAGAAGAAAAGGCAGAAAGGTGGAAGGAGTATATAGAGGGTTAATACAAGGGCCATGTACTTCAGAGCAATATTATTGAAATGGAAGAACACGTAGATGAAGATGAGGTGGGAGATATGATACAGCGTTAGAACTACTGACAGCCTTGGAAGAGCCAGCCCTGACAAAACTCTACCACCTAGTGAGCAAGATGTCTGAGACAGGCGAAATAACCTAAGACTTCAAGAAGAATATGTTTAATCGAATCCCAAAGAAATCAAGTGTTGACAGATGTGAAAGTTACGAACTATCAGTTCAATAAGACACGGCTGCAAAATATTAACACGAATTCTCTACAGACTAATGGAAAGAACTGGTAGAAGCCAACCTCGGAGAAGATCAGTTAGGATTCCGTAGAAATGTTGGAACACGTGATTCAATACTGACTATTTTAGAAGATAGGTTAAGGAAAGGCAAACCTACGTTTCTAGCATTTGTAGACGTAGAGAAAGCATTTGGCATTACTGACTGGAATACTCTCTTTCAAACTCTGAAGATGACATGGGTTAAATACAGGGATTGAAAGGCTATTTACAATTTGTACAGAAACCAGATGACAGCTATGGGAGTCGAGGGGCCCGAAAGGGTAGCAGTGGTTGAGAAGGGAGTGAGACAGGATTGTAGCCTATCTTCCATGTTAATCAATCTGTATATTGACAAGCAGCAAAGGAATCAAAAGAAAAAATTTTGAGGTTTGCCGACTACATTGTAACTCTGCCAGAGACTGCAAAGGAGCTGGAAGAACAAATGAACGAAATGGACAGTGTCTCGAAACGGGGATATGAGGTGAACATCAACAAAAGCAAAACGAGGATAATGGAATGTAGTCGAATTAAAGCAGATGATGCTGAGGGAATTAGATTAGGAAATAAGATACTTAAAGTAGTAGATGATTTTGCTATATGGGGAGCAAAATAACTGCTAATGGCCGAGGTAGAGGGGATACAAGATGTAGACTGGCAACGGCAAAGAAAGCGTTTCTGTAGAAGAGAAATTTGATAACATCGAGTATAGATTCCAGTGCCAGGAAGTCTTTTCTGAAAGTATTTGTATAGAGTGTAGCCATGTACGGAAGTGAAACATGGACTATAAATAGTTGAGACGAGCTGTGAAAGTGGAACCCATAGGGAAAAAGATACAAGAGAGCAGACTAAGGTGGTACGGACACTTACAGAGAAAAGGGGAAGAGTATATCGGAAACAGAGTTGAAGATATAAAGATTGAAGGGGCGAGAAGGAGAGGAAGACCAAAGATGGTAGGATATCAGGGGACCTAAGGGAGAAAGGATGGAAGAAGGAAGAGGCAATGGATAGAGAACTATGGAGAGAAGGAACCAGAAGAGCAACGCCAACCCTGCGTGACGTGGGACAAGGCGACGATAAAGAAGAAGAAGACGAAGAAGAGAACAGAAGCTTTCGAAATGTGGTGCAACAGAAGAATGCTTAAGACCAAATGGGTAGATCACGTAACTACTGAGGAGGTACTGAATAGAACTGGGGAGAAGAGGAATTTGTGGCACAACTTGACTAGAATAAGGGCTGAGTTGGTAGGACGCCTGAAGCATCAAGCTATCGTCAGTTTTGTATTGGAGTTAAGCGCAGAGATTAAAAGTCGTAGAGGTAGACCTAGGCATGAATACATTAAAAAGATTCAGAGGGATGTAGGTTGCAGTAGGTACTGGGAGATGAAGAAGATTGTACAGGATAGAGTAACATGGAGAGCTGCATCAAACCAATCTCTGGACTGAAGACCAAAACGACGACAACAACAACAGAAAGGTTTAAGAGGTCATTTGTCTCATGCTCTCTTAGAGACTGAAACGGTAGAGAAATAGTCTAAAGGTGGTTCAGGTAATCCTGTACCAGGCACTTAACTGCAGTGTAACGTTGCAGATGTAGACAACACCACTGAAAGAGGATGACACGGCTAGGGGTATATACACTACTGGCCACCGTAAATGCAACACCCTGAAGGAAGCATCCGAATCAAGTAAAATTTACACCATGAGTTTGCAGCGATGAGACATGCAACTGATTAGAATTTCAGCGCGGACACACATCACGCGCGCCTGTGGCGCCACCTCATAGCGCCATTTAAGGCTTGGTGATTTCGACGAGTGTACGTTCGACACGTGTGTTTACCTTGTGGTTGTTTCACAAGACGATCAGTTATGCCTCGTAGACAACAGCGAACATCTTTTGATCAAGTATTCGAGTTCGACAGAGGAAGGATAGTGGCTTACCGAGATTGTGGATTATCATACAGAGAAATCGCTAGTCGTGTTGGACGAAACCAAACAACTGTAATGCGGATATGTGACCGTTGGATGCAGGAGGGTACAACGGACCGACGTGGTCGATCACATTCACCTCGGTGCACCACTGCACGTGCTGATAGGCAAATTGTGCGCATGGCAGTGACGGATCGCTCAGTGACATCCCGAACCATAGCACAGCACATTGCGTCTGTAACGCATCATCCAGTGTCTGCGCGTACCATTCGACGCCGTTTACAGCAGAGTGGTCTGTCCGCAAGACGTCCATTGCTTCGTCTACCACTGACGCAGAACCACAGACATCTCCGTCGCCAATGGTGTGATGACAGACGGATGTGGACGGCAGAATGGAATGACGTTGTCTTTACTGACGAGGCACGCTTCTGTCTGCAGCACCACGATGGTCGGATTCGAGTGTGGAGACACCATGGAGAGAGGATGCTGGACAGCTGCATTATACACCGCCACACTGGTCTTGCACCGGGTATTATGGTATGGGGCGGTATTGGATATTACTCTCACACGCCTCTAGTACGCATTGCCGGTACTTTAAATAGCCGGCGCTACATATCCGAGGTGCTGGAGCCAGTTGTCCTTCCTTACCTTCAGGGCTCGGCCACAGCCATATTTCAACAGGATAAAGCGCGACCACACGTGGCACGCATTGTCCAAAGGTTGTTCGTCAATAACCAGATTGAATTGTTTCCCTGGCCGGCTCGCTCTCCGCATCTTCCGCCGATAGAAGACATGTGGTCCATGGTTGCTCAACGAGTGACCCAGATTACATCCCCAGCTGCCGCACCAGATGATATTTGGCAACGTGTGGAAGCTGCTTGGGCTGCTGTACCCCAGGAACACATCCAACGTCTCTTTGACTCAATGCCGAGTCATGTTGCAGCGGTGATCTCCAACAATGGCGGCTACTCTGGCTACTGATTCTGGCAGGAACCACATGTCACAGACGCCTGTAAACGTAATCATTTGATACTGGGTCAACATGTTATCTACAAAATAAATTTTGTTGTGCTACCTCTTGTCTTTCTTGGTGTTGCATTTACGGTGGCCAGCAGTGTAGCTATGGCTACGGCCATAATTGCCTGTCCAGGGATAGAACGCGGTCCTATATCATTTAAGGGAATTGATCGTCGCATAATTTCTGTTTTCAAGCGAAGAAAATGTTAAATTTACTATTAGTTGGCTCCACAAACTGTTATGTGAAGTGCAGGTAAGACTCAAGCGGGTGTAAGGAACAACCGTAGTACAGAATAAATAGCATTCCCGTCACAAAATGTGACTTACGGTTAAAACAAATTGTGATAGAGAGCATAGAAAAGATAACTACATGAAAATTGTAAACAAAACAGCAGTAGAAATAATTCTCTTATCCCGGAAGTAAAAGTACACGGAACGGCCGAAGCAATGAAGATGCTGAGGAGATTAGTATAAGTGAATAAAGTTTCCGCCAATCAAATACTGCTGCTGGTATCGCATTTGTATGAAAGTAATGACACTTCGTAAGTTTTCATCCCTAACATCGAAAACTGCCTGTCACTCTTTGCATCTTTCAGCTGTGAGATTATTTCGCGTGTTATTAACTTGCCCTTCACTGTAATTACATATTTCTATATCTATCTATGTTTACAGGACTATGTATCTTTGGAACATTCAGAAAAACTTGGCTGGGAGCCGGCCGTTGTGGCCGAGCGGTTCTCGGTGCTTCAGTCCGGAACCGCGCGACCGCTACGGTCGCAGGTTCGAATCCTGCCTCTGGCATGGATGTGTGTGCTGTCCTTAGGTTAGTTAGGTTTAAGTAGTTCTAAGTTCTAGTGGGACTGATGACCTCAGATGTTAAGTCCCATAGTGCTCAGAGCCATTTGAACAATTTTTGAACTTGGCTGGAAGGGATGTCTGACTTCAAATGTTCAAATGTGTGAATTCCTAAGAGACCAAACTGTTGAGGTCATCGGTCCCTAGACATACACACTACTTAAACTAACTTAACCTAACCTACGCTAAGAACAACACACACACCCATGCCCGATGGAGGACTCGAACCTCCGGCGCGAGCGGCCGCGCAGTCCGTGGCACGGTGCGTCAAACCGCGCGGTTACTCCGCACGGCTCTGACTTCCATTACTACGGACGGGGCATCGAGATTAATACACGCCTCATGGGGAACTGTGGGCAGTGTGCTTCGAGCACTATACCATGCTGTTAGTTACTTCTTAACGTCGTGAGAAATTCGAAAGTATTTAACGGAAGATATCGCAATGAGCCATTTGAATGAACTTGCTTTTTTAAGTTAAATGAAAAGTTATTCTCAATATTTTTTGTTCCAAAGAAAAAGTACAAGCCAAAGTTTGATGATGTTAGTCTGTGTGCTTGGTGACGTGTGACCAGAAAAAATCTGTAAGTTAATATTCTCACACACATAAAGTACTTTATGAAAGATTACCGGTTTCATAATGAAAATGCAGGTTCACACGTAAGTAAGTTAATGTCTGATGATAGAGCACTAGCGACGCTGGATTTTGGCGTCACCAAACGAACCGGCTCCAACTCGGTCAAAACAGCCAAAAAGAACTTCCATAATTCTGTTTGTGAGAGTAATAATAGACTGCTTAGTTACTGCAGTAAAAATTGTGTTAAGTACGACATTATACTAGTAACTCACAAAAGGGACGCCCTGAAATGAATTTACGTCCATGCTAGTGAGCGTGCAGGAAGGGAAGGAAGATAATGAAAGAAACCATCTATAAACGAGTATCTGATACAAAGATAATTTTCACTTGAAAGGGCGATTGATATAACATCGCTGTACCATACTTACATTGATTCAATAAAATGACATACTCTGCATGCTAAGCAACTCGCATTAACAGCGCATTAATAATATTTAATTTCATCCATATTTTGCCCCTTCAAACGTGACTGTACTCAGTACACTCGATTTATGAATTAAAAAACGCCTTCAGTCACCATTTTTCGTGTTTTATTCAGTACACGATGCATTTCGGACCTTGTGGGTCCATCTTCATGTGTAATTCGTCTTCATACATTCTTTATTAATTTCTCTTGAATGAGATGAAGTAATATTCCTGTCACAAAAAGGTTTGAAAATATGTGCGAAATAGTGGAAAAGATGAACCGTGTAAACTTACAAAATATTCCAAAATCAGCGTTTTTAACGTTTAGCAACAACATACTTGAATGAAATGATATGAAGGAAAACGATGGAGAAGAAAACGTATTGTTGTTGTTGTTGTGGTATTCAGCCCAGAGACTGGTTTTATGCAGCTCTCCATGCTACTCTATCCCGGGCAAGCTTCTTCATCTCCCAGTACTTACTGCAACCTACATCCTCCCGAATCTGCTTAGTGTATTCATCTCTTGGTGTCCCTCTACAATTTGTACCCCCCACGCTGCCCTCCAATGCTAAATTTGTGTCCCACCAACCGGTACCTTCTTCTTGTCAATTTGTGCCACAAACTACTCTTCTCCCCTATTCTATTCAATACCTCCGCATTAGTTATGAGATCTACCCAACTAATCTACAGCATCCATCTGTAGCACCTCATTTCGAAAGCTTCTATTCTCTTTTTGACTAAACTATTCATCGTCCACGTTTCACTTCCATACATGGCTACACTCCATAAAAATGCTTTCAGAAAAGAGTTCCTGACACTTAAATCTATATTCGATGTTGACAAATTTCTCTTCTTCAGAAGCGCTTTCCGTGCCATTGCCAGTTTACATTTTATATCCTCTCTACTTCGACCATCATCAGTTATTTTACTCCCCAAATAGTTAAACTCCTTTACTACTTTAAGTGACTCATTTCCTAATCTAATTCCCTCAACATCACCCGACTTAATTCGACTGCATTCCATTATCCTCGTTTTGCTTCTGTTGATGCTCATCTTATACCATCCTTTCAAGACACCGCCCATTCCGTTCAACTGCTCTTCCAAGTCCTTAGCTGTCTCTGACAGAATTACATTGTCATCGGCGAACAACAAAGTTTTTATTTCTTCTCCCTGGATTTTAATGCCTACTCAAACCTTTTCTTTTGTTTCCTTTACTGCTTGCTCAATGTACAGATTGAGTAACATCATGGAGAGGCTACAACCCTGTCTCACTCCCTTCCCAACCACTGCTTCCCTTTCATGCCCCTCGACTCTTATAACTGCCATCTGGTTTCTGTACAAATTGTAAATAGCCTTTCGCTCCCTGTATTTGACCCCAGCCACCTTCAGAGTTTGGAAGAGAGTATTCCAGTCAACATTGTCAAAAGCTTTCTCTAAAGTCTACAAATGCTAGAAACGTTGGTTAGCCTTTCCTTAATCTATTTTCTAAGGTAAGTCGTAGGGTCAGTATTGCCTCACGTGTTCCAACATTTATACGGAATCCAAACTGATCTTCCCCGAGGTCGGCTTCTACTAGTTTTCCCATTCTTCTGTAAAGAATTCGCGTTAGTATTTTGCAGCTGTGACTTATTAAACTGATAGTTCGGTAATTTTCACACCTGTCAACACCTGCTTTCTTTGGGATTGGAATTAATATATTCGTCTTGAAGTCTGAGGGTATTTCGCCTGTTTCATACATCTTGCTCACCAGATGGTAGAGTTTTGTCAGGACTGGCTCTCCCAAGGCCGTCAGTAGTTCTAACGGAATGTTGTCTACTCCGGGGGCCTTTGTTTCGACTCAGGTCTTTCAGTGCTCTGTCAAACTCTTCACGCAGTATCGTATCTCCCATTTCATCTTCATCTACATCCTTTTCCATTTCCATAACATTGTCCTCAAGTACATCGCCCTTGTATAGACCCTCTATATTCTCCTTCCACCTTTCTGCTTTCCCTTCTTTGCTTAGAACTGGGTTTCCATCTGAGTTCTTGATGTTCATGCAAGTGGTTCTCTTATCTCCAAACTTCTCTTTAATTTTCCTGTAGGCAGTATCTATCTTGCTCCTAGTGATACTCGCTTCTACATCCTTACATTTGTCCTCTAGCCATCCCTGCTTAGCAATTTTGCACTTCCTGTCGATCTCATTTTTTAGAAGTTTTTATTCCTTTTTGCCTGCTTCACTTACTGCATTTATGTATTTTCTCCTTTCATCAATTAAATTCAGTATGTGTTCTGTTACCCAAGGATTTCTACTTGCCCTCGTCTTCTTACCTTCTTGATCCTCTGCTGCCTTCACTACTTCATTCCTCAAAGCTAACCATTCTTCTTCTACTGTATTTCTTTCCCCCATTCCTGTCAATTGTTCCCTTATGCTCTCCCTGAAACTGTGTACAACCTCTGGTTTAGTCAGTTTATCCAGGTCCAATCTCCTTAAATTCCCACCTTTTTGCAGTTTCTTCAGTTTTAATCTGCAGATCATAACCAATAGATTGTGGTCAGAGTCCACATCTGCTCCTGGAAATGTCTTACAATTTGAAACCTGGTTCCTAAATCTCTGTCTTACCATTATATAATCTATCTGATACCTTTTAGTATCTCCAGGATTTTTCCATGTATACAACCTCCTTTTATGATTCTTGAACCAAGTGTTTGCTATGATTAAGTTATGCTCTGTGCAAAATTCTACCAGGCGGCTTCCTCTTTCATTTCTTAGCCCTAATCCATATTCACCTACTACATTTCCTTCTCTCCCTTTTCCTACTACCGAGTTCCAGTCACCCATGACTATTAAATTTTCGTCACCCTTCACTATCTGAATAATTTCTTTTATTTCATCATAAGTTTTTTCAATTTCTTCGTCATCTGCAGAGCTAGTTGACATATAAACTTCTACTACTGAAGTAGGCGTGGGCTTCGTGTCTATCTTTGCCACAGTAATGCGTTCACTATGCTGTTTGTAGTAGCTTACCCGCACTCCTATTTTCCTATTCATTATTAAACCTACTCATGCATTACCCCTATTTGATTTTGTGTTTATAACCCTGTAGTCACTTGACCAGAAATCTTGTTCCTCCTGCCACCGAACTTCACTAATTTCCACTATATCTAACTTTAACCTATCCATTTCTCTTTTTATATTTTCTAACATACCTGCCCGATTAAGGGATCTGACACTCCACGCTCCGATCCGTAGAACGCCAGTTTTCTTTCTCCTGATAACGACATCCTCTTGAGTAGTCCCCGCCCGGAGATCCGAATGGGGGACTATTTTACATCCGGAATATTTTCCGTTGGCAGTACCAGCACAGCAAGGCCGTTAGGGTAGTGTTATAAGGCCAGATCAGTCAATCATCCAGACTGTTGCCCTTGCAACTACTGAAAAGGCGGCTGCCCCTCTTCAGGAACCACACGTTTGTCTGGCCTCTCAACAGATACCTCTCCGTTGTGGTTGCACCTATGGTACGGCTATCTGTATCGCTGAGGCACGCAAGCCTCCCCACCAACGGCAAGGTCCATGGTTCAGGGGGGGGGGGGGGGGGGGGGAAGAAAACGTATGATATTGCTAAAACTTTAAAAACGCTTTTCTTCGATTATTTGGTAAGTTTACACGGTTCATCTTTCCCTCTATTTCACACATATTTTCTGCGTCCGACTTACGAAATTCGTAACCTAACATCAAATCTTTGCGTGACAGGAATATGCATTTCATCTTATTCATGAGAAAAAATAAAGCAAGTATTAAGATGAATTACACCTGAAGATGGACCCACAGGGTCCGGAATGCATCCTGTACTGAATAAAACAGGAAAAATTGTGACAGGCGTTTCTTAATTCATACCTCGAGTGTCACTAATAATGGTTTGTACAACAATATTGTTTGGCAGTGCATGACTGATCGACATGAGGGCACTGTTACTAAGAAACGGTATATTGCCACTTCTATATTCAAAGTAGTGTGCGTTACATTACCTCACTTCCATCATTCAATTTTTCATATACGTGAACTCAGTGTCAACAACAGTATTTTAAAAATGCACAGTACGTGATTAACGCTCTGTTATGGCAGTTTATTCTGTAATATTGATGGTGACGTAAGTGCACTATTATCTTTAGTGGAGTGTTACTCAAACGCAGTTTTGTTAACATATATTATCGTTGGAATTCCTGGCTGTAGTTTTGTTGCCTTGTTCGTGACAAACATTACCACTCTTACATCGGATAACTGTTGATTACTCAGCATCGCTAAAGTATGGAACATAACTCAAAGCTCAGTATTAGATTTGATGTATTGCCCACCAATTAAGGCGAAGTCTCAGGGAAACATGAGCTAAAACGTGGACAAATTCTTCGAACTTTAACGTTACTTGCGTTTGTAGTCCTTACATGTGATAACGTACAATGAGAGCATAGCATGTGACGTGTTTGGTTTGATTATATCTTATTTATATTTCTCTAAAGCCATTATCGTCGTATAGTCCATTTCAATACAGTTCGTAATTTCTAGCGCTACATAAAGGTACAGAGACTTAAATGTAGAATGTGCTGGACCATGAGTATGTCCGGTAGCGGTACGTTATGACTGGTTTTTAAACACAGGTTACAACTGCATGTTTAACTGAATTTCAACACATTTGTAAACTTAAACAGAAAGCACATAAATATATTATAGGTTTCGTCTGCTTTTATGAAGCCATGTTCTTTATGCCATAGGAGTGAAAAATTTGTATTTTATACCTGTTGCAGTAGTTATTAAAACTCTAATGGAACAGAATTTTTGTTAGTTCTCAGGTTAGGATAAATTATACGGGTAATATATGTATCTATTGGTTACTGGCTGCGGATGTGGTTTCTCTGCCGTGGTGAGATGAGCTAGAATCCTGCAGTTACACGGTGCTAGGAACCTTGGTGGACAGGAAGGGACACGAATCAGTAGGCCACTGTTTTGGCAGCTTGTTACCGGTCTCACGACAGGCTGGCTGTGTCCCAAAAAGCCATAGTATAGCTCATCAAATGGGGGCACATGAACAAGCTGCACAGTTGCATCAGTAATTTTTTTTTTTTTCATCAGTCTACTGACTGGTTTGATGCGGCCCCCCGCCACGAATTCCTTTCCTGTGCTAACCTCTTCATCTCAGAGTAGCACTTGCAACCTACGTCCTCAATTATTAGCTTGACGTATTACTATCTCTGTCTTCCTCTACAGTTTTTTCCCTCTACAGCTCCATCTAGTACCATGGAAGTCATTCCCTCATGTCTTAGCAGATGTCCTATTATCCTGTCCCTTCTCCTTATCAGTGTTTTCCACATATTCCCTTCCTCTCCGATTCTGCGTAGAACCTCCTCATTCCTTACCTTATCAGTCCACCTAATTTTCAACATTCGTCTATAGCACCACATCTCAAATGCTTCGATTCTCTTCTGTTCCGGTTTTCCCACAGTCCATGTTTCACTACCATACAATGCTGTACTCCAGACGTACATCCTCAGAAATTTCTTCCTCAAATTAAGGCCGGTATTTGATATTAGTAGACTTCTCTTGGGCAGAAATGCCTTTTTTGCCATAGCGAGTCTGGTTTTGATGTCCTCCTTGCTCCGTCCGTCATTGGTTATTTTACTGCCTAGGTAGCAGAATTCCTTAACTTCATTGACTTCGTGACCATCAGTCCTGATGTTAAGTTTCTCGCTGTTCTCATTTCTACTACTTCTCATTACCTTCGTCTTTCTCCGATTTACTCTCAAACCATACTGTGTACTTATTAGACTGTTCATTCCGTTCAGCAGATCATTTAATTCTTCTTCACTTTCACTCAGGATAGCAATGTCATCAGCGAATCGTATCATTGATATCCTTTCACCTTGTATTTTAATTCCACTCCTGAACCTTTCTTTTATTTCCAACATTGCTTCCTCGATGTACAGATTGAAGAGTAGGGGCGAAAGGCTACAGCCTTGTCTTACACCCTTCTTAATACGAGCACTTCGTTCTTGATCGTCCACTCTTATTATTCGCTCTTGCTTGTTGTACATATTGTATATGACCCGTCTCTCCCTACTTTTTTCAGAATCTCGAAGAGCTTGCACCATTTTATATTGTCGAACGCTTTTTCCAGGTCGACAAATCCTATCAAAGTGTCTCGATTTTTCTTTAACCTTGTTTCCATTATTAGGCGTAACGTCAGAATTGCCTCTCTCGTCCCTTTACTTTTCCTAAAGCCAAACTGATCGTCACCTAGCGCATTCTCAATTTTCTTTTCCATTCTTCTGTATATTATTCTTGTAAGCAGCTTCGATGCATGAGCTGTTAAGTTGATTGTACGATAATTCTCGCGCATGTCAGCTCTTGCCGTCTTCGGAATTGTGTGGATGATGCTTTTCCGAAAGTCAGATGGTATGTCGCCAGGCTCATATAAAGACACACCAACGTGAATAGTCGTTTTGTTGCCACTTCCCCCAATGATTTTAGAAATTCTGATGGAATGTTATCAATCCCTTCTGCCTTATTTGACCGTTAAGTCCTCCAAGGCTCTTTTAAATTGCGATTCTAATACTGGATCCCCTATCTCTTCTAAATCGACTGCTGTTTCTTCTTCTATCACATCAGACAAATCTTCACCCTCATAGAGGCTTTCAATGTATTCTTTCCACCTATCTGCTCTCTCCTCTGCATTTAACAGTGGAATTCCCGCTGCACTCTTAATGTTACCACCGTTGCTTTTAATGTCACCAAAGGTTTGTAACGTCCCCAGTCTCTTACGTACGTTAACTCTTTAAAGCCTGTACTATGATAAGTTGACGTGCTTCACCTTACAAGAAAAGGATTTAATTAAATATGATGACCGCGTGTACCTGAATGGAAGCAAAATCGGACTTATACCCAGTCAGTAACAACAATGATACGTCAAGCTAGTATAAAGTGCAACTACACGTCAATACGGACTAGAAACCTACGCAGCAGATGCTACCAATTATTAATAATACGGTCGCCAGCCTAATTAGGCATTACGTGAGTTTTTTCCTTGTACAAGTGGATGTACGTACAAACATAACCACACGTAGTAATACTGCATTATATGGAAAATTTTAGAACCAGAAAATTCTACTAAACTAGTATTTTCCTTTTCTGTACTGATTTGGACAAGCTACAAATACACAACATTACGCTACAATGATTACTACACACTGCATTTTGTCTATTGATCCAACTGATATCGGGCATAGGTTGCCCTAGAAATAGCACTTTTGAAACACACATACAATGACAATTTTAATAAGAAAAAAACACTGATAGATTTAGGTTTTATATTGGCTTTCACTTTGCAGCTCAAATTAGTTCAGTGCACCTGTGTTGAAACTATTAATTATTGGACACATGAAGCACTCAAGATTTAAAAAAATATGGGTTACTATTTTTTTTGTCTTATTAATTCCTCATTTAACTACCATTATTTTTGTTTCTGTTTAATTAAGCTTCATTACTAAAACACTTTCAACATTATCTTCAAAATTTGTCAGGTCTATTATTTACCAAAATATTCATTAACAACAAAGTTCTTTAAACATCATTCTGATATAGATGGTTCTGCACGTAATTCTTATTAACATGAATTTTAAGTCTTCATTTCGGGACACTCGGATTGCACAACATGCGGAAAGGACCCTGTCCAGGTTAGTGATTAGGATCATTAAGTAATAGGGCAATTCTGGTAAAAGTCAAGTTATTATTGAACAGTTAGGAACAAATTTAACACTGGTCCATACGGATACACTTGTAAAGAATTGACCTGTGCAAGTCGATGCGGCGGTTGGCGGGCGGCGAGATGGCGAGGCGCACAGCACACATACAATCACAGCTATGGCTCTTGCTGTATCGGCACTTTGCTTCTTCTTGGCGTTGTAATCCTTTTCAATTAAGTGCCTATTGGATATAGCCATGCTGTATAGTCGTCGGAAACGGCACATCCGAGGCTCAAATGAAACCACTTTTTCCAGGATAGCCTCCTCGATCCGGAACGTGTTCCTCAGACCGGTGCCCAACTCCGACTGACTGGCTGTGCCCGTTATGCCGTACCGCGCCCGTGTGCATTTTCCCGCGCTCGCCTGCCATCCACCTTTTACCTCTCCCCTACAGATAGGGTATTCACCCCAGGTTTTACATTTCACATATCCTAATACATTGCCTACGTATGGACCAGGCGTATAATTACAACTTTCACCTCTTACAATATTCCCAACATTATTTAAACTTCATTTCTATTATAATATTACTTGAAATTTAACATAAATATTGAAATTTACATCGAAATGTGTTTACAGTGTCTTTAACATAACGACATGACAAGAAAAGAAATGGCATCAAAACATCGTTTATATTAATTTATCGAAATTCAGAAGAAAAATTTTTATATGTACAGTTGTTGTTGTTACAGGTTGTTTGACTTTCCTGTATGCTGAGTCTGTCCTTCCAACAATCATACCTTTTTCGATGTGTTCACATTTTTCCTGCAGCCATTTCGTCTTAGCTTCCCTGCACTTCCTATTTATTTCATTCCTCAGCGACTTGTCTTTCTGTATTCCTGATTTTCCCGGAACATGTTTGTACTTCCTCCTTTCATCAATCAACTGAAGTATTTCTTCTGATACCCATGGTTTCTTCGCAGCTACCTTCTTTGTACCTATGTTTTCCTTCCCAACTTCTGTGATGGCCCTTTTTAGAGATACCCATTCCTCTTCAACTGTACTGCCGACTGCGCTATTCCTTATTGCTGTATCTATAGCGTTAGAGAACTTCAAACGTATCTCGTCATTCCTTAGTACTTCCGTATCCCACTTCTTTGCGTATTGATTCTTCCTGATTAATGTCTTGAACTTCAGCCTACTCTTCATCACTACTGTATTGTGATCTGAGTCTATATCTGCTTCTGGGTACGTCTTACATTCCAGTATCTGATTTCGGAATCTCTGTCTGACCATGATGTAATCTAATTGAAATCTTCCCGTATCTCCCGGCCTGTTCCAAGTATACCTCCTCCTCTTGTGATTCTTGAACAGTGTATTCGCTATTACTAGCTGAAAATTGTTACAGAACTCAGTTAGTCTATCTCCTCTTTCATTCCTCGTCCCAAGCCCATATTCTCCTGTAACATTTTCTTCTACTCGTTCCCCTACAACTGCATTCCAGTCGCCCATGACTATTAGATTTTCGTCCCCCTTTACATACTGCATTACCCTTTCAATATCCTCATACACTTTCTGTATCTGTTCATCTTCAGCTTGCGACGTCGGCATGTACACCTTAACTGTCGTTGTCGGTGTTGGTCTGCTGTCGATTCTGATTAGAACAACCCGGTCACTGAACTGTTCACAATAACACACCCTCTGCCCTACCTTACTATTCATAACGAATCCTATACCTGTTATACCATTTTATGCTGCTGTTGATATTACCCGATACTCATCTGACGAGAAATCCTTGTCTTCCTTCCACTTCACTTTACTGACCCCTACTATATCTGGATTGAGCCTTTGCGTTTCCCTTTTCAGATTATCTAGTTTCCCTACCACGTTCAAGCTTCTGACATTCCACGCCCCGACTCGTAGAACGTTATCCTTTCGTTGATTATTCAATCTTTTTCTCATGTTAACCACCCCCTTGGCAGTCCCCTCCAGGAGATCCGAATGGGGGACTATTGCGGAATCTTTTGCAATTGGAGAGATCATCATGACACTTCTTCAATTACAGGCCACATGTCCTGTGGATACACGTTACGTGTCTTTAATGCAGTGGTTTCCATTGCCTTCTGCATCCTCATGTCGTTGATCATTGCTGATTATTCCGCCTTTAGGGGCAATTTCCCACCACTAGGACAAAAGAGTGCCCTGAACCTCTATTCGATCCTCCGCCCTCTTTAACAAGGCCTTTGGCAGAATGAGACTGACTTCTTATGCAGGAAGTCTTCGGCCACCAATGCTGATTATTTATAAAAATTTAGGCAGTGGCAGGGATCGAACCCGGGACCGAAGACGTTTTGATTATGAATGAAAGACGCTACCCTTTTTTTTATTTTTATTCCTTGTTGATCGTTGAGTTTGATCGTTGCGGACGTCGCAAGACATCCTGTTCAAGTTCGGTGGTTGATCCTTCCACTCAGTTTTTTATTACAGTGGCCAATCGGCTCTTTGGCCGAACACGCTGAGCTACCGTGCCGGCAAATAAAATATGTGGAGGGGGACCAATGCTGCTACTTAAGCAAGTGCAGATCGATGTAGGTTGCAATAGTTAAAGTGAAATGAAGAGCCTTTCACAGGAAAGCCCAGCGTGGAGAGCTGCATCCAACCAGTCTTCGGACTGAAGAACACAATTACAACAATAAACGGTACAGAAGAACAGACTGAAACAATCAACAAGTGTAATAGTTTCATGGACATAAAGACGTAAGTACAGGGTAAACCCCTAGACCATCAGTAATATGGAACATGAAACTTACATTACGCCATTCTGCAATAAAATATTGTTAGTATAAAGATATTTTAATATTGAAATTAGAAACTGATCCACCAGTCATGTACGTATACTTTATTTACGCATATATATCCGAGTTCTTTGAGAGAAACCAAATTTTTTTCTTTCGTATGTGATAGGCCTGTTTTTCTTTTCCTATTGACCTATGCAGTTCATTTAGCCTTTTAAACTGTTTAAACTCTTCGTGGCCTGTAGCATTCCCTACAGACTGTTATTACCAATTTTCATTATCCACTACATGCACTGGATGATTGTCCTTGTAGGAAAACTTTTAACTGGGACATCGCATCTTTTAAACGGTTGGTATTCAGGTGCACAGCTTCCCGTGAAGCCAATCGGCGTAGTGCGGACTGTGTTGTCACGTACTTGGAATGCAATGGCCGCTGCCGCTCCTGTGATTTTACAGAGATCTTACTTGTGTGATCTATGTCTAGCAGACCACCCCGTTCTTCTCCTATACTTCGAGACTCTTTCACTAGTGGATTTATACGGATGCATCACATTATCTGTCCAAGAAAGACTAATGTAGAATCACAGTACACTTCCTTGTACATTATACTTGCCATTCTCTCCTGTTTGCTGGTCTCACTGGCAGTAGTGTTTTAATCGTTTCTTTTACTGAACTCACAGACTATCACCTTTATTCAAGGTCCATAATAGCACATGTCTTGCATTTCGTTTTCTTTTACACGCAAACACTCCCTTGTTCTGTCCCTTCGGATCTCAGATATATAAAATGAAATACAACTACAATATTTATAATATTTGTGTGGTTCGTTGAGAATAAGACCATTCACTTATCATGATTTATGTTACTGTATATGTATGACTTCGGTTTGGACTTAACTGGTATGAACACAGTTGAAAAATTTACTAACGTATGGGTCGAGGATTCAGGAGAGCATTGTTTTAGTTTTATAAATGTGGATCCTTGCATGCACTACACTATTGTAACGCTAAGGAAAGCAATTCCAACCATAGCAACTAACCCCCAAAGACAAAAACGATGCCCTGTCTAGCTCTACTGTCATTACACGTCAACATTAATTGGACAGTAGATGGTTTATTTCTATTGTGAGCTTAATATTATCCCATATATAACCATCTACAGATAACACACTAAAGCATTATTTGACTATTACGATTCAAAATTATGATTTATAATTACATACAAACATGTACATTGGGAAATTAGTTTTAGCTGAGGGTGACTTTGACATAAGTTTTCGTACGTCTTGTTTTCAGTATCTACATCTTTCATTCTATGACAGAAATCTTCCTGTAACAGAGTGACGGTTAATTGAAGGAAGCAGCTTCTCATGGACTATGTATCACAAACAGTTATCACTTGTTTGCAGTGTATGAGATAGTGTCTTTGGCGACAGATTATTCACATTATTATTCACTGTGGCTAGTCTTCTATAGAATAGTTCTTAAAAAGTAAATGTAACATTTATTTCAAGAATTATTTTCCAACATATGCTCATACATAAATATGGTGGTCAGAATAGAGAGTAATAACATCTGTTTCTAAAGTCGATTACGTTAAATTCCTCACTATCGTTGTTTGCCTGGCAAAGGTATATGTTTTTGGAGTTTCTCATTTAGTTGGTATTCTAATTAGTTTTGATTATGTAAGTTAAATATTATTTAGTATGCATGAATATACATCAGTTGATTATCTTATATTATACACACACTGACATTACGTTTGAAATTTGTTTGGTTAAATGCTTCTCTAGTCGTTTCAAATGAATAATTTTAGTGTAACATAAACTTCATGTACCTATTATTTTTTACCTGCCCTGAGTTCCTGCGGTTTAGTCAGCTTTCCATCAAAGTAATTCTAATGTGAGTGTCTTCTGTTAGTTAAAGGATTGCTGTCACATCCTAATTTCTTGGAATATTAGGAAGTTGATCTAGTCATTCATTTCTTTTTCTCTAAACGTGGTTTCAGCAGGTGTATATGAGGTGTAAGTATATGTAAGGGTATTTATTATCTGTTCAGCCTAGTTAGACTCCTGATTAGCACATGTGTGCGAATGAATCTGTTTAGTTTCCTGAGAACCTTCGCTCCAGGGTTCTCTTCTGGATGAAATTCTGACATTAAAATTTGTTTAGTTTGTTGTTCATTATGGAATGACTTCGACTTAGCATTCGTGATGTTGGAAGCTTTATCTGAGACCATACTATCAGGCCCTTGCTATGTAGCCATTGGCTGGTGTTTTGATGATAGGAGCTGCAATAACTGTTTGCGTTGCATATAATCTGATATATTTCGCAATGATGTCACATAATGCTCCTAAACACTTCACTCCATCTCGAACTTGAGGTAGGAAACCATAACTGTCAATGGAAACAATTTATACTGGTTTGGTTAACAGGATTGAGTGTATATCGTTGTAACAGCATCAGTTTAATATTTTGGGTTTCTGACGAACTACTCAACTTCTGAAAGTGTAGCATACAATCGATGCATATTTAGAAAACAGCATGAAGGCTCTAGTATGTCATGTAATGCCCTTGCATAATAAGTGTCCCAAATTAAATTGTCATGCCAAACAGAAGGGATGCATACACAGCATGAATCAGATTGTGTTCAAAAATGGTTCAAATGCCTCTGAGCACTATGGGACTTAACATCTATGGTCATCGGTCCCCTAGAACTTAGACCTACTTAAACCTAACCAACCTAAGGACATCACACACATCCATGCCCGAGGCAAGATTCGAACCTGCGACCGTAGCGGTCACGCGCTTCCAGACTGTAGCGCCTAGAACCGCTCGGCCACTCCGGCCGGCACAATATTTACATACATATTCAAATACAGTTTATGGTATACAATATTTGAATGAGGAGCGTGCTTCCAGAACATTTCAGTGTTGTTATTGCGGCAGCCACGCATGCGCAGTCGCGCTTATTTTAGTGTGGCAGTAGCCGTTAGTTGAACTCGCCACACGGTGATCACAGTTTATATATTGGTCATATGTTCGTGTGCGCAAGACATCACTGTGACGGGACATTCCAAGAAGTTTTTATAAAAAATATATACTAACATCTAAAACAGGTACAATAATCTTAAAACTACTACATACGTTAAAGCAACATGCATTTACTTCATAATTAATTGAAACCCTCAGCTGCCGATAGGTGTTGTTCATATATGACATTGGGTTTTATTAGAACCAAAAAAATAGAAAAGTTCAAAAAATGTTCAACAGATGGCGCTTCATCTGATGAGAATAGCAATAATTAGCATAACAAAGTAAGACAAAGCAAAGATGATGTTTTTTACAGGAACTGCTCAATATGTCCACCATCATTCCTCAGCAATGGTTGTAGTCGAGGAATAATGTTGTGAACAGCACTGTAAAGCATGTCCGGAGTTATGGTGACACATTGGCGTCGGATGTTGTCTTTCTGCATCCGTAGAGATGTCGGTCGATCACGATACACTTGCGACTTCAGTTAACTCCAAAGCCAATAATCGCACGGACTGAGGTCTGGGGACCTGGGAGGCCAAGCATGACGAAAGTGGCGGCCGAGCACATTATCATCAGCAAACGACGCGCGCAAGAGATCTTTCACGCGTTTAGCAATATGGGGTGGAGCGCCATCCTGCATCAATATCGTACGTTCCAGCAGGTGTTTATCAGCGAGGCTGGGGTTGATGCGATTCTGTAACATATCGGCGTATCTCTCACCCGTCACGGTAACAGTTACAAAACCAGAATCACGCATTTCCTCGACGAAAATAGCCCCGATAACGGTAGATGTGGTAAATCCAACCCATACCGTGACTTTCCCGTCGTGCAATGGAGTTTCCACGGCAGTTCTGGGATTTTCGGTAGCCCAAATTCTGCAGTTGTGGGCGATGACAGACTCTCGGACCGTGAACTGAGCTTTGTCGGTCCACAACACGTTACTCAACCAATCGTCATCTTCCGCCATCTTTTGAAACGCCCACACCGCAAATGCCCTCCGCTTCGCTAAATCGCCAGGTAACTGTTCATGATGCCGATGGATTATGTACGGATAGCATCGGAGGGTACGCCTCAGTGCCAACCAAACAGTAATGTATGGAATGCCTGTGCGACGTGCGACTGCCCGAGCGCTGACTTCCCCGTGCATAGACGAACCCGCTACAGTCTCCATTTCTTCCTGAACTGTCTCAGTAGCATTAAGCGTTGTGCTCGGTCGTTCACTACGGGGTCTATCATCTAAACAACCCGTGTCTTCGAACTTCGAAATTATTCTCGCCACAGCTGCATTTGTCAACGGACCTTTACTCGTTCAAATCCCCTTCCTATGGCATTAGGATCGTAACGCTGCACTAACACATTCCCCATTCTGATAATAAAGGTTCACTAAACGCACCTTTTCAGGTAACGTCAATATGCTGCGACTGCTGACGCATCTGATTGTCTCTCTCATTACAGCTCCTTTTATACACGATTGTCATGCGCAGACACTGACGTTTTGCTGTCCAGAGCCATCTGTCGGACGTTTTGTGAACTTTCGTTTGTTCTAATAAAACTCCATCTCATTCCAAGCATGTGTGTCAATTTAACCTCTCTGTCTACATTATTCCGTGGTTTATTAAGTTTTCAAATTTATACTGACTTTTTGATCACCCGGTACATACGTAGTGTACCTAATAGATATTTGCCCATCCACTCATTATTCGCGCACTCTAAGGTGACGATCCCCGTAAGAGTTCGGGAATCGTCACCTTAGTGTGCGCGAGTTATGAGTGGATGGGCAAATATCTATTAGGTACACTACGTATGTAGATTGCGGAGAGTTGCGAGTGTGGGTCTCACGGGGAGCCTGCAAGGGATAAGTCCCTGCAGTCGCGCTGTTCATATGTGTCCTACGTGGCTCAGATGGATAGAGCGTCTGCCATGTAAGCAGGAGTTTCCGGTTTCGAGTCCTGATTGCGGCACACATTTTCAGCTGTCCCAGTCGAGGTATATCAACAACACCTGTCGGCAGCTGAGAGTTTCAATTAATTATCATTTATTCTAAAGAAGATGCACAGTCATCAATGGTATCTGTTTTTTCGAGAACAGTTACTATCTTCATAAAGGGTGTTTCAAAAATGACCGGTATATTTGAAATGGCAATAAAAACTAAACGAGCAGTGATAGAAATACACCGTTTGTTGCAATATGCTTGGGACAACAGTACATTTTCAGGTGGACAAACTTTCGAAATTACAGTAGTTAGAATTTTCAACAACAGATGGCGCTGCAAGTGATGTGAAAGATATAGAAGACAACGCAGTCTGTGGGTGCGCCATTCTGTACGTCGTCTTTCTGCTGTAAGCGTGTGCTGTTCACAACGTGCAAGTGTGCTGTAGACAACATGGTTTATTCCTTAGAACAGAGGATTTTTCTGGTGTTGGAATTCCACCGCCTAGAACACAGTGTTGGTGCAACAAGACGAAGTTTTCAACGGAGGTTTAATGTAACCAAAAAGCGATACCGAAAAGCGATACAATAAAGGATCTGTTTGAAAAATGTCAACGGACTGGGAACGTGACGGATGAACGTGCTGGAAAGGTAGGGCGATTGCGTACGGCAACCACAGAGGGCAACGCGCAGCTAGTGTAGCAGGTGATCCAACAGCGGCCTCGGGTTTCCGTTCGCCGTGTTGCAGCTGCGGTCCAAATGACGCCAACGTCCACGTATCGTCTCATGCGCCAGAGTTTACACCTCTATCCATACAAAATTCAAACGCGGCAACCCCTCAGCGCCGCTACCATTGCTGCACGAGAGACATTCGCTAACGATATAGTGCACAGGGTTGATGACGGCGATATGCATGTGGGCAGCATTTGGTTTACTGACGAAGCTTATTTTTACCTGGACGGCTTCGTCAATAAACAGAACTGGCGCATATGGGGAACCGAAAAGCCCCATGTTGCAGTCCCATCGTCCCTGCATCCTCAAAAAGTACTGGTCTGGGCCGCCATTTCTTCCAAAGGAATCATTGGCCCATTTTTCAGATCCGAAACGATTACTGCATCACGCTATCTGGACATTCTTCGTGAATTTGTGGCGGTACAAACTGCCTTAGACGACACTGCGAACACCTCGTGGTTTATGCAAGATGGTGCCCGGCCACATCGCACGGCCGACGTCTTTAATTTCCTGAATGAATATTTCGATGATCGTGTGATTGCTTTGGGCTATCCGAAACATACAGGAGGCGGCGTGGATTGGCCTCCCTATTCGCCAGACATGAACCCCTGTGACGTCCTTCTGTGGGGACACTTGAAAGACCAGGTGTACCGCCAGAATCCAGAAACAATTGAACAGCTGAAGCAGTACATCTCATCTGCATGTGAAGCCATTCCGCCAGACACGTTGTCAAAGGTTTCGGGTAATTTCATTCAGAGACTACGCCATATTATTGCTACGCATGGTGGATATGTGGAAAATATCGTACTATAGAGTTTCCCAGACCGCAGCGCCATCTGTTGTTGACAATTGTAACTACTGTAATTTCGAAAGTTTGTCTGCCTGAAAATGTACTGTTGTCCCAAGCATATTGCAACAAACGGTGTATTTCTATCGCTGCTCGTTTAGTTTGTATTGCCGTTTCAAATATACCGGTCATTTTTGAAACACCCTGTATATACAAAATACGTTTCATTATTTGTCATTGTCTATCATGGAAAGTATAGCATTTAAAATGTCTTTCTATTTTAGTTTAGCTGTTCTCGTACGCCCTGTCGCCCTTTGTAGTTCATATACATTATACACACTCGTACAATAAAAGCGCAAAGGTGAGCATTGTTTTGGTACTTTGCCTAACGTAGACGTTATTGCATATCGACGTCACTGTACACATATTTGACAACCGATATCTGGGTTTGTTCACTCGTTGCACTGTTTATTTTCACTGATAACACTGTTCTTCCTAGGTCATGCGTCGCATGATTCAAGACCAGTGGGTTACCATTCCACTACATAAGTTTCGTTAAGGCATGAATGCAAGACTTCGGACGGCAAGCTGATGGCATCGATCGCCGATTTGTCTACGTATGAGTGGCCATCGTATTCCGAGAACATTACATTCTCTGGAGTCCCATCCAAAATTCCTCCACCCGTGGAGTTGTCTTCAATACTTTTGCGCGCCGGAACCGTAGGTCCAGTGGTGTACCAGTTCCTTATTTTGAACAGTTACATCGTGGTATTTGTCATTAGGCGTTGCACGACAAATGTTATTGCACATTACACGCACAGTTCCATCGCGCTCACAGTTTATCTGGCGACATACAAAGAATGTTTGTTATCAAGTTTTTAGATAAATATTTCACCGCAGTCATTCTCATAGCGATATATGAATAACAGATTTAACAATTTTGCACACATACTTCATTGCAATTACAGGCATTGAGATGTATGTAGAATGTCTTTAAAGCAGTAGCTTTCACATAAATGTCGTGGTTTTACACATTTTGATACATTTTACAAATTCTGATCACATCTACATACCAACATGTTACATTTTGTTCTACAGCAATATAGCTAATAACACATAATTACACATATTATATTTTGGCTTTATATCGAATATTTACATAATTTTACAGACATTACAGATTTTTTAACCAAATTTTGCATTCGCGCAATGATGTCACCTGAAATTGGAAAGATTAGACACAACATCTGGATACATCAGCAAACAAGTCAAAGCGCACGTATACCAATGGACAAACGTCTGAAGCAACACACTGAAATCAAACCTACAGAATTCTCACGTTACGACTTTGTGTAGAGTGTGTATATGAACTTAGCTTCCCATAAACATGTGTTATTCAGTATGAAGTGCATCTAATCCGTTCCTAGGTGATAGTTTTTGTTGTCGTGTGGTTTTGTGTATATGTCATTCAGTCATGAATAGTCTTTGACCGACACTACAGTTGGTCAATTACGTTGTCTCAAAAATATTTTCATCTTTCGTAAATGTCATCATAACTTTGCGTTAAAAGTTAGGCTGATGTTGTTATCTACGTTCGGTGAAGTAGAAATCACTTCTTCTGCTGCTGCTGCTGGTTTGATCAGCTGAAATAAAATTTCTTATGCTACCTAATGTCCTTGCAGCACTATTGAGACCTACGTGTGTTTTACAAACATACAGTGTATTTACTCATTACTAATAGGTTTACGGCTTAGAATAAAATACTCTTACGTCTCCATGAGCGTAAAGCCCAATGATTCTATTTGTTTCTGTGTTCTGTAAGAGGTATGTACCAGGATGCGGTATGGTGACAATTACGTATGGACCGTCGTACAGCAGACGACACTTCCCGTTGCGCCGTTTTAGTGCAGAAGATCTGTGGTGAGTACGCAATAGTACTTGCGTGCCTACCTTGAACTCCTGCTTCCACTTAATAGTACTAAAGTAGTATATGTTTCTTGCATTAGCACGCTACGTCAGCGAAGTTATTACTTCTTTTATCTTTTCATCGTGCGACTGGTGCTGAGGTTACAGCTTTGGCAGCGGATCGCTCCACTCATTTGATTCTTTGCGGTCGAACATAAGCTCCTTAGGTGTGTAGGTTGTGCCATATATATTCAAGTTATTGTGAACCTCTTCAAATAGTGACAAACAACTTACCCAATTAGAATGCTGTATAGTTATATATGTCTTTATGAACCTGTTCAGTTCACTGAAAATTCTTTTACTAGGATTAGATTGTAGACTAAACTTGGAGATAAAGATGCTCTTAATGCTATTGTCCTTTAACGCATTTGTACCCTGTGTAGTAAGTGGCGTTGTCAGATAAAACTGCCTTGGGTTTTCCCACGTGAGGAATGTAGTCACGTGAGAAACGTCTGGTGACTGCGTCAGCAGGTGCAGATTTTATGGGGTGCAGCTTAACATATTTAGAAAATATGCCGTAAAATGCTAAAATCTACTTCCCAACACCACTGCTTGTTGGATGTGGACCACATATGTCCGTAATTACTCTCCAGAGGTTTGCTGGGTGGTATAGAATGTAGATTTGTCTTTAAAGAAAGGTTCTGAGGTTTAGGTTTCTGGCAAGATATGTATGTTTTAAGTACATTCTGAATATTTCGTCTCATATTAGGGAAATAACAATACTTGCTAAGTTTTGCAAGGCACTTTTTCGTTCCATAATTTCCCAAAAGTGTCTGTGCCAGATTAAGTTGTGTTCCGAGTCCTTGGGAATACATACACACAAGGTAGAGCCATGAGGATGACGACGATAGAATAACAGGTCATATATATAACATAACGGCTAGATAGTGGGCAGTCAGGGTGCTGTATGACTAAAGTTCTTACCTTGTTCCAGTGGGGATCAGGTTTTTGTAAAGCTGCCATATTTCTACGCAAATCAGTGTAATATTTGTAATATTGTTCATCCTGCATTAGGAGTATTCTGTAGTCGTTGACATTATCAAGATCAGTGTTCCAGTCATCCATAACTTAGTGCTCTTAAATCGGCCTTAATCTCGTCATGTCGCGATTTTGAAACTGTCATGTTTTCGTCAGTGTCTTTTTTATTTTCATTCATCTAGTTATGTTTTGATAACATATATGCGTCGGTGTCTTCCTTGTTTTTAGTCATTTGCTGTAATAGCGTCGAACATACTGCCAGTAATTGCCCACTGAAACTGACCTGCCCCCGCCACTTCGTTTGATATGACGTCACGGACAATAATGGGATCAGAACTTGATTTAACTATTTGGCTATTTATGAAATTTACGACACTAGCTTATGTTAACTATTGATTGATCATTGTTATTGTAGCCAACTCTAGAGTCATTGTCATTGTTTTGTTCATTGGTCAGGATGGATTCGATTTGTGTCGATTGTCTGTCGTGTTCCATTTTCGTAAATTGTTTGCGTTTTACCACCATGCTACACTTAATGTACATTGCCAGAAAAATCTTTAAACTCGTTTGAAAATGAATTCATGAAATTAATTCCGTATGGCAACAATGTTGGCTTATCTGAGCAAAAATTGCAACTTGTGGCGAAAAAATTAACATTAACAACTGCTTGCCATTTTGCGTTGCACATGACACAATTTGGCCATTTTGTGGAATGGTATGACTGTATTGTTGTAAGAAACTGTGTGATAAAATAATTTGGAATTCACGATCTTGCGCAAAAATGACATGCGGTTACGGAAAATTCTGACAAAGCTAGAAAGCAAGCTACAATTACTGAAGGGGCTTTGGACTAGCGCGCTAATGTAAAAATTGGCTCCAAGTATTCAGTGTGGATTCCAGGTTTCATCAACAATTACAATGGTTCTTCTTTTTGTTTCGACTATACAAATATTCAATGGCAATGACTCGTCACATACGATCTCATTATCCTTGCAACAAAGAAAAACAATCTAGCAAGTACAATTAAAGGTCCAGACACGAAGCCGCCAGTTTGATTTATCTTGGCTTTTCCTGTCTGCTTTTAAGTATATCGAAGAACAAGCAAATAATAATAATAATTAATATTGTAGTATGTGATCAGTTTATACAAACTTTGCGCGTTTGACAATGGCCTTTTGCGTAAGGTCCGTTCATTGTAAATTGGACTGTGAGTGATTTCTCTTTATCGTACTTCGTTGTTTGAATAATTCCTAAGCTTTGGTTCGTACAGGACCTTTGGTATAATTTGTAACACGGAATCTTTAGCCTTGCCAGGACGCCGTTTATTTGCTTGCAACATGAATGAAACACAAGATTAAAGAATATCACTGTATTCACATTATACTAAATTAACTAACACAGACACTTACATTAATTCTGAGTGCAACTATGAGTATGCCTAGTGAGACTGCGTCTCAATATATATAATAATGACGGTGTGCCAAATAATTATCTGCAGCGGTGGCAGATATGCGTCATATCAAGACGGCTTCCAGAACTAAAAAGTTGCCGTCTTCTAGGCAAGACAACTGAACTGCATTATTATTGTAATGTTTCAGGAGTTGCACGGCACAGTCGATACAACAGCTTATACTAATTATTATGTTATGTAATTCTTTATTTATAATCTGAACTTATACCTACGTTTTTGCTATATATCCAGGCCCATCCTGTAAGTATGCCTTTAAATACTCAACAAACAGGATTCACTGTTCTCTATATGAAGAAGGACATCATGATAAATATGTAGGCATGAAACAGGTGAAGAAATTTGTGGTATGAGTAGTAAATGTTTTGAAGTCACATTAATTATTCCACTGTTAGTTGCAACAATTTTCGATGGAACTGAACGAAGAATATTGAGACATTATTATATAAGGTAATATGTACTGCAAGGTACGCTGGCTATGTAAATGTGCAATCTTGGAATGTTTTTCGATTACAAACTCGCTGTTGTTGAATTTGTTAAGGAAAAAGTGGTGCAGGAACGAGCACTGGAACATCCGGAATGGATTGCAGACCTCTCATTTTACGTAGACTTGACTCAACACTGCCACAGTAAAATACTAAAAAGAGAGGAACAGCTTATTTCCAATTTCACAGGGGCACGCATAGTTCTAGGCGCTACAGTCTAGAAACGCGCGACCGCTGCGATCGAAGGCTCGAATCATGTCTCGGGGTTGGATGTGTGTGATGTCCTTAGGTTAGTTAGGTTTAAGTAGTTCTAAGCTCTAGGGGACTGATGACCTCAGAAGTTAAGTCCCATGGTGCTCAGAGCCACTTGAACCATTTTTTTGCACACGCATAGAAACAAAATCGCGTTGTAGAAAGGATACATTCCGACAGACATAGCGCAGTTCCATAAGCCAACGTGGGTTAAAGAAAACGGGAGGTTTGAAGAATCCGTTGTGGCACTGGAAGATTTACAACAGCTGTTTACTAAACGTTAAGTGGACACTGCCAGTCTTACACCTTCCTTCGAGCTGTTTTAGAAACAGTTCGCCGTTTCTGTGGAAAGCGATCCTGTGCACCGGCAGCTAATTCGCGTCTTAAACACAAATCCTTTTAACGTTGAAATTATCCAGAACGTCTCAATTGCTTTCCGTAGTTTGAGGTTCCGCGTCTCCATAATGAGATTCTGAAAGAGTTGCAACATTTCCATTTACATGTGTGTTTGTGTGTGTGTGTGTGTGTGAAAACGTTCTTCCAATTATAAAACTAAGTAAGACACGAAAGTCTGAAAGTGCGTGAAACTGTCAGTGCCTGTGCCAACAGTTTGTACCAGATAAAAATTGTGTGTGTTCAGTGACTCAAAAATGATTAAATACCATTGAAATTTAATTTGTTTGTGAGCTATGTTGTTGAGAAATGTGAAACATAAAACCAAGTAGTATGCCATTTAAATTCGGCGTATGGATAGTTTTCCCTTCTTCCCCCTCTTCCGCGCTCAGACAACATGGCGTGGCGGTGGGGGAAATGTTTGCCAACCAGCCTGAGCGCTAAGGCACTCATGTCAGTGCACGTCCTTCGAGCTAAACTCTTTTTCAACCGTGCTTTAGACTAATGTGGATGATGTAAGAGTTTGGCAGACACTAAAGTATTTTTAATAGTGTCAAAGGCTACTTGACAGTCGTTTGACCAAAAACAACGGGTATTTTTCCTCAAAAGTGCTTCACCAATTTAGTAAGTGATCGGGCACCAATCGTCTAGAAAACAAGACCAGGCCGACAAAGGCCACAAGTTGCTTTTTTTCTACTGTATGGAGGAAGATTCTTTACAGCTGTAATTTCTTTATGATGAAATTTGATTTCGTCTTTCCCAAATTTTGATTTCTGGAAGTCTACAGTTACCAATGCCTCAAGAAATTTTTGCAGTACTTACTATAGTAAATTATGATGCGCTTACCTAGATGATACGGCTTTGAACAAATCATCTAGTATAGCCAAAAGCAAATATATAGAATTAATAATTACTCAATATGAATAAAAATACGACCAGACAAAGGGAGTGACGGCCTCAAGTGCCATTTCTTTACATAGCTGGTCTCCTTTCGTTTTTATCCATGGCGCCCTTGAAACATAGGGGTACGTCGACGATATTGTTGATCCATTTTGTTGTCCCTCTTCGCAATGCATCCTTGGCTTACATTTCAGCAAGATAATGTCTACCAGCACACGGCTAGAACTTCTACTGCTTTCTTTTGTGCTTGCCAAAATCTACCTTAGCCAGCTAGGTAATCGGAACCCTTCCAGAATCGAGAGCATTTGAAGCATTATAGATAGGGCCTTCCTACCAGCTCGGGATTTTGACGACCTAACGTGCCAATTGCACAGAATTTAGCACGATAACCTTCCGGTGGTCTTGCGGTAGCGCCTTGGATTCATAACTAAAACGTCTTCGGTCCCGGGACCGAATAACGCCGCTGCTTAAATTTTGATTTACAATCAGCTTTGGCTGATGCGGAAGACTTCCGGCATAAGTATTCACCCTCATTCTGCCAACGACCTTGTCAAAGAGGTCGGAGGATCGGACAGTGTTTCAGAGCACTCTCTTGTCTTAGGGGTTGCAAACTGGCCCTGAAGGCGGAGGAATCAACTAAGATCAACGGCATGAGGATCAAGAAGGGAATGGAAAAAACTGCATTAAAGACACAGGACATGTGGCCTGAATTTGTAGAAGTCTCATGATGATCTCTGCTTTAGCAAATGATTCCGGAATAGTCTCCCATTAAGCCCTGTCGGAGGGGACTACCTAGGGGGAGGTTACCATGACAAAAAGATTGAAAAGTCAACGAAATAATAACATTGTACGAGTCGGGGCATGGAATTACAGAAGCTTGAAATTGGCAGGGAAAGTAGAAAATCAGAAAAAGGGAATGCAAAGGGGCAGTTTAGATATAGTAGGAGTCCGTAAAGTGAAGAGGAAAGAAGACAAGTGTGGTGTCACTGCCAGACACCATTCCATTTACATGTGTGTTTGTGTGTGTGTGTGTGTGTGTGAAAACGTTCTTCCAATTATAAAACTAAGTAAGACACGAAAGTCTGAAAGTGCGTGAAACTGTCAGTGCCTATGCCAACAGTTTGTACCAGATAAAAATTGTGTGTGTTCAGTGGTAGCTTAAATCGGCCGCGGTCCATTAGTACATGTCGGACCCGCGTGTCGCCACTGTGTGATCGCAGACCGAGCGCCACCACACGTCAGGTCTCGAGAGACGTACGAGAACTCGCCCCAGTTGTACGACGACGTTGCTAGCGACTATACTGACGAAGCCTTTGCTCTCATTTGCCGAGAGACAGTTAGAATAGCCTTCAGCTAAGTTAATGGCTACGACTTAGCAAGGCGCCAATTGTAGCAGTGCATGTATCTTACGAGTCTCATTTGTATAGTCAAGAGAGATGTACCAAAGGAAGCATTAAAAGTTAAGTATATTCCAAAGATACGTATTTTCTTTATAGTATTCAATACGTATCCTGTTCCAGACTTGACGCCAGTCGGCGTGAGTGTACACGTGCCTTTCGGCTTCCTCCTCAGTGTGGCGTGACTAGCTTGTTACGCCACAACAGATTGACGACGAGGATTACAGGATCGTGTTCTTTCTACTTGCTTTGCTCTGCATTATTTATGTCATGGCTTCGCCACATTCTCCAGATGTACTGTCCGAATTTTATCGCTTGCAGAATCAGCAGACGCAGGCGTTATTGGATGCCCTTGGACAGCTCGTCCAGGGTCAACGTACACTGCACCACGATGCGGCCGCAGCCGCTTCCTCGCTACCGCAGCCACAACACGCCGTTGCACCATCCTTCCGTAATTTTGATTCAACGCAAGAAACGTGGCCAGAATGGTCACGCCAGTTTTGCTTCCATCTCGCCGCCTACAGAATTCGAGGTAATGAGCGGCAGCCGTTTTTGCTTTCTTGTGTCGGTGTGTCTACCTACCGTGTGATAGTGAAATTGTTTCCCCGACGCGACATAGCAACTCTGTCCTACGAAGAAATTTTGTCTGCTTTAGATGCCTATTTCAAAGAAACAGTTAATGTAGTTGCAAAAAGGTATATGTTCTTTCGTACCAAACGTACGGCCAGTCAGACTAATAGGGAGTTGGTTGCAACATTGCAAGGACTTACTAGGGATTGTGATTTTGCATGTGAATGTGGACTTCCGTATTCAGATACTATGGTGCGTGATGCAATAGCACAGAACGTTTCTGATGTTCGCATATGGGAACAGATTTTGAAACTAGTTAATCCCTCCCTTCAACAAGTGATAGACATATTGGATAGACAAGACACACTTGACTTTGCTCAGGAATCATTTGACACTTCGCCAGCAGTGTGTCGCATTGATCGGCCCGCCGGGCGCGCAGCACGGGACGTTAAATGGCCCTTGCGCACGTCCGAGCAGTTGCAGCCTAGCTCGCAAACACGTGTGCCGCGTAAGCAGGCCAAAGCCGTGCTCAAATCATGCCCGCGGTGTGCAGCTAGACATTCGCGTGACAATTGCCCGTCACGCCAAGCTATTTGCTTTTACTGTCATACGAAAGGACATGTTCAAAGTGTTTGTCAGAAAAAGCTAAGATCAGACAATCAGAACCATTCCAGGCCCTTTGCTTCGCGCCGGAATCGAACCAGGGACAATCAGGCTCGTGGACCTTCGCCCATGGACATTCATGTCGTTAATTCCACCCCGTCCAGTGTCACTTTATCTCACAGTGACTGTGTTCGTCCCGCACAAAGTGTGCGTCGACGTCGCCGGAACTGCCGTAAAGTCGCAAGTGCTTCTGTACCTGTATCAGTTCAAATTGCACGTGAAAGTCGCTCTTGTCGTCAGCAGGACAATAAAATTTTTGTAGACTTAGACTTTGCAGGCAAAGTGATACCATTCCAGCTCGATACCGGAGCTGCAGTTTCATTGCTCAATCAAGACACGTACAAACAACTGGGCAAACCTCCGTTGCGTGCCAAAATGTTCAGATCAATGGTTACTTAGGACAGCAGATACCTGTGTTAGGACAGTGCAGCCTTCTTGCCACATACAAGGGATAAACAAAACTTGTGTCATTTTCCGTTCTTCGTTCTTCTACTGCAGTGAACTTGTTTGGTTTAGATTTATGTCAGTTGTTTAATTTGTCTATAGTAAATCAGGTCCTATCAGTAAATCGGACAGTGCCTTCAGACAGTGTTTCTCGTCTTTGTGAAGAATATGCAGACATTTTTGCACCGGGCCTTGGTTGTGCTAAGAACTATGAAGCACATTTGGAACTCGAAGTGGACGCGCAACCGAAATTTTTCAGAGCGCGCAATGTTCCCCACGCATTGCGTGATGAGGTCGCGAGAACATTACACGGTTTAGAATCTCAAGGTGTAATTGAACGTGTGCAGGCTTCTCTCTGGGCCTCACCCTTAGTAATTTTGCCAAAACCTTCCGGAAAATTGAGACTTTGCGTGGACTTCAAGGCAACTGTGAATCCACAAATTGTGACTGCAACTTTTCCTTTGTCCCGCCCGGAAGATCTTTTTGATAAACTGTGCCCGGGTAAATACTTTTCGAAATTGATCTCGCAGATGCGTACTTGCAAATACGAGTGGACGAAGAATCCCAGCGCGTCTTGGTGGTTAACACGCATCTTGGATTGTACCGATTCAAAAGACTGCCATTCGGGTGTGCATCCGCCCCTGCATTGTTTCAGCAATATTTACAAACTGTTTGTGCGTCGGTCCCTACTGCTGCGAACTATCTGGACGATATTGTAATCTCCGGAAAGACAGAAGACGAACATTTGGCCACCCTACGAACGTTATTTCAGGTCTTGTGACAAAATGGTCTTCGCTTGAGGAAGGACAAATGTGTGTTTTTTGCTCGTGACTTACCATATCTGGGCCATGTCATAAATGCACAAGGCATACATCCGAGTCCAGAGCACCTCCGTGCCATACAGGAGTTGCCTTCGCCACAGAACTTGAAACAGCTCCAGAGTGTGTTGGGAAAAATTAACTACTATGCCAGGTTTGTGCCGCGCGCTTCTTCCATTTCAGCTCCGCTTCATCGCTTACGCCGTAAAGGTGTTCCGTTCGTCTGGACGACGGAATGCGAACGCACCTTTCGCCAGTTGAAATCGGCGTTGCTTTCAAATACTTGCCTTACGCCATTCGATCCCCAGAAACCCCTTTTGTTGATGGTAGATGCATCGGATTTCGGGATCGGTGCTGTGCTTGCGCACAAAGATGGATCGCATGATCGTCCTACTGCCTTTGCTTCAAAATTGCTCTCGTCTGCGCAACGAAATTATTCACAGATAGAGAAAGAAGCTTTAGCTCTCGTGTTTGGTGTTACTAAGTTCCATGATTTCTTGTATGGTCGTCACTTTACCATCATCACAGACCACAAACCTTTGACATCGCTTTTTCATCCGAACAAGCCTGTACCTCCACGTACAGCGCAGAAATTCATTCGCTGGTCTCTTTTCCTCTCGCAGTACAGCTACGACATCTTGTATTGGTCCACTGCTAAGCACGGAAACGCTGATGCGTTGTCCCGTTTGCCTGTTGCTGAGGATAAAGCATTCGATTCTTCCGAACTTGCTTGCATGTTCATTGATTCGGAAACCGATGACGTGGTCGAATCGTTTCCGATTGATTTTCGTCGTGTCGCTGCAGCCACAGCTGCTGACCCTGTCCTTGCTACTGTTTTGCGTTTTTTTGCTACGCAATGGCCCTTGTCAAAGTCACGGATCGAGGATCCGTTGGTTCGCCGATTTTTTGCTTACAAGGAGAGATTTTTTGTACGGCGTGGTGTTTTGTTGTTGCGTTCTGATAATGATCAGTCCAGGGTCGTGGTCCCACGTTCGTTACAGTCCTCTGTCTTACGGCTTCTCCACCAAGGACATTGGGGTATAGTGCGTACGAAACAAATTGCTCGTCAGCACTGTACTTGGTTCGGAATCGATGCTGCGATTGCGAATATGTGCTCTTCTTGCGTGGCGTGTGCCGAACAACAATCCGTCCCGCCGCGGAAATTCTTTGCATGGCCGACAGCCACTTCCCCTTGGCAACGCTTGCACATCTATATTGCTGGTCCATTCTGGAATGCTCGATGGTTGGTTGTGGTGGATTCCTTCAGTAATTTTCCTTTTGTTGTCCGGATGTCTTCCACGACGTCATCTGCCACCGTCCAAGCGTTGTCCGCTATTTTTTGCATTGAAGGTCTTCCCCAGACTATTGTTTCCGACAATGGCCCACAATTCATGTCCGCAGAATTTCAGTCATTCTGCAAGGCCAATGGTATTCAACATCTGACATCCGCGCCGTTTTCGCCTCAGTCAAACGGTGCCGCTGAACGGTTGGTCCGGACTTTCAAGTCACAGATGTTGAAGTTGAAAGGGTCGCATTCTAGGGAGGACGCATTGTTGCTCTTTTTGTCTTCGTATCGCTCTCAGCCCCGCGATGGTCGCTCGCCGGCTGAGTTGCTCCATGGTCGTCCTCATCAAACCTTGATGTCTTTGCTGCATCCGCCGCATCAGGTTCCAGTGCAGCGGCAGACTACTGCTTTTGCTCCTGGCGTCGTTGTTTCTATCGCAACTATCGCGGTTCACGGCGTTGGCTCGCAGGGCGCATTCTTCGCTGCCACGGCCGCGCGATGTATTTGGTTTTGGGGGCCTCTGGTGAGGTGCGTCGGCATCTCAATCAGCTGCGCCTCTGTCGTCGCCTGGGTTTTGCCGCTCCCCGTCTGCTTTCAGCGACGGTGCCGTCCGGTCAGCGCCCTGGGGACCCATCTACTGGCTTGCCTCATCCCCAGGTGTTACCGACGCTGCCTTCCATTTTGCCTCATGGCGACGCGCCGCCGCCGCCGCCTGTTCTCCCGCCGGCGCCGCTCGCAGTGGACGCGTCGCTGCAGCCGCCTGGCGCCTCCCTGGGTCACGCGCCGCCGATCGCTTCCCGTGACCAGATGTCCTCCGCCATGGAACTCTTGCCCGCTCCGGACCAGATGTCGTCTTCGCCCGTCGGGTGCCCCGACGCAATGGAGGTCGACCCTTCGGCCCCTCCTGTCTCATTACGGGCGCATACACCGCATGTTGACGTGCACCCTGGACTAGGTTTTCAGGCGTTTCCTAGCTCCCCTCGGACCGAATGGCCGGGTGCGGGTGGCACAGCCTCGCCTGTTGTTAGGCTCCCCACCTCATCGCATACGTCAACATGGGGTCCTCCCCACGGCGGGCGGAAGCCTTATAACACGACCGTTCGCCGATTTGCGGGGGAGGAATGTGGTGTCACTGCCAGACACCACACTTGCTAGGTGGTAGCTTAAATCGGCCGCGGTCCATTAGTACATGTCGGACCCGCGTGTCGCCACTGTGTGATCGCAGACCGAGTGCCACCACACGGCAGGTCTCGAGAGACGTACGAGAACTCGCCCCAGTTGTACGACGACGTTGCTAGCGACTATACTGACGAAGCCTTTGCTCTCATTTGCCGAGAGACAGTTAGAATAGCCTTCAGCTAAGTTAATGGCTACGACTTAGCAAGGCGCCAATTGTAACAGTGCATGTATCTTACGAGTCTCATTTGTATAGTCAAGAGAGATGTACCAAAGGAAGCATTAAAAGTTAAGTATATTCCAAAGATACGTATTTTCTTTATAGTATTCAATACGTATCCTGTTCCAGACTTGACGCCAGTCGGCGTGTGTGTACACGTGCCTTTCGGCTTCCTCCTCAGTGTGGCGTGACTAGCTTGTTACGCCACAACAACAAGGATTTCTGGTCAGATGAAAATGGTTCAAATGGCTCTGAGCACTATGGGACTTAACTTCTGAGGTCATCAGTCCCCTAGAACTTAGAACTACTGAAACCTAGCTAACCAAAGGACATCGCACACATCCATGCCCGATGCAGGATTCGAACCTGCGGCCGTAGTGGTCGCGCAGTTCCAGACTGTAGCGCCTAGAACCGCTCGGCCACCCCGGCCGGCCTGGTCAGATGAGTACAGGGTAATATCAACAGCAGCAGAAAATGGTATAACATGAGTAGGATTCGTTATGAATAGGAAGGTGGGGAAGACACTGTTTTTCTGTGAACAGTTCAGTGATATTCTTGTCAGAATGGACAGCAAACCAACACCGACAACGATAGTTCAGGTATACATGCCGACGTAGCAAGCTGAAGATGAAGAGATAGAGAAAGTGTACGAAGATATTGAAAGCGTAATACAGTATGTAAACGGATATGAAAATCTAATAGTCATGGGAGGCTGGAATGCTTTTGTTGGTGCAGGAGTAGAAGAAAAGGTTACATGAGAACATGAGAATATGGGCTTGGGACAAGGAATGAGAGAGGAGAAAGATTAACTGAATTCTGTAATAAACGTCAGCTACTAATAGTGAACACGGAAGATTCCAGTTAGATTACATCAGGGTCCGACAGAGATTCCGAAATTAGATAGCGGATTGTAAGATGTACCCAGGAGCAGATATAGACTCAGGTCACAACACAGTAGTGATGAAGAGTAGGCTGAAGTTTAAGACATTGGTCAGGAAGAATCAATACGCAAAAAAAGTGGAATACGGAAGTACTAAGGAATGACGAGATACCCTTGAAATTCTCTAAGGATATAGATACAGCAATAAGGAATAGGTCAGTAGCGAGTACAGTTGAAGAGGAATTGACATCCCTAAAAGGGTGGTAACAGAACATGGAAGGAAAGCATGGGTACAAATAGGGTAACTACGAAGAAATACTTGAGTTGATCGATGAAAGGAGGAAGTACAAAAAGGTTCCGGGAGACTCAGGAATACAGAAACACAAGTCGCTGAACCATGAAATAAACAGGAAGTGTAGGGAAGCTAAGACGAAATGGCTGCATGAGAAATGTGAAGAAATCGAAAAAGAAATGATTGTCGGTAGGAGTGACTCAGTATACAGGAAAGTCAAAACAACTTTTGCTGACATTATAAAGAAGGGTGATATGATTAAGAGTGCAGCGGGAAATCCACTGTTAAATGCAGACGAGAGAGCAGGTAGGTGGAAAGAAAACATTGAAAGCCTCTATGAGAGGGGAAGATTTGTATGATGTGATAGAAGAAGAAACAGGAGTCGATTTAGAAGAGATATGGGACCCGACATTATAATTCGAAATTAAAAGAACTTTGGAGGAATTAAGGTCAAATAAGGCAGAGGAGATAGGTAACATTCCATCAGAATTTCTAAAATCATTGGGGGAAGTGGCAACAAAACGACTTTTCACGTTGATGTGTAGAATGTATGAGTCTGGCGACATACCATCCGGCTTTCGGAAAAGCATCATCCACACAATTCCGAAGACGGAAAGAGCTGACAACTGCGAGAATTATCGCACAATCAACTTAATAGCTCATACATCCAAGTTGCTTACAAGAATATTATACAGAAGAATGTACACGAAAATTAAGGGTGCGCTAGATGACGATCAGTTTGGCTTTAGGAAAAGTATAGGCACGAAAGAGGCAATACTGACGTTGCGGTTAATAATAGAAGCAAGGCTAAAGGAAAATCGAGAAAAGTTCATAGTATTTGCCGACGTGGAAAAAGCTTTCGACAATGTAAAACGGTGCAAGACGTTGGAAATTCTACAAAAAGTAGGGGTAAGTCATATGGAGAGACGTGTCATATACAGTATGTACAACAGCCAATGGGTACAGAGTATGGGTTGAGAGTAAATCGAAGACAAACGACGGTAATGAGAAACATTACAAATGAGAATAGCATACCAGGATTGATGGTTATGAAGTATATATACTTAAGGAATCCTGCTACTTACGTAGTAAAATAACCAATGACGGACAGAGTTAGGTGGACATCAATCGCAGACTGACAATGGCAAAAATAGCATTCCTGGCAAAGCGAAGTATATTAATATCAAATATCGGCCTTAATTTGAGGAAGAAATTTCTGAGAATGTACGGCTGGATTACAGCATTGTATGGTAGTGAAACATGGACTGTGGGAAAACCGGAAGAGAGGAGAATCGGAGCATTTTAGATGTGGTGCTACAGACGAATGTTAAAATTATTAGGAGTGATAAGGTAAGGAATGAGGAGGTTCTGTGCAGAATCGGAGTAGAAAAGAATATGTGGAAAACAGTGATAAGGAGAAGGGATAGGATGATAGGACATCTGTTAAAAATTGAGGGAATGACTTCCATGGTACTAGAGGGAGCTGTAGACGGCAAAAAGTGAAGAGGAAGACAAAGATTGGAATACATCCAGCAAATAGTAGAGGACGTATGTTGAAAGTGCTACTCTGAAATGAAGAGGTTAACACAGGAGAGGAATTCGTGGCGGGCCGCATCAAACCTAAAACTCAGTTAGTCAATACCAAGCGGAATAAATGTTTGCATCAGGGCCAAAGGTGGACCACAGAGTTACACAGTAGATCAATTTGTGAAGTTCTTTCTCTTGAATAAGTCATCCTGTTTTTCCGTAATTGTAATCATCTGTTTGTCGGAACCAGCACACCACGTCTTCCCATTTCCGCTTCATTCGGATAATTCCTTCACAATGCACAGTGGTTTTGTCTTACTGGGTATTTTTATGATATTTGACCTGTTTCCATCTTCGTCAACTGGTCCATTACGCCTCGGGTATCTCGTCCACATCATTAACTTAAACTGTCTCAAGAGGGTAATGAGCGAGAAAATACTTTTCTAACGTTATGTAAAAATTAATTGCGTTAGTAATTGGATTTATATTTAACCATCGCAAGCACAGTAGTTTCGTAGTAAGAAGGCTAGGTAAATAAAATTATTTAAATGTTAATTTTGTGCTGTTACAAAAATGGCTCTGAGCACTATGCGACTCAACTGCTGAGGTCATTAGTCCCCTAGAACTTAGAACTAGTTAAACCTAACTAACCTAAGGACATCACAAACATCCATGCCCGAGGCTGGATTCGAACCTGCGACCGTAGCGGTCTTGCGGTTCCAGACTGCAGCGCCTTTAACCGCACGGCCACTTCGGCCGGCTGCTGTTACAATTCACGGAAATACGTAGATGTCAGTCTTACAACTTCCAATTGCACGACTAAGAGAGTGGCTTAAAAGCCCAGTCAATGACAAAAATAATTCTAATATGGGAAATAATTCATGTAGTCGCAGATTTTTGTACATTGGTAGGACGGAGTTCCATGAACATCATACTAAACGTCGTGATCTGTGCTGGTGAATGTGAGCGGAAGAAGTACTTTTTGAGGTCACTTTTAAACGGATTTTCTATGAATAACTCGAAAATCACAGCATCTAGTGAAAACATATCTCAATAAATAATTAAACTACATAAAATTTCCCAAAAACAGGTCCTGTTCATTTTTGCTTCAGGACTAACAGTTTACTCGAAGAGAGCGAGAGAACCTCACGCGACAAGGATGCGCTGGCAGCTTAGGTGGTTTTTGTACACCAATTTGAGGAAGACAGAGCACCAGTTTCTGCTAAATCATTGTCCACCATGTAAGCAATGGTCGTTTATACTTTGTTTGAATTCATGGGTATAGCTCTGTATGAGATAGCACACCTCTATTTGGAGAATTTCGTAGGTTATCCGTTTTAAAAGTAGACATGGAGCTTACAGAACAACATTGCACACTAGTGATAGCTCAACGATCGGAAATCGAGGAAGCAGAAACCGGAAGCATTTCGAATGTAGTGCTGTCGAACTAAGTTATAAATGCAGTGGAAAAATAAAGTATCACATAAGGATGCCCTAAGTGAGGAAACAAGTATATGCAAGACTGTTACAGTAACGGAGCACCTGCTATACTATCAAAGGAGACTGCACGTGGCACTGGAACTTATTGTGGAAGGCAAGGACAATAACACGCCAGTCTGCTTATAAGTGCTGTTGTGTGCAATAATTACGTAGATATAAAAATCTTGCACAAAATGATGAAACGGAGAAAGCATGAGCGTCCGCAGAAATTTATCAAGAAAGAGCAAACTTATAAAATAGCAATTCGATCTACGTAATTGATTTGATGAGACTAAGAATGTGCTGTATCTCATCTACCGCATTTGACAGGAATAAAAGAAACTTATTCTATCTCCAACAATTAGTATTAATCCAACGACTTTTTAGGTCGATTACTTTGACACCATCGACGTAGCATACTTAACTAGGCTATGTAAAGCACATAGGTTGATATTATTAATAAGGACGCCCACGTTTTTCATTAACAGTCTCAAATTATGAAACAATATTATAAAGTCAACCCATCCCACGACTTAGTAAACCGAAAATATTCACAAAATCTATCTCGGTTTGTATACCAGTAACGTTGGGTTGATACCGACAAATTAAGAATCTGAAACATAACAAAGTCTGTTCGAATACTGAAACAGTATTAGACAGCTACAAAAATAATGCACAAAAATTCCACGGATTAATACTAGTCAGAGTGAAGAAACTGGAAGCTTTTATAAGTGTTGACTCTATCCATCTGCTATACTGTTTTAATATTACAAAACGGAAATATCGATCATGTTAGAAGACTGAGTCTTTATTTTCATGTCTTTATTTCTTTAGGGCGGGCTGCCAAAGTAAAAGATTAACTAATTGTGTTTCGAACGTTTCATGTTTCTGCCTGGTTGGCTGAAGTTTAACAAGTACCAGCGGTCGACGAGATGAAAGTGGGAATCCTTCCAAAACAACAGTCAAATTGGCCGTTACAACTGATACTTAACGGCTGTGGCCTGGGCCGAGGTAGTCCTCATATTCCAATTTCTGCCCTTATTATGAGGTCATGCCTAACTGACTGCAGAATTTGAAACTAGAAGAGTGAAATGTTATGTTGTGTTGTACCACTGACAGTTTACAACAGTTTCAGCTTTTACAGATGTCATCTTTTAGACCTTGATGTTTCACACTCATTTTATTTTTCTCTAGCGCATGAAGTGGTACTGATTTTGATCGATGTATGAATTATACACAAGCTCACCGACAGTATTACTTGTTGGCATCCTTCAGTCGATCTACCGTTATTGTAGTCGCAGCGTGACTAAACTGATCTTCTTTGTCTACGACCAACCGTAATCTAAAGTTCTGATTAAAATGCACAGCTAGATATAGAAAAAGTTTACTTTGTGATTGGTATTGAACTGCCCCTTCTAGCAACGTAATAATGGATGTGTGAGGAATCGAAAAGCACTGGGGAACCTATTTCGGCAAATTTCTGTAAAGGTCCACATCCATTCAGGTTAAACAACAGAACCAAAGCCGCGGAAAAAAGGACGCTATTGACATATGGAAGTTCTGAAGCACATGCTAAAGCCTCAGTGCTTCCCATTGCTTTCGGTGCTGCTAAAATTTCTGGTCGAATCACAATCGTTTCTATAAATTCGCAAGTATCCAGCAGCAAATTAAGTTTGTTCCTAGATTCATGAAGGGAAATAGTGCCACCTCTTGCTCCCTCCCCGCTTCCCCCGCCTCTTCCGGACGCCTGTGGACGGAAGTTAGAACAGCGCAAGACGGAGCTCTGCGTAACTAAACTAGGACGTGGTTATCATCGTTAAGTGTGTTTCAGCCATCTACGAGATTCATATTTACAATTTAAAAGTAGCTGCATGGAGACGTATTACACACTGCTCACATAATGGCCAACAGAGATGTTATAATGTATAGCCATAAGATTTTAATTATCAGTTCCATGTAATAAAATCAGCAATCAATTGACATTTGCCTGCAAATGTAGTATATTTATAATTAAAATTCATTTACTCACAGAGGTCCAGTCTGAGATATAAATATCATATACCAGCGAAACTTGGAAGCTATGCTAACCCGTTATTGCGGAACCGATTTACTCTGGAAAAAGGATTAGTTCAAATTTTTGCCACAGGTGGAAATCTGGCATTGTACGCGGTTTGTATGACGGCATACGTCCATGCAGAAATACACTACTGGCCATTAAAATTCCTACACCAAGAAGAAATGCAGATGATAAACGGGTAGTCATTGGACAAATATATTATACTAGAATTGACATGTGATTACTTTTTCACGCAATTTGGGTGCGTAGATCCTGAAAAATCAATACCCAGAACAACCACCTCTGGCCCTAATAATGGCCTTGATACGCTTGGGCGTTGAGTCAAACAGAACTTGGATGGTATGTAAAGGTACAGCTGCCCATGCAGCTTCAACATGATACCACAGTTGATTAGTGACTGGCATATTGTGACGAGCCAGTTTCCCGGCCACAATTGACCAGACGTTTTCAATTGGTGTGAGATCTGGAGAATGTGCTGCCAAGGGCAGCAGTCGAACATTTTCCGTATCCAGAAAGGCCCGTACAGGACCTGCAACATGCGGTCGTGCATTATGTTGCTGAAATGTAGGGTTTCGCAGGGATCGAATGAAGGGTAGAGCCACTGGTCGTAACACATTTGAAATGTAACGCCCACTGTTTGAAGTGCCGTCAATGAGAACAAGAGGTGACCTAGACGTGTAACCAATGGCACCCCATACCATCACGCCGGGTGATACGCCAGTATGGTGATAACGAATACGCGCTTCCAATGTGCGTTCACCGCGATGTCGCCAAGCACGGATGCAACCATCATGATGCTGTGAACAGACCCTGGATTCATCCGGAAAAATGACGTTTTGCCATTCGTGCACCCAGGTTCGTCGTTGAGTACACCATCGCAGGCGCTCATGTCTGTGATGCAGCGTCAAGGGTAGCCGCAGCCGTGGTCTCCGAGCTGATAGTCCATGCTGCTGAAAACGTCGTCGAACTGTTCGTGCAGATGGTAGTTGTCTTGCAAATGTTCTCAACTGTTGACTCAGGGATCGAGACGTGGCTGCACGATCAGTTTCAGCTATGCGGATAAGATACCTGTCATCCTGACTGCTAGTGATACGAGGCCGTTGGGATCCAGCACGGCGTTCCGTATTACCCTCCTGAACCCAACGATTCCGTATTCTGCTAACAGTCATTGGGTCTCGACCAAGGTGAGCAGCAATTTCGCGATACGATAAACTGCAATCGCGATAGGCTACAATCCGACCTTTATCAAAGTCGGAAACGTGATGGTACGCACTTCTCCTCCTTACAGGAGGCATCACAACAACGTTTCACCAGGCAACGCCGGTCAACTGCTGTTTGTGTATGAGAAATCGCCAACCCTGTGTGAATTCTCTGAAAAGCTAATCATTTACATATCATAGCATCTTCTTCCTGTCGGTTAAAGTTCACGTCTGTAGCACGTCATCTTCGTGGTGTAGCAATTATAATGGCCAGTGGTGTATAACTCACTGTAACGTGAGTGAACTGTATAGCTGCCGAGGAAAGATGCAGTGCATTGTTCATGAAACTGTTTGATGCGAACGGCAGGAATTACGGTGTTGCATTGAGAGAATATCGCCTACTGAAATGTCTGAGGAGTGGATCGATGTCATTAAATTGGTTATAGAAGACAATAATGAAATTCAAAAACACGGCCGAGCTTGGCGTGACACCTGGAAGAGGAACGCATCCTTGTGCTAGTGCTCGCGCAGTGTCACGAGAATTACCCCTCCATAGCCAATAGAACGGAAAGTTTTGCGGCGTGTTTTACAGTGGTACCTCAACAAGATCCAGACGGCACAGTATCTGAAATCTCAGTATCCGCAGCAAATGTTCTGAATTTGCTCTTCCGTTTCCGGTACTGATCGAAGTAGATGACATGGACCTGGTAATTTTCTGTGGAGTGACGAGGCACATTTTCACGAATGTGTGGTGTTGACATTAAACACGTGTTGGGCATGAAGAGCAATTGCGCGCGCTTTATGACTTTATTGTTTGGATTTACAAGCACTTCATTCTCGGTCAATTCTTATTTTAAAAGAATACACTCAGAGAACCGGTCAGGTGTACCGTGACGTCTGCGCGTTATCGAGACCTCCTTGAACACCTCGTGATTCCTGCTTTGGAAGGACGCAAGGTGGGGTCATAGGGGGCTGTAGATAATTTCATTGGCATTTCTCTTGTATTTGGTAGTCATCAACGCGTTAGTGCCTTTTTACTGTTCGAAATTATATGCGCTTAGTGGCATCAGAGATGCTGTGTCGCCTGGAAGTTTGCGTCGACCGTCCACGCCTTGCAAGATGTGCGGGAAATGATGCGCGCTGTTAATCGGGGCCGGCCGAGGTGGCCGAGCGGTTCTAGGCACTACAGTCTGGAACCGCACGACCGCTACGGTCGTAGGTTCGAATCCTGCCTCGGGCATGGATGTATGGGATGTCCTTAGGTTAGTTAGGTTTAGGTAAAGTTCTAGGGCTAGTGGACTGATGACCTCAGAAGTTAAGTCCCATAGTGCTCAGAGCCTTTTTAAAAAAAAAAAAAAAAATCTGGAGATGAGGAGAGACAGCGATCAGCAGCGGTGTGTGATGAGTAGTAGCACGGCATATTCTGAGGAAGTGGAACGTGTTGATTTACGGATTCATTACTTGAGATGAGGAAAGAGAATGAAGCATTTTGAGAAGAGTATTTTCTTATGATCATTTTGATGAGTAATAGAAGAGGATTTAATTTAAGGTAATAGATTTCAGATTTTACACTTTGTTATGGCAGCTTGCAGTTACGCATTCTTGTTTCAGGCTTCCAGAGACTTGAGTATCGGGAAAGATAAACGGCCATGCATAATTTTCAATTTGAATTGGTTGGTGGGCATAATTAATGTCGTTTTTAAGAGTTGCATTTTTGAAAAGATCTCACTTGATGCGAAAGACTACTTCGTTTGTTCACTTTAAAACAGTAACTTTTTGTTTACTAATGTTTTTAAAGCAAAGAAATAAATAATTTTTAGATGTAGAACTGATCGAAGCAGAAAACTAATTACATTTGATGTAAAAAAAAATTTCCAAACGATTGCCTGCATTCAAATTCCATGCCAAAATGTGAGTTATCACTTTTACTACTTGATAAGCCCAAATTAAATAATAAAAGAAAGGGAACATTGAGTTTTTCCAGGGCCAGTTCATCAGTTTAAAAGTCTGGTGTGTCACAGTGCTGAATTCAGACAGTATTCTTGCCATCACGAATGTTGAAACAGACAGGGAACCAAATAGAGTCTTTCAGTTTACTTTCTCGCAGTCAGAGTTTGCAACACATTCTCGCAGTCAAATTCTTATTTTCAAAGTTAACGAATTCCGATGTTCAAAATTTACGGAAGGTTACAGATAGCGTACACTGCCAGCAAGCAAACTTGTGAATGAATAACAACGATTATATTGTTTATATTAAAATAACTTTTTGTAGAACCATTGTTTTCATAAAAGTTGGGACATCTCATGTCACTCGCCCGGTAAAAGATCAGCTCAATGCAACCTTCCAGAGGCTTCCTAGATGCATGGCCCGCAAGATCACCCGATCTGTGTTCATGCGATCTTATGTGGATACCTAAGAGAATGTGTTTACCAGGGACACGTCCTGAAGGCCAGCAACTGTAACACTTTGCTCAGATTCCACTGGAACTTCTGCGAGCAACTGTTGAAGACGTCGTTTAACAGATACAGCACCTCGTCCACATCTTCGGTGCTGTTACTGAACGATTTGTGCAACTGGCCGTTAATAATAAAATCAACCATATGACTTACCCACTTGTTTGAATTTTTCTATACCCGTTCCGTTCCTAATCGATTACACATTGGAGCAGCTCTCATAATCCTCATATTCCTTGATTGACTGACAGTGGCTAATATTGGTTTCTTTCTGATCTCAGGATCTCACGGCGTGGTAGCTGATAATTTTCTTTGCGAGAAGACAACACAATTAAGGGTCTTTAAAATTCGTCGTAAAACAGAGTTCGTACAAGAAATGAATATATCTCAGTGTCCCTCTCTCTCTTTAACTTTGGTGAATCAATCAATGAAGAAAGATGGTAATGCTTAAGCAAGTCCTGGACAAATTAATTTCACACTCTTGCAAGTGAATTCAATTTTCATCAAAAGTTAGTTTTGCAATTTATTATAAAGTGAATGTTCATCATTGCTGGCAATCAAGATCCTATGCCTATGTTAACTTTCGTTCCATTTGATGAAAAAATGACGTACGCTGCCCTGCGCTGCTTAACGTTGAAATCGAAAATAAAGTTCCCACAATTTCAGCTTTGAATTGAAACCTGTCCAATGAAACTCTCCATCTCACGTCTCCGAAGTTACTAAAAAAAATAATTATCAGTTCGTTTCAATAATAAAACTTTTACCTCTCCCAAAGATATTTACTTTCAAATAAGATAGAAGATAGATCTGCAATTACAGTTTTGAATATTTTCGCTGTATATATTTTCACAATTAAATGTCATAAGCTCTCACACGAGTTAACACAATAGAGGCAACGTGAGACATAATCGGCTGCGACAAAATGACACGATAAGGGTGAGACATAATTGTCTTGACTATATGTACAGTTATTCAAAACAGATGTGGACTTAACTGTAACTTTTTACGCTTAGAAGTTCTTAGTGTGCTACTTATTCTTCTGAAACAGTTATTCTTAAATAACTCACAACTGTTAAAAAATATTAAAGAAATAATTCAAAATTGTGGCTTACGACCGTACGAGAGTGGCTTCAATATGAAAATATTTCTACACGTCTTTCTTGCATTCACAGCGCCAGGTTTCCACTTCGCGGCCGTAACTGGAATTAGTTTTTCCCAGCGTAAATCTATTCCTCATTACCGCCTTAGCATCTTATATGATAATTACAGCCCACTCTGGATCTCTGTTGGCAGCTGCACTTGGATTACAGCCACCTGGTACTCCTCCCCAGTCTTGGTACACCAAAGTAGTGTAGCACGGCGTCATAGCAGCCGAAATAAAGCTGCCCAGTTCGTTTATCATAAAATGGAGCTCATCGGTGCCATTTTCCTTTGTCTCTGGTTGAAACTTTATGGCAGACCCTTATAGGTAGAGGTATGGGTGTAAATGTGGAAACCCAGTTTGTTTTTGCTGTATAAAAGAAATGTTTACTTCTCTTTCAGCTTCAAAAATTAGCCAAAGCTAATTCATAATGTTTTAGCAATGAATGTAATTTTATGAAACAGAAAAACTAAATATGTTAAAAATTAAAAAAACATTTTCTGCTTTGACAACAACTCATTAATTTTTCAAAAAGTGCGGGTAATGTGGAAACGCTTTAAAATTCTGGGAAACTGACTACTTCAAACGAAAACTATTGAAAATAATAGAAACTATTTTATTTTATATTACATTTAAATTACACAAAATATTTTTAAACGCAACTGTATTAGAAAAATGCTTCATTAGCGAAGTTCACTTGCTATAATCGCATGTGTAAATATCTCCTTCATTTCCGGCACACAAAGAGTGACTCCACTCCACACTCACTACACACTTAATCTACAATTCTCCCCGAATGTCTTTGGAAAATGCGCCTGCACAAAATATACAAATTGCATCTTCTTCAGTAGGTTTCTGTTCCCCAACTGCGAGATCCAAATGTGACTCGCCTGAAGAGACAGTTGGTGCATTGGACCCTTTAACTGAAACCTCGGATAACTTCAGCCGTTTTTTGCACGGTTTTCTAGGAGGAGCTTCACGTTTTTTCTTGCTTTTGTCAGGTGCCTTTGGAAGCTTCCGTTTACCATTCGGTAAGGAGTCTTCAATGCGTGTTTTATAAGGCGAAGATGTCAAAACAGCTCATGAACCTGGCTTACGACCTCTGTTGGAAACCGTCCTCTTTAGAGAAGGGACTGGCATGGTATCTTGTGGAGACACACACGTATTTGATGAGGTATTTGACAATGATGTTGACCTTGTGCTTTATCCATTTCAATGAGATACTGTACCAACTGTTTCTCAATAGCTTCAGGTAGTACAGACTTACGTCGAAGTCTCAAAGAAACAAATTCGTCTGGTGACATATCACTATGCACAAACCTTTGAAGTGTCGTCTGAGATACACTGAAAGCTTTTACTGCGCTTCTTAGCCCCACCTTCTTTTCCCTTAAGGCTATTATAGCCTTAATTGTGTTTTCAGCATCCCACTTCTTCACAATAGCTCTGGTTTTTTGATCAGTTAGCTTTTGGCATCTAGAAACAGACGCAAAACGTATTAGAACTAATGTATTTGATGTTGGTATTGCGGAAACGTTTCCATTATGTATGCTTCCACATTACCTACGCAATGGCCATATTAAATTTTGGTAGAGTACATTATGCAACCATCCATTTAAGGTCGACAAAGGACTACTAAAACCATCTATGCACCTCCATTTATAAGCTATCAGACGTAAAGGAAGATAACTACAAAGTATGTAGATAAATGAAACTTCCTGGCAGAATAAAACTGTGATCCTTACCGAGACTCTAACTCGGGACCTTTGCCTTGCGCGGGCTAGTGCTCTACCAACTGAGCTACCCAAGCCCGACTCACGCCCCGTCCTCACAGCTTTACTTTTGCCAGTACTTCGTCTCCTACCTTCCAAACTTTACAGAAGCTCTCCTGCGAACCTTGCGGAACTAGCACTGCTGAAAGAAAGGATATTACGGAGACATGGCTTAGCCACAGCCTCAGGGGTATTTCCAGAGTCAGATTTTCACTCTGTAGTGGAGTGTGCGCTGATATGAAACTTCCTGGCAGATTAAAACTGTGTGCCGGACCGAGACTCGAACTCGGGACCTTTGCCTTTCGCGGGCAAGTGCTCTACCAACTGAGATAAATATAATACAACTTACCTCGAAAAAGGTTTAGAAAATGCGCGAACGCAAATTGCATCACTGTCACGGCGCCTGTTGCTCAACTGACCTCTAACCCTCTACCGTAGGCTCATCGAAGAATTGCGCCCGGCGGGAGCGCCAGCGCAACGGCGTCGCAAGGCAGTGTAGTTCAGCGCCCCGTCCGCGACCGTGTGTCGCTAGTGTCGGCATAGGAGCTGCGGAGAGAGTGAGACCGCACAACACTGCGCTGCACTGTGCTGGGCTGTCCCGCAGTCAGATCCAACGTAAACAAAGTAACAGAGGAAGCGCACTTCTGTAAAAGAGGTCGATGAGCGGTAAAACCAGCAAACCATTTACTGTTTAGGTAACAACTGGTGTTCGTGTGGCAGAATTACTACGCAAAGCTTTAGAAAACAATATCCAAAACAAGAATCGAAGAACATTTTAGTTGTTTCCTGACCCACAGGTTCTTTCTATTAGTACTGCACATGCACACTCGTCATTATGTACAATAGGCGTCTTCTGAAAAATATATCAGTTTCTTAAATGAACTAGAGTCTTAAATATTCCATTTTAGAAATAATTTTATGTAACGGGTATAGTGTCTCATTCTTACTGTTAGCAGTTACAAGTAAATATTTTTTGTTACTTTGGGCTACATCTTTTTGTATCCCTTTTCAGAGTTTAGAAATCGGATCCTTAAGTTTGCTGTTTTGTACGTAATAATTTTAACCGACCAAATTTGAATACTTTTTAAAAATAGAATTATGGGTATAAAGCTCTTTAATTCTTACAGTCAACATTGTTAAAGAAGACAATTACGTACGAAGCGCGCGTACAGCGGCATGGCGAGGCTCGGCGGCCGGTCCGCACGGCCAGCTAAGCGACACGGCTTGGCCACTGCGACAACTCACGAATTCACCCGGGGCGCTGGCCGCGGGCGATCGCGGGCGCTGGCGCCCCAGGGGCACAGTTCGGACGAGCCTGCTCTACCGTGACAAACAGGAACTATTGCAACAATTTCTGGCTGCCCCACTACAGTGCAGCACTCTGCAGGCCAGATAATAGACGTTTCCACATTACCCACACCCTTCCACATTTATACTCCTACCATTATTTGTAGGCAGTTAGTATAATACCTGTCTTCAAGTCACCACAGACTAACTACTTAGCTTTTTTTCATTACAAGGAGTGAAAGAAAAAGACAAAAACCCACTTAAATTCGAGAAACTACGAACGAAAATTACTTTTATACGCGAATACAGCCCTAACCCAGCGTGATTTCCTACGTTCTCCATCAGCTCGTCTCTGCTTTCGCTTTGCTTTGCTTTTTCCAGCTGGCGGCGGTAACAGGGACTGCGTGGATCGAAGCGACACCGGAGAAACCAGCAGCGAGGCGGCCCTCGCAGGGCCGTATCTTTCTGCGCCTGTCACCTAATTGAAATGTCAAACGTAATTAGAGAGCGCGGCGCGCTGCTGTAAGCTGCGCGAGACCACCGTTTCCTGGCGGCACAACGACGCCGACGCCGACGCCGGTGCCGACGCGGACGAGCTGACGAAATGCGATCCAGCCGGTGCGCGCCAAGCCGCACGCCGGGCCCGTTCGTAATTGGGTTCTCAGCGATCGGGAGTGCGGGCAGACGAGTACCGAATTGGAAGCGACGCGACGCGAGGGCGGCGGCTGAACGCGCGCATCATTTGCGTCTCGCGAGAGGGCTCAGCGCGGTATCGGGCACACTGGGGTCCAATTACCGGTGGACACAGCTGTTCTGTGCAATTTAGCTCGCAAAAACGAGCTCGGAAAGCAAATTACTTGGAACAGTCGTCTGGATTAAGTGACGGTGGAGCAACAAGGTGAGGAAAATGACACACACTTTGACATCAGTTTTCAAGCTCGACACAACTTCTAGCGTCATAAGGATTTTCAACACTGCATACTCACAAGGGATCCTCCCCATCGCACCCCCCTCAAATTAAGTTATAAGTTGGCACAGTGGATAGGCCTTGAAAAACTGAACACATATCAGTCGAGAAAACAGGAAGAAGTTGTGTGGAACTATGAAAAAAATAAGCAAAATATACAAACTGAGTAGTCAATGCGCAAGATACGCAACATTAAGGAAAATGTGAGCTCAGGAGCGCCGTGGTCCCGTGGGGTAGCGTGAGCAGCTGCAGAACGAGAGGTCCTTGGTTCAAGTCTTCCCTCCAACGAGAATTTTATTTTCTGTATTTTCGCAAAGTTATGATCTGTCCGTTCATTGACGTCTCTGTTCACTGTAAGAAGTTTACTGTCTCTGTTTTGCGACCACACCGTAAAACCGTGAGATTAGTAGACGAAAGGACGTGCCTCTCCAATGGGAACCGAAAACATTTGATGGCAAGGTCATAGGTCAACCGATTCCTCCACAGGAAAACACGTCTGATACATTCTATACGACACTGGTGACGGCATGTGCGTCACATGACAGGAATATGTTGTCGACCCACCTAACTTGTACACTTGGTGAATGGGTAAAAAGATTCTTCTACCTTGCCCGATTTAGATTTTTTTGTTTAGGTGTAGCGTCCCCATACAACGGCGCAGTTACTTCGCATCGGACGGACGGATACTAATTGTCTAAAAATAAATAATTAAACTTTCCACACGCGGAAAGACTTGAAAAAAAAATGGCTCTGAGCACTATGGGACTTAACATCTGTGGTCATCAGTCCCCTAGAACTTAGAACTACTTAAACCTAACTAACCTAAGGACATCACACACATCCATGCCCGAGGCAGGATTCGAACCTGCGACCGTAGTAGTCGCGCGGTTCCGGACTGAGCGCCTAGAACCGCTAGACCACCGCGGCCGGCAAAGACTTGAACTAATGACCTCTCGTTACCCAGCTCTTCACGCTAACAACGGGATCACTGCGCTCTTGAGCTCACATTTTCCTTCATGTTGCCTATCGTGCGCATGGACTACTCAGCTTGTATATTTTGCTTTTTTTTCATCGTTGCATATAACTTCTTCCTGTTTTCTCGATTGATCTGTGTTCAGTTTTTCAAGGCCTATCCACTGTGCCAACTAAATCTGAGGCGGCTGCGATGGGGATGTTCCCTTGACAGTGGGGATCCTTATACAGGTGATAGATAAAATAATGTGATCACCGGTAATTACTTGGGAACGATTTACTAATAAGAGGTTTGACCCCCATTGGCCCATGTTTTTCGCTCGCGTATCATGTCATTTCTGGAAACCCAAAATCTACTCGGTAGGAATCAACATGGAATCTGCAAACAGCGTTCGTGTGTGACCTAGCTCCCTTTATTTGTTCATGAGACCCAGAAAATATTAGATACAGGCTCCCAGGTAGATGCCATTTTCCTTGACTTCCGGAAGGCGTTCGATACAGTTCCGCACTGTCGCCTGATAAACAAAGTAAAAGCCTACGGAAAAAAATGGAATACCTTGTGGCTTGGTCCCCCCGTCAGATAGACCGTTCGCCTGGTGCAAGTCTTTCGAGTTGACGCCACTTCGGCGACTTGCGTGTCGAAGGGGATGAAATGATGATGATACTGACAACACAACACCCAGTCCCTGAGCGGAGAAAATCTCCGACCCAGCCGGGAATCGAACCTGGGCCGTTAGGTATAACATTCCGTCGCGCTGACCACTTTTTTTTATTTATTTGCATGTGTTTTTGTAATATTCACTAATCTCATGAAATTACGTGAACACATCGGCGAAAGAGAAAAGAAATATAAATTCTGGTTAAAGAAAAAGAAAGGAAAAAGGAAAAGCAAAAAGAAATAAAATCTGCGCAATCTGCGACGCGCTCTCCCATCCGCGGAGGTCAGAAGTAAAATAGATCGTAGGCGGTTGAAACTCAGACACCGCCGTGGGAGGAGGGGTAGGTGCCCTCTGAGCCAGGCACCCCCCAACTCAGTGGAGGTCTAACAAAGACCGCTCGAAGATAGTTAGCAAATAATGTTCGGTAACGTGGCGTGTTTTCGAGAGCTGCATGGGCTGTTCGTAAATAGGTCCAGAAGTCGAGGCGGGATTTAGGTCCCTCATGAAAGAGATAAGCAACCGCCCACCCTATAACCCACGTAATAGCATGACATTTGGCGGCGGGAAAATGTGTCCTCAGGGTATAGAAACATTCGAGGTTCGATTGTGTCTGGTGGCACCAGGAGATAGCAGGCAATGATTTGCTTCACGAAGCGCCATACATCGTGCGATGAGGCGCATGCCAGACGGTGTTCATCAGTGTCCAGTTGCTGGCAAAGGAGACAAAGAGGGGATTCTGACAAGCCGTTGTTGTGCAGTCGCTGCTTCGTGGCCAATTTCCTGTTGACTATGTGATACCACAGTGCCCGGACGTTCGTAGGGAAGAAGGGCTGGTGGACGGTAGTCCACACTATGGGCCACTGGATGGAGGGATGTTTGGTCTCCATCACATTCCGGGGAACACAGCGCAGCTACAGGCTGTAAAAATCCTTAGTCCTCGGTGGGCGTGTATCTGGGAGACTGGTATGTAAGTAACTGTAGTCGACGAAAAAGATCGAAAGATGGGACAAATGAGGCACGATATGGCCGACAGACACCGGTGGTGAGGTGGAAGCAGGTAGGAGGACCTCAAGCAAGCTGCGTGTTAGAGATGTACCCTGGCCTATCCACTGTTTTCTCATGGTACTCATGTACAAGGCTGTAGCTCGTGTACGGACATTGACGAGCCCGACGTCAACATACCGTGGGGGCAGGGTAAGTGTCTCATAACGGACTTTGAACATTGAACCAGCCATGAGTTAATAGCCAAAAGCCGCCTGAAGGTTGCGCCCAATTGCAGTTGGCAGAGGGAGAACTTGCGCGACGTCAACCAATTTTGATGCCACATAAAGATTAAGAAACTCAACCCTTTGAAGTGTGTCCTGGCGGCGTAAGAGGTTCTGGCGGACGTCGTTGCGGATGACGTGTAACAGGCGACGGAAATTCGTTGCCGCTGTGCGTGTGACCGCGGGGGTAAAGGTAATGCCCAGGTACCGAAAAGTCCGCACAAGCGGCAGGGGTGCCACTTCACCCTCCTGGAGGCCTCGTCCAATGTGCATTGCAGAAGGTTTGGCGACATTCATGGCACTGCCAGCGGCAGCCCCATAACGGATAATCAATTTGAGGACTTCTCGAATCTCAGAGCCGGAGCGAATGAGGAGGAGGAGGAGGTCATCAGCATATGCCCGACAGCGAAAAGTGTATTGGCGTAGGGTGAGGAGAGAGAGATTGGTCGTCAAGCCCCCAATAAGGGGCTCAAGGGCAATGGCATACAGGAGGGTAGAGAGGGGGGACCCCTGCCGTATCGAACGGCAGATAGGTACGGGACCTGCTAAACGTCCATTGACTTGGACACGTGAACTGGCACTGTCGTAAAGACGCCGGATGACGTCGAGAAACGGAGGGGGGATGCCCATTCGGGCTGCCACCGAAAACAGGAAACGATGACGCACTTTTTCGAAGGCGCTGTCGAAGTCTACAGCGACGACAGCTGCACGGAGTCTGCAGGCCGCCGCCATCGCAATTAAATCGCGGCATTCCCCTGTGGCAGTCTGTATGTTAACCTGTCCTCCAGGCGTTGTTTGCTCTGGCGAGAGGATATGAGGGAGTATTGTTCGGAGCCGCATTGCCAGTAAGCGCGCGAAAATCTTGTAATCGGCATTGAGCAGGGTGAGCGGTCTGTAACTCGTGACCATCGAACCACGGGCTGGTTTGTGGACTGGTATGATGATGCCCGCAGCAAAGGCGGGTGGGATTGCGTGGTCAGATGTCATCAGTTCTTGATACATAGTCGTCCACCGTGGTGCCATGAGGTCCCGAAAGGTACGGTAAAACTCAATCGGTAAGCCGTCAATGCCGGGCGATCTGTTGACAGCACCCTTGGCGATTGCGTTGTTGAGTTCGTCTAGGGTGACCGCCACTGTCAAAGCATCCGCCTCCGTGTGGGGGAGAGCGCGCGTTAGGTAATGCAAAATGTAGTCGTCGGCTGCAGTTTCAGCGTCTTCTTCACTATAAGTACGACGGTAGTGCTCGACGAATGCGTGGACGACGTCATTCTGAGAGGTCACCTGCGTGCCATGAGGCGTGGTCAGAGTGCTGATGATCTGCCGACGACGCCGTTGTTTGTCGGACACTATATGATGTATGGATGGAATTTCTAAATCCGCGTGATCGTGGCGTCACGTCCGTATCACGACCCCTTGCAGTTTCCGGCGTGCCAGCGCAATTATCTTCGCCTTAGTTCTTGGCTGTTCCAACTGGTTGCCCGGGGTTGGCGGTTGAGCGTCCAGATCTCGGAGAATCGCGTAATAGAAGTCAACAGTGGTGCGATGCCAGTCGGCCATGTCCTTCCCGTATCTCATCAGTGTCCTCCGGATCGCCGGCTTGGGGCAGTCCGACCACCATGTCAATGTCGAGTGGTAGCGGGGAGGGCGTCTTTCGCAGGCTGTCCACGTTTCAGTGACTTGTTGGCGACACGCCAGGTCATGCAAGTGTGAAGTATTGAGTTTCCATGGCGCACGGCTGCGCCATACTGATTGCGGCGGAAGGAGGACCGTACACATGTAGGCGCAATGGTCGGAGAAGGCCAGCGGCCAGCGTTCGGCGCTCCGTATCGCAGATCTAAGAGTTCCTGTCTAGTCGGCTTGTGGAATGACTGGCAAGAAAGGTATAGCCAGAACGGTCACCGTGTTGAACTTCCCAGGTATCGTGAAGCAGGAGGTCTCGCACCACTATACGTAGTTCCTCGCATGTAGTATAGTGGGGAATCTGATCTTTAGGATGCAGAACGCAGTTAAAATCACCTCCTAGTAGGCAATAGTCATAACGCCCTAAAAACAGGGGAGCGATTTCCTCGGAATAAAACTGGGCTCTTTCATTCCGTCGGTCGGTGCCTGAGGGAGCGTAGACATTAATGATGCGTGTCCACATGGCAGTGAGTGCCATGCCCCGAGCTGATGGAAGGAAGGCGACATCGGTCACAGAAATCCCGTGGCGGACGTAGATGGCCACTCCGCGGCCCATAGGATCACTCGCGGAGGCATGGGCGGTATAGCCATTGATATCCGGGAGACTAGCCAAGTGAACTTCCTGCACAAGGGCGAAATCGATATCCGACGCCCAGAACATCTCCTCCATAAGGCGGATTTTCACCCTGGAACGGATGTTGTTGGTGTTGATGGTTGCTATCCGGTAGGCCTGGTGTCGGATTGCTGGAGACTGGTCCACTCCGCTGTCCGCGCAAGGGTGCGGGCGTCGCAGCGGAACATTATCCCGCTGGCCCGCAGGGGATTCTGGGGAGAGTATGATTAGTGGTGCGGCCGTGACGGCGCAAGGTCCTGTAACGGGTCCTACTCCTCCTCCTCGTGCCACGCCGTGGAAGCGGACACTGGTGTATCTTCCATTTTGTCTGCAGAAGATGTTGTAATGGTGCGTGGTGTAGTGTCGCCTGTGATACGTTCTTGATTTAGTTCAGCGTCAGCACGGGGCGCAGGCACACCGATAGATGTCTCCGCGCTCACAACGTCTTCGTTAGCAGTACCGGGTTCTGAGGCCTCGTGCCGGTCGACGGTTGCGTCCTCCTCGACTTGTAACGTCTCCTCTTGGCCGGAAACTGTGCGACGTCTTCGCTTGCGACGTTTCGGGGAACGTTGTTTCCTTGTGCGACCCTCCGTGCCCGACGACGAGAGGGAGTCGCGTCGTTCTGGCAGAAAGGCCGCTGTAGGAACGATGAGCGAGTCGATCTCCATCGTGTTTCCGAGGTCAGGGTCAGCGTCCGGTTGCGTCGGCATCGTCGCAGCGGCGTCGATGGCCGGCCGAGGCGGCGGGCCGTCCGAGGCGCTCTCCGTCGTTGTCTGGTCGGGCCCTTGGTGGCGTCGTTTGTGGTGACCGGGCGCCGTTGCAAAGCGGTGGGAGAAGCTAGAACAGCGGCATAGGTCACCGATGGCACTGTAGGTTGCGACGTGGGTGGTTCTTCGGCAGCTGGAAGTTGCGTAATACGCCGTTGTAGGCATTCGGATCTAAGGTGGCCTTCTTTGCCGCACCCGGAACAGGTCCGAGGCTGACCGTCGTATATAATTATTGCACGGCATCCGCCGATCTGTAAGTAGGACGGGACGTGGCTTCGGAGACCTATGGTGACCTGTCGGACCCCGTTTAGGACAGGATAC